>NC_053499.1:43171407-43771407 GCF_905171775.1 Rana temporaria | reverse complement strand
TTTTGGGCATGTAGAAAAAACTTTGTTTTTTCCAACTTCATCATTAAAACGACGTTTCCCACACACCATCGTTTTTAAAAAATGCTCTAGCAAAGCGCGGTGACGTACAACACGTACGACGGCACTAAAAAGGGAAAGTTCCATGCGGATGGCGCCACCCTTGGGGCTGCTTTAGCTGATTCCGTGTTCGTAAAAGACGATTCGCGCTTTTCTGTCTGTTACAGCGTGATGAATGTGCTTACTCCATTACGAACGCTAGTTTTACCAGAACGAGCGATCCCGTCTCATAACTTGCTTCTGAGCATGCGTGGGTTTTTAACGTCGTTTTAGCCCACACACGATCATTTTTTACAACCCGAAAAACGACAATTTAAAACGTCGTTAAAAAATGCAGCATGCTCAAAAAAAAAAAATTGTCGTTTTTCAGAACGCGAAAAATGATGTGAAGCCCACACACCATTTTAAATGACATTTTTTAAAAACGTCGTTTTTTTCATGCCGAAAAATGATCGTGTGTACGCGGGATCAGTCTCATGTTTTTGTATTGAGCTCTGTGCCTGTAGTTGGTGAGACAAATATTGCACAGCATGATGTAAATCCAAGCTATGTGTCTAAAGCCCTTTGGTCAATTACACTCTCCCTGCCAGAGGCATCGGGAAGAGATCCAAAGACATGAGCAATTCCTCCTACTGTGTAGTGACAAGGCCCAGAAGTGAAATGTGCTTCTCCATTCCATTTGCCATTTAGATCATTTCAAGCAGTCATTGAATATTTATTTTAACTCCATTTGTATCCAAGTTATATTATCTAGTTTTAGAGTTTCAAAATCAAAACTTGAAGTTTTTAAATTGCGAAAGGGTTAGAACCCTTCAGTGTTTGCTGAGGAGATTCAGTCCCCAGTCCCAATTGACCTGTGACCATTACCACCAGGACTATATAGCTACTTTCACACTGAGGCGTCGTGCCGTCAGCGGTACTATCGTTTTTGTGGTGCTATGCGCCCGCTAGTGGGCCACTTTTACCCCCCCCCGCCAGCAGCCGAAAAAGGGTTAAAACCGTTGTCATGCCAGCGGTTCGGCAGCACTGCCCATTGATGTCAATGGGCAGGGGTGCTGTAGGAGCAGTGTATACACCGTTCCTACAGTGCCTCAAAGATGTGGCTGGCAGGACTTTGAGCGTCCTGCCAGCGTACTGCTCCAGTGTGAAAGCCTGAGGGCCTTCACACTGGAGTGAGAGAAGTGGCTCTTTCGGGGCGCTTTGCAGGAGCCATTTTTAGCTCTATATATATGGCCTGCAAAGCTCCTCAGTGTGAAAGTAGTCTAAAAGTGTTGTAAAATTAAAAGTTGTCACCAGGTCAACATCTTTCAATGGGGCACTTGTTGATAACCGTCTAAGAGGGGACCTTTCTTATTTCAGTGAGGATTCCTTTCTTGCCGTTTTGTGTACAAGGCATAAAGCGAAAGAAAACATTTCTTGTCGCCTTGCATTTTTGGCTAGTAATTTAAAGGAGAAGTACACTCCTGTACTTCTGTGGATTACAAGAGTGGATTACAGGAGTGCAGTTTGTTCTGCACTCTTGGGACCCTTTTTCAGCAGACAGCGAACTTAAGCCCACTGGTTTTACAGAGCAGGTCCAGGCTCGGGCAAGCTCACAATGAAGTCAGGATCCGCCCACATGCCTGGACTGGCACCCAGCCCAGCGAGTTGTTCTCCCCGCTCTCGGGGCCCCTCTCCCCCCAATCCTTTTTCAGGCACTACGGCCCCATCCTATGCAGCTCCCCGTTCCCCCCAGTTCCCCTCGCCGCTTTCTTCCCTCCTACCATCTTTCCCATGCCTTTTCACTACTGTTGCCGCCTAAGCCTTCTCAACCCTCTCTTTCTGGAATTCACCCTCTTAGCTAGTCCATGCCCCTCTTGTGAAGTTTGACGGCCAACCTATTCGCCCCCCTTCCCATGCACATCACACCAGGCTGATGCCTGCTGCAGTAACTTTCTACCCAAAAATAGGTTTTCCCCAGATACTAGGGCCCCACACCTCATCTTCATTCTGGCTCAGTGCATGATGTTCCTCATCCAGTCAACCCCTCCTTTACAGTCGTTTGCTATGGCCCATTGGGTCCTTTTTTTTTCTCTTTTTTACCGGTTTAATTTCAATACATTTTTTGGAGGAAAAAACAAAACAAAAAAACACTAAAATAAACCTTAATGGAGAGTGGAGGCAGGCTATAGTAGCCAGCACCTATGATAAGAGGAGTGTGTCGTGAGCGGAGCTATGGATTTGCTTTAGAAGATTTGATCACTTAAGTCCCAAAGAAATCTAATATGCCAGCTGGAGACTTGGCAACCTAAACATATGAGCTGGCTGACCCTTTAAAGCAGAGTTAAACCCTCCTGTCCTTTTCAGTTAAGGAAGCGGTCATCTTGGCCTCTGCCTCCCTATCCCTTCCCTCCCCCTTTCTCTCTCCCCCTTCACTCCCTGTTCCCCTCTCTGCCCCCCCTTTTTTATGATACCTACGTGTCAATATCATCAGTACCGAGACAGTCCGATCAATCACCCTTTCTAGGTGACCCTATACGGGCAGTAGTGTATTTAGGTTTTGTGCTGCCCTCAGCCTGACTAAACACGTGCACCCCCTAATTTTAATATGACCCACCCCTTTCTGTCAAGGCCACACCCCTTGCTGTTTAAGGCCTACCCTGAAATTGTCGCGTGGGGACACTAGTTCTGAGGGCCTGGTGGGGGGGTGCAATGGATTCCCTTAATTTTCATAGATTTCCTCTCACTTCCTGTTTGTCTATGAGGCAGGAAGAGAAGGGAAATCTCGGCAATAGGTCAGGGATGGTTAGAAATAAACTGAAAGGGGCTATAACCCTCCCCTACTCTATCCAACATGAAAAAAAAAAAAAAAAAGTGTTGCCTATAGTTCTACTTTAAGCACAAATTTCTGATAATTTTTTTGGAGAGGACTAAGAAGATATAACCATGCCAATGGTACAGCAGAAAACATAGCACAGTGAGGAAGGTTTGTGATCCAGCAGGATAGGACAGTCAAAATCAGAAGCGGCGCCCCCCCCGCCCCAGTTGCGTAATGCCAGCCGCCCGCTTTATGGGGGGGGGGCACTAGACTAATTAGCCCAGTCCGCCCCATAAGACTGGCGCTACACTTACCATGTAGGGCAAGCCGGCGGGGACTCTTTCCGTGCTGACCCCCTGAAAAATGCTGCTCTAGGCCAGGATACAGCATTGTATACGGGTTCAGGCAGCATCAGCAACTGCCACTATGGGTTGGTTCACTTGGTTCAACCATTTTACATTCAACCTGGTTGATGGTACGTTTTTGCTAAATTGTTATTAAGTTTTATTTGAGGCTATACTCAAAAATGTTGCTTTGCCTCTGCACATTCGATCAGTCATAACACCAGTCATTTGATGGGTTGACAGTTTGCTTGAGAGAACAATCAACTGCGACAGATAGAATTCCTGATGTGCCAGGAATACAACCTTTTTTTTTAAATGGTTTAAATCAATGGGTTTACTTCAGCTTTAAATCAGAATCATTTCAACATTTTGCTAAGGTGAGACAAATACCTCTTCTGGATGGAACGATTCAGAATCTCTGTTCTCTCAGTTACCTAAAAAGAAGGATATAAATATATTTATTTACTGGAACACTCTAGTTTATATTATTCAGATTACACAGATTGTATAGTTAAAGCCTCATACACACGATTGGATTTGGCCATGAACTTGTCTTGCATACAAACAGCAAAGAATTGTCAGCCAACAAACACAAAACTACATTTTTTAGCTCTTTACCGCCACCATTTGGGCAACTTCTGCTAATGTTGTATTAAGGTGAGCATTGCTTCTGAGCACGTGTGTTGGTACTGGAGTTTTGTCTGATGGATCTCTGTACACACACACACACACGATAGGATTATCTGACAGCACACATTTGTTGTCGGAAAATTTTAAAGCATGCTAGCCCACATTTGTTGTCGGAAAATCTGACAATTGTCCGATGGAGCATACAGTTGGATTTTCAGACAAAACCCTTTCATCACACAATTCCCATCGAAAAAAACAATCGTGTGTATGAGGCTTAAGAGGGCTTCAAGCACATTGGGGCCGATTTATTAAAACGGGAGAGTGTAAAATCTGGTACAGCTGTGCATGGCAGCCAATCAGCTTCTAGCGTCACCTTGTTCAATAAAACCCGATTGGTTTCTATGCAAAGCTCCACCAGATTTTGTACTCTCCAGTTTTAGTAAATCAACCCCATTGTACCGTTTTTCCCTCTCAAAGGCTCGCTTTTATTTTAACAGTTGGTTTGAATTTCTCATATAGGGCCCTTTCACACGGGGCTGTCCATGTGTGGGCTCCGCTTTGCTTAGCGGGGATCGCTCTCTTGATCCCCGCTGAGCAGGCAGATGACAGGTCGGTCTCTGCACACTGTGAAGGGATGGACCTGTCAGAGCGCTGCTCTCCTCTATGGGGGGGATCGGATGACGACGGACCGTAGAGTCCAGTGTCATCCGATAGACAGATGGAAAAGTAGGTGGAAAAGTAGGGTTTTCCTCCGTCACACTTTGGCGGATCGGAGCGGGTCGGGTCGGATGTCACCGCTGACATTCGTGGCTCCATAGCCACGGAGCGTCCATTCAGATTCGCCTAAAAAACTGACAGGTGTGAAAGAGCCCTTAGGCCATTTAAAGCCCTCCTCTAAAATATTCTGAACTAGGTCATTATTATAGTAATGAGCACAGGTGTGTTCAGAGTCAGACTAGGATCCGAATCCACGTTTTGTTAGCCCACCAGGAAACTGTTACCTGTACAGGCCAATCATTGCCTAGCCCTCAGCCACACGTATACATGCCCCTTATATAGGAGGCTGCGGGGTGGGGAATGCCTCGTCCGAACACGTCAAGCTCATCACTAGTCATCAAAATTCCCAACATCAAGTTTTTTTTTCTCATCTGGTAGTGGATGGAGACATTGGAATTAATCCCTATAATTCAGTGCTAACTATGCAATCTTTTTGGTTAACAGCACACTTGCAACTGATAATTCAGCTACCTACCCAACTTGTATATAGCTTTTTTAGGGTTGTTTGGGCTAAAATTATGAGACCCCTTTACAGCGATGCGATTTGACAGAAAAAAAAAAATCACACGACAAGTCGCACCCCATTTGTGACTCCGACTTGCACCAATTTGAAAAAAGGTTCCTGCACCATTTTTGGCGATTTCATGTGCAACTTGCATCAACATCTGTGCATAAAGTCGCACAGATGTCAGGAAGCCGCACATGAAATTGCACTGACCGGCCGCTTTGAAATCGCAGGACGATTTTAATGCCGCATTCAGTGGGAACCATCAGTCAAGTTTTAGAAACCCTTTTTTCAAACAGTGCTCATTTATATTTATACTACACTCTGTACTGCGAGTCACGGCCAAACAATTTTTAAAGAGCGTCGCGTTGCGAGGTGGTGAATGTTTTAACCCTGTAAATCCTGCACCACCATGTCACAAACACTTTAGGACAGGTTGCGGCTTGGCCCCATTCACTAGAATGGGTCGTGTTCGGCCACATTACTGAAGGGGTTATAATCCTTGCCACGGCTGTAGAATGTGTACATTGCCCTCCAGCTGCTGTGTCTTGTTAACGAAGAGGGCAATCAGGGGGTGGTAAACCCAGCTCAACCACCTGTTTTTACCACCCCCGAATGCAGGTTTTAAAGGAATCCTAAAGCACTAGAAATTAGAAGTCTATAAGCATAAAGCACTGTCAGGCAATGCCAGTTTGGGTTAGAAATAGACAAAGGAAATAAAAATAATAATAAAAAACAAACACACAGTCCAGTAGCTGTTGTTTTCCTTACAGATATGGAGACTTTGGTGATGTCTGCAGTGCATCATCCCCCCCTCCCTCCACAGCCTATACAAGTTTGTGTGCCCCGTGATGTTGCCTAGAGCAGCCAGAAAGGATTGGCGATCAGAACTGAAGTCCTTTATGTCCCCAGTAAAATCACTTTTCTCCACCCTTCCCAGTCCCCATGTAAATGAAGGCTGAGCACACAAAGGAAATTGTTAACTAGAGCGATCATCTCCCTTGACTGTCCCTAAACAGTCACTATCCTGGCAGCTGCATGTATAAGGCTCCATTCACACCAATGCCCACAGTCCTGCATTTAACATGGGTCCCTATGGATTGAGTGCACATCAATGCATTTTTGTACCTCTGCATTTTTGATGAGGGTCAGAGACTTATTTAAATGCAAAACAGTGCTTTTCTTGTGTTTTTGGTACAATAGACTTCAATGGGAAGCTCCAGAAAAGCATGTAGTTTGTTTTTACCGTGATTTTGCATTTTTAATCTGCCCAACAAATTTGGCAATTTTTTTTTTTTTTTTTTAAATGACTGTTAAAAAAAACACAAACAAACAAACACTGCAAAAACACTCAAAAGCAAACTGCATAGGTGTGAATGGAGCCTTATGGCTCGATCTTACAAGGTTGCAGTATTGTGTTACTATTATCAAATCATTGCTTCCACATGCTACACTTTATTGCATCCGATGTATAGCGATTGTGAATGGTTAGTGGGCACAAGGGACGATTGCTGCAGCAAAACGTGCCTAATGGGCTATTCGACAGCAATACTCAAAAATCCACACTTGTTGATATTGAACACATGCTCTAAACCTACTGCCAGATCCTCTTTCATCATGGATTTACCCAGCTGCTTCTGTTCTAGATTATAAAATGTATTTTAAAGTAAAAAGGCAACATTTGTTTGGGATAGACTGACAAAGGGTTCTCTGCGTACCCATTGGCCAGTCGCCCCTCTATTTGTATTGGTGAGCATGGTCACTGAGACAATAGCGATGGAACATTTTGAAGTTGTCACCTGAGCAGGAAGAGGGTCAAAATCCTCCATTTTGGACCACAAATAAAAAAGACCGGTTCCGCGCTTTGGTTGAATAGTTAGATTTCAGTGCATCTGTGCAGAAAAGCTGCTGCCTCCAGAAGAGGCAACTACTGGTATACTAGGAACTGGAATGTGGGTGTGGCACTGCTTTATAAAGTTAGGTTGTGATTAGGGAAAGAACTTTTTTAATTGGAGCTTATTGATCCAATTAGGTGATCACGTGTTAAAAAATAAAAAATAAAATTATATATGTGAAAAAAAAAAAAAAAACATTAAGTGATTGTGTCTAGCTTTATAGACACACATCAATTAAAAGGTTGAGTAAACAAAGAAAGTGAAAAGCGCTTCTAACTATAAATTTGTGTTAAAATTCAAATCCTGCAATTCATACATGTGCAAAAGTATCCTCCTAAAAATAAAAAATGTATTGGCAATTAACATAGACACAAGAAAAAGTAAATTCATAAAGAATAATTAATTGAATAAAAAAGTGACAAGTGCTGAAAAATAAATCCAAAGCGATGAGTTGCTATAAACTTAGCAATATAAAAAGTCAATAATTGATTTGGCGGACAGAATAAAGTGACTGGTGCTGCATAGAAGTCCAAATAATAGTGCTAAATATAGTACTTCAACAACTGTGTATATTTTCACAAGGTCGCACACTGTGCTGATGCTTCCTCCCCCTTTGCCGCAATCACCAAAAGGTTCTCCCCGCCGGGGGGTAGACAGCATTCACAGCACACACTGGCTGAGCAGAAGACCATTTCGGACACCTGTCCCTATGACAGCTCACACCCAAATCTGGCCAGTTCATCAGGAGTGTGTAGTGCTGGGGGGTCACAATACAATAGAGCAGGGGGGGGGGGTCCACACAAGAGTTGTGGATGCAGAGATCCTTTCAACCTGCTGATTGAAAGAAAAAATACAATGTGTGTATACTCTGCTTAACCTCTTCAGCTCTGGAAGGTGCACCCCCCTTCCTAACGAGGCAATCTTTTGCGATACTTTAACCACTTAAGACCCGGACCTTTAGGCAGCTAAAGGACCCGGCCCGTTTTTGCGATTCGGCACTGCGTCGCTTTAACTGACAATTGCGCGGTCGTGCGACGTGACTCCCAAACAAAATTGGCGTCCTTTTTTTGCCACAAATAGAGCTTTCTTTTGGTGGTATTTGATCACCTCTGCGGTTTTTATTTTTTTGCGCTATAAACATAAACAGAGCGACAATTTTGAAAAAAATTCAATATTTTTTACTTTTTGCTATAATAAAAATCCCACAAAAATATATAAAAACATATTTTTTTTCTTCTTCAGTTTAGGCCGATACATATTCTTCAACCTATTTTTGGTAAAAAAAAATCGCAATAAGCGTTTATCGGTTGGTTTGCGCAAAATTTATAGCGTTTACAAAATAGGGGACAGTTTTATTGCATTTTTATTATTTTTTTTTTTTTACTACTAATGGCAGCGATCAGTGATTTTTTTCGTGACTGCGACATTATGGCGGACACTTCGGACAATTTTGACACATTTTTGGGACCATTGTCATTTTCACAGCAAAAAATGCATTTAAAATTTACTGTGAAAATGACAATTGCAGTTTGGGAGTTAACCACAAGGGGGCGATGAAGGGGTTATGTGTGACCTCATTTGTGTTTCTAACTGTAGGGGGGTGTGGCTGTAGGTGTGACATCATCGATTGTGTTTCCCTATAAAAGGGAACACACGATCGATGACAGCGCCACAGTGAAGAACGGGAAGCTGTGTTTACACACAGCTCTCCTCTTTCTTCAGCTCCGGGGACCGATCACGGGACTCCAGCGGCATTCGGGTCCACTGGCGTCACGGAGCTTCGGACCGGGTTGCGGGAGCGCGCCCGCGACCCACGGCTGGGCACTTAAGGAGGACGTACCTGTACGTGCTTGTGCCCAGCCGTGCCATTCTGCCGACGTAAATGTGCAGGAGGCGGTCCTTAAGTGGTTAACTGACAATTGTACGGTTGTGTGACACTGTACCCAAATAAAATGTTTGCCCTTTTTTTCCCCCACATACAGAGCTTTCTTTGGTGATATTTGATCACCTCTTTGTTTGTTTTTTGCACTATAAACAAAAAAAAAAGACCCACAATTTTGAAAAATAAAAATATATATTTCTTTCATTTATAGTGCAAAAATGTAAAAACCCAGTGATGATCAAATACCACAAAAAAATAAAAAAATACATAATTTTCATTTGTGTACAGCGTAGCATGACCGTGCAATTGTTAGTTAAAGTAACGCAGTGCCGTATTGCAAAAAATGGCCTGGTTATGAGGGGTGGTATATCTTCCGGAGGTCAAGTGGTTAATGCTCCGTACACACAGGCCGAGAGACATTGGTCGGTTAAAAAAAAACGATGGACATTCGGCTGCCAGCCGGCCCGACAGGACGTGCATGCTGGAAAACCAGCTCCTGATCAGCAATCTCAGCCAATGGCGGAGAGCGCTGACTGGATTGTTCTGGCGGGGGAGCCATCCACCTGTCAGAACAAAATAGCTCAGTGGGGGAGATCGCTGTACTAACGTCAGATCGCTAGGACAGCGGCTCTGACCGGAGCTGAGAGTTTTTCTTTCGTTCAACCCAGCGGAAAAAAAACCTCAAAAGTCCAATGTGAACTTTTGGTCAGAAATTCCGACCGTGTGTAGGCTCCATCGGACTTTTCCTGTCGGAATTTCTGCCAACAAAAATTTGAGAACTGGTTCTTAAATTTTCAGACGGAAAAAATTCCAATCGGAAATTCCGAACGTCTGTAGCAATTCCGACGCGTAAAATTCAGACGCATGCTCGGAAACAATTTGACGCATGTTTGGAAACATTGAACTTAATTTTCTTGGCTCGTCGTAGTGTTGTACGTCACCGCGTTCTTGACGGTCGAAAGTTCAGAGAACTTTTGTGTGACCGTGTGTATGCAAGCCAAGCTTGAGCGGAATTCCATTGGAAAAACCATCCAAAGTTTTTCTGATGGAAAATCCAAATGTGTGTACGCGGCAATAGTGTGTATCGGGCTTAAGGAGGACCAACGTTTCTTGGTGGAGGCATCAACAAGTTAAAACAATCCCATAATTGTTTCAGGTAAACCAATCAGATTTCTCTGAGCCAAACAGGTTTTGATTGGTGTGTACATTTTCTCTGAAACCAATCACAGGCAACAAAATGTTCCCATTGGGAAAATGTAGAAGGGTTATAAAATCACCTTCACTGTGATGGAGCCATCTCCTTCCTCTCCATCGCTGCTCACTGACCGCCTCCGGGTTTCCACTTCATCTGTTACACACCGGTCCTGGTACCCCTCTATCTGTACCTGGTACCAAAAGAAAAACAGGACAGTAAATATTCATATGTATACAGTAAAACCTTGGTTTGAGAGCATTTTGCAAGACAAGCTACATTGTTTAATACATTTTGACTTGATATACAAGTAGCATCATGTCACAACTGAGTATAAAAGAGAAGCAATGTGGTTACATTTAATAAAGGTACAACCTTTAGCAACATATTACTACACTTAAGCCTCGTACACACGATCGGATATCTGATGGAATCTAATCCGATGGATATCCGAGGAAGCTGACTTTCATCAGTCTTGCCTACACACAGGGCCGCCATCAGGAATTATGGGGCCCCTCACACAGCTTCAGGCATGGGCCCCCTGGAGCAGAGAACCGGGGAGTACTGCCGCCTGAAATTGAGAAGCGGGGGGGGGCTGCCGCGAATCGGCGGGGGGGGGGGGGCCCTTTACAAAAAAAGAAGAAATAAAGGAAAATATAGATAAAAAAAGGGGGGTAGCCATCCGGGCCCTGGGGACCTCTGGGCCCTTTAATTATATATATATATATATATATATATATATATATATATATATATATATATATACACAAATTATTATTATTTTTTTATAAAAAGAAATTACAAAAAAGGGGGGTGGCCATCCGGGACCTCTGGGCCCTTAAAAAAAATATATATATATATATATATATAAATATATAAACAAAAATAAACATTTATGAAAAAATAAAAAAAAGGGGGTTTGCCACATGGGGCCCTGTGGACCTCTGAGCACTTTAATAAAAAAAAAAAAAAAAAATATATATATATATATACAGTGAGGAAAATAAGTATTTGAACACCCTGCTATTTTGCAAGTTCTCCCACTTGGAAATCATGGAGGGGTCTGAAATTGTCATCGTAGGTGCATGTCCACTGTGAGAGACATAATCCAAAAAAAAAATTCCAGAAATCACAATTTATGATTTTTTAACTATTTATTTGTATGATACAGCTGCAAATAAGTATTTGAACACCTGTCTATCAGCTAGAATTCTGACCCTCAAAGACCTGTTAGTCTGCCTTTAAAATGTCCACCTCCACTCCATTTATTATCCTAAATTAGATGCACCTGTTTGAGGTCATTAGCTGCATAAAGACACCTGTCCACCCCATACAATCAGTAAGAATCCAACTACTAACATGGCCAAGACCAAAGAGCTGTCCAAAGACACTAGAGACAAAATTGTACACCTCCACAAGGCTGGAAAGGGCTACGGGGAAATTGCCAAGCAGCTTGGTGAAAAAAGGTCCACTGTTGGAGCAATCATTAGAAAATGGAAGAAGCTAAACATGACTGTCAATCTCCCTCGGACTGGGGCTCCATGCAAAATCTCACCTCGTGGGGTCTCAATGATCCTAAGAAAGGTGAGAAATCAGCCCAGGACTACACGGGAGGAGCTGGTCAATGACCTGAAAAGAGCTGGGACCACCGTTTCCAAGGTTACTGTTGGTAATACACTAGGACGTCATGATTTGAAATCATGCATGGCACGGAAGATTCCCCTGCTTAAACCAGCACATGTCAAGGCCCGTCTTAAGTTTGCCAATGACCATTTGGATGATCCAGAGGAGTCATGGGAGAAAGTCATGTGGTCAGATGAGACCAAAATAGAACTTTTTGGTCATAATTCCACTAACCGTGTTTGGAGGAAGAAGAATGATGAGTACCATCCCAAGAACACCACCCCTACTGTGAAGCATGGGGGTGGTAGCATCATGCTTTGGGGGTGTTTTTCTGCACAAGGGACAGGGCGACTTCACTGTATTAAGGAGAGGATGACCGGGGCCATGTATTGCAAGATTTTGGGCAACAACCTCCTTCCCTCAGTTAGAGCTTTGAAGATGGGTCGAGGCTGGGTCTTCCAACATGACAATGACCCGAAGCACACAGCCAGGATAACCAAGGAGTGGCTCTGTAAGAAGCATATCAAGGTTCTGGCGTGGCCTAGCCAGTCTCCAGACCTAAACCCAATAGAGAATCTTTGGAGGGAGCTCAAACTCTGTGTTTCTCAGCGACAGCCCAGAAACCTGACTGATCTAGAGAAGATCTGTGTGGAGGAGTGGGCCAAAATCCCTCCTCCAGTGTGTGCAAACCTGGTGAAAAACTACAAGAAACGTTTGACCTCTGTAATTGCAAACAAAGGCTACTGTACCAAATATTAACATTGATTTTCTCAGGTGTTCAAATACTTATTTGCAGCTGTATCATACAAATAAATAGTTTAAAAAATCATACATTGTGATTTCTGGATTTTTTTTTTTGATTATGTCTCTCACAGTGGACATGCACCTACGATAACAATTTCAGACCCCTCCATTATTTCCAAGTGGGAGAACTTGCAAAATAGCAGGGTGTTCAAATACTTATTTTTCTCACTGTATATATATATAAAATAAAAAAATATATAAAAAAATATTTTTTTTTATAAAAAAAAGGGGGGTTGTCATCCGGGCCCTGTGGATCTCCGGGCCCATGGGGACCCCCGTACCCCTAAATAAATTAAAAAATTGTCCCTTTAATAAAAAATAAAATAAAAATATATTGGAAAAAATATATTTTAATAAAAAAAAAAAAGGGGGGGGGGGTTGCCATCCGGAGCCCTGGGGGCCTTCGAGCCCCTGGGGACCTCCGGACCTCTAAAAAAAATTGTCCCTTTAATAAAAAATAAAATAAAAATATAAAAAAAAAAAAAAGGGGGAGCTGCCATCTGGGGGCCTCCGGGCCCCTGGGGACCTCCGGACCCCTTACAGGTGTACTGCCTGTACCCCCCTGATGGTGGCCCTGCCTACACACCATCAGTCAAAAATCTGACCGTGCCAAAACGCGGTGACGTAAAACACTATGACGTGATGAAAAAATGAAGGTCAATGCTTCCGAGCATGCGTCGACTTGATTCTCAGCATGCGTGGATTTTTGACCGATGGACTTCAACACAGACGATCGTTTTTTTCTATCGTTTTTTTATCCATAGGAAAAATTAAAAACATGTTCTTTTTTTTTTCACCGATGAAAAAAAAACGATGGGTCCCACACACGGTCGGTTTGTCCGATGAAAACGGTCCATCGGTCTGTTTTCATCAGACAAACCGATCGTGTGTACAGGGCTTTAGAGGCGCCTCTCTTCTCTATAATACTCTGTAGATCCTGCTGGATTTTGCTTCTAATCCCCTTTTCTTTTTATATGGACTATAAACTGAAGGACATTATGAATAAATGGTTGTGGAACAAATCATCTGAGTTTCTATTATTTCTAATGGGGAAACTTGCTTTGATATACAAGTGCTTTGGATTACAAGCATGTTTCCGGAACAAACTATGCTCGCAATCCAAGGTTTTACTGTACTACAACAATCTTATGTTCTCTTGCAGCAATTCTTTCCAAGTTCCCTGTCCAATAACTATATAGTACCACTGAGGGCCATTCACACTTAGGTGTGTTCATTGCAGCATGAGTGGTAATATACACGTGTAGGTGTGAATGGGTCTTTATAGACTCCTTTTAACAACAAGTTAAACTGTAGCACATAGATCTGTACCGCCTTTGTGGTGTGGTGGGTCAACATTTTGAGGGTTTAAACCAGGGATCCTCAAACTACGGCCCTCCAGCTGTTGTAGAACTACACATCCCATGAGGCATTGTAACACACTGACATTCACAGACATGACTAGGCATGATGGGAATTGTAGTTCCTGAACAACTGGAGGGCCGTATTTGGAAGACCCATGGTTTAAACAGTCAGCAAGGAGGCAGCATGTTGCCCCCTCGCTGCCTGTCAAATGCCCTCTGAAAAGCAACCCCCCTGCTGATCACTTTCCAGAGGGGCGGCAATAATAGCTGCACATGTGAACAAGCACATACAAATTTACCTGATGCCTAGCAAGCATATATCCCCCTTCCTCGTCCTCTTGTTCTTCAGACTCTTTTTCGGGAACTCTTGGACTTGGTGGTCTGTAATCCTCAATTATTTCCCTGGAACAATAACAAGCACATTTTTATTAATCAGTTTTTAATATGGGGACAGCTAGCTGTTCCTATGGTCCCTGATCCATAGAATGGAAAACCACATCAACAGCAAGAGCCAGTTTCTATCTACACAATATGGCAGAGCTACGTCATACCCGCTATATAAGGGCAGATTTATCACCCCACTGCCCTAGGAACTACCGTATTTATTGCGGTATAACGCGCTCCCCCGTATACCGCGCACCCCTAAAAGTGCCCCCAATCCTGTGGAAAAAAATGTTTTTTGTACTTACAGTTTTGGTGTCTTGCGCGGCGTCCATCGGCGGCCTCGTCGGGTCCGGCGTCCTTCTGCGGCTTCGGGTGTCCTCTTCGTCGGGTTCGGCGTCCTTTTGCGGCTTCGGGTGTTCTCTTCGTCGGGTCCGGCGTCCGTCTGTGGCTTCGGGTGTCCTCTTCGTCGGGTCCGGCGTCCGTCTGCGGCTTCGGGTGTCCTCTTCGTCGGGTCCGGCGTCCTCGCATCCTCCACGCTCGTTTCCCGCGCCGAGTTTGAATACTGCGCCGACATATACAGAGCGCAGTACACTCGTGTATTGTCGGCAATGCTCGGCTACCCGCGCTGACGTCCTGTACGTCCAGGACGTGAGCGCGGAAGAAGCCGAGACTGCCCGACTATACCCGAGTGTACTGCGCTCGGTATATGTCGGTGCAGTATTCAAAACTCGGCGCAGGAAAGCGGGTATCGGCGTATACCGCGCACCCACGATTTTGCCCTGATTTTCAGGGCAAAAAAGTGCGCGGTATACGCCGATAAATACGGTAACTATATTCCAAACAAGTTATAGTGAGGCGGGTTAAAAGGAATGGTTTACAAGGTTCTACCTACCACCCTAAAATAAGGGGGGGGGGGTTCTTTTTTTAGATTTGTGATGGAAGTGCGACGCATTTATACCATCTGTTTTAGAAGGCTATGCTGTGTTTTGACCATAACATAAGATCAGGGCCGATCCGCCCTATAAGCTCACTATGCAAGCCGCTTAGGGCCCCGCAAAGCTGCGGAGGGCCCCCCAAATTACTAGAGGCCCCGCCTGGTGAGAACTCATTTTCGGCCCCTTACCCCGCTTCTCAACTTGCTGGCTGCATGGGAGAAGAGGTAAGAAGTCACCACCCCCCCCGCTTCTCACTTTAATGCAAGATGTCATTTCCGACAGCAGAACATCCCCTCCCCCCGCTTCCGTTGACATCCCATTTTCGGGAGCCCCCCCCCACTTCTCAACTTTAATGTGACATGTCATTTTGCTTAGGGCCCCAGGGAGATCAGGATCGGCACTGCATAAGATTCATACTGAAATGTAAGACAATATTGGTTGTATAGAATGGATCCATTTCTTGTGTTCTAAATTTATCATGATATCTAATATAATAACTGTACCTTGTTTCCCATTGGCTGGAAGAGATGATTTCTGTCTCTTCTGTGCAGAGTTCTGGTTCATCATTTGCCTGTTAAAGATAAATAACAGATGAATGTAAATGGGTAGCACAGTGGCTAAGAGGTTAGTACTTCTGCCTAGCAGCACCAGGGTTGTTGGTTCAAATCTCAGCCATTGCACTACCTGCCTGGAGTTTGCATGTTCTCTCTATGCCTGTGTGGGTTTCCTCCAGGTACTCTGGTTTCCTTCCACACTCCAAAGACATGCTGGTAGATTAATTGGCTCCTGTCTAAACTGGCCCTAGTATGTGTATGGATGTGAAATAGACACCTTTCACACTGAAAACTTAGTAACCAAGCAGGACATGCAGGAGAAAGAAAAAACAATGCTCCGGATGGTGCAGGTAAAAGAGGGTAAGGTTTTATTGTAATAAAACCAAATAGACATAAAAGTGATCACTGTAGCATAAAAAAGGATAAAAGCAATATGGAGAGCAGGTGTACCAATCCTGACGCATTTCGTCCAACTGGACTTCAACTGGGGCATTCGTCCAGTTGGACGAAACGCGTCGGGCTTGGTACACTTGCTCTCCATATTTCTTTTATCCTTTTTTATGCTACAGTGATCACTTTTATGTATATTTGATTTTATTACAATAAAACCTTACCCTCTTTTACCTGCACCATCTGGAGCTTTGTTTTTTCTTTCTCCTGCATGTCCTGCTTGGTTACTAAGTTTTCATACTCCAAGATTGTGCCCACTTCCTGAGTGGATACCACTTTTTCATCATCGATTGTCGCTTTGGAACAAGCAGACTTCTGTCTTTGCCTTTGAATCCGAGTCTGAGCGAATTCACCCACGGTGAGGTTCCAGTCCAGGACTTCAGCCTTATATCTGGATATCCTGTGTGGAGTCTACCATTGGGCCTTCATCCAGCTGAGCAGATTCGAGTGGAGTCCTTCCATGCGCATATGATCTGTTGTCACTGACAAGCAGATCCACGTCATTCGGTAAGAGTATTCCATCTACTCCTGTTTTTATCGTGCAGAATGTCCCCTCCATGATGATGATGATGTGGTCATATACTTTCTACTGACGGACTTTTGTTTGTCTTGGTGCTTCCATTATCAACTAACGGACACTCATTCACATGTTACTGTGGCTTAATTGTATTTATTTATCCATGGTTTTTCACTTATTTATTGCTTATAAGTGTTTCTACTAGCGCTACATATTTTTTCACCAATGGAAGAAGGTGGCCTGGTCTGGTGAATCATATGGGTGGCCAGGTACATGTGCGTTGCTTACCTGATTTAAACAGAGGAATACTGGAAATGCAATGGTAGACATAGAAAAACTTTTTCATAGACAGGCAAATGCTTCCCCAAGAATAGGAAGACATCTGCCAAAGTGGAACTAAACTCTCTCAATCACCTATTTAAATGCTTATGCTGCTAGTATTCAGGGCCGCTAATAAGGCAGTACAACTAACCCCCGTGTACTAGGCCCAGGCTTCATCAGTTAAAAAGGGGGGCCCAGCAGTACTGTCTTATTGCTGACACTTGTGACTCTTGTGCAGTGCATGGGAGCCTTGCTTTCATTACCGCCTAATTCAAAGGTGTTTTGTTTCATAACACAGTTTCTTTAACCCCTTAACGCCCGCCGCACGACTATTTACGTCCGCACAATGGCACGGACAGGCAGAAGGGCGTATATATACGTCCTTGCCTTCTAGCGGGTGGGGGGTGCGATCGGGACCCCCTCCGCTGCGTGCGGCGGGCGGATCCCCTCGGGGAGCGATCCGGGACGACGGCGCGGCTATTCGTTTATAGCTGTAAACGAATGTAAACACGGCTTCCCCGTGCTTCACTGTGGCGGCGTATCGATCGAGTGATCCCTTATATAAGGGAGACTCGATCGATGACGTCAATCCTACAGCCACACCCTCCTACAGTTGTAAACACACACAAAGTGAACACTAACTCCTACAGCGCCCCCTCTGTTTAACTCCCAAACTGCAACTGTCATTTTCACAATAAACAATGCAATTTAAATGCATTTTTTGCTGTGAAAATGACAATGGTCCCAAAAATGTGTCAAAATTGTCCGAAGTGTCCGCCATAATGTCACAGTCACAAAAAAAATCGCTGATCGCCGCCAATAGTAGTAAAAAAAAAAAAATTCATAAAAATGCAATAAAACTATCCCCTACTTTGTAAACGCTATAAATTTTGCGCAAACCAATAGATAAACGTTTATTGCGATTTTTTTTACCAAAAATAGGTAGAAGAATACGTATCGGCCTAAACTGAGGACATTTTTTTTTATATATATATATATATATGTTTTTGGGGGATATTTTTTATAGCAAAAAGTAAAAAATATTGCATTTTTTTCAAAATTGTCGCTCTATTTTTGTTTATAGCGCAAAAAATAAAAACCGCAGAGGTGATCAAATACCACCAAAAGAAAGCTCTATTTGTGGGGAAAAAAGGACGCCAATTTTGTTTGGGAGCCACGTCGCACGACCGCGCAAATTGTCTGTTAAAGCGACGCAGTGCCGAATCGCAAAACCTGGCCTGGGCATTTAGCTGCAAAATGGTCCGGGGCTTAAGTGGTTAAAAGCTACAATGTTTACTATAAATACTGGTAACATTGTATTTCACAAGACCTTCAAAATGTACTTTTTTTATACTGTGTACAAAATGACATTTTAAGTTTCTCATTCTTTTCTCTTCTGTGCGCATTTCCCACATGGGAAGCACTGCAAGAAAAACAGGGGTGCCGATTAATTGTTAATGGCACCCCAAATGCATCTTGCAAACAAAGCACATTTGCAGCCACCAAACCGCATGGTACCGCAGTGCTAGCACTAATATTTGCTTGTGCCAGTGCATTTTGCAGCCCATTCAAATGTCAAAACCAGAACGTGAGGAACCACACAGGATTGCGCACCCATCAGTGTGAACAAGCCCTTAAGACAGGATCAAACAGCAACTGCACTAAGATTTATTTTTTTATTAAAAGTCAGCAGCTACTGTAGCTGTTGATGTTTAAAAATCAGTGCCTTAACCAGCCCATAGATTCCAGAGATGTCTTCTTGCAGTTGATTCTTCTCACCGCTGCACCCCTGGTGATGCCATCTTGGATTTGTAGTTTGACTGTGACTTCTGTATGGCACAAGGAGAAAGGTCCCGCAGCCTCCTGGGAGGTGTGATGTGGTGCAGAAGTCTGCAGGCAAGGGGGGGGGGGGGTGAGTGATGCCATCCTCAACCAGAGGATTGCAGAAGTGGAAGCAGATACCAACAAAAAAACTGTAACTGCAGGCTGGGGAGGGAAGGAGGGAAACAGCAGTGCTTCACCTTTTCAGCGAACTTTAACTTCAAGCAATATGTGGGTAAGGTTGGCCAAAAATTGATCGAATGTCGTCCAGTTCAGCAGAGACTAGCCTAGATTTGATCGATCTATGGGTAGGCTGGTTGTACTGAAGTCGATCCATTGGTTGACTTGGGCATATAACCAGCCTGTCAGACTTTTTACATGTGACTACTGCTGGTGGCTATAACCACTAACAGTAATCATTGTGCCCTGCTGGCCAAGGAGGCTCGATGCTAGCAGAACACAATAGTGCTGTGGGAGACAGTGTTAATGGGGGAATTGAGAAATTTTATTTCCTTCCAGCACATATTCTATGGGCTGCTTAAAGTGTTTGTAAACCCTTTACAACCACTTTAACCAACAGGTAAGCCTAGATTAAGGCTTACCTGTAGGTGCTTGAAATATCTTCTAAACCTCCCAGGTTTAGGAGATATTTACTATAATCATGGGCACCGCTGTCTACAGTGCATGCGCCGTAGACAAGCGGCGCAGGCACACTGTAGTGTGCCATTCCTCATTGAGGCCGTGCCGTCACTGCTGGGAGTGACGTCATCGCAGCTCCGGCCAATTGGAGCGCCGGAGCCGCGATACGTGGAAGTAACACCTGGCAAAAGATGTTGGCTGCCCGGGCGTTGAGGCTTAGATCGGAGGTGAGTATTACATAATGAGCTAGTATGCCATGCATACTAGCTCATTATGCCATTGTCTTGCAGGTGGTGTTTTTTTTCCCTGGGTTTACTTCCTCTTTAAGGACAGCACATTCTCAGAGGGTTAAGCTTCCGGGCCAAATATATATGTGTGTATGGCAGCTGGTCTGACAGAAGCTGGCTGAATGTCTGAGGCCCCGTACACACGACCGAGTTTCTCGGCAGAATTCAGCCAGAAACTCGGTCGGAGCTGGATTCTGCTGAGAAACTCAGTCGTGTGTACACTTTTCAGCGAGGAAGCCGACGAGTAACTCGTCGGGACGAAAAGAGAACATGTTCTCTATTTCCTCGTTGTTCAATGAGGAAAGTCGGCCCGCCGAAATCTCGGCGGCTTCCACACTGAACTCGACGAGGAACTCGATGTGTTTGGCACGTCGAGTTCCTCGGACATGTGTACGGGGCCTGACTTCTGTCGAGGTCTGCCATTTGGCATCCGATCAGCGCTCTCAGCCAATGGCTGCAAGCGCTGACCGTTGGGTTGCCACCTCATCCCTTTAAACCCGAACACATATGAATTACACAGGTTCTGAGGCTAATTTAATGCAGATAAGGCACCAAGTGAGTTTAATTACCAACTCAATAAGCCTCAGAACCTGTGTAATTAATATGTTTTCGGGTTTAAAGGGATGAGGTGGCAACCCTAGCTGACCACTGTGTTCTGGGGGGACGGAGACTGCGGGGCGTCCCCCTGTCAGAACACAATAGCTCAGTGGGGAGATTGATGTACTAACATTGAATTGTTAGTACATGATCTCCTTCTAAAATCTTCAGGTTTTTTTCATTCAGCCTGCTGGGTTGAACCAAAAAGAACTGATTCAGATACAATTGTGTATCTTTAGGCGGGCGTAGCGTATCTCCTATATAATTTTGAGAGGCGATTATGGTATTCAGAAAGATTATGCGCCCGAAGTTACGGCGGCGTAGTGTATAAGGGCCGGCGTAAGCCCGCCTAATTCAAATATGGAAGATGAGGGCGTGTTTTATGTAAATTAAGTGTGACCCCACGTAACTGACGTTTCTAACGAACGGCGCATGCGCCGTCCGTGAACGTATCCCAGTGCGCTTGCTCCTAATTACGCCGCAAATAGTCAATGCTTTCGACGTGAACGTAACTTACGCAAAGCCCTATTCGCGAACGACTTACGCAAACGACGTAAACGATGGAAAATTCAACGCTGTCCCGATGTCCATACTTAACATTGGCTACGCCTCATATAGCAGGGGTAACTTTACGCCGGAAAAAGCCTTACGTAAACGACGTAAAAAAATCCACCGGGCGCACGTACGTTTCTGAATCGGCGTATCTAGCTGATTTGCATATTCTACGTGGAAATCAACGGAAGCGCCACCTAGCGGCCAGCGTAAATATACTCAGACCCCTCTACACCCCAGATATCCCTCCCAGCACTCTGACCCCTCTACATCCCAGATGTCCCCCCAGCACTCTGACCCCTCTACACCCTAGATCAGGGATCCTCAAACTACGGCCCTCCAGCTGTTGCGGAACTACACATCCCATGAGGCATTGCAAAACTCTAACATTCACAGACATGACTAGGCATGATGGGAATTGTAGTTCCTGAACAACTGGAGGGCCATAGTTTGAAGACCCATGCCCTAGATATTCACCCCAGCACTGTAACCATATACCATAAGATACCCCTTGTATTGTGACCCCACTACATCCCTGATACCCCCTACACTGTGGCCTCTCTACATCCCTTCCTTTGAGTCCCGAGCATTCAAGCTGCATAGGGCAGGGTCAGAGCATCATTGGCGCTCTGGCCCTGCCCCTCCCTGCTGGCTGGGAAATAATATGTATCATTCTGCACAGCACGGCGCCCCGCTGCCAGCCTGCCTCCCCTGTGTATCCATCACTCTCAGTGCCATCATGGGGCCCCCAATTTTGGGGCAGCGTGGGCTCAAGAACAAGCTGCTTTGGGGAAAGTGCAGGGGCCCCCCATGCAGCTGGGGCCGCTGGGCAGTGCCCAGGTGTGCCCTCTCATTAAGACAGTCCTGCCATTACCTCTACTTCTTCATTGCGGGTTGTCCCTTCATCTTCTTCCTCCACCTGTGCTTCTGTGTTGTATGTATGGGTCTCCTCCGTGGCTCTGGTCTGCTCTGTCTGTTCCCCGTCTGTAAATCTGGGCTCTTCTTGCTCCTCTGCGGCCTGCGCAGCTCCTCTTAGCTTCCTCTGCACCAGTTTCTGAGACCAGTCGCTGAATCCCTCATCTTCCTCCGTCTCCCAGGGACCAGCTGGCTTTAGTCCCACACTGAAAATCACAGATCATAAAAAATGACTTCATAGAAAACTATTCACATCTGCACTTCTAGGATAGACCATCTGCAGAAAAACAGAAAGATCTCTCTTTTTTTCTTATTAATTCTTTTAGTTTTTGATTTTTGTTTACTGGACAGTGAAACATACAACACTGTAGAATACATAGAAAGTGAATTGGTATCTGGTAACTAAACTTCATTATACTCCCAAAAGTACAAAACAAAAGCTTATAAAATAAAGTTCCTTTCAAGGTGAGACTCGTTCAATCCTCTGAATACAGATGACCAACTGTCAAACTCGTTCAACGAATATAATGACTTCTTTAAATGTGGATCATGGCATACGCATCTTAAGGACAAACCCTCTTCATCAGGGCTTAAAGAAAGAGGGTTTTCCCCAGAAATGTGTAAGTCATAATTGAGGCAACAATTACATGTTGTTGAATGGTTTCAACAATTGGTTATCCATATCAAGCAATTAAGCGAGCAAAGAGAAAGTGAAGTTAAAGGGGTTGTAAAGGATTTTTTTTCCCCCCTAAATAGCTTCCTTTACCTTAGTGCAGTCCTCCTTCACTTAACTCCCTTCCTTCCATTTTGCTTTTAAATTTCCTTATTTCTTCTGAGAAATCCTCACTTCCTGTTCTTCTGTCTGTAACTCCACACAGTAATGCAAGGCTTTCTCCCTGGTGTTTCTCTTTCGGGGGGAGGGGGCGAGCAGGAGTGTCAGGACGCCCATTAACACACAGCTCCGTACTGCCTCGCCTCCCTGTACATTGAAACAGTGCGCTCTGCACTGTCTGTCACAAAGGGAGGCGGGGCTGTGCTACGAGCGGTGTAACATACAGATCTATCAGACAGAGATGCGCTCTGTCTGCCTGATGATCTGTATCTGTATCAGCGCACTGGAGACAGATGGTGGGCGGGTGTTGGAGGACGGGGGCGGTGCTAGGAGTTGGAGAGGGACAAGAGGAAGAGGACACCACCTCTATGGGAGGCACTGCACTCCCTCCCTCCCGCCCCCCGAGATTTTCAACTTCGTCGGCGATCGTTCAGCCCAGCCTCCTGGGATTGATGACACACATCTCCCAGGAGGCATAGCAGCGCTGGATGCGGCGGAGAGGCCATTCCGCCGCAACTGGGAAATAAACTCACAGGAATAAAACCGTGAGTTTTTAAAAGAAAATAAAAAAACATGCCAATTATATTTAAGGGGGCAGTGTTAAATAGGATGCTAATAAGTTGTAAAATAGGGTGGAACTCCGCTTTAACACGCAGTAACATGAGATTAGCAAAAGCAGCCCCAAGGGTTGTGCCAGTGGAATCGAACTTCCCCTGCCACTGTATGTGTTGTACGTCACTGCGTTTGAGAACGAGGAGATTTTGTCTTGACAGTGTGTACGCAAAGCAAGCTTGTCAAGTTTCTCCACAAGCCTAACAAGGAACTCGTCGAGGAAAACGATGTGTCTTTTCCGACGAGTTCCTCGGTCGTGTGTACGAGGCCAAAGTCATGGAAAACTTCTGGAGACAACCTCCTGGAACTGCAGCTGCGGATTAAGCAATCACGCACACAATCATGACAAACAAGCCATTTCCCAGCTTGACAACACATGGGAGAAGTATTCCCCAAACTGGAAAGGATGATTCCGCAATCTCATTATTAACTTGATACAAATACAAACAAGAGATTAGCATTCAAAGACCACAAAAAGCTGCAGGTTTCCAATTCCTGGAAGTCCGCAAGGCTGAGATAAGCTGGACAAACACGAGCAAATCTTTTTTTTAAGACTCAACAAATAATCCGGTATGTGCAAACAATTGTTCAGCAACAGGCATATGGCCATACGATGTCAGATGATTGTTACTTCACCAAGGCAGGCAGGATCTAATGGACATCTCATTTCTTTTCAGCTAGATCACTGGCCACAGGTGGTTAGATTTATGTTTGAACATTCATAGAAAAATCAGTTGTCAGAACTTTCTTTCTTCCCATCAACTAATTTTGTTCAAAAGCCCTTAAAATGTAATCCAGACTTGCTATTTGAAAGGAATGTCAAACATATTAAAGCCTAACTCCACCTTTAGCGAAATTGAAAATGCTAAATCTGGTGCAGCTCTACATAGAAACCAATCAGCTACTGCGCTTTATTGAACAAGCTGAAGTTAGAAGCTGATTGACTACCATCCACATCTGCACCAGATTCCGTGTGCCCCAGTCTTAGTAAATTTCCCCTAGTCACTATTACTTAAAGGGGTTGTAAAGGTAAAAAAAGAAATCCTAAATAGCTTCCTTTACCTTAGTGCAGTCCTCCTTCACTTACCTCATCCTTCCATTTTGCTTTTAAATGTTCTTATTTCTTCTGAGAAATCCTCACTTCCTGTTCTTCTGTCTGTAACTCCACACAGTAATGCAAGGCTTTCTCCCTGGTGTGGAGTGTCATGCTCGCCCCCTCCCTTGGACTACTGGAGAGTCAAGATGCTCTCTACATTGCAGATAGAGAAAGTAGCTGTGTGTTATTGGGTGTCCTGACTCTCCTCTAGTCCAAGGGAGGGGTCGAGCATGACACTCCACACCAGGGAGAAAGACTTGCATTACTGTGTGGAGTTACAGACAGAAGAACAGGGCCCAATGAGTTGTCAGTCCGCCCCTGATGAAGACATACATACGCCTCCTTCCTATTTCTTAATGACGCTTCCTTGCTCTTGCATAAGCCTTATACCGAGTACACACGATCGGAATTTCCGATGGAAAAAGTCTGACTGACTTTTTCCATCGGATATTCCGATCGTGTGTAGCCCCATCAAAGTTTTTTCAATGGAAATTCCGATGAATTCCATCGGAGTTTAGATATAGAACATGTTCTATTTTTCTCCAATGGAGTTCCATCGTGATTTGGCCGGGCAAATGCCCAATCATGTGTACATGGCATTAGTCTGCATCTGACATCACAGCGAGGTGCACCCTTCATGTAAATTTGGTAAGTTCTTTATTATGTGTGCCCAATGCAAAAAGTAATACCGGGGGGATTATGCATGAGTTGAGGGGACTATAGGGTACAGGGGGTGAATTTTGTGCCCACTCTTACTGGTTATCTGTCTGCGTGGAGTTCTCATCATCTAGGTCGTCCGGAGACTGTCCTTCACCTCCCAGCTGCTGCTGTCTCTCTCTTCTACGACGCTCCCGTGCTGTTTCCTCCTCATCTTCCACACTCCACTGAGTGGTCAATCTGTCATACACAAGAAAGATAACATTTCAGTTTTATTCAGCTATATCACAGTTATATCAAAACAAAAGGTGTGCAGAGTCTTAAAGTTGGAGTAAACTCCCATAGTTGAAAGTTACCTACAGGTAAGCCTATAATAAGGCTTACGTATAGATACAGTAAACATCTCCTAAACATGCACTGTTTAAGAGATATTTACTTCTGAATGGCCCAGTGACGTCACCGGCGCATGTGCTCTGAAGGAACAGCATGCCCGTGCTGTTCCTCCAGAGTCCTGTGATGTAAATAGCGGCTCCTGTGCGCATGACAGAGGAAGCAAACCCAGAAGGAAGAACTGGTAAAGATGGAAGCCCTGTCGCTAGAGGGCTTTGTTTTAAAGGTAAGTTTCACGTAATGTGCTAGTATGCAATGGCGGTTTACTACCGCTTTAAGCCTAGTACAAAGGGGCCGAATGTCGGGTGACATTGGCTAGTTCAATAAAAACTGTCCGACATTTGGTACTTGTGTATGGCAGTCGGTCTGACAGGACAAGCACACTGGAAAACCAGCAGCCGACCGTTTCCTGATCAGCGCTCTCAGCCACTGGCTGAGAGCGCTGACCGGAGTGTTCTAGCGGGGGAGGGGGCGGTCCCACTGTCAGAACACAATAGAACACTGGGTTGAATGAAAAAAAAAAGTTGGTTTTCCGCAGAAAAAAGCCACAGCTTTAGTAGAAAAGCTTGCCGCCTGTCAGCATTCTGTAAAGAAGCACCCTTGCTGTTTGTGTGGAAGCAGTGGTCTCTCTGTAGAAGGCCAACACACCCTCTACTGAGTCAAAGCTAGAGCTCTCCAATTAACTAAGAGCATGAGATTAGATTGTAAGCTCCTTGAGGACATGAACTGATGTCAATGTGCAGTATGTAAAGAGCTGCATAAATTGTTGGCGCTATATTAATACCTAAAAGAAAAACAGTGGCTAAAAACTTTCTTACTCATACTTAGTCTCATACAAAGGGTCACTTTTGAATTACTCATTTACATTGCTGTATTGTATTCTATAAGGAAATCCAAAGTGAACTCCCCCCGACTTTTGCTTCTGGCCTTTTTAATCCCCCAGAAGGGTGTGTTGCCAACAAATTAAGACTGGCAGCTGAGCAGCGGTGACATTAGCTGTCCCTGGCACACCCTGTCCACTCCCAGGAATCTGTGTCTTCTGGCATTGTACACATGCGTGTTCTCACGCATCTGCATCCTGCTGACCTCTGACCATCACATCCAGTGGGTGAACAGTATTTCAGAATGATACAGTACACACATGTAACCATGAGCTTCTAAAAGGAACAATATGCCCTTTGAGTTTATACCTACACAGCTTACTGCTTACTCAAATCCTACTCACAGTCATGTTCTACTATTTACCCAACAACTTTGTACAGGAAGTTTACAGCGAAGTCACCGTGACCTTTCAGCATAATTTTGTACTTCTCACTTGCTTTCTAAGTAATTTGTACTGCGATGTGTCATATATCGGTGCTATATCCACTTTTGCCCCCTTAATGACCAGGCCATTTTTTGCAATACGGCACTGCGTCGTTTTAACTGACAATTGCGCAGCCGTGCGACATTGTACCCAAACAAAATTGACGTCCTTTTTTTTCACACAAATAGAGCTTTCTTTGGTGGTATTTCATCACCTCTGCGGTTTTCATTTTTTGCGCTATAAACAAACAAAAAACAAAAAAAGAGCAACAATTTTGAAAAAATATATATATTTTTTTACTTTTTGCTATAATACATATCCAAAAAAATATTTTTGGTAAAAAGAATCGCAATAGGCATATATCAATTGGTTTGCACAAAAGTTATGGGGCTGGATTCAGAGAGATCGGCGTATCTTTAGAGCGGCGTAGCGCATCTGATATGCGCTACGCCAACGTAACATATAGAGGCTCCTACTGTATTCACAAAGCACTTACTCCCTTTCTTGCGCCGGCGTAATGTAAAATGGCCGGCGTAAGCCAGCCTAATTCAAAGTAGCAAGGCAGCGGGCGTGTTGTATTAAAATTAACCGTGACCCCATGTAAATGCATGGCCGAACGTACGGCGCATGCGCGCACATGCTCACAATCACGTCAAATTTACTCCCAAAGATACGCCGGCTCAATGCCTGTGACGTGAACGTAACCTCGGCCCAGCCCCATTCACGTACGACTTACGTAAACAATGTAAAATTTCGACGCTTGTTCCGACGTCCATACCTTTGCATTACTTGCGCCTCATATAGCAGGGGTAACTTTACGCCAGACGTACGCCTTACGTAAACGGCGTAGCTTACTGCGACAGGCGCAAGTACGTTCATGAATCGGCGTATCTAGCTCATTTACATATTCGACGCATAATTCCACGGAAGCGCCCATAGTGGCCAGCGTAAATATGCACCCAAGATACGACGGCGTAGGAGACTTACGTTGGTCGTATCTTGGCAAAATTCAGGCGTATCTTGTTTCCTGAATACAGCGCATAGATACGACAGCGCATCCTTGAACTTACGCCGCGTATAAACAGATACGTCGGCGTAAGTTGTCTGTGAATCCGGGCCGTAGCGTCTACAAACTACAGGATATATTTAGGGACTTTTATTGTTTTTGTTTTTAATAGTAATGCCAGCGATCTGAGATTTTTAGCAGGACTTCGACATTGCGGCGGACAAATCTGACCCCAAATGACACTTTTTGGGGAGAAGTGACATTATTACATTGATCAGTGCTATAAAAATGCACTGATCAATGTATAAATGACACTGACAGGGAAGGGGTTAACACTTTGGGCCATCAAGGGGTTAAGTGTGTTCCCTCGACGTGTTCTAATTGTATGGGGGATGGGCTACCAGGGACATGACAGAGATCACTGTTCCCGATCACTGGTAACAGTAGAGCTCTGACATGTCCCCTGTCAGAACGTGGAATCGCCTTGTTTACAAAACACAGTTC
This sequence comes from Rana temporaria, assembly GCF_905171775.1. Taxonomy (NCBI): domain Eukaryota; kingdom Metazoa; phylum Chordata; class Amphibia; order Anura; family Ranidae; genus Rana; species Rana temporaria. Next base: position 43,743,165 of record NC_053499.1, on the reverse strand, counting down.
CTCATTCTGCCTCTGTAATAGGCGATCGTAAGTCGCCGACGGACATCGAGTCCAGTACAGATACGGCGATTCGCGCAGGAGAGCCGACCTGCTGCAGTATATCTGCGTGAGCAGGTTGGCAAGTTATACATGAAACACTGAAAATAATAAAAGAACAATATAAAACATTAATTTCATAGAAATAGTAAATTGAAAGTCTAGAAATTAGACAGATACGGGATCTTCTGGAGAACAATAGATATATCTGTCCAAACACACCACAATGGGGTCATTTGCTAAAAATTGGACAGCGCAAAATCTGGTGCATAGAAACCAATCAGCTTCCAGGTTTTATTGCCAAAGATTAATTTCATAAGCAAAAAGTAGAAGCTGATTGGCTACAATGCACAGCTGCACCAGATTCTGAATGCTCCAGTTTTAATAAGTCTACCCCTATGTGACTTGGCAGACAGACAGAGGAGGGTTAGGTATGGTTAATTACTCTCTTGCCTCTGTTCAGTTAGAAAGAGGAAAGACATGCCTGTTGTACAGAGATTCCCAAACACCATGTCCCATAACGAGTGATAATAATGGTCGTAATTGTCAGCTTCCCTCCCACTGGGATAGTCCTGGAGAGTTCAATCTATACCAGATGTGACATATCTAGTAGGAAGAGGCCATTTATAATTTGGGCCATATACATTACAATTTGAATGAACAATGACCTTTAGATCTACAGTATGTAAATAATTAATGCAAAGTAAATGGGTTGTTTAGGTAGGTCATCATGCTACACAGTTGTTGAAGATGTTGTACAGATAAGGAATATTCTGCATACAAATTTTTTATTGAAATGCTAGTTGAATGTCATGTTAATCCTAATGCCGCGTACACACGATCAGTCTCTTGCCCGGCCAAACTCACATCGGAATTCCGACGGAATTCCATTGGAGTAAAAGAGAACATGTTCTCTATGTATGAATCTATGAATTCCTCGGAATATCTGATGGAAAATCTCAGATGGGCATACACGCGGTCGGAATTTCCGATGGAAAAAGTCCTTATGAAAGTCATATGAAATAAAGATACAAGACTGAACTTCCAAGAGTGCCAGCTCTTCGGTGTTTATGTACAGTACAGACCAAAAGTTTAGACACACCTTCTCATTCAAAGAGTTTTCTTTATTTTCATGACTATGAAAATTGTAGATTCACACTGAAGGCATCAAAACTATGAATTAACACATGTGGAATTATACATAACAAAAAAGTGTGAAACAACTGAAAATATATTTCATATTCTAGGTTCTTCCACCTTTTGCAGCAGACACATCTCTAGAACTGTTAAGAGAAGACTGTGTGAATCAGGCCTTCATGGTAGAATATCTGCTAGGAAACCACTGCTAGAGAAAGGCAACAAGCAGATGAGACTTGTTTGGGCTAAAGAACACAAGGAATGGACATTAGACCCGTGGAAATCTGTGCTTTGGTCTGATGAGTCCAAACTTGAGATCTTTGGTTCCAACCCCGTGTCTTTGTGCAATGCAGAAAAGGTGAACGGATGGACTCTACATGCCTGGTTCCCACCGTGAAGCATGGAGGAGGAGGTGTGATGGTGTGGGGGTGCTTTGCTGGTGACACTGTTGGGGGTTTATTCAAAATTGAAGGCATACTGAACCAGCATGGCTACCACAGCATCTTGCAGCGGCATGCTATTCCATCCGGTTTGCGTTTAGTTGGACCATCATTTATTTTTCAACAGGACAATGACCCCAAACACACCTCCCGGCTGTGAAAGGGCTATTTGACCAAGAAGGAGAGTGATGGGGTTCTGCGCCAGGTGACTACCTCTTGAAGCTCATCAAGAGAATGCCAAGAGCGTGCCAAGCAGTAATCAAAGCAAAAGATGGCTACTTTGAAGAACCTAGAATATGAAATATATTTTCAGTTGTTTCACACTTATTTGTTATGTATAATTCCACATGTGTTAATTCATAGTTTTGATAATCTACAATTTTCATAGTCATCAAAATAAAGAAAACTCTTTGAATGAGAAGGTGTGTCCAAACTTTTGGTCTGTACTGTATGTTTCGATTCCGCATGTGGGAGGGACATGCTGAGCCAGAGCACCTGGACTAGGTGTGCTGCCATCTACTCCAGTATCCGGTTTTCTCTGTTCAGAGCGGTGTACCTTTGTGTTGGATGCACCCAGAGGATCCAGCACTGTCCAGCTGAGAGCTTCTTCTCTTCTAGCAGTGCCAGGCCGCCATGTTTTCTTGTGACGTCAATGCTAGGCTGCCAGCTGTCCAGGTTCGGCCAGCACGCCTCCCAATGATACGCTAACAGGTATGCCCCTTCTCCTCTTCTCTATGAAAAGCTATGCCTCCTGGGATATGTGACGTACATATCCCAGGGGGCACAGTGAGCAGTGTGTGCATCATTTGCCTAAGGCGAGTGATGTGCTTAGGGTGGCGGCGCGGACATTCTATTAAAAAAATAGGTAAACAAAAGAGGACAGGAGAAGGGGCGGAGAGGCAGGATTGTGTCTGGGGGGCTGAAGGTCCGCTTTAACCTGGCGCTGGCCCTGGGTGTCTTAGGGTGAGCCTACTTAAGTATAGTAGAACAGGAAGTGTGTCATTGGTAGGCATGTGCATTTCGTTTCGTTCCGAATCGAAATTCGGACAAATTTTTCATTATTCGAACATTCGGATGCATACGAATGCCCGAATTGTAATATTAACGAATTTAACCGAATCCGAACGAACGTTTTCGAATCGAAAACCTGTGAACGAAATTCGGTCGAATTCGAAAACAAATTCTATTCGACTCGAATTCGAAAACAAATTCTATTCAAATCGAATTCGAAAACAATTCGATTTGATTCGAAAACAAATTCGAATGAAAATCGAAAGCAAATTTGAATCAAAATCTAAAAAATATAAATCGATTTCTAAAAAAGAATACAATAAAATAGAATAATAAAACAATTGAATGAAAATCAAAGAATAGTAAATAACAGAATGGAATTGAATAGAATGTAATCAAATACAATAGAATATGACCTGGCTTCTTCTATCTTCTATCTATCTTCCATTTTCTGAAATTCGAAATTCATATAGAATGAACTCAAATTCGAATAGAAAAATATTAGAATAGAGTAGAATAAAATATATTATTATTCTACTCTTCTAATATTTTTCTATTCGAATTTGAGTTCATTCTATATGAATTTCGAATTTCAGAAAATGGAAGATAGATAGAAGAAGCCAGGTCATATTCTATTGTATTTGATTACATTCTATTCAATTCCATTCTGTTCTTTACTATTCTTTGATTTTCATTCTATTGTTTTATTATTTTATATTCTATTTTATTGTATTCTTTTTTAGAAATCGATTTATATTTTTTAGATTTTGATTCAAATTTGCTTTCAATTTTCATTCCAATTTGTTTTCGAATCGAATTGTTTTTGAGTTCGATCCGAATAGAATTTGTTTTCGAATCCGATTGAAATATTTTCGAATCCGACCAAATTTTTTGAAATTCGGTCAAAATTGAACGAATTCCGAAAACGAACACATGTAACGAATCTAACTTAACGAAATTAATTAAATAACGAATTAAAACGAAACAAAACAAATTTTTCCCTTTTGCACATGCCTGGTCATTGGTAGAATTGCCAGGTAAAAATAAAGAAATAAAGCCGGATTAAAACAAAAATAATAATAATGCAGCCCCCTCATGAAAGCACTGGTATGCTGCAATATTTAACTTTCTGTTCTTGGATAGAAATAAAAAGACTTTAGCTGGCATTTTTCAGTTTTTTTAAGATTCGGGTCTAGCTGCTCAATTTAACATCATCGTCCGGAGGACTGGTGGACACGTGCCAGCCGCTGACCTTTCATGCATGCCGTCAAAACTTGGCACGGTGTTTGTAAAGGATGTAATACTTAACAGTGGCTTGTTGAGAGATAAAGCGGAATAATCCAAAGCTGTGAAGAAATTAATGATGCTCTGAGCTGTTTGCAGAGCAGATGAGGGTGTAATACTCTGCAGATTCAACAGGCTGATTCATCCTCTGTTGTTAAGGGGCGTGAATGAAAAACAGAAGAACTGACACGTAACCATATAACCCCTCTAGGACTTAGATTCACAGTATTTTGCTGCACAAATATATTGGCTGTAATACAATACATGTAAATGCGCTTTTATAAAAAGGGTTACCAACCCTAAACCCAAAGCTTCTCCATATAAAGAATCCAGTAATAACAATTACAGATGTCCATGTATGGCTTAACATATTTTTGCTCTTTAGGCCTCATTTACACAGTCATATATAGGTAGATTCAGGTACAATTTACTTGCCTGCTAATATATGGCGGTGTAGCCTAAAGCGGGCGGGCGTAAGGGTGGCGGATTCAAATGTGTAGAAGGGGGGCGTGTTTAATGCTAATAAGGCTTGACCTTACGTTTTTGACGTTTTTTGGCTACTGCGCATGCGCCGGGCGCCTACATTTCCCAGTGTGCATTGCGGCTAAGTACGCCGTACGGGCCTATTGATTTCGACGTGGACGTAAACCCCGATTCGCGGACGACTTACGCAAACAACGTAAAAAATTTGAATCTCGCGGTGGGAACGGTGGCCATACTTTAACATTGTTATTCCACCTAATAGGTGGAATAACTTTAGGCCTACTAAGGCCTTACGAAAATGGCTTAAATCGACTGCGGCGGCCGGGCGTACGTTCGTGAATCGGCGTATCAACTCATTTACATAATCTACGTCGACCGCAATGGAAGCGCCACCTAGCGGCCATCCAAAATATTGCAATCTAAGATAGGACGGCGCAAGCCGTCGTATCTTAGATATGTTTAAGCGTATCTCTGTTTGAGCATACGCTTAAACATACGTCGGCGTAGATTCTGAGTTAGGTCGGCTTATCTACTGATAAGCCGGCCTAACTCTACCTGAATCTACCTAATAGTCTGCAAATGGGCCATGTATGCATGTGGCTTGAGCCACCAACTGCTGCATGCAGGTAGCCCATTCAAGTATACGGAGGCCCAGCAGCTGCACAGACACAGCCAAAGAGTTTGCCAAAATTGTGCCATTTTGGAGTTAGCAGGAAAGTGATTATGGCAGTATTTAATAGGTGTAATGGGGTTTAAGGAGATGCTTTTTGCAAAAAGCTATTTGTTAGAAAAGTATAGTATTAGTAACACAGTTTATTGCACAAGATACAGTGCACGTCTTACAAGACCTCAAAGCTTGCCACAGTCCAGTGTGTCTCACAAGGTCGAGATGGCTGTGGAGGAGAGAGCTGGGACACAGGAAGTGACAGGAAGTCCCGGCTGCTCCACATGGACCACACAGGAGGAAGTGATGTCATCCAGATTGTGGAGAGGACAGGAAGATGGCTGGCTATGCACTTGGAGCTCACAGCTCTTTTCCGAGCACGTAGCCAGCCATCCTCCTGTCCTCTCCACAATCTGGATGACATCACTTCCTCCTGTGTGGTCCATGCGGAGCAGCCCGGACTTCCTGTCACTTCCTGTGTCCCAGTTTTCTCTTCCACAGCCATCTAAACCCGGGAGACACACTGGACTGTGGCAGCCTTTGAGGATGCGCCTCCCTCTCCCCTCCTTTTCTGTCCTTTTTTACAGAGTCTTGGACACACTCTGGGGATGGCTGGCTACCTCCTAAAATTACTTTTAATCTTTTATTTATGACTTTTCTCCTTGAGTTTGGAACGAAACCACCTATTACAAGGACTATATGCACACACTCTTCCTGCCACTGCGGTGCAATTTTCCATATGTTGTGCGCCTCAGGCCCCGTACACACGTCCGAGGAACTCGACGGGCAAAACTCATCGTTTTGCTCGTTGAGTTCTGTGTGAAGCCGCCATGGATCTCGGCGAGCCAACTTTCCTTATTGAACAACGAGGAAATAGAGAACATGTTCTCTATTTGGCTCGACGAGGAACTCGTCGGCTTCCTCGGCCGAAAGTGTACACACGCCGGGTTTCTCGGCAGAATTCAGCTCCGATCGAGTTTCTGGCTGAATTCTGCCGAGATACTCGGTCGTGTGTACGGGGCCTCATTGTTTCTATTTTTATGAAAATGCTTGACTGAGGGACCTGCAGAATGCAGAGGCTCCGATTATCTGTAAAACATTAAACACTTGAACAACCCCACTTGCAAAATGACCAGATGATACATTTTATTTGGAGTCGAATGGCCATAGCAGCCTTTTATTACAAACCATTAAATACAACATTTACAAGAAAACAAGTTTAGCGCATACAATACAGTCAATGCATAACAAATAAAACAACCTCAGCTTATGCCCGGTCTAAGGTCTTTGAAGGCATATATATACTCACGATTAACCGGTTGTATCTGCCACCCAATCAAAGGCCCCCAGCCGCAACTACACTGGCTCAGGGACAATTACCCACTTACGTATTACCAGATACAACCTCATTAATACCCCGATGTTACCACCGTATTGTTAGAAAGGGACACCCATACCTCAGATGGGCCCAACCCACAAGTATTTAACCAGCACCGCCTTCAAAGACCCAATAGACCTCCTGCCTGCTGCTATGACTGACAGGAAAATAAAAGGACCAAGAAGTTGAATGGCAACCTAACAACTTAAAACCCCAAAACCCACTTCAAATACCCTGACACCTTGAGAAAAAAGGAGGCACCCCCCAAACCAAAACAAACAAGGGAAGAAGGGTGGGAAAAAACTGTCTGATGCTGTGATGAGCTCTGACTAGTTTGACTCCAGGCTATATACTATTTGTTAAAGCCCCACTTACCTTTGAAAGAAGACATAAGATACTCACCTTTCCCAGTCGCCATGCCGCCAAACGCTTCTCTAATTGCTAGAACTGGACTTCAGGGAGTGTTGACCTCACAAGTTCCTCTACATCTCTCACTGGATCCTCCCTTAGACCTCATGCCACCACTGTTTCCTGCAGTGATGTAGGGTCAGAGGGAGGAGCCAGTGAGAGCTGAAGGGGCCCCTGAAGGTTGAAATCAGGGGACAGTTATTACGATCACAACATTTGGATCACACTACAATGTGCTTATGTATGGAGAGAAAACAATCACATAGAAGCAACACCAGGAGTCCAGACATTGATTAAAAAATCCTCAGATGACTTCCATTTGTCTAAATGGATTAAAGCGGAACTAAACTCTCTAAATCAGGGGTCTTTTCACACAAAGGGTCAGTTTATTGTCCTTGAGAGGCTTGAGGAGGGCCAGAATGTGGCCAGCAGAGGCAGAAAATGTCACTGGTCCAGCATGAATGAGAATAAATATGGCCTTAGGCCTAGTAGACACGACCGTTTTCCTCGACAGAATCCATCAAGAAACTTGGTGGCAGAGCTTTTTTGCCGAGAAAACTGTCGAGGAACTCAACAAGGAAAAAAGAGAACAAGTTCTCTTTTTCTTCAACTGGAGTTTCAATTTCCTCGTCGTGTTCCTCGTCGGGCTGGTTTTCTACGAGAAACACGTTCGTGTGTATGCTAGGAAAGCCGCGCATGCTCAGAATAAAGTATGAGATGGGAGCGCATCTTCGGTAAAAGTAGCGTTTGTAATGGAGATAGCACATTTGTCACGCTGTAACAGACTGAAAAGTGCAAATTGTCTCTTACCAAACTTTTACTTAACACGCAGTAACATGGGATTAGCAAAAGCAGCCCCAAGGGTTGTGCCAGTGGAATCGAACTTCCCCTGCCGTTGTATGTGTTCTACGTCACCGCGTTTGAGAACGAGGAGATTTGGTCTTGACAGTGTGTACGCAAAGAAAGCTTGTCGAGTTTCTCGACAAGCCTAACAAGGAACTCGTCGAGGAAAACGATGTGTCTTTTCCGACGAGTTCCTCGCTCGTGTGTACGAGGCCTTAGGGTTGGTGGTCAATAGGAGTAGGAGTAGTGTCACTATTAGTAAGAGGAATAGTATCCTATCATTGGTATCGTGGAAGAAATAGTGCCCCATTGTTGGTGTCAGTGGGAGGAATTGTTCCTCATATCAGTGGGAGGAATAGTGCCCCAAGGGCCGGATAAAGGCTAGTAAAGGGCCACATCTGGCCCTCGGGCCATAGTTTGGAGACCTTGCTCTAAATCAATATTAGCTACTTTGAATCCTTATGCTGCTAGCATTAGTAAATAGATAGGAAGGTATATTAATATTATATTCACCCGTATTAGACTTGATTTTTTTTGTTTATTTTTTTTCCAAATTTTTAGTTGCTTCTTGGTCCCTGGCCTAGGCCAAAATGATGTCATACATCTCCGGAGTCTTCATAGGCATTTTGTTTTTCTTTCTCCTGGAGGAGGGGTTTTCCCAGCTAAACACATTCTCCTGCCTGCATGCCTGACCTAAGGGTGGATAGATTCCAGGAAGTAAATGCTACATTTATTCTCTGCCCTTACTCAAGATGGCCACAGATAGAAGTGCTAGGGGGTGTTTTTCAATCAACAAAATAAAACATGGAGACATGGGTGGATGGGTGAATTTTCTTTGAATATTTAAAAGATTGCTTCATCCATGCTAAGCAATGTGTATGGAGGAATTTATTTTGCCAACTGCACTGCCAGCTGTCACTGTCTGAATACCTGAACAGCAACTGTTGCTGATTAAATGCAGTCAATGTTTGGACAAATTTTCCACTTTGCATGCTCGTTCGTCCGATAATCTCATTGTGTGCAACAGGCTTTAGTCTCTCCCAGATTAGATGACTAGTTACATTTTTCAATTTGTGCCCACGTGATAACAAGCACCCAGGGCCGGATTTGCTCCCCCTGCCGCCCCAAGGCCAGGTTCCGCAATGCACCCCCCTCCCCGCCGCCCGAACCACCCCCCCCCCCCCCCCAAATCAACGGAGAATGGAAACCGGATGGCAGGGGCGGCACAGTTAGTTCTAATAGTTTTTATTTTGTACCTTGCCGTTTACTTTTTTATTTCTGTATCATTTTCTTATTATTTTTAATATTGTTTTTCTTATTCTTTACTTTTTAATTACTTTTTTATTTTAATAATTTAATTATTTGTTATTTTTTTATCAATTTTTTTTTTCACTTGGCAATAAAGTTATCACACAGGAGAAAACAATTCCCTGTGTGATAGCAATTGGAGGTGACAGGTTCTCTTTATTGACCCTGTCACCTCCAAAACAGGAGTCCTAGCACTGTGCTAGAACTCCTGTCACAGCTCACCCCTCTCATTGTGTACATCGGTGGCAGGGACAGTCACAGGAGACAGACTCGGCAGCCTGGGGGAGGACAGAGTCCTGAAGACAGAGCCAGTAGAGAGAGGTATATCAGGGGGGGGACGGGGACGGCAGCACACATCGCCGCAATCACTTAAGGAGCGAGCGGATTCCAGAAAGCAACTTGCCATCCTTAATTGGCCGTCGGGGGACTCCATGCCACTGCCGCCCCTTGGCGCCCTGCCGCCCTGCCTTGGTGGCCTTGTGGGAAATCCGGGCCTGCAAGCACCCCCCACCCTTAAAGTGGATCACAACCCTTTAATCCTTTACAGCCAAGGAAGTTGCCCCCGTGGCTGCCATCTTGGCTGTACAGTAAGGCCCCTTTCAGACTGCTGTGACTTGAAAGTTGCCCGATTTTGCCACGATTTTACCGCGATTTTGCTGCGATATCAGGGAATGCCTGGGTAAACTTGAGGTCTTTGGACCTCAACTCCCGTCAAAGTCGGACCAAAGTAGTACAGGGACTACTTCGAAGTTTGTTGCATCTTAAAGTCGCACAGATATGAATGGTACTCATTGAAAATCATGGAGTACAACGTGTCATGCGACTTTGCAGTCCCAAGTCACAGGACAAGTCGCAAAGGGGCCTAACATGTTGAATGTAACGGTTTTGGGAAACAGTGAAATCAATAGGTTTAGTTCTACTTTAAATAAGCTGCATGCTGCAATCAACAGATTACACCACCCATGGTCATTGGCCACCCTAAATCAGGTTTTAGGATTACTTTTCTCTAATTATTTATATTATGCCATAAGTTAAAGTCTTATAAATTATACCACAAGAAACCACAAAGCATGCCAAACGTACACATATGTCTGTATTGCTATGACATAGCAGTACAAACATGCAGTGACACACAGTATACGTACATACCCCGGGTGTCTGAGGATCACTGGAATGCAGCCAAAGCATTTATCACCGGCTGTATCTTTAGGGGGTTTACAAAAAGATTAAAGATATATAAACAGACCTCACAGTGTCACTTTACTCCAGAAACTGAGTTTATTGGCTGCTGAATCACAGGCACTGCGCCAGACATCCCTGCTTTCCTCCTCTGACTTATTCCAGATTTGATCATCTCTAATGCATCATCACACATTATTAATAATGCAGCACAGCAAAGTGGGACAAGTACCATTACCACCATCATGTATGTACCCTGGTATACGTACACAGCAAATTGTGCCAAGTACTTTTACCACCATCGTGTATGTAGCCTGGTATACATACACAGCAAATTGTAACAAGTACTATTACCACCATCATGAATGTGCCTTGGTATACGTACACAGAAAATTGTAACAAGTACTATGACCACCATCATGTACGTACCTTGGACTACAGGGGAGTCAGGATGCCCACTAACACACAGCTCCTTTCTCTATCTGCAATGTAGAGAGTGTCCTGACTCTCCTGTAGTTCAAGGGAGGGGGCGAGCACAACACTCCACACCAGGAAGAAAGCCTTGCATTACTGTGTGGAGTTACAGACAGAAGAACAGGAAGTAAGGATTTATCAGAAGAAATAAGGACATTTAACAAAATGAAAGGATGAGGTAAGTGAAGGAGGACTGCACTAAGGTAAAGGAAGCTATTTAGGGGGAAAAAAATTGTACCTTTACAACCCCTTTAAGTCTTATAGCTGGATTCAGAAAGCTTTACGCCGGAGTATCAGTAGATACGCCGTCGTAACTCTGAATCTACGCCGTCCTAAATTTAAGCGTATTCTGGAAACCAGATACGCTTAAATTAGGCTAAGATACGAGCGGCGTAAGTCTCCTACGTATCTTAGGGTGCAATATTTACGCTGGCCGCTAGGTGGCGCTTCCGTTGAGTTCGGCGTAGAATATGCAAATGACTAGATACGCCGATTCAGAAACGTACGTGCGCCTGGCGCATTTTTTTTTACGTCTTTTACGTATGGCTTTTTCCGGCGTAAAGTTAGTCGAACAAATAGCTGGCCTAGTCAATGTTAAGTATGGCCGCCGTTCCCGCGTCTAAATTTGAACATTTTATGTCGTTTACGTAAGTCGTACGTGAATGGGGCTGGACGTAATTTACGATCACGTCGAAACCAATACGTCCTTGCGGCGTACTTTGGAGCAATGCACACTGGGATATGTACACGGACGGCGCGTGTGCCGTTCGTAAAAAACGTCAATCACGTCGGGTCACCGCCCATTTACATAAAACACGCCCCCCTCAATCTCATTTGAATTAGACGCGCTTACGCCGGCCCCATTTACGCTACGCCGCCATAACTTAGGAGGCAAGTGCTTTGTGAATACAGCACTTGCCTCTCTAACTTACGGCGGCGTAGTGTAAATACGATACGCTACGCCGCCTGAAAGATGCGCCGCCGTACCTGAATCTAGCTATTAATTCTTACAGTTGGATTAAAGCCAACCCTACTCTTAAGATAAAATTTGAGCCCTGGGTGGCTCTTTTTGACCCCCTCCCATACAAGACCCTTAAATCTAAAAAAAAACAAAGGAGTCGGGCAGATAATCGTCGGCCAAACAGCGGCTGCATCCAATCAGATGCAGCCACTGTACGGGTATTCTGACAGTCAACACCTTCGTCACCATACAATACAACAGCCAGAAAGTGGGAATCAATCGATTTCTCCAGTTCAGCTGCAGGGCTGAATGAAGAAAATCGTACAGCGCAAGCTTTTGTGTTGTGGTGCAGATTACTGGAGGGCTAAGAGTTACACAGAGCTCATGGGACATTGATTGGTTTTACTTTTTGGTCTGATCTCCTTTTAATTTTTTTAAATTTTTCAGAAGCGACTACATTAGGCTACCAACACCAACGACTGACTTTTGCCGGCTATGCACTAGTAGAATTTCATTAAAAAAAAATTCACTTTAAGAACGTTCATTCATTTTGTAACCTTTAGGCTGCATTCACACCTAGGCGTAGGCAATAGCGTCGTTTTCCGGCGTTTTTTTTAGGCGTTTTTTTCGCGCGTATTCATGCTAATATGCGCGTTTGCATACAGCGTTGTCCGACGTTTTTGTACTTAGACGTTTTTTTTTTTAGCCAATAGGAAAAACTATCATCTTTTCATCACTTGTTGCTATGTTGGTAGATTTTTTTAATCTTCTGCATGGGCGACAAGTTCTATTGACAAAACGCCCGTAGCAAACGCTTGTTGTCGCGCAATACGCGCGTATCTGGCGTTTTACATTGATTTCAATGGAAAACCAAAAACGCTCAAATACGCGCATATCGCGCGTATTGCGCGACAAAAAAGGGTCCGGAACTTCTTTTGACTACAGGCGATGCGCGTTAGGCGCATCAGCGTGCAGATGTGAACCGTCCCCATTGACTAACATTGTATTTTGTCCCTCTGGCGTTTGTTCGCGTCGCGCTACATGCGACAAAACGCGAAGGTGTGAATGGGGTCTTAGTGAGATCAAATCAATGTTGGTTTTTGACCCAAGGAGAGAGAATATTTGGGGAAGGGTGGAAATTTTTTCTCGTACGAACAAATTTCCAACATTTGGGAAAATAGAATTAGTTCCAAAATCAAATATTAAAAGCAAACTAAATTTCAAAGCACTTTTAACGTCATTCGTCAAGTCGACGGACGTATTGAGAATTCTCATACAAACGTTTGTTTGAGAATCTACTAGTATATGGCCAGCCTTACACCAGCAAGCAAACTGTCCCTAGAAATACTATGGCAGTGTGTCTCCAGCTTTCCTTATTTCTTTACTCAAATCTACAATAATCTTTCCTGCCCCATGTAATCCCTATGACACCTAAGTACACAGGAGTGACATACATTGGTACCTGGCTAGACCTGGCTATACATCCTCCACCATCCTGGCACCTCTTGTGCCTGACATTCCATCACATCCTCTTCACATTCCCCCACATGGATTCTTCCTTCCTCCTCATCAACATGCATGTTGTTTCCCACCATCGCTACAACCCTCCCAGCCCATTCATTCCCATCAATCGCAAGTCATTCACGAAATACAAGTCTCGCTATGCCGATCGCTTCAACTTTTCATTGTATTAGGTGGACTCCATCATCGCCTTTGACTTCAGAGTTGCCATCATTCTAAAATAACTTTGGGGACCATTGGCTGATATGTCACTCATCCTCATACGATAATCCGAGAGGATCACCCATACATCCCAGACATGCTGTTCTTCAATAAATGTTAACCAATAATCATGAGAATGTTAGTAGATACATACTGAAGTTAGTGAAGAGATTTGATAAAGTTAAAGATCATGATTGATAAGATCACGGTGGTGATGATCATCATCACGATTGATAAGATCACAGTGGTGATGATGACCATCATCATCACGATTGATAAGATCACGGTGGTGATGATGACCATCATCATTACGATTGATAAGATCACGGTGGTGATGATGACCATCATCATCACGATTGATAAGATCACAGTGGTGATGATCATCATCATGATTGATAAGATCACGGTGGTGATGATCATCATCACGATTGATAAGATCACGGTGGTGATGATCATCATCATGATTGATAAGATCACGGTGGTGATGATCATCATCACGATTGATAAGATCACGGTGGTGATGATCATCATCACGATTAATAAGATCACGGTGGTGATGATGACCATCATCATCACGATTGATAAGATCACGGTGGTAATGATCATCATCATGATTGATAAGATCCCGATAGTGATGACCATCATCATCATGATTGATAAGATCCCGATAGTGATGACCATCATCATCATGATTGATAGAATCACGATGGTGATGATCATCATCATGATCATGGCTTTTTTGATAAGATCATGATGACCATGAATCTGGGGTGAAAAAATCGCAGACATACCCCGGCGTTGTCCCCAAAAAGTCACAATCGTCTATCAGATATGGCAATTGATGGTCTCTGATTCCCATCCCTTCTCACCTTAGTAGATTCTGTAGGCTCTTCTTGCTGTCTTTTCTCACAATTGCAGTAGACATCCTCTTAGCGAAGCTTTGTCTTCACCTATGCCTCTTCGTCCTCCCCCCTATTCTTTGTATGCAGAACTGCCTCCCCAGCCCTCCCACACCACACCTTCCCTTTATCAGCTCTGATCAATCGATCAGTTGTTCCCAATGTGTCCTGTCTTTGTCAGTTCCCAGGGATCATCAGTGGATCTCCTCTCCTCTCTGTAGTGCTGCTCTTCTCTCTCCTTTTTCTTTTCAGGAAGTTTGAGCAGATGCCTTCCCCCCCTTTTGTTTCCAGCTCCCTCTCCCCCTCCTCCTGTGTTGGGAAGTCAGGGGGAGATGATATGAGGTAAGAGGAAGCTGGACCCTCCCTGGCCCTGTGTTTGGGGAAGGGGAGGGGGTGACAATATGTCACTGTCTGACATCCCACCCCCCCCCCCCTCCTTCCCCTTACACATTCTCTGGGGGAGTCCCCTTTATCACAGCAAACATATTTTCCCTGATGCTCTAATCACAGCTGAGAAGGATTTTCTCTCCTCTATTGATTTTTTTTTTATGTATCCTCTTTTCCTAAACGAGTGTTGCTTTGTTTTGCACGCCGTGTCCTCCTATCGCACCGCATTGTGTGCTTTCCATTAGAGTTTTATGTCACAGAGATTTATTATCCTGCTGCATTATTCAGCCTATTGTTCCATCTGCTTCCATATTTTCATCCCATAAAGATATTTACTGTTCAGTCTTTTTATCTACAGAAGAGGATGTAGGGATTTTATTTTATTTTTGTAAATAATCATTTCATTTAAATAATATTTATTTATTGTGGCAAATCAGACATTTGAAACCACTTTCAGCCAGCTTTCTCAAACTGGAGTGAGTGATCCCACGTTCGCGCCGGTGCGACTTGTCATGCGATTTGACAATAAGTCGCACCCTATTGCCGGTGACTTGTCGGTATGGTTCCTCTATCGAGATGGTTCCTGTAAGGACTGCGCAGGCGCAATCCTTGCCGACGGAAATCTTCTAACCTCGGCCGGCATCCAGGCTCATTCCTTAACCACTTCCCGACCGCCGCATGTATATGTACGTCCACAGAATGGCACGTACAGGCAAATGGGCGTACATGTACGTCCCCGCCTTCTAGCGGGTGGGGGGTCCAATCGTGACCCCCCCCCGCTACATGCGGCGGTCGGATTCCCGCGGGGAGCGATCCGGGACGACGGCGCGGCTATTCGTTTATAGCCGCTCCGTCGCGATCGCTCCCCGGAGCTGAAGAACGGGGAGAGCCGTATGTAAACACGGCTTCCCCGTGCTTCACTATGGCGCTGCATCGATCGAGTGATCCCTTATATAGGGAGACTCGATCGATGACGTCAGTCCTACAGCCACACCCCCCTACAGTTGTAAACACACACAAAGTGAACACTAACTCCTACAGCGCCCCCTGTGGTTAACTCCCAAACTGCAACTGTCATTTTCACAATAAACAATGCAATTGAAATGCATTTTTTGCTGTGAAAATGACAATGGTCCCAAAAATGTCCGAAGTGTCTGCCATAATGTCGCAGTCACAAAAAAAAAACGCTGATCGCCGCCATTAGTAGTAAAAAAATTTTTTTTATAAAAATGCAATAAAACTATCCCCTATTTGTAAACGCTATAAATTTTGCGCAAACCAATCGATAAACGCCTATTGCGATTTTTTTTTATAAAAAATAGGTAGAAGAATACGTATCGGCCTAAACTGAGGAAAAAAACTTTTTTATATATGTTTTTGGGGGATATTTATTATAGCAAAAAGTAAAAAATATTGTTTTTTTTTCAAAATTGTCGCTCTATTTTTGTTTATAGCGCAAAAAATAAAAACCGCAGAGGTGATCAAATACCACCAAAAGAAAGCTCTATTTGTGGGGAAAAAAGGCCGCCAATTTTGTTTGGGAGCCACGTCGCACGACCGCGCAATTTTCTGTTAAAGCGACGCAGTGCCGAATCGCAAAACCTGGCCTGGGCATTTAGCTGCCGAAAGGTCCGGGGCTTAAGTGGTTAACATCCCCGTGGATTGGAGGATGTTAAAAAAAGAGCCAGGAGGCCGAGCGAGCGTAGCGAGCCGTCCGAGCGAATTGAGGACGTGAGGCCGACTGGCCACTTACCTCAAATTCCACGTCGCCCTGGAGGTTCGGTGATTTCCGTCGGCAAGGATTGCGCCTGCGCAGTCCTTACAGGAACCATATCGTCAGATCACCGGCAGTTGAACTGTTCAAATTGGCGCGGCAGCGCAAAGTTGGTGTCGCACCGATTTGAACAGTTCCATTGCAGATAATAGGGTGGTGCTTCTCATGCGATTTGACTTATCAAATTGCATGGCAAGTCGCACCGGTGTGAATGAATTGAAAAAGTAGTTCCTGCACTACATTTAGCGATTTCAGGTGCGATTTGCATAGACATCTGTGCATGATAGACATGTGCGGTTAGTTTTGTTATGAATAAATATTCGGACTAAATGTTATATATTCAGAGATTCTGATGTATCCAAATACCTGAATTACAGTAAAAAAAGGTTTACTGAATACTCCGAATAACAAAATGAAATTTGTATGAATTTCCAAAATTTTAATTGAAATTCAAATCGAATTTTACATTGAATTCCAGTCAAATTCGAACTGTAAACATGTATCCGAAATCAAAGTCTATGGGGGTTATTTATGAAAGGCAAATCCACTTGAAATTGCACTGAAAGTGCACTTGGAAGTGCAGTCGCTGTAAATCTGAGGGGAAGCTCTGAAATGAGGGGAAGCTCTGCTGATTTTATTATCCAATCATGTGCAAGCTAAAATGCTGTTTTTTTTTTTTCCTTGCATGTCCCCCTCGGATCTACAGCGACTGCACTTTCAGTGCAATTTAAAGTGCACTTTGCACTTTTAGTTTGCACTTGTAGTGCAAAGTGGATTTTCCTTTAGTAAATAACCCCCAGTGAGTGTTATTAGAGTACCGTTTTGAAATAATGCTGTTTTAGTTAAAGTGGAGCTCCACCCTAAAGTGGAACTCCCGCTGATCGGAACCCTCCCCCCCTCCGGTGTCACATTTGACACCTTTCAGGGGGAGGGGGGTGCAGATACCTGTCTAAAGACAGGTATTTGCACCCACTTCCGGCCACACAGTCTCGGGCAAGCTGCGGGCATGAAGTCACCTCCCGTCCCCCCCCCCCCCCCTGTTGTGTTCTGGGAACACTCGGCTCCCAGTACACAATGGGAGTCAATCGGCAGGCGTATCGCGACTCGCGCATGCACCGTAGGGAACCGGGCAGTGAAGCCGGAGCGCTTCACTTCCTGGTTCCCTCACTGAGGATGGCGGGGGGGGGGGGGAAGCAGAGTGACGAGCGATCGCTCGTCCTCTGCTGCGGACGGCGCTGGACTCCAGGACAGGTAAGTGTCCTAGTATTAAAAGTCAGCAGCTGCAGTATTTGTAGCTGCTGGCTTTTAATATTTTTTTTTTCAGCGCACATCCACTTTAAGCCAAAGGTGATTTAACCAGTTAAGGACTACCCGCCGCAGTTGAACTGCGGCAGGTTTGCTCTCCTTGGCAAATCACCGTTGGCCGCTTCAAGACCCCTAGGGGGGATGCTGGAGCCGATACACGTGGCCGGCGGCCGCGATGTCCACCGGCCATCCAGGATCGCTCCTGAGAGAGACAGAATGGGGGCCTGTCAATGTAAACACACAAATCCCGTTCTGTCAGGGGAGGATAGACAGATCTGCTGTTCCTGGTGATTAGGAACAGACTGCGATCTCTCTCGTTCTCCAGTCACTACACTCCTCCCACAGTTAGAAACACCTCTCTAGGGAACACTTAACCCCTTGATCATCCCCTAGTGTTAACCCCTTCCCTGCCAGTGACATTAATGCAGTAATCAGTGGCTATTTTTAGCTCTGATCACTGTAAAGCCTGGTACACACGATCGGATTTTCCGCGGACAAAGCATAGGACTTTTGTGGGAAGGGCGTTGGCCATGAAACGGCAAAGAACTGTCGGCCAACAAACATGAAACTACGTGTTTTTTCAGCTCTTTAGCGCCACCCTTTGGGCAACTTCTGCTAATGTTGTGTTATGGTGAGCATTGCTTTTGAGCATGCGTGTTTGTACTTCAGAGTTTTGTTCGAAGGACTTGTGTACACACGATCGAATAATCTGACCACACACATTTGTTGTCGGAAAATATTAAAGCATGCTATCCCACATTTGTTGGCGGAAAATCCGACAACAATTGTCCGATGGAGCGTACAAACGGTCGGATTTTCCGACAGCAGCTTGTCATCACCCAATTCCCATCGGAAAATCCAATCATGTGTATGGGCCTTAATAATGTCACTGTTCCCAAAATAGTGTCAAAAGTGTCCGATCTGTCCGCTGCCATGTTGCAAAAAATCGTAGATTGCGGCCATTACTAGTAAAAAATAAATAAATATTAAAAATGCCATAAATCTATTCCCTATTTTGTAGACACTATCATTTTTGCACAAACCAATCAACATACGCTTATTGCAAGTTTTTTTACCAAAAATATGTAGATGAATACATATCGTCCTAAACTGATGAAGAAATTTGTTTTTTTGGGATATTTATCATAGCAAAAAGTAAAAAAGTTAAAAATATATATATTTTTTTTTTCAAACTTGACGCTCTTAAAATGGTCTGGCTATTAAGGGGGCAAATCCTTCTTGGGCTTAAAGGGGTTGTAAAGGTACAAATTCTTTCCCTAAATAGCTTCCTTTACCTTAGTGCATTCCTCCTTCACTTACCTCATCCTTCCATTTTGCTTTTAAATGTCCTTATTTCTTCTGAGAAATCCTCACTTCCTGTTCTTCTGTCTGTAACTCCACACAGTAATGCAAGGCTTTCTCCCTGGTGTGGAGTGTCGTGCTCGCCCCCTCCCTTGGACTAAAGGAGAGTCAGTACGCCCACCCAGCGTCCTAACTCTCCAGTAGTCCAAGGGAGGGGGCGAGCACGACACTCCACACCAAGGAGAAAGCCTTGCATTACTGTGTGGAGTTACAGACAGAAGAACAGGAAGTGAGGATTTCTCAGAAGAAATAAGGACATTTAAAAGCAAAATGTAAGGATGAGGTAAGTGAAGGAGGACTGCACTAAGGTAAAGGAAGCTATTTAGGAAACAAAAAATTGTACCTTTACACCCCCTTTAACCACTTAAGGACCCATTCACGCCAATATACGTCGGCAGAATGGCACGGCTGGGCACATCCACGTACAGGTACGTGGCTCTTTAAGCCCAGCCGTGGGGTCGCGCGGGCGCGTGCACGTGACCTGGTTCGAAGCTCCGTGACCGTGGCCGCGGGACTCGGGAACCCGATCGCCGCTGGAGTCCCGCGATCGTTCCCCGAAGCTGAAGAACGGGGAGAGCTGTGTGTAAACACAGCTTCCCCGTTCTTCACTGTGGCGCCGTGATCGATCGTGTGTTCCTCTTTTATAGGGAACCACAATCGATGACATCACACCTACAGCCACACCCCCCTACAGTTAGAAACACAAATGAGGTCATACATAACCCCTTCAGCGCCCCCATGTGGTTAACTTCCAAACTGCAACTGTCATTTTCACAATAAAGAATGCAATTTAAATGAATTTTTTGCTGTGAAAATTACAATGGTCCCAAAAATGTGTCAAAATTGTCCGAAGTGTCCGCCATAATGTCGCAGTCACGAAAAAAATCGCTGATCGCCGCCATTAGTAGTAAAAAAAAAAAATTAATAAAAATGCAATAAAACTATCCCCTTTTTTGTAAACGCTATAAATTTTGCACAAACTAATCGATAAACGCTTATTGCGATTACGCAAAATAGGTAGAAGAATACGTATCGGCCTAAACTGAGGAAAAAAAATAATGTTTTATATATTTTTGGGGGATATTTATTATAGAAAAAAGTAAAAAATATTGAATTTTTTTCAAAATTGTCGCTCTATTTTTGTTTATAGCACAAAAAATAAAAACCGCAGAGGTGATCAAATACCACCAAAAGAAAGCTCTATTTGTGGGAAAAAAAGGACCCCAATTTTGTTTGGGAGCCACGTCGCACGACAGCGCAATTGTCAGTTAAAACGACGCAGTGCCGAATCGCAAAAACTGGCCGGGTCCTTTAGCTGCCTAAAGGTCCAGGTCTTAAGTGGTTAAAGAGCCATTGTAATTATTTGATAAAGATTATGCTTTTGTTTGTTCACTTTGCCACACTCAAATCGAAAATAAAAAGAAATCTACAGTTTTCGATCTGGCCGATTCAAAATTTATCGATTCGAACATTTCAAATTGAAAAAAATCTGTAAATTCCCAAATAAATTGAAAAATAAATAAACAAATTTCAAATACGAATCCCGAATACGCATTCAACGAATCAACCAAATTTAACAAAACAAAATAACTAGATTAACCAATCTAAACACAAAACATTTTTTTTTCGTCACACACATGTCTAGTGCATGAAGTCGCACAGATGTCAGCCAAGTCACACCTGAAGTCGCACTGACATGCGGCTTTGAAATCGTGCGATTTCAAGTGAAGTTGCACAATTTGAAAGCCGCAGTGTAAACCAGGGCTGAAAGAGCGAAGGTACCTAGCATAACAAATTTGGGTGATTGCCAAAGTTCAATAATTTTTTGGGGGATTGAAATCAATTTAAAGTGACCCTGTCACTGGCTGAAAGATCTCAGACCAGCAGCAATGTTTAGAAAAAATTATAAATAGTAAAGTTGGCCATAAACATATATAGGCGTAGCGTATCGCATATACGCTACGCCGCCGTAAGTCAGAGAGGCAAGTGTTGTATTCACAAAGCACTTACCTCCTAAGTTACGGCGGCGTATCGTAAATGGGCAAGCGTAAGCGCGCCTAATTCAAATGATGAACAGGGGGGCGTGTCCTTTTTAAAGAACGGCGCATGCGCCGATTGGGGACATATCCCAGTTTGTAACTGTCTCTGAATCTAGCTAATAGATATCTTTGGTTTAGTCTGCAGACTGATAGAAAAATAATCGAACAGATTTTTCCATCAACGTTAAACATAAACGACTCTCCCGCTGCGGCTAATTTATTGTGACAGTTGGCTGTCAGAATACCAAAACATTGGCTGCATTTGATCAGAATTATTTTGAGCTGTCACCCAATTAGGCAACTATATCATTCACACGCCGCAAACAATTTACTAATATTATTCCACATGTGTTTTCTAGGAGAAAAGTTCCTACGTAAGGATCAGTAAAATACATGCATATAGATGTGTGAAAATGCGTAAAAACATCCAAATTTCCAATTAACTAAAAATTTGTGAGAATTTTTTATGTACACATACGCGTCTTTGCGCATTCAGGGCCAGTTCACATGCGTTCTGGTGTGTTTTTGGTGAATTTTTGATGCATTTCCGAATGCATTTTTTTCCCCTAATTTTCCTGTTTTTCCCCCCACTATACTAAGGTCCAGTGCATTTTTATGTGTTTTTGATGTGTTCCAGTGCGTTTTTTATGTGTTTTTGATGCATTTAACCACTTCCATCCAGGGCCTATACTGGCACTCCTCTCCTACATGTAAAAATCATAATTTTTTTTGCTAGAAAATTACTCAGAAGAACCCCAAACACTATATATGTTTTTTTTTTAGCAGACACCCTATGGCGTTCATTGCAACTTTATATCTTTGCGCAATACTTTTTTAAACGCTTTTTTTTGGAAAAAAAAAAGGTTTTATGAATTAAAAAATAACAAAACAGTAAAGTTAGCCCAATTTTTTTTATATAATGTGAAAGATTATGTTACGCCGAGTAAATAGATACCTAACATGTCACGCTTTAAAATTGCGCACACCCATGGAATGGCACCAAACTTAGGTACTTAAAAATCTCCATAGGCGACGCCTAACCACTTAAGGACCGCCGCCTGTACATATACGTCGGCAGAATGGCACGGCTGGGCAGATGGACGTTCCGGCACGTCCTGTACATCTACCCAGCCGTGGGTCGTGGGCACGCGCCCACGACCCAGTCCGAAGCTCCGGGACCGCGGGACCCGCAGACCGATTGCCGCTGGGGTCCGTGATCGGTCCCCGGAACTGAAGAACGGGGAGAGCTGCGTGTAAACACGGCTTCCCCGTGCTTCACTGTGGCGGCAGCATCGATCGTGTCCTTCCCTTTATAGGGAGACACAATCAATGATGTCACTCCTACAGCCACACCCCCCTACAGTTGTAAACACACGCTAGGTGAACCCTAACCCCTTCAGCGCCCCCTGTGGTAAACTCCCAAACTGCAACTGTCATTTCCACAATAAACAATGCATTTTAAATGCAAATTTTGCTGTGAAAATGACAATGGTCCCAAAAATGTGTCAAAATTGTCCGAAGTGTCCGCCATAATGTCGCAGTCACGAAAAAAAACGCTGATCTTTTGTAAACGCTATAAATTTTGCGCAAACCAACCGATAAACGCTTATTGCGTTTTTTTTACCAAAAATATGTAGAAAAATACGTATCTGCCTAAACTGAGGAAATTTTTTTTTATATATTTTTGGGGGATATTTATTACAGCAAAAAGTAAAAAATATTGCGTTTTTTTCAAAATTGTGGCTCTATTTTTTGTTTATAGCACAAAAAATAAAAACCGCAGAGGTGATCAAATACCACCAAAAGAAAGCTCTATTTGTGGGAAAAAAAGGACGCAAATTTTGTTTGGGAGCCACGTCGCACGACCGCGCAATTGTCAGTTAAAGCGACACAGTGCCGAATCGCAAAAAGGGGCCTGGTCCTTTACCTGCATTTTGGTCCGGGGCTTAAGTGGTTAAATTTGTTTTTACAGGTTACCAGTTTAGAGTCACAGAGGAGGTCTAGTGCTTCAATTGTTGCCCACTGAAAGTCCAGGCACTGATGAGCTGTAGGTTGTTGGTGGTAGGTTGTTGGTAGGTTGTTGGTGGTAGGTGGTTGTTGGTGGTAGGTGGTTGTTGGTGGTAGGTGGTGGTAGGTTGCCATGATGTGTTTAGTTGTTTTGCATTATCAGAATTGGCTGAAACAGCGTATGAGCAACATAAGCTTGGCTTTATCCGAACAGATGTCTCATTGTGAGGACTGGTGATAAGACATCTGTCTATCCTGCCCTACATCAGAGCACCTGGACCTGTCTAATCCCCTCCCTGCTACACATCCTCCATGTGGACGGAGCTCAGATGTGCACAAAGCTTTGTTTTCTTTTCCATGGAAAAGCATTTGGTCACCAAAATTCCATTTGGAATGTTTCTGTTGACCAGAAGGCTTATCTCTGTGTAAAAACAGAAAATAACAGATCGTTTGACTTTTACGGGGGTTTATGGCACTAAAAAGCAAATTTTTAAAGGGGCAGTCCTCATAAAACGAATATTTAGTTATAGGTGAAGCTCTGTTAGTCATTTTATATATATATACACAGCAGGCAAAACAAGTATTGAACAGGTCACCAGTTTTCTAGGTAAATGTACTTCTAAAGGTGCTATTGACATGAAATTTTCACCACATGGTCGGGAACAACCCATGCAATCCATACATACCGTATTTTCCAGCGTATAAGGCCTCGTACACACGGCCGAGGAACTCGACGTGCCAAACACATCGAGTTCCTCGGCCAGTTCAGCCCTGAAGCCGCCGAGGACCTCGGCGGGACGAGAGCTCCCATAGAACAACGAGGAAATAGAGAACATGTTCTCTATTTCCTCGCCGAGGTCCTCGTCGGCTTCCTCGGCCGAAAGTGTACACACGACCAGTTTCCTTGGCAGAATTCAGCCAGAAACTCGGTCGGAAGCTGAATTCTGCCGAGGAAACTGGTCGTGTGTACTTGGCCTCAGATGTCCTTTTACACCGGAATTACACAGCCAAAAACCGGGGGTCGTCTTATACGCCGGGTGAAGCAGCTGTCCAATATATATCAGCTAGGGTGACCACGTGTCCCGGATTGCCCGTCTGTCCCGGGCACATCCATTCCAGGACAATACAGTGTGCCGGAATGAAACTGACACAGCCACCCCCCGGGCCAATCTGATGCCGCCAAAAAAGGCCACCACATCACCACTTTACTCACTGACAGTACTTTTCCTGGCCGGGAATACCTGGAGGAGCACAATCCCGCCCCCTGGTTGTGATTGGAGAAATCGTAAATCCCGCCTCTTGTGTCCAATCACTGTGCTGTGATTCGTTACAGCACAAGCTGATTTTTGGGAAGGGAGGGTGTCCCTGAATGGTAGTTTGGAAATGTGGTCACCCTAATATCAGCCTGCCGGGTGCTCTGTAAAGCTGTATGTAATTCAGTATGTGCGCCGCTCAGCCAATCCTGGTGGGCGATGCACTCTGTTGATGACTAGAGCCTGCTCGGATTGGAGTAACAACCTCTGCCAATCCGAGCAGGCTACATTATGTAGCTTGCTCGGATTGTCAGAGGTTGTTACTCCAATCCGAGCAGGCTTAGGCCCCGTACACACGAGAGGATCCATCCGCTGGAATTGATCCGCGGACCGGCTCCAGCGGATAGATCCCCTGGTGTGTACAATCCAGCGGATCTGTTTCCGCGGATTTTTATCCCCTGGGATGGATTTCAAGCGGATAAAAATTTGAAGACATGCTTTAAAATCTATCCGCTTGAATCCATCCCAACGGATTGATCCGCTGGTCTGTACAGACTCACCGGATCAATCCGTCCAAATGGATCCCCCGCATGCGTCGTAATGATTCGACGCATGCGTGGAATTCCTTATATGACAGCGTCGCGCACGTCGCCGCGTCATCATCGCGGCGACGGCGCGACACGTCATCGCGATGGGATTTTGGCGCGGATTTCGATCCGATGGTGAGTACACTCCATCGGATCAAAATCCTCGCAAATCCTCGAGAGGATTTATCCGCGGAAACGGTCCGGTGGACCGTATCCGCGGATAAATCCTCTCGTGTGTACTAGGCCTTAGCAGGCTCTTTAGTCATCAACAGAATGCATCGCCCACCGGGATTGGCTGAGCGGTGCACATACTGAATTACATACAGCTTTACAGAGCACCCGGTGGGTTTTGAATGGCATTACCGCACAAGGGGGTCGTCTTGTACGGTCAGTAGAGCACAAAACCACCGTTTTAAACTCCATATTAGGGGGTCATCTTATGTGCCCAGCCGCCTTATATGCCAGCAAATACGGTACTGTGTTTCCCTGAAAATAATCCCGGGTCTTATAATTTTGGCAACAAAAGACACAGTAGGGCTTATTTTCAGGGTAGGTCTTGCCATATAATGTGATGTCTTCTCTCGCCCTCTATCTCCCTGCCTGACAGGAATCCCCAGTGTGAACCAAGATAAAATGCATGTAAAATCCTATAATCCACTCTATTACAGTATTATATAATGTACAATGTGTGCGTATCTGTAATATAATTGTGCCAAATACCTTCGTTATAGCGCCGCTCTGCGCTTCTGTGATCTGCTGCAGCGCTCTTCCCCGCAATTATATTACAGAAACACACACATTGTACATTATATACTACTGTAATAGAGTGGATTATAGGATTTTACAAGCATTTGAAACTAGGGCTTATTTTTGGGGTAGGGCTTATATTGCAGCCCTCCTTGAAAATAACGCTAGGTCTTATTTTCAGGGTAGGTCTTATTTTCGGGGAAACATGGTAGAACGAAATCAAAACAAATAAGCTCAGAAATTAAGTTATGTGTAATAGAATGGAATGATGCAGGAAAAAAGTATTGAACACGCTACCTGAAATGTATTTAATACTTAGTATAAAATCCTTTGTTGGTAATGACAGCTTCAAGACACCTCCTGTATGGAGAAACTAGTCCCATGATTTGCTCAGGTGTGATTTTGGCCCGTTCTTCCCCACAGGCCTCGTACACACGACCGTTTTCCTCGACAGAATCCATCAAGAAACTTGGTGGGCAGGGCCGATCCTAGGCAGGGTGCACAGGGTGCTCCGCACCCAGGCGCCGCAGAGGTGGGGGCGCCAAAGCTCCAAAGTGCTCCCCTCACTCCTCCTTGTCTGTGTCCAGAGGCAGAGCGCATGTAGCGAGTGCTGCGGTTCCCCATCCTGCTTGCTCGCTCCGCTGGCAACTGACAAGAGCGCATACCTCCCGCTGTCCCCGGAATCCGGGCTGGGGACCACAGCGGAGCACACGGAGAACACGTTCCGGCACTAGGCTCCACTAATTAATTCTGTCCGGTGTGCATGGAGCAGTCTCCTGTCTGCCCCACCCCCTCTGCGTGTGTCGACTCTTCTCCCATAGGCGGTGTGATGAGAGGCTTCTGGGTTGGCTGCTGCCAATCATCCCGTGCACTCCCAGAAATGCTCTCCGAGTGCCACCTTCCAAGTAACCAAAGATGCCACATATGCCCTGCCCCCTGTATTGTGCTTCTGCTCCCAGCGCGCCCGAGCTACAATGATCTATTGGACAAGTACTGATCCATGGGGACACCTGATGTGGGGGGCTCTGATGGGGGAGACCTGCTGTGGGGGGGGCTCTGATGGGGGACACCTGCTGTGGGGGGCTCTGATGGGGGACACCTGCTGTGGGGGGCTCTGATGGGTGACACCTGCTGTGGGGGGGCTCTGATGGGGGACACCTTTTGGGGGACACTAATGAAGACTTCTTAGGGGGGCATCTCTGTGTTTGAGTCGTAGCCATAGAAACATGTGTAAAGGGGAGGAGTTCGTAAGATGACCATGCCAGTGTGGGGGCGCCAGAAATATTTCTGCACCCAGGCGTCTGTGACCCTAGGATCGCCCCTGTTGGTGGCAGAGCTTTTTTGCAGAGGAAAACGGTCGTGTGTATGTTTTTCATCGAGAAAACTGTCGTGGAACTTGATGAGAAAAAAAGAGAACAAGTTCTCTTTTTCCTCATCGGGAGTCTCAATTTCCTCGTCATGTTCCTCGTCGGGCTGGTTTTCGACGAGAAACACGTTTGTGTGTATGCTTAGAAACCCGCACATGCTCAGAAGTGGAATCAAACTTCCCCTTTATAGTGCCGTTGTAAGTGTTGTACGTCACCGCGTTTGAGAACGACGACATTTTGTCTTGACAGTGTGTACGCAAAGAAAGCTTGTCAAGATTCTAGACAAGCCTAACAAGGAACTTGTCGAGGAAAACGATGTTTCATTTACGACGAGTTCCTCGGTCATGTGTACGAGGCCACAGTCTTCAAATGTTGAAGGTTCCGTGAGCCTCTTCTATGAACTCAGATCATTTTTTCTTTCCATCCATTTTCCATAGATTTTCTTTTGGATTCAATAGAGGTGATTGGGTCCTCGCCTTCTTCACGTGTTCAATACTTGTTCCCTTTTATTACACATAACTTTACTTCTGAACTTATTTGTTTTTGTTTTGTATGTATGGATCGCATAGGTTGTTACTGACATGTGGTGAAAATGTTATGTCAATAGCACTAGTCAATAGAAATACACTATATTACCAAAAGTATTGGGACACCTGCCTTTACATGCACATGAACTTTAATAGCATCCCAGTCTTAGTCTGTAGGGTTCAATATTGAGTTGGTCCACCCTTTGCAGCTAGACCAGCTTCAACTCTTCTGGGAAGACTGTCCACAAAGTTTAGGAGTGTGTCTATGGGAATGTTTGACCATTCTTCCAAAAGTGCATTTGTGAGGTCAGGCACTGATGTGGACGAGAAGGCTCATAGTCTCTGCTCTAATTCATCTCAAAAGTGTTCTATCTGATTAAGACTTTGTGAAGGCCAGTCAAGTTCCTCCACTCCAAATTCACTCATACATGTCTTCATGGACCTTGCTAATGGTCAAACATTCCCATAGACACACCCCTAAATCTGTGCGTGCATGATTAGCCTTAAAGTGAATGTAAATGTTCAAATTAAAAGATAAATAATAACAACGTGTCACACCAGCTCTGTGCAATGTTTTGCCCTCGTTCCTCCTCTTCTCGTGTCCCCTGCCAGCGTTCCTGATTCCCCCCACCGATTGCCCACCATAGCAAGCTGCTATGGGGGCACTTGTGCATGCTCGCTCCCAAGCCAGCTCTGTGTGTTCAGGGACGTCCCCTCCCACTGCTTTTACAAGAAAGCCGACTGTTGTCTCTAAAAAAAAAAACATACCTGGTATAACCATTTAAAGTACAGCAACGTACCAGTACCTCGCTGGTCGTCAAGTGGTTGCCCAAATCCCGACAGTGGGGCTGTGCCTATACTGCTGCGTGCTAATTGCTTGTTTAGGTCTAGACCAGAAGTCACAGCTTCTTCTTCTCCCCGCTCCAATGGTCTGGGGTCCTGACATCATCAAGACCGAAGCAGGTTCCACAGCCCTGATGACGCCAAGGGACAGGCCACCTCCCTGTTTCTCCTCCTCCCTAGACAAAACAAGCTATTAACGCTCACAATGCAAACGCAGACACATTGCAAGGGACAATTTTTTAGCTGCCCAGAGTTGGGCTTTAATGGTAACCCCAAAATGTTTTTATGTTGGTACCTCCTGTACCTGCTGTTAATACCTCCCAACTGTCCCCCATTTAGAGGTTCTGTCCCTGTTTTGGAACCAAATCCCTCTTTCCTCTGTTGCTGTTCCTCTTTCTGGTCTTGTGTACAAACTTTATAATAAATGCACTATTAACTACCTAAACATTCCACACAGATCTTATTATGATTGTTTTTCTTTCTTGAGAAGCAAGTGTAAAGGAAAAGTAGTGATGAAAAAGAGCATGTATGGGTTTAGCCAGGGTTTTTTTTGTCAGAGAATAGGTACAGAAACTCCTTCTATCCAAGTCACCCTTTGTCTCCGCCCCTACCCACCTCTGAGTACCGTTCCATGGTTCCACCCCCTACCCACCTCTGAGCACCATTCCTTGGTTCCACCCCCTACCCACCTCTGAGCACCATTCCTTGGTTACACCCTCTACCCACCTCTGAGCACCATTCCTTGGTTCCACCCCCTACCCACCTCTAAGCACCATTCCTTGGTTCCACCCCCTACCCACCTCTAAGTACCGTTCCTTGGTTCCACCCCCTACCCACCTCTGAGCACCATTCCTTGGTTCCACCCCCTACCCACCTCTGAGCACTATTCCTTGGTTTCACCCTGTACCCACCTCTGAGCACCATTTCTTGGTTCCCCCCCCTACCCACCTCTGAGCACCATTCCTTGGTTCCACCCCCTACCCACCTCTGAACACCGTTCCTTGGTTCCCCCCTCTACCCACCTCTGAGCACTGTTCCTTGGTTCCACCCCCTACCCACCTCTGAGCACCATTCCTTGGTTCCACCCCCTACCCACCTCTGAACACCGTTCCTTGGTTCCACCCCCTACCCACCTCTGAGCACTATTCCTTGGTTCCACCCCCTACCCACCTCTGAGCACCATTCCTTGGTTCCCCCCTCTACTCTCCTTTGAGCACTGTTCCTTGGTTCCACCCCCTACCCACCTCCCAAGACCACCCCTTTTAGAGAATACAGTAACATTTGTGGTACTAACTAATTTGTATAGAACTTGTTAATGGTAACAAGAAAAGCCGTAAAATAGATTACCTGCAGCTAGCAACAATAGATCCCCCCCAGCAACATTGGTGTACCCACAACAAAATACCCCAATCCTCAGCAACAATAGACCCCCTGCAGCAACATTAGATATCGTTGCAGCCAGCATCAATAGACCCCAGCAACAAAAGTTTACCCCAGCAACAATGGACCAACTACAAGAAAATACCACCCCTCCTTCAGCAACAATAGACCCCCGCTGGTCGCATGGAAAACTGGTCAACTCTAAAATGCCCTTATACAAGGACACTTACCTGTCGAGGGGATGCCCACAAAAGTTCCACAAAGTGTGGGACATTTGGACTGAAGCCCCCTCCACCAAAGCAGAGCCTGATCTTTCTCCTTAAACATTCCACCCCCTACTTTAAAGTTACGAGACAGAAAGATTGACCCTGACTTGGTTTGGAGTGCACTTTTAGTCTAAGTGCCACTTAGGGCACTAATGTTTTTGACTGTTCTAAGTCAAGTTATGTTGTGTAAAAGTTCAGAGCCTGGGTATGCCCAATAGGCTCTGTTTTTGTATGTTACTCTTTTTCAAAAACCTCAAAAGTTGGGGGTATGGTATGTGTGCGCAAGGATGAGAGGAAAACAAACCGAAATCCTAGCTCTTCAGATTTTGTGCCATATTAAATCAGATGATGATTGTTATTTCACATGAGAATGCTTTGCTTGCCTCCAGTGTATATATTCTTTTCTGTGTGCCTTCACTCCTTGTAATTCCTAATAAATTCCAGAAACATAGCCACAGAAAAAATCACCCTGAAAGATGAACCCCAGAGGGGAATTCTGTCTGTTACAGTAACGCTTAAATGTACATTATTAGAAAATAATCATAATTACAATTATACATATGTAGGTATTTAATATAACACAGGAAAAATAATGAATACATGTCCACGTGTTAAAGAGACCCTGTCACCAGGCCTTTTAGTTCAAAAACTTCTTAAGAGATTATATGTGCATTTCTTGTGTTTTATGCATATTATTTACCTGTAAAAGCCCCCCTGTGTAGATACTCTAGTTAGTACACTCTATAGCAGTGGCCTCCAAACTGCTGCCCTTGGGCTAGGAGTGGCCCTTTGCTTGCCTCTATCTGGCTCTTGGGCCACTATTTCTCCCACTGACACCAACAGTAAAGCATAATTTTTTCCACTGACACCAACAATGGGGCATTGTACCTTCCACTGACACCAAAGATGGGGCACTATTCCTTCCACTGACACCAACGGTCTGGGCTTTTTTTCTCAGCGAATTGGTACAGGAACTCCTTCCGAGCCACCTCTTGTCTCTGCCCCCTACCCACCTCTGAACACAGGGCCAAATCCACAAAAGGGATACGACGGCGTAACTGCTGTTACGCCGTCGTATCCCTGTTCCTAACTATGGAACTGATCCACAGAATCAGTTTTCCATAGTTAGGCAGAAGATCCGACATGTGTAAGGGACTTACACTGCCGGATCTTAGGATGCAGTACCGCATCCGCCGCTGGGGGCATTTTGTGTCGAAATGCCGCCTCGGGTATGCAAATTAGCACTTACGGAGATCCACAAAGCTTTTCTGCTTCGTTTTTTCTCCGTAAGTTTTAGTTTGCAAACGCAAAATTAGGGCTGCTTTTACAAGGTGTAAACTGTTTACACCTTGTAAAAACAGACCTTTCTGTCCAGCGACGCGATTTTTTTTTAATTTTGAATTTTTGATCTTTTTTTTTTCCCGACGCAACTTTATTGACCCGTCGCAATCCACAAAGCTCGGCGTAACGTAATTTCGCGCTATTCACGTCGGGAAAATGACGTCACGAGCATGCGCAGTGCGGCCGGCACGGGAGCGCGCCTAATTTAAATGGGAATCGCCCCCATGAAAATAGGAACGCCTTGCGCCGGCGGAATTTAAGTTACACAGCCCAAAATTTCTAGGTAAGTGCTTTGTGGATCGGGCACTTAGGTAGAAATTTTAGGGCAGTGTAACTTAAATGGAAAAAATTAAGTTACGCATGATCTTTGTGGATTAC
The DNA here is from genome assembly GCF_905171775.1 of Rana temporaria. Lineage (NCBI taxonomy): Eukaryota > Metazoa > Chordata > Amphibia > Anura > Ranidae > Rana > Rana temporaria. The sequence goes on along the minus strand of NC_053499.1, from coordinate 43,711,375 downwards.
CCCCACAGTTCCTTGGTTCCGTCCCTACCCGCCTCCCAGTAATGCCCCTTTGATAGATAACAGAACAAAGTATCATTTTGTGGTGCTAAGTAATTGTAATGGAATGTGTTAATGATAACAAGAAAGCCATTGAAATAGATCCCCTGTAGCTAGCAACAATGAACGCCTTCAGCAACAATAGACTCCCAATAGCCAGCATTAATAGACCCTCCAGCAGACAATAACAATTGATCCCCCCAGCAACAATAGACTCTTAATAGCCAGCATTAATAGACCCTCCAGCAGCCACCAACAACAGACCCCTCTCTCAACAGTAGATCTTTCCCAGCAACATTTGTCCCCCAGCAACATAAGATAGATCCCTTCCAGCAACGACAGAATCCCCAGCAGAGAGCATCAACAGACCCTCCAGCACACCCCAGCAACCCTTGCCATAATATACATTCAAAGCCGGATGTGCCGGAACTGCGTTCCCCCACGTTCCCGCTGAAAAAAAGCCCTGCCAATAGTAAGGCATAATTTTTCCCACTGGACACCAATGATGGGGCACTATTCCTCCCACTGACATTAACTATTCCTTCCACTGATACCAATGACAGGGCACCAATCCTCCTCCTACTGACCACAAGTACTATGTGATTTTGTTTTACTCCCACTAAGCTTGAAACATTGTATACTCCCACTGATGACAGGCATTCTCTGTTTCCATTGGTCACAGTCCATTCCTCCTAAAGACAGTAAAGTGGCCCTTTCTTTAGAAAGTTTGCAGACCTCTACTTTCTGTAGTATTCCCCTTTGCTTCTCCCTGGCTGCTATATAAAAGGTTATGTAGGAAGGTGGGAGGAGGAGCCGAGAAACGGGCCAGCACAGTGAGCAATTAGGCACTCCCAGAAAAGTGGGGGGGGCTATGATGTTGGAGGAGAATTGTGCTAAGAGATTGACTTCCTTGCATTGGTCACTTTTTTTGCAAGAAAGATTTTAAAGTACCGTATATACTCGAGTATAAGCCAAGTTTTTCAGCTAAAAAAGCCCCCCTCGGCGTATACTCGAGACTTCACTTGAGCCCTGCGCTCCGCTGTGTAATGCAGTCAGTTGGGGGCCGTCCAATGTAACAAAGCCCCGCCTCCTCCTCGTCCGTGATAGATGGAACACTGACCCAATGCTGAGAAACTGAATCACGGACGGCCGCAGACTCAAGTTAAGACTGCAGGACATAGCGATCAGGTACATGAGGCATGCAGATGGGCAAAGTAAGGCTGCAAATGGGCACAGTGAAGCAGCAAATGGGCACAGTGAGGCTGAAGACGAGCATTGTTGACTCTCTTTTCCACTTAGGCTCCATTCACACCTCAGCGTTGGTGATCTGCCGCGTATTGCGGCGACATCAAATAGGCGTTTTGTCCCGCGATTTGTGGCGACAAAACGCAACGTGTTTTTTGCTGCAGGGGTGATTTTTTACATGGTCGGCTATGCCCGAAGGCCGAAGCCGCCCGAAAAAAAGGGTCCGGGACTTCTTTTGAGCTTCAGGCGTCTCGGCGTTCGGCGTGGAGATGTGAACCATCTCCATAGCCGACCATGTAAAATCACCCCTCCAGCGTATTAGGGGCGGCTGCGGCGTCGCGCTTCAGGCGTATATACGCCTAGGTGTGAATGCAGCCTTACAGTAGCTGCTGAATTTCCCACTCTAGGCTTATACTCAAATTAATACGTTTTCACAGTTTTTTTGTGGTAAATTTAGGGGCTTCGGCTTATATTCAGGTCGGCTTATACTCGAGTATATATGGTACTTGATTTTGTTTACCTCATAAGACTACTTTGCTTAATTACTCAGCAATCTCCTACATCACCTAAGGCTAACCATGCATGGATAGGCCCCTTTCACAAAGCGCCGATCAGGTCCGCCTGTAATTTATTTTTTTAGGTGGACCTGATTGGATGGTCCATTCACCCCTATGGACAAGCAAATGTAAACAGATTTGTGTTTGTTTACACCCGCCTACTTCTGGGTCCAATCCAATCCACTAAAAAAACAAAGTGGAGCTGTCCTCTTTCATTTAGGTGGAGCAGATTGGAGGGTAGCCGAGTGTAAACGGATAGCAGAATTGATTTTCTCCCGGTTGCCCATAGAGCAGACAAGGGTTTATCATCCGCCCATTCTGCTCCAATCAGAAGGGGATCTGTGAGTGGATAGATTGGGATAGAGTCCATCCCATGTGTACAGGGCCTTAGGTTTCTCGTGGTAAACCTTGTGGACTGAATGAGAGAAAACCAATTGACTCCTCTATTCGTACTGCACAGCATGCATGAAGGAATTTCCCCTGACAAGTATTGTATTCAAGCAGCTGTGACACCCATGGCTGCCTAAATACCTAAACAGTGACTATATCTGATACGATGAAGTCACTGTTCAGCCAATATTTTTCCACCCAGCTCAATTGATTTTTAGATCTAGTCTTGTCAAGCCGGGTGTGCCAATAAGGCCACCCATGGCTCAAATTTCAAGCAATTTAGCAGGAATCAGTTGTAATTTAAGCCATGTATGGCCAGCTTAAAGTCCAAGGGCCAGATTCAGAAAGGAGATACGACGGCGTATCTCCGGATACGCCGTCGTATCTCTGAGTGTGCGTGGTCGTAACTATGCGACTGATTCAGAGAATCAGTTACGCATAGATTTCCCTAAGATCCGACCGGCGTAAGTGTCTTACACCGTCATATCTTAGGCTGCATATTTACGCTGGGCGATAGGTGGCGCTTCCGTATAGTTACGCGATGAATATGCTATTTACGTAGATACGCCGATTCAGTAACGTACGTCCGGCCGCATTTTTTTTTACGTCGTTTACGTTAGGCTTTTTTTCGGCGTAAAGTTACCCCTGCTATATGAGGCGTAGCCAATGTTAAAGCGGTGGTTCCGCGGGATATGGGTTTTTTTTTTCCTGTAATGTGCAGCACTTACCTTTCCTCCTGCACTAACAGGGTGTCCCACACTTTCAGCCGTCCGATGCGCTGTTTTTCGTAAAATTATATCTTTGATTTTCATCAGATGGAAGTTTCCATCTTGCCTGTGGGCATAGTGAAGCCGACAGGGTCTTCTTCCGGGATCGGGCGAATGCTGGCCTCCCAGCATTCACCGCTCGATCCCGCGCATGTGCAGTGTTGACGGCGAGCGTCGCCGTCAACACTACATGGTTGCTATAACAACGGCTGGCGTAAGAAGTTCACGCCCCGTTGTTCAGACTATTACCTTACCTTATGACCCGCCGACGTCACATGACCCGCTTGCCGAGTCACATGACACGCTTGAGGACTCAGGCGAATACAGCAGAGCGCGTCGACAGAGGAGTTCCCAATTCGGAGTGACAGGATGGGGGAGAATGGACTAACACGCCCATTCCCCGCGGGAGATAGTGATTGACAGGTGGGAAGATCGAGCAGCAAACGGGTAAGGAGCGCTCAAAAAAAAAAAAAAAAAAATTGTCTGGGCATTGTTTTTGCAGAGCAGTTGAATTGCTAGTAACTTGTAAAAGAGGGTGAACCACCGATTTAAGTATGGACGCCGTTCCCGCGTCGAGTTTTGAAAATGTTACGATGTTTGCGTAAGTCGTTCGTGAATAGGGCTGTACGTAAGTTACGTTCACGTCTAAAGCAATGACGACTTGCGGTGTAATTTTGAGCATGCGCACTGGGATTTGTTCACGAACGGCGCATGCGCCGTTCGTAAAATACGTCAAATACGTGAGGTCACAGTGAATTTAAATAAAACACGCCCACATCATCCCCATTTGAATTAGGCGGGCTTACGCCGACACACATACGTTACGCCGCCGTAACTAAGGGCGCAAGTTCTTTCTGCATAAGGAACTTGCGCCCTAAGTTACGGCGGCGTACCGTATCTGCGATACGTTACGCCCGCCGATAGATACACAATTCTATCTGAATCCGGGCCCAACTCTGGAAAAAAAAAAAACACTGCAAGGCTTAAATGCTCTTTAACAGTACAGGATGAGGATAAAGATGTAATACTTACCTCCGGTTTGTGGGTGGTCCCTCACTGTCCACATGTAGAATGAAGGTCTACGGTATATGCCTTGTTGGGCTTTAAGCACAATAAGAGCAAATAAGAAATTTTTCTCATCCTGCTCCTTTGAATTTTCCTGCCACTACGGTCAAAAACAAACTCCAGTATGACCCCACTAACCATTAGATCAGGGTTTCCCAACCAGGGTTCCTTCAGAGGTTGCTAAAGGTTCCTTGAGCAATGAGCAATTTCCGCCTAGTTCCCACTGACACATTGATCTTTTTAGCTATCTGTAAGGGGGAATTATTCCCAATGACCACTGTCCATCACAGTAATGTATCATGAGTTGTAGATATTGTAATTTTTAGCAGGAAAGTTATTTCAAGGGTTCCTCTGTGTTAAAAAGTTTGAGAAAGGCTGCATTAGATAATCAAATGTTCTGAAAATGAAAATTTTCAAACAAATGTCTACTGGTATATGCAGAGGCGTAACTAGGGAAAATGGCGCCTTTGGCAAGCACTGAAACTGCGCCCCTCTCCAAGCTCCTCCCATCTCACCTCCGGCCGTGAGTGACGTCATGCCACCAGGACGGGACTACTAAGCGCCTTGGGGGCAGTGAAGTGGCAGTGCTGACAGGGATGGCTGGTGCTTGTGCCGGGTGCAGGAGCGCACTGGGCACATTGTTACAGTAAGGTAGAGAGACTCAGAACACTACAGGACAGCTAGCGTTGGCTAGTGTGCACTGTGTGAAGCATTGCCAGTACTTCACCTGCGCCCCTCCCTCCAGCAAATTGTACACAACCCAGCCCAGGGTATCCGTCCTCCCTTGTACCGGTCCGGCAGTACATAGGCAGTACAGCGGTGCGGTACTCAAAGTAATGGCTGCGCGAGCCGCACAGCCATTACTTTGACACAGGCTGGCTGTCTGATACAGAAACTGGCCCACTGAGCCCTCGGCCCTCCGGAAAACTCCTGGTAGTCCCGATGGCCACTTGGCCAGTACATCCCTGCTGCCCAGCCCCTCACGAGCGCCCTCTTTATATGGCGCATATGGCACGTGCCATACCTTGGATATGCCCCTGGGTATAGGGCCAGTTTTACGCAACATATGCAGTCCAGAGGATCAGATCCTACTGCCACCCTGCATAGGATCCCCCTACCTAACAGGACACAGGAAGAGGTAGGTGGATGCCTTGCCATGGCATTTACTGTATGTGCTGCGAGCATAGGGATTGGTGCTCCTACTACCAAATTGAAAAACAATCAGTTCCAATAATTTTTGTTGGCCTTCTTGTAAGCCCATATGCCTAGACCACGTTGTTCCCATCTGCTGTTAAAATCAGTGTTCGGAAAAGCTGTTTTTTTTACTAGGTATTTACATTTGTCACTCAGTAATGTGTTTGACTTAGTGTATATTAAGCCGAGTATTCTATATATTTTACTTAAGATTATAGCTGAGACTGTTTCCATCCCAAAGTGGTGAGATAACCGTTCTTAGACAGCCTCATAAAGTCCTGTTAACAATTGTTAGATTGACAGACTGTGAAATGTCAATATATATTTGTGCTTATGTGGTTTCCTGAGACAGTGGAGAGGTAAACTGGTGGTATGGGCACATGGTCATAACTCACAGTCACAGTATAGTTTATTTATATCTGAAGCTGATAATCATTAGTCAGAGCCTCACACATTGTAAATCTGTAGATTCTCTCACTGGAATTTGTCACCAATATAATTTGCCATAGGGAAGGTAGGTCTTCAGCGCAGGTGAGGTGTGCATGTAAACACAAGGTTAACTTTACAGTATGTAGGGTTGGGCTGGCCATATATTACTTGAATTTTGGTCGATTACTGCCAAATTGGCCAAAATTTAAGCAAAATTGGCAAGCACAATTCTAAAAATGGATTGATCCAGGAGGAAAATTATTGGATGAACAGTGGCTACATTCTATCAGATACAGTCACTATTCAGGTATTCAGCATTCATGGGTGCTTAGGGTTGGGGTTACAAGAAAAATGTGTGTTAGGGTTACAAGGATGAATAGTGTGAGGGTTAGGGTTACAAAGAGGGCTAATGTGAGGGTGATTGTTAACATTACGATTTACAGGGGTAATTGGTGTTAGGGTTGGGGTTAAAGGGAGCATTAGAGTTAGTATATGCTTTTTACTGGGGCTAGGTATGAGAGTATGTGTGTGTGTGTGTGGGGGGGGAGGGGGGGTTAATGGTAGGATTAGAGGAAGGGTAGTTTGAAGGTTATAGGGAAAGTTGGTGTTAGGGTCAGGGTTAAAGGTAGTATTAGGGTAACGTTTAAACTGGGGTTAGTGTAATGTTTGGGGGTACAGACAGGGTTAATGTTAGGATTACAGGAAGTGTTAGTGTGAAGGTTACAGGGACGGTTAGCTTTGGGGGTTACAGAGAGGGTTAGTACGGCATCATCAAGTCCTGCTGGCAGGAACCAAGAGACCAGTCTGATTGTTTTACAAGTGTGTATTCAAGCTTTCTTTGTGAGTAGGACTTTTGCTTTTATTTTATTCAATAAAACCTTTTTATGGTAATGCACTAGGTCGGTGCGCCCTCCCCCCTTTTTTTCTTTCTTTTTTAGCCATATGATTGCCCATGGTTCTAAGGAGGGCTGCAAGACTCTAGACCTTGCCCTAGGATTGGACTACATCACCCTTTAGCGAAAACACCAGAGCGCAGGAAATGGGTTAGTGGGTTAATATTGGGGTTACAGATAGGGATTTTGTAAGGGTTACTGGGAGTGTTAGTGTTGGGGTTACAGAGAGAGTTAGTGTGAGGGTTACAGGCAGAGTTAGTGTGTTAGTGTTGGGGGTTACAAAGAGTTTTAATATGAGGGTTACAAGGAGGGTTGGTGTTGAGGTTATAAGAAGGATTAGTGTGAGGGTTAAAGAGAGGGATAGTGTTAGGGTTACAGATAGGGGGAGGGTTACAGGATGGGTTAATGTTGGGGTTACAAAGAGGGTTAGTATAAGGGTTTCAAACAGGGCTAGTGATAGGGGTACAGGGAGGAATAGTGTCAGAGTTACAGTGAGATATAGTGTTATGGTTACAGACAGGGATAGTGGAAGGGTTACAGAATAGGTTAGTGTTGGGATTACAGAGAGGGTTAGTATTGGGGTTACAGGATAGGTTGGTGTTGGGGTTATAGAGAGGTATTATGGTTACAGGATGGGTTAGTGTTGGTGTTGCAGAGAGGGATAGTATGAGGGTTACAGAATGGGTTCGTTTTGGGGTTACAGAGAGGGATAGTATGAGGGGTACAGGATGGGTTTTTGTTGGGGTTACAGAGAGAGTTAGTGTTAGGGTTACAGGATGTGTTAGTGTTGGGGTTAGGCTGGGTTCACACTACGTTTTTCCCGTCCGTCAGCCGCATACGATTTATATGAAAAACCGTATGCGGCTGAAACGGACGGGAACGTATGGAACCGCACACATGTGCGTTTTCCATTGACATTAATGTTAAAGGAAAACGTATGCGTTTGCCATACTGTTTTAAAAACGACCGCAAAACCGTGGTTGAACACGGTTTTGCGGACGTTTAAAAAACGTTTTGCCAGCAAATCGTACGCACCCGGATGCATCTGAGTGCATACGATTTGCAATGCATTCTCTATCTATACGTTTTCCCGTCCGGGCCCGTACGTTTTCAATACTGAAATCGTATGCGGCTGACGGACGGGAAAACCGTAGTGTGAACCCAGCCTTACAGAGAGGGTTAGTATGAGGGTTACAGGATGGGTTAGTGTCGGGGTTACAGAGAGAGAGTTAGTATAAGGGTTACAGGATGGGTTAGTGTTGGTGATGCAGAGAGGGATAGTATGAGGGTTACAGGATGGGTTAGTGTTGGGGTTCAAGAGAGGGTTAGGTATGAGGGTTACAGGATTGGTTTTTGTGGGGGTTACAGAGAGGGTTAGTGTTTGGGTTACAGAGAGGGTTAGTATGAGGGTTACAAGGAAGGTTAGTATAGAGGTTATAGGGAGGGTTAGTGTAAGGGAGGCTTAGTGGGTCAGTGTTAAGGTTACAGAGAGTGTTAATGTGAGGTTTATAAGGAAGGCTATTGTTAGGGTTGTAGGGGTTAACTGTAGAGTTAAGCCCTGTACACACAATCGGATATCTGATGGAATCTAATCCGATGGATTTTTTCGTCGGATATCCGATGAAGCTGACTTTCATCAGTCTTGTGCCTACACACCATCAGTCAAAAATCTGACTGTGTTCAACGCGGTGACGTAAAACACTACAATGTGCTGCGAAAAATGAAGTTCAATGCTTCGACTTGATTCTGAGCATGCGTGGATTTTTCACTGATGGACTTCAACATAAACAATCGTTTTTTCTATCGGTTTTTATCCATAGGAAAATTTTAAAACATGTTCTATTTTTTTTCACCGATGGAAAACAAACCGATGGGGCCCACACACGATCGGTTTGTCTGATGAAAAACGGTCCATCGGTCTGTTTTCATCTGACAAACCGATTGTGTGTACAGGGCTTTAGTGTTAGGATAACATTAAAACCAGGTTTAGTGTAAGGTTTGGGGTTACAGGTAGGGTTAGGTGTAGGGTTATGGAGGGGCTAGTTCTAGGATTACAGGAAAGGTTAGTGTGAGGTTTGAAGTTACAAGAGTTAGCAAGCTTTTTGCTCTCTTACTTTTCTGGGGAAATGCAATATATAGACTGAATGGCTACTATGGCAACAAGAAGAGCTCATGTATAAAATTCAAAGCATTAGGGTGCTATATTCATATATTCATTTCATGTGGCGCTGTTTCAGTGCAGTGAATTTTAAGTGCATGTCAGTTCATCTTTGTGAAGGTTGCATTTTTCTGAAAACGACTGTACTCGAAACTGTGTCCAAGACCCAGATCCATATACAGGTCATGGGACTCTGGGTGACCTCTCACGTTCTGATTCCATTGTTATGGATGAAACTTTCTTTACAATACACCTGATACACAATAACAGACAAACATTGGCTCAGACTGACAGGCATTTGCAATCTGTTACCATGGTACCCATGACTTTATAATGCAACGTTCACTGCGTATAATTTATTTCAGGCTGATCTGGCTGTCTGTAGGGATTGAGACCTTAAACCACGAGGATATACCGCCTGCCCCGATCACTGGCTGAGACTAGAGTGCAGCTAATCCTTTGAATTCCAGAAAGGGAAGCCGCCCAGGGCGCAATGGTAGGGGGGTAGGCACCCCTTATGCCGCATACACACCATCACTTTATGTGATGAAAAAAAACGACATTTTCTGTGAAGTAAAAAACGGCGTTTTTGAAACTTCAATTTTCAAAGACGAAGTTGCCTACACACCATCGTTTTTCTCACAATGTTCTAGCAAAGCGAGGTTACGTTCTCACCACTTTTTCCATTGAAGCTCGCTTCTGGGCATGCGCGGGTGTAAAAACGTATTTTTAAACTATGTTTTTTGCTACACACGGTCAATTTCTGTGAAGTAAAAAACGACGTTTTGAAAAACGACACATAAAATTGAAACATGCTTCAATTTTTTTTGGTCGTTTTTTACAAGACATAAAACGACGTTTTCCCCCACACACGGTCAATTAAAGTGACGTTTTTAAAAACTTTTTTTCATCACATAAAGTGATGGTGTGTACGGGGCATTAGTGCGTGAAAGCTCCAAATCAGTGGCTAGTGCGTCATTATTTTTCTCAGCAAGAAAGAGTAAAACTGAAAGTTTTAATTTCTGCAAAATTATTGAAATAAGATTTCTGCAAAATGACACCATTTTGAGGAAATGTCCCATGGGGAAGGCAAAATGAAGGTGGTTTTTGGTGATAAGTTTGCAGCGGGCTTTAAATAACTTCTGAGAGTTAAAGAAGTTCCTTTCAACTCTCCCGGACCTGTTCTTGTGGTAAGAACCTGACCATTCATTAACCTAGTCATTTCATTTTTTTTCACAGAAAGAAAAAAAAGTAAAAAAAATAAATAAATAAAAAATGTATGAAGCAACATTACACACGTAACAGTTAAATACACAAAACACATACAGAGAACACTATACTGCTCTAAATACACCCCAAAACACACAAAAAAAGAGCATTTCAGCACCCAGTATCGGGATACAGGGTGGGTCCATGGGACCACAGGGTTTTGGTTTAGATCCCAGGACAGTCCTGCTGAAATTGGGACAGTTTGGCAGTATGAGCTCCTCCAGGGTGGGACTTCTTCCTAAAAGAGTACTGCAGCCAGGATATGGTTCAAGTTATTCAATGTGAATCTCAGCACTTTGCTTTCTCTCTCTGTATTCTGCATCTCTGCTCCGTGTTTACATCAGAGCAGGGGTATAAATATAAAATTCAAGAGGTCCGGTCACTAAAATAGGTCTGAATCCCAAGTTTTTATGTCTCAGAAAGATTGTAGTCACTGTGGGGTTGATTTACTAAAACTTTAGAGTTCAAAATCTGGTGCAGCTCCACATGGTAGCCAATCAGCTTTTAACTTCAACTTGTTCAATTAAGCTTTGACAACAAAACCTGGAAGCTGATTGGTTTCTTTTCGGAGCTGCATCAGGTTTTGCACTCCCCAATTTTAGTAAATCAACCTCTATATGTCTATCAAAAAAATTTGAAATGTACAATATCCATTGCATCTCAACAATATTTATTGTCAAGTTTCATCAGGTGTCCCCATCAAAGTACCCCATTCCATCATATTTCACCATCAGAGTGCCCCTCTACATCATATGTGCCCATCAGAGTGCCCCTTTCAATCATATGTGCCCATCAAAGTGCCCCTATCCATCATATGTGCCCATCAGAGTGCCCTTTCAATCATATGTGCCCATCAGAGTGCCCTTTCAATCATATGTGCCCATCAGAGTGCCCCTTTCTTTAGTATGTACATCAGCGTGACCCTTTTCATCACATGTGCCCATCAGAGTGCCCATTTCTATAGTATGTGCCCATCAGTGTGCCCCTTTGCAACACTGTGCCCATCAGAGTGCCCAGGTGTGCCCATCAGAGTGCCCCTTTCCACAATATGTGGCCATCAGAGTGCCCCTTTTCACAATATGTGCCCATCAGAGTGCCCCTGAACATGATATGTGCCCATCAGAGTGCCCCTTTCCACAATATGTGCCCCTTTCTATAGTATGTACATCAGTGTGCCCCTTTTCATCACATGTGCCCATCAAAGTGCCCCTTTCCATAATATGTGCCCAACAGTGTGCCCCTTTGCAACACTATGCCCATTAGAGTGCCCCAGTGTGCCCATCAGAGTGCCCCTTTCCACAATTTGTGCCCTTCAGAGAGCCCCTGAACATATGTGCCCATCAGAGTGTCCCTTGACAGCTGTATTGGTGGTTAGAAAGCTGGCAGACTGGCAACTCGGTGGTGGTGGTGGTGGGAGGAGGATTGGTTATACTACAAAGAGAAAGTGAAAGTAAAGCTAAGAAGATTTTGCTGGAAAGTTTGAGGTTGAATTACTCCACAATGCCTGCAGCTACAGAGGTCAGTGAGGTGTTGCTTCAGGCTGGGTTCACACCTATGCGAACTGGATTCGGATTTCCCAGCATCCAATTTGCATAGCAGGAGATCGTGACAAGCTCTCCATGGAGCTGATTCACACATCTCCACAGTGGCCCCGGTGCGAATTGCATAGGAGCCCTGTGCGTCTTTTGATACATTTCAGGTCTGAAATTCAGCCCAAAATTCAGGCTCAAATCGGACCTGAAACAGTGAATGGAGACACACCGAACTCCTGCTATGAGCCACTGCGTGTTCTAGTGTGAATTCAGTGTCAAAGTATATTTACTGCCTGTTATAAGAATCTGTAAATATTTGAAGGTCCATAGCCAGGCCACAGTTCTACTTCATTACCATAGTCCTGAAACTTTGATATATTAGGCCAGCCTTTTTAAACTGGGGTCCTGTGGAATCCTAGGGTTCCTCTAGAGCAGCATTTCTCAACTTTTTTACCCCGGAGGAACCCTTGGGGAAAAAAAAATCTGAGGTCTCAGGCAGGGGTCAAGTCCTGGGAAAAAAAGTGTGGGAACTCCCACCCAAGATCCATCGAGGAAGTGACGGAATACCCGCACACTACCCGATGAATCCATATACAGGATGCGGCCAGTAACATAAGGGATTACTAAGGTTCACCTGCCCCTGACAGTGACTCAAGCTGGGCATCGCTGCTTAGTGAAGGATTGGCTCGGACAGCTCGGCTGCTCTCGGCTACTCTAGTCCTGCAAAGGGAACTGAGTTCCTGCCATGAGAAAAGTGCAGGAACTCCGTTCCCACGCGTCCCCGCAGGACTTGGGCCCTGGTCTCAGGGAACCCCAGCTAAAATTATTCTACCAACATGTTATGGTAAAACAGCATGATCAGTAAGTCACTGATTATTTAATATAAAATAATTTGGCATACCTAGAGATTATTTGACACCCAGAGCCCATTGTACATAATTCTCTTGCTCTATACATAAATCATAAGCATTCAAATAAATGATTAATAATGGACATAAAGGAAATGTAAAAACTGACCTCATTAGTTGTCAGGAAAAAAAGTGTCAGCATAAATTTGTGGTCAGTCAGTGGAGAAATACCTCCTTACATTGTTGGTCAGGGGAGAAAGGCTACATTACTTTGGAGATCATTGGGAAATGCCCCCTTGCACTAAAGGTCAATGTAGAAGTGACCCCTTACATTAACTGTCAGTGAAAAATTGCCTTCATACATTGGGTAGGGGGACCAATTTGTCATTGCTCACTGCTCAAGGAACCTAGAAATCTCTAGAGGAAGCCTAGGGTTGCTAGGGGTTCAATGACTAATGAGTCATTTTCAGAAAAGTAAGCACCGACACCAATGATCTTTTTAGCTCTCTGTAAGGAGCATTCATCCCACTGACCACCACTCTAATGCACCATGAGCTATAGATATTATAATAATTGTCAGGGGTTCCCTGGGACCTGAAACTTTTTCAATAGTTCCTGTTAAAAAGGGGGGGGGGACTGCATTAGACTTCCGCTAGATGAGAGATAACAAGGAATAGGGGTGGGCAGAAAGGGAAGCCGCCCAGGGCGCAATGGTAGGGGGGTAGGCACCCCTTAGTGCGTGAAAGCTCCAAATCAGTGGCTAGCAACCAGGGGCTGCACTTTCTCATCTGCTCTACCAGCTAAAGCTGTCACGCCAAGCTCCAACTTACCTGCTCTCCACCACAGATGACACAAAAACACATTGTGCATGTGAAAAACTACCTTCTAGCCACAAGAAAGCAAGTGATTGGCCATCCAGGTGCAGTGCACACTCTATGCCAACCATGGACAGTTGGAGCAAGAGGGCAAAGAATGGGCACAGTCTTTGGCCTGCATTGGAAAGGGGACGCAGGTCTGCATCCTTTCCCTGGGCGCTGGACGAACCTGTCCCGGTATTGACAAGCAACCTAGTTGTATGTGGGAATACCTCTCCCATATTATACACATTTAGGAATGAAAAAGTCCCCTGATCAATGCGTTACTGACAAAAGGTAGTGAGTGGTCGGTCTGATGTATTACAGCCACATCTTTTATCAGCCGCGTGTATTACATCTTCATGAAAAATGGAAGTTCTAACCAGATTGGTTGCATTTCTTGTATGCATTTAAAGAATTTTGAATTCTGGTGGCAGTAGATTTCCTGATTGGCTGGTATGGGACGTTGCTTCATCCAAACACTTATGTCCTATTGTTATCAAGAGCTATGACATGAACAGGACACTACAGCCTGTGCCCTCTGGAAGTCAGACACTTGAGGCAGTTAGGAACATGGCTTACCAATGCTTAGCATAACTGGCTATTGCCAGGGATGGACTGGCCATTGGGACTACAGGGAGTTTCCCGGTGGACCGATGGCTCAGTGGGCCTTCTTCAGTGACAGCGGACCGCTGCCCCCCTCCGCTCCTTTGTCTCTCCCTTCCCACAGCGCTCACCTCCTCTCCCTTCCCGCAGTGCTCACCTGGGGGGAACAGAGAAGCAGGGGGAGGACCAGAGGAGCAGGGGGGACGACAGAGGAGCATGGGGGAGGGGACAGACAGCTGACTCAACAGCTATGGCCTGGGAGTTTCTCACTTCTGCCTAATCTTGTCCCATAAGGGGGGCACCGAACTGATTCTTTGCCCCGGGTGAAATAATGTCTAGCTTTCCCACTGGTACTGCCTATAAGAGTACCAGTACCAGCCATTCTAATCTAATAAAGTAGAACGGCTAGTGGCTAGTGAAGGGGGAGAGGGGGCTTTGGTGGCCGGGGGGGTGCGGGATTTGTCCGGCCGCCATGGGAAAGACCTGTCAAAGTGGGCCAGTCTGGATGAAGTCCAGGGCCAAATTTTTGTCCCAGTCCAGCCCTGGCTATTGCGATTTATGAAAGTACATTATCAGGTCTATTGTCAGCAGACCAGATACATGGCCTTTGTGTAAATCTGTGTCCATTCCTTATCTGTCTGAGCTAAACTATCTGCTGTCTTGTAGTGGGGCTGTCCGGGCTGAGTGGTGACAGCCCAGACAGCCCTCTTCTAGTGAGACTACTACACTATGTAAAGTTGAGCCAGAAGAAGACAGATTAGCTGCCGGAGATTAGCTACAGGCGAGAATCAGAGGTGGCAGAAGTGGCATCTAATAATCCGGTGATAATTGTATAAAATGCCCAATATATGAAAGTACAAGATGAATGCTCAGTAGAAACGTGAACTTGAAAGAGAGCTTGAAGTGAACCCATGGCAGAGAAAGCAACTGGTTCACTTTGTATCAGTAGTAGATTAAACAATGTAAAGTAAACATTGTGGGCCAGATTCTTAGAGGAGATACGACGGCGTATCTCCAGATACGCCGTCGTATCTCTGCATCCGGCCGGTTATATCTATGCGCCTGATTATTAGAATCAGTTACGCATAGATATCTATTAGATCCGACAGGCGTAATTCTCTTACGCCGTCGGATCGTAACTGCATATTTACGCTGGCCGCTAGGGGCGTGTACGCTGATTTACGCGTCGAAATATGTAAATCAGCTAGATACGCGAATTCCCGAACGTACGCCCGGCCGACGCAGTAAAGTTACGCCGTTTGCATTAGGCTTTTCCCGGCGTATAGTTACCCCTGCTATATGGTGGCGTAAGTGTACCAATGTTAAGTATAGCCGTCGTTCCCGCGTTGAATTTTGAATTTTTTACGTTGTTTGCGTAATTCGTCCGTGAATGGGGCTGGACGTCATTTACGTTCACGTCAAAACCAATCACATCCTTGCGGCGTACTTTGGAGCAATGCACACTGGGAAATTCCACGGACGGCGCATGCACCGTTCGGGAAAAACATCAATCACGTCGGGTCAAGCCTGATTTACATAACACATGCCCACCTCTTCAAAATTAGAATTAGGCGGGCTTACGCCGGCCGATTTACTCTACGCTGCCGCAACTTACGGAGCAAGTGCTTTGAGAATACAGCACTTGCCCGTCTAAGTTGCGGAGGCGTAACGTAAATCGGATACGTTACGCCGCCGCAAAGATACGCGGATCTACCTGAATCTGGCCCTTTATACCTACCATTGCCATAGGTCAGGGGTGCCCAGTCTTTTGAAGAGCAAGGGCCACTTAAGCGGCTTGGTAACCTGTCGCGGGCCACAATGAATGGAGTGGGTGGATGGCAGCCCACTCGGCTCTATAGAGCCCACTCTACTCTCAGCACACCAAACTCGCAGGTAATAGAAGTCTATGGCTCAGTGCAGGTAACCCACAGTTGCACTTCTCTGCACCTGTGGATCAGTTTGAAAGCAGCGCAGTAACCACTGCAGAACAGATATGCCCATATATATACTGGGATTTTAGTAATAAAAACTTACCTTTAATAACAGTATTCTATTCTGTTTTATTCCATCCCAGAGCAGAAGGTCGTGGGCCACATCAGAGGGCTCCGCGGGCCCCATGTGGCCCCCGGTTGGGCAAACCTGCCATAGATGGTTGAAATCTCAGACCAGCCAAGTGTCGATCCATCTATGGGCAGGCTGATTTCCTTGGGTACAACCAGTATGTCGGATTTCTAGCGTGCAAATTTTGCCAGTGGCTATAGCCACTAGCAATAATCATCGTGTTCTCCTGGCGGGGATGGCTCTCCACAGCTCCCCTCTCTCCTCCTGCTAGGAGAACACAATAGTCTCATGGGAGGGATACCCCCATCCACACTGACTGTGTTGATGGGGGGAATTTCAGCGATTTTCTTTTGTCGCAGTAAAGAAAATCACATAATCTATGGCCTGCCGTACCTTTATCCACTTCCTGAAACTTCTGTAAAAGGCACTTTTTACATGGGCGCCATCGTCTAGTGGATTCTGCTTGCTCAGCGAGGGATTGCTCCGCTGATCTCCACTGAGGAGGTAGATGATAGGTCCTGTCAGATAGGTGGAAAATAGGACCACCACCATGCAGGCAGGATCGGAAAGGATGGCGGTGGGTGTCAGCGAAAATGTGTCCGCTGACATCCGCCGCTCCATAGAAGAGACTGGAAGGTCTGATCAGGTCCACCTGAAAAACTGACAGGTGGACCTAATCAGACAACCCGTGTGAAAGGGCCCTAAAGCTGGCCATAGATTTATCGAAATTTATCTGGTTCAGCAGGTACCAGCCAAAGTTTAATCAGTGTGTGGCCGTCCCTGCTCAACAGAAGTCAATTGTTTGATCAATGTCTGCTGAAGGGAATTTTTTTTCTCTATACTGTATATGTACTATATTCTAACTGCTGTGATTGCTGCTGGCAGAATACAATAGGGGTGAAATTCTGCTATCTACTTCATTTGTATGGATGGAGGAATTGGTTAGATGGGCTGTTAGTTCAGCCATCTGCTGGCTTAACAAAAAAAGACTAACTTTAGCCAGTTTATGGTTCAACTATTTAAAGCGGAGTTCCACCCAAAATTGGAATTTCCGCTTTTCGGATTCCCATCCCCCCTCCGATTTCACATTTGGCACCTTTCACAGGGGAGGGGGGGAGCAGATACCTGTCTAATACAGGTATTTGCTCCCACTTCCAGGCATAGATCTATGCCATGTTCGGCCCCTCCTCCGCCTCCCCCCCACTGTCTTCTGGGAGACACACAGGTCCCAGAAGACAGCAGGCACCAGTGAGGATGCGCAGCGCGACTCGCGAATGTGCAGTAGGGAACCAGGCTGTGAAGCCGCAAGGCTTCACTTCCTGATTCCCTTAACGAAGATGGCGGCGCCTCCACCCGGGAGCCAAGCAACAGAGGACACCGCGGGCACCCTGGACAGAAAAGTGTCCATATTTTAAAGGTCAGCAGCTGCAGTATTTGTTAAACATTTTGGAGGAACTCCGCTTTAAGGCCGGGTACACACGAGAGGATTTATCCGCGAAAACGGTCCGGGGGACCGTTTCCGCGGATAAATCCTCTGGCGGATTTTGATCTCATGGTTGTACTAACCATGAGATCAAAATCCCCGCGGAATTCCGTCCGCGGTGACGTGTCGCGCCGTCGCCGCGATGATGACGCGGCGACGTGCGCGACGCTGTCATATAAGGAATTCCACGCATGCGTCGAATCATTACGACGCATGCGGGGGATGGATTCGGACGGATTGATCTGGTGAGTCTGTACAGACCAGCGGATCAATCCGTTGGAATGGATTCCAGCGGATCGATTTCTTAGCATGTCAAGAAATTTTGATCCGCTGGAAATCCATCCCCGGGGACAAAAATCCGCGGAAACAGATCCGCTGGATCGTACACACCAGGGGATCTATCCGCTGGAGCCGGTCCGCGGATCAATTCCAGCGGATCGATCCTCTCGTGTGTACGGGGCCTAAGAAATACACTGGGGCCGCGCAGCATGGCATGACGTCACTCCTATGCATGTGCAGAGGTACAGTCATCCCAGCGCACAGGCCAGAATCTAAACTGAGTTGCAGGCAGGGAGGAAGAAGAAGAAACATTGCAGGTCTCTTAAATTTGTTTACGTTTGCCAAAAAAGGGTATCACTTAAAGTGTTTGTTAATTGTTACCCCAACACTTCATATTCCTGATATGTGCCTGCTGTACCATGTACTTGTATGAGAAAGTCTCCTGTTCTTTTTGTGAAATCTCTGGTGTTCCTGCCAGTCCCTCTGCTTTTCTAATAAAAACTGACTACACTAAGCAGGAGAGCACACCATGGTCAGTTCTCTAGCTGTGCTGAGAACTCAGTGTACTCTCCTCCAATGATCAGATTTGTCCTGACACTCCCCCCTGCACAGTCATTCACTGGTAAGCTCAGTGTGCTGCTACTTCTTCTCCCCCCAGCTTATGCAGCTGAGAACAGAGGGAATGTGATCACTTATAAAAAAGGGGAAAAAGGTATTTATAATCTATTTTTATATCTATACAAAAATGTTTTGCTTTTCATTTCTATTTTAAACTGACTGGGTTGTTTTACAAGGTGATCATTTTACAATCACTTAAGGACCACCTCCTGCACATATACGTAGGCAGAATGGTCGCGGGCGCGCGCCGGTCCGAAGCTCTGTGACCATGTAAACACAGCTTTCCCCGTTCTTAAAGAGGAGTTCCACCTTAAAAATGTACCTCCGCTTAACCCACTCCTCGCCCCCTTACATGCCACATTTGGCATGTAATTTTTTTGGGGGGGGGAGTGGGGGCTTCAGGAGAAGGGGACTTCCTGTCCCTCTTCCTCCTTCCGCCGAGGGGCTGCAAAGGCGATACGTCATATCGCCTTTTGGCAGCCCCTCCCTGTAGGCGATCGCCTAGGACGCGTGACAGGTCCTAGGCGATCACCTGTCCAATCAAACAGCGCAGCGCCGCGTGCGCATGCGCAGTGGGTGCCCGGCCGTGAAGCCGAAAGCTGTCACGGCCGGGTGCCCACAGTGACAATGAAGACGCCGGCCGGGGAGGGGGGGAGAGGAGCGGAGCCCCGGCCGGCGCGTCGCTGGAGCGTGGAGCAGGTAAGTGTCAGTTTATTAAAAGCCAGCAGCTACACTTTTTGTAGCTGCTGACTTTTAATAAACTTAAAAAATGGGTGGAAAAACCCTTTAACTGTGGCGCCGTCATCGATCGTGTGTTCCCTTTTATAGCGAAACACAATCAATGACGTCACACCTACAGCCACACCCCCCTACAGTTAGAAACACAAATGAGGTCACACTTAAGCCCTTCAGCGCCCCCTTGTGGTTAACTCCCAAACTGCAATTGTCATTTTCACAGTCCTTTAGCAGGTCCTTTTGCTGTGAAAATGACAATGGTCCCAAAAATGTGTCAAAATTGTCCAAAGTGTCCCCCATAATGTCGCAGTCACGAAAAAAATCGATGATTGCCGCCATTAGTAGTAAAAAAAATAAAAATAATAAAAATGCAATAAAACTATGCCCTATTTTGTAAACGCTATAAATTTTGCGCAAACCAATCGATAAACGCTTTACCAAAAATAAGTAGAAGAATACGTATCGGCCTAAACTGAGGAAATTTTTTTTTTTATATATTTTTAGGGGATATTTATTATAGCAAAAAGTAAAAAATATTGATTTTTTTTTCAAAATTGTCGCTCTATTTTTGTTTATAGCGCAAAAAATACATGGGTAGATTCAGGTAGGGGCGCGCTAATTTGCGGCGGCGTAGCCTAGCGTGTTTACACTACGCCGCCTTAATTAAGAGAGGCAAGTACATGATTCTCAAGGCACTTACCTCCTTACTTAGGGCGGCGTAGTGTAAACACGGCGGGCATAAGGGCGCCTAAGTCAAATGGGTTGGAGGGGGGCGTGTTTAATGGTAATGAGGCTTGACCTCACGTTTTTGACGTTTTTTGGCTACTGCGCATGCGCCGGGCGCCTACATCTCCCAGTGCGCATTGCGGCTAAGTATGCCGTACGGGCCTATTGATTTCGACGTGGACGTAAGCAACGTAAATCCCGATTCGCGGACGACTTACGCAAACTACGTAAAAATTTTGAATTTCGCGGCGGGAACGGGGCCATACTTGACATTACTATTCCACTAGAGCCTAGCTCTAACTTTACGCGGCCTATATCTTACGTAAACTGCGTAAAAGTACTGCGTCGGCCTGGCGTACGTTCGTGAATCGGCGTATTCCCTCATTTACATATTCTACGCCGACCGCAATGGAAGCGCCACCTAGTGGCAATCCAAAATATTGCAATCTAAGATAGGACGGCGCAAGCCGTCGTATCTTAGATATGTTTAAGCGTATCTCTGTTTGAGCATACGCTTAAACTTAGGTCGGCGTAGATTCTGAGTTAGGTCGATTTATCTACTGATAAGCCGCCCCTAACTCTTTGTGAATCTACCTAAAAAACCGCAGATGATCAAATACCACCAAAAGAAAGCTCTATTTGTGGGAAAAAAAGGACGCCAATTTTGTTTGGGAGCCACGTCGCGCGACCGCGCAATTGTCAGTTAAAGCGACGCAGTGCCGAATCGCAAAAACTGGCCAGGTCCTTTAGCTGCCTAAAGGTCCGGGTCTTAAGTGGTTAACATCCTAACTTTACAGATTAGGGCTTGCTCACACCAGCAGTATCGGGATTGGGTTACATAGCCCAAGATAGTCCCAACACACACAGTCCCAACACAAGGACAAGGCAAATAGCCTTATTTACAATTTTTCTCCTCTGCATTGGTGTGTGTTGGAAAAAAATTGGATTTGCGATGGACAGCCTGTTGCAATGCACTGTAAGGTGTTGCAACACTCCGCAGCGTATTATAATAAAATAAAGTCCAAAAATTTTTTAAAAATAATAGAAAATGCACTGAAACGCACATTAGAAATGCATGCCAGCTATGCACATTATCCACAGTTTGGCTAGAAAAGTGGAAATACACGTTAAACACAACCATATAAAGGGGGAGGAATCTACTACTGTAGTAGTTGCCTTCAGGCAGTCTCGCCATCAGTTCACAGGCATGCAATGGAATGGCTCTGCAGATCAGCTGAGACACAAGTCTGTGTGTATATCTGAACAGCGACACTTATTAACATCTGTTCCCCATTAGGCTCCTGAATTCAGAGTCGTTCACCCTTACATTGCCGATCACTGTATCTGGCTTTTCTTTTCATTCCAGTTAGCAGCTTAGACTGTGAGCATTTCATCCATTGTTATTGGGGGGCTGCATTCACTAAGCTATTTTGCATGTGTTATTAGAATAAACAATTATTATTTTAAACTATGTGCATATTGTCTTCAGCTCTCATTGGCTGTTATTGCTAAAAATAATGACCATTACAGTTACAGTTTAGTGAATTGAGTCTACTGTACCCTACCATAAGTGAGTTACCTGGGTGGAGGGTAATAGGTGGAAAAACTTGACAAAGTGCTCCACCCTGTGGTTGCTGCTGGTAAGTGCACCTTAGAAATAGAGTGTAACCTAGTCCTACTGTATGCGCTAGACAAGTTGATGTGTTAAATAAACTTTGGGTTGATCAGCTATACATCTATATAAATATATATATATATAGAGAGAGAGAGAGAGAGAGAGAGAGAGAAGACCAGTTCACCCCAATACATTCAATTGCACTGGGCTAAGGCTCACACCTATGCATTTTGCAGTGCATTTGCAGAAACACACTACAGTCCATTTAACATTCCTATGGGTCACATTCACATCTATGCAGCTTTCTCTGGTGCCCATTTTTGGAAAGGTCCAGGGATTTATTTTTACACGCAGCATAGTGCGTTTTTGGCTCTATAGACTTCTAAGGAATCAAAACCACATGAAAACGCATGTACATGCATAGCCATTGTCATCAATAGACCCTTTGACCAGTGGTGGCTGCTCCATTAGGGGCGCCCCCCTAATCCATGCGCCCAGCCCCTAAGGCTCCATTCACATCTAGGCGGACGAAATCGCGGCGTTTTGTCCCGCGAATTGCGGCGGCAAATAGCAGCGTTTTGTACCGCGATTTGCGGCGACAAAACGCCGCGATTGTCCGCCTAGATGTGCCCCTAGGATGTGCCCCTCTATGGAGATGGTCCCTGAACGCCGAAAGCCGCCTGAAAAAAAGGTCCGGGACCTTTTTTCAGGCGGCAGGCGTCCGGCGTTCGGCGTGGAGATGTGAACCATCTCCATAGAGGGCAATGTGTTTCCAGCCCTCTGGCGGCAGCGGCGTCACACTACAGACGACAAAACGCCTAGGTGTGAATGGGGACTAATGCAGGGCGTCGGACGCATGGATTTCAGTGTTTTTTTTTTTTTTTAAGCACATGATTACAGCCTGAGACTCTAATTGGCTTCGAAAAACAGTGGACTCGGGGCGCGGAGCACTGCGCCCTTAGCCCACCCAGTTGTGTGACATTAGCGACTTAATATTCGCTAATGTCTTCCTGCTTCTCCACCCAGCCAATTAGGAATCGGGTCCTAAGACCCAATTGGTCAGGGAGTCAGGACTGGGAGGAAAAGCAACGGCCCCGGGCTCTTCCCTCGGCAAGCTGGAGCAAGGAGCAGCATTAGCCTACTAAGGTAAGGCCACTGATCGCCACCGTTTGTCTCGCATGTGAGCGGGGGTGGTAGCGTTAGTGCGAGTGAGGGGGGCAGGTTTGTTTGCCACCCACCAAAAATATTGAGCACCAGCCGCCAATGCCTTTGATGTGTGTTAACATATCAAAAAGTGGGCATTGAGCTTTTCGGCCATACAGTAGTGGACTGGCACCATTTAAATCAATGGTTAGCGTGTTATTGTGCGGTAAACATATCAATGTGAATGAGACCTTTAAATAAAACACAAACATCACATGTATGTACTATATTTACAACATGTATTAACACAAACTCGAATGAACGAGGTCTGAGGGTATTTGAAGCTTGCAATGGAATGTGGGATGTAGGGGCCCATTCACACCCAAGCACACATGTGTTATAGGGCCTATTAATACCAATGGCGGCACACAGGAAGGTGTGAGTCCAGTCTTAGAGAATGTGAAAACAGGGGAAACTCAAAATCAATTTTTGATGTGTTAGGCATCACATCTCAATGTTTTCCTAACCAAGTATTTATTGTAAATGAGTTGTATATTTTCTTATGTGGAGATCCTACCATTAAAGCACTTCCTGTTGCAGGTTGACACCACTAAGTCACCTCCTCGAAATTGGGGCCTTGTAAAGCGGTCCATACACTGATCGATTTTTTTTTCCCATTCAGCCTGCAGCCTATACAGCGTAGATGGACAAACCCCTTCTGCCAGGCTAATTATTTCTTTCAGAGCCCGCGAGGGGGGTAATTATTAAACATAAAGGGGTAGATTCAGATAGAATTGTCTATCTGTCCGCCCGGCGTAACCTATCTCACATACGTTACGCCGCCGTAATTTAGGGCACAAGTTCTGTATTCAGAAACAACGTGCGCCCTTAGTTACGGCAGCGTAACGTATCTGTGTCGGCGTAAGCCCGCCTAATTCAAATGTGGATGATGTGGGCGTGTTTTATGTATATTAACAGTGACCCCGCGTATTTGACGTTTTTTTTACGAACGGCGCATGCACCGTTCGTGAAAAAATCCCAGTGCGCATACTCGAAATTCCACCGCAAATCGTCATTGCTTTCGAAGTGAACGTAAATTACGTCCAGCCCTATTCGCGAACGACTTACGCAAACGACGTAAAATTTTCAAAACTCGACGCGGGAACGACAGCCATACTTAACATAGGATACGCCTCATATAGCAGGGGTAACTATACGCCGAAAAAAGCCTAACGTAAACGACGTAAAAAAATGCTCCGTCCGGACGTACGTTTCTGAATCGGCGTATCTAGCTCATTTGCATATTCCTCGAGTAAATCTATGGAAGCGCCACCCAGCGGCCAGCGTAAATATGCAGCCTAAGATACGACGGTGTAAAACACTTACGCCGGTCGGATCTTAGGGAAATCTATGCGTAACTGATTCTATAAATCAGTCGCATAGATACGACCGGCCGGACTCAGAGATACGCCGCCGTATCTTCTATCTGAATCTACCCCACTGTTGACCATACAAAGTCCCTTTTTGATGCATCAGTGTAGGGCCTATAGGTGGCAATAGTAGTGCATAAAAATGTGAGCTTAGAGAGGCGTCAATGCATAAATAAATCCCCGAAAAGTGACAACAGGTGATTGGCTGCAGCCACTGTTCAGGAAGGGGCCAACCAGTGAGCAAATTATGGACAACTGAAATTTGAACAGTAAATGGCCAGCTAAAGTCTGCTGTTTCTGGTGATTAAAGTGATACTAAACCCACAACAGTAAAATAAATCTGTATATGCATAAAGCATGCTTGTCATACTCACTGTGGAACCTAAGAGGTTAATCCTCTGAATTGTGTAATAAGGCTGTTTGATCCTGTCGTCTCTGCTCCTACCGTTCTTTTACTGTCCCCAATTCATCTCTTGATAGTACAGAGCCTTGGGGGGCACTCTGCACATGCTCAGTTTGCTGTGTATTGCAAGACAGATTTTTTTTCTTGGGAGAGTGCATGTAATCAGCACAGGGCCAATCAGCACTGTCCAGACCGAGGGTCAGGATCCTGCAGTCTTATAGGTCAGTCAGAGTAGAATGAAAACTCCTCACTGATAGAAGTCACAAGACTGCTATATACTGCTGATGAGAAACATTATTTAGCAGTATATGCTTATTAAAAATAATTGCATTTCCATGTTCTGTGTACTGGGGGAGACCAGATATAGTGAATGCAGGCTCCTGGGTTTAGTAACATTTTAAGTTAGCTAGTGGGTTGCCTATCAACACTATCATATAGGCACCCTGATGGGCAACTGAATTAGCATATCTCCCAACTTTTTGAGATAGAAACAAGGGACACCTATTAGCAAAAGTATGTAGGCATAGGCCACACCCCTTAAAGGAAAAAAAGATTAGTTAACCGATTGCCGACCAGCCGCTGTCATTGTACTGCAGCAGGTCGGCTTGATCCCGCGAATCACCGTAGCTGTACGTCGGTCTCTTTAACAGCTATAGAGGGCCCGCTGCACGGCAGGGAAGCTGATGCTCGTGGCCGGCAGTCACAATGTCCGCCGACCACCCATGATTGCTCCACAGAGAGCCAGAATTTGGCATCTGTCAATGTAAACAAACAGATCCCTGTTCTGACAGGGGGGTAGAGAGAGATCATCTGTTCCTACTGATCAGGAACAGCGATCTTCCTTCTCCTCCAGTCAGTCCACTCCCCCCACAGTTAGAAACACCTCCCTAGGGAACACTTAACCCATTGATCGCCCCCTAGTGTTAACCCCTTCCAATGTAATTTATACAGTGATCAGCCAATCAGGTGCTCGGGCCTGGTTACCCTGTCACCTGATTGGCTGAAGTGACAGGCGCTGTGATTGGATGCCTATCAGGTGTTCAATCATAGCAGATATAACGGGAAGAGGACGGGAGACTTGGAAGACTTGGAGGACTCGGAGCGTGGAGGACAGCGCCGAGACAGTTAAGTGCCAGGAGGGGGGGAGGGGGCACACTGGCAACATTTGATAGGGCACAGTAGCAGCAATTGATGGGGCACACTGGCGATAATTGATAGGGCACACTGTCAGCAATTGATGGGGCACACTGTTGGCAATTGATGGGCACACTGGCAGCAATTGATAGGCACACTGGTAGTAATTGATGGGGCTTACTGGTGGCAATTGATGGACACACTGGCGGCAATTGATGGGGCACACTGGCAGCAAATGATGGGGCACACTGGCGGCAATTGATGGGGCACACTGGCGGCAATTGATGGGGCACACTGTCAGCAATTGATGGGGCACACTGTCAGCAATTGAGGGGGCACACTGGCAGCAATTGATAGGCACACTGGTAGTAATTGATGGGGCATACTGGTGGCAATTGATGGACACAGTGGCGGCAATTGATGGGCACACTGGCAGCAATTGATAGGCACACTGGTAGTAATTGATGGGGCTTACTGGTGGCAATTGATGGACACAGTGGCGGCAATTGATGGGGCACACTGGTGGCAATTGATGGGGCACACTGGCGGAAATTGATAGGCACACTGGTAGTAATTGATGGGCACAGTGGTGGCAATTGATGGGCGCACTGGCAGCAATTGATGGGCGCACTGGCAGCAATTGATGGGCACACTGGTGGCAATTGATGGGCACACTGGCAGAAATTGATGGGTACAGTAGCTGCATTTGATGGCACAGTGGTGGCAATTTATGGGCACAGTGGCTGCGTTTGATGGGCACAGTGGCTGTGCTTGATGTTTTTTTTTCTCAGTTTGTTTGTGCCCCTCCAACAATTTTGAGCACCAGCCGCCACTGGGCAGTGGCCTAGCATTGTCAGCCTGAAACAGGAAATACTGTTACTGGCAGGAGCTTCATGTAAAAAGCTTTGCAACAGATTCACAAAAAACAACCATATACAGTTTGACCTCAAACATGTAAAACAAAAATACATACATACACAATAATGTTATAAAATGTGCACAATTATCTATTTAGATTAGTGAATGCTAGTCCTGCTATACATTTATATCATGGCAGTTTTCTGTACGGCGACCAACTGCAGCCATTTTAGTTCTTTAAAAAACTTTTTGTTTCCTTCTTCATTTTTGTGGTTTTGGAAAAGTACAGTGCTGACTGGCAAAAAAAAAAGTAGTAATCGTTTTATTTCAGCCAAGACTGAAGATTGCTAAGTTATCATCATCCCGTCACCCCCAGGCTGGGACAGCTGCTCGTAGAAAGTGATATATTAGGAACCGCTTTATTCTTTTTTAAACATTACCATCTGTTAGAACAGGAGACGGGCCAGGCTTTATTAACCCTGTTTATGCTGAAGACATGAAGATGGGATTGGAAAACGTATACATGGTATTTATTCCATCCTTATCTTTTTTTCCCCAGTATGCGTTGATTCCTTAGTAAACGTGAGCTGATTGAATGTTTTTCATAGTAGTAGCAATAAAAGTGCAACAGCAGTAAAATATTGACAGCAGAAGGAAATTTTAGAACGTTACCCATCACCTCAAACATGTAAGTATCTCATCCTACATCACCCACCATTCCTCCCAACCCCCCCTTACTGCGATCTCCTTGTAAGGCCACAGAGCTAAGATCTGCAGAGCTGGCAAGATGTCCCTGCCTGGCCAACCTTGTGTCACTGTCCGTCACCGCCGGATGCATATGTCCCCAATGTCTCAGCTTCTCCTTAAACTGCCCCTTCCAAAAACTCCACGCATGCCTTAGGAGAGACGTTACTAAGTTTAACATGAGGGAGCTCAACGCAGGCGTGTGGTCGAGGAGCATGCCGGGAGGACTGTTATTAGTCCTCATTTCTATTCCTGTATTATCGCCTTCTCCTCCGCAATGGCGCATTCACAACTTAAGTACATCGATTTACTGTTATTGTTTGTAAACAAAGTTGTCCTGTATATAGGCTACAAAAATATATTTCAAAATATATTCAGAAAAACCTTGGTTTGCGAGCAGAATTCGTTCCAGAAACATGCTTGTAATCCAAAGCACTTGTATATCAAAGCATTTTTTTACAGGGTATAAAAGAGAAGAGAGGCGCCTCTAAGTATAGAAATAAGTTGCTAAATGTTGTACCTTCATTAACCACTTAACCCCCGAACCATATTGCTGGTCAAAGACCAGAGCACTTTTTGCGATTCGGCACTGCGTCGCTTTAACTGACAATTGCGCGGTCGTGCGACGTGGCTCCCAAACAAAATTGACGTCCTTTTTTCCCCACAAATAGAGCTTTCTTTTGGTGGTATTTGATCACCTCTGTGGTTTTTAGTTTTTGCGCTATGAACAAAAATAGAGCGTCAAATTTTGAAAAAAAATAATATTTTTTACTTTTTGCTGTAATAAATATCCCCCAAAAATATATAAAAAAACATTTTTTTTCCTCAGTTTAGGCCGATATGTATTCTTCTACATATTTTTGGTAAACAAAAATCGCAATAAGCGTTTATCAGTTGGCTTGCGCAAAATTTATAGCGTTTACAAAATAGGGGATAGTTTTATTGCATTTTTATAATTTTTTTTTTTTTACTACTAATGGCGGCGATCAGCGATTTTTTTCGTGACTGCGACATTATGGCGGACACTTCGGACAATTTTGACACATTTTTGGGACCATTGTCATTTTCACAGCAAAACATGCATTTAAAATGCATTGTTTACTGTGAAAATGACAGTTGCAGTTTGGGAGTTAACCACAAGGGGGCGCTGAAGGGGTTATGCATGACCTAATATGTGTTTCTAACTGTAGGGGGGTGTGGCTGTAGGTGTGACGTCATCGATTGTGTATCCCTATAAAAGGGATCACACGATCGATGACGCCGCCACAGTGAAGAACGGGGAAGCTGTGTTTACACACAGCTCTCCCTGTTCTTCAGCTCCGGGGACCGATCGCGGGACTCCAGCTCATCCATGGCTTTACTTTTAAATCAAAAAGTAAAAAAAAATTGCTGTTCTTTTGTTTAAAGCGCAAAAAATAAAACCCTGCAGAGGTGATCAAATACCACCAAACGAAAGCTCTATTTGTGGGGAAAAAAGGACGTCAATTTTGTTTGAGAGCCACGTCGCACGACCGCGCAATTGTCATTCGAAGTGCGACAGCGCTGAAAACTAAAAATTGGTCTGGGCAGGAAGGGGGTGAAAATGCCCGGTATTGAAGTGGTTAAGTTGGCCATAAATGGAATCAAATTTAGCCAGTTCAGCAGGGACTGGGCTCATTTTGATCCAGGCATGGCCGCTCGCGCTGGACACAAGTCGATCTTGTTGAAAGGGCTTGTTGGGGAGAAAATCGGGATCAGTGGTTGCAGCCAATGGGTTGCAGCTGCTGATCAGTGTATCCTGAGAGTGGAAGAGTCCCACTGTCAGAATACAATGGCACAGCAGGGAGTACTTTGCTTGTGTGGAAGAGGAAATCTGTTCATTTCTTTATGACGTTACTGCGCACGTCTCAGTTCTTCTCTAATTCACTTCGTATTTTCTTCTTTTGAACCTGCCCCATGTGACCCCTCTTCTTCTGCCTGTGGGGTGGCTACTTACATCAGGTCACATTTGTCCACTCTTCTTCTGTCTGGCACGGAGGTTTCACTATTGTGAGTGATAGTGATCCCTGTATAAACATTTGTCATCTGCTGGCCAGCTGGCTCTTTGTGGCCACAGGGATAAGGAGGTGAATGCCCTGCCAGAACACATCAAACGCTGAAAGTTCTCTCCACCAAATAGACTAATACCACATGAATTCCTCGACTAGAATGCCATTCCTCAAATTCTGCTCTTCTCTGCTAGACCCTGGAATTTCTTCCCATTGTCTATAGAAGGGGTCTCCAAACTTTCCAAATAAAGGGCCAGTTTACTGTAGATCAGACTTTAGGGGGGCTGGACTGTGCCCAGCAGGAGTAAACAATGCCCCATTGTTGGTGTCAGTGGGAAGAATAGTGCCCAATTGTTGTTAGTGGATGGAATTATGTCCCATTGTTGGTGTCAGTGGAAAGATTAGTGGCTGATTGTTTATATCAGTGGAAGGAATTATGTCCCATTGTTGGTGTCAGTGGGAGGAATAGTGCCCAATTGTTGTTAGTGGATGGAATTATGTCCCATTGTTGGTGTCAGTGGAAGGAATAGTGCCCAATTGTTGGTGTCAGTGGAAGGAATAGTGCCCAATTGTTGTTAGTTGATGGAATTATGTCCCATTGTTGGTGTCAGTGGAAGGAATAGTGCCCAATTGTTGTTAGTGGATGGAATTATGTCCCATTGTTGGTGTCAGTGGAAGGAATAGTGCCCAATTGTTGTTAGTGGATGGAAACATGTCCCATTGTTGGTGTCAGTGGAAGGAATAGTGCCCAATTGTTGTCAGTGGAAGGAATTATGTGCCATTGGTGTCAGTGGGAAGAATAGTGCCCAATTGTTGTTAGTGGATGGAAACATGTCCCATTGTTGGTGTCAGTGGAAGGAATAGTGCCCAATTGTTGTCAGTGGAAGGAATTATGTGCCATTGGTGTCAGTGGAAGGAATAGTGCCCAATTGTTGTCAGTGGAAGGAATTATGTCCTATTGTTGGTGTCAGTGGAAGGAATAGTGCCCGATTGTTGTCAGTGGAAGGAATTATGTCCTATTGTTGGTGTCAGTGGAAGGAATAGTGCCCGATTGTTGTCAGTGGAAGGAATTATGTCCTATTGTTGGTGTCAGTGGAAGGAATAGTGCCCAATTGTTGTTAGTGGATGGAAACATGTCCCATTGTTGGTGTCAGTGGAAGGAATAGTGCCCAATTGTTGTCAGTGGAAGGAATTATGTGCCATTGGTGTCAGTGGGAAGAATAGTGCCCAATTGTTGGTGTCAGTGGAAGGAATTATATCCTATTGTTGGTGTCAATGGGAGGAATAGTGCCCTGATTGTTAATATCAGTGGAAGGAATTATGTCCTATTGTTGGTGTCAGTGGGAGGAATAGTGCCCTGATTGCTGATATCAGTGGAAGGAATTATGTGCCATTGTTGGTGTCAGTGGGAGGAATAGTGCCCTGATTGTTGATATCAGTGGAAGGAATTATGTCCCATTGTTGGTGTCAGTGGAAGGAATTATGTCCCATTGTTGGTGTCAGTGGATGGAAATATGTCCTATTGTTGGTGTCAGTGGGAGGAATAGTGCCCTGATTGTTGATATCAGTGGAAGGAATTATGTGCCATTGTTGGTGTCAGTGGGAGGAATAGTGCCCTGATTGTTGATATCAGTGGAAGGAATTATGTCCCATTGTTGGTGTCAGTGGAAGGAATTATGTCCCATTGTTGGTGTCAGTGGATGGAAATATGTCCTATTGTTGGTGTCAGAAGGAGGAATAGTGCCCGAGTGTTGGTGTCAGTGGAAGGAATTATGTGCCATTGTTGGTGTCAGTGGAAGGAATAGTACCCTACTCTTGGAGTCAGTGGCAGAAATGTCCCCCTATTGTTGGTGTTGGAGGCAGGAAGGTCTGAATAAAGGCAAGCAAAGGCCCACATCTGGCCCCAGACCTGCAGTTTGGAGACTATAGAATATGATTAAAAATGCCAAGTTCTAGGAAATCTTACGTGTCCGGCTCCCCTTTTTACCACTTTGTGAGTACTCAGGTACTTTATACACCCATCCAGAACATTTTCTTCACTCATAAATCATTTCTTCTTTCTTCTGGACTTCTCTGATACTTTTCCCTCATCACACAAGCTTCCAATGGAGACTACAAGTGGCCATTTCAACACACATTACACAGACAGTGGGACTGATTTACTAACGCATAGCTCCCAACTGTCCCTAAATTCGAAGGACTGTCCCTGATTTTGAGCAATGTCCCTCTTTCCTCCTCATTTGTCCCTTATTTTGGTCTGCTCTATATAGATGTATATAAAATGCACCTTTTTGCAAAAAGTGTTTTCTAGAGCTAAACCTTTCATCCAAATTCTAAATGGATGCATTTGTAAATTTTAAAAGCCAATATAAATGAATAGTAGTGGTAAAAAAAAGTCCTTGTGGATTTACCGTATTTATCGGCGTATAACACGCGCCGGCGTATAACACGCACCCCAATTTAAGAGTGAAGTTTCAGGAAGTTTCAGTTTCAACGTTTTTTTAAAACACTTTGAAGCAAAATAATGGTATCTGCAGCCTTAATGCAGCCCGATCTGTGCCAGTCTGCAGCCTCAATGCAGCCAGATCTTTGTCCATCTGCAGCTTCAGTGCAGCCTGATCTGTGCCCATCTGCAGCCTCAATGCAGCCAGATCTGTGTCCATCTGCAGCTTCAGTGCAGCCTGATCTGTGCCCATCTGCAGCCTCAATGCAGCCAGATCTGTGTCCATCTGCAGCTTCAGTGCAGCCTGATCTGTGCCCATCTGCAGCCTCAATGCAGCCAGATCTGTGTCCATCTGCAGCCTCAATGCAGCCAGATCTGTGTCCATCTGCAGCCTCAGTGCAGCCTGATCTGTGGCCATCTGCAGCTTCAGTGCAGCCTGATCTGTGCCCATCTGCAGCTTCAGTGCAGCCTGATCTGTGCCCATCTGCAGCTTCAGTGCAGCCTGATCTGTGCCCATCTGCAGCTTCAGTGCAGCCTGATCTGTGCCCATTTGCAGCTTCAGTGCAGCCTGATCTGTGCCCATCTGCAGCTTCAGTGCAGCCTGATCTGTGCCCATCTGCAGCTTCAGTGCAGTCTGATCTGTGCCCATCTGAAGCATTGCTTCTCACTGCAGCCTGATTAGTGCCCATCTGCAGCCTATAACTAAATGCCCTGCCTGTTCAGCGCCCATCTGCAGTCTCACCTTTCAGTGTGAGATCATTCCTGCTGTCTCCGAGGGAAGATGGGGAGCGAGCGCCACTGAATTACATAGAGCCGCGATCTCCTTCCTATGTACCCGGCGCTCCGTCACTCACAGCCACGCCTCCTGCCCCTGCTCATACAGTGGTCCAATGCGGGGCCAGGAGGCATGGCTGTGCATGACGGCGCGCCGGATACACAGGAAGGAGATCACGACTCTATGTAATTCAGCGGCACTCGCTCCTCTTCCCTCAGACAGCAAGGATCGGCATATAACACGCACACGCGATTTCCCCCTGATTTTAATGGGAAAAAAGTATGCCGATAAATACGATAATTAATTTTTTTTTCAGTTAAGTCTCCTTTAAGGGGGTGTGGCAGGGGGTGTGTCCTATGCCTACATACGTTTGCTAGTCGGTGTCCCTCATTACCATCTCAAAATGTTGGGAGGTATGACTAAAGGCAAATAGATTGTGCATTTTGTAAGTGCAGTTGCACTTTGCAAGGGCATTTGCTCCAGAACTTGGTAAATGAGGAGAAGCTTCTCTTTGTAAGGACTACCCAGGGGCGGACTGAAAACTTGTGGGGCCCCCGGCAATAGGAGATTATGGGGCCCCTGGCAATAGGAGATTATAGGGCCCTCGTGCAATAGGAGATTTTGGGGCCCCAAGGCAATAGGAGATTATAGGGCCCCCGGGCAATAGGAGATTTTGGGGCCCCCAGGCAATAGATTATGGGGCCACACAGTATACACACACACACAGTATACACACACACACACACAGTATACACACACACAGTACACACACACACAATATACACACACTGAAAAGGTACTGGAGAGGCGGGACAGCTATAATCTTGGGATTTTAAAAAAAACACAGATTTTTACATATTGTCCCTGCTTTTACTGAGGCTGGCAACCCTGATGGGGCCCCCTAGTGGCATGGGGCCCTCGGGCAGTGCCCGAGAGCGCAAACGGTCACTCCGCCCCTGGGACTACCCAATCACATGCAAGGAAAATAACAAAAAGCAAACCTTTTTACTTGCACATGATTGAATGATGGAGGTCAGCAGAGCTTCATTTACTAGTCTTTGGAGCAAATGCCCTTGTAGAGTGTTAGTTAGATTCAGGTAGGGTGGCGCATCTTTCAGGCGGCGTAGCGTATCGTATTTACGCTACGCCGCCGTAAGTCAGAGAGGCAAGTGCTGTATTCACAAAGCACTTGCCTCCTAAGTTATGGCGGCGTACCATAAATGGGGCCGGCGTAAGCGCGCCTAATTCAAATGAGGATGAGGGGGGCGTGTTTTATGTAAATGATTGGTGACCCGACGTGATTGACGTTTTTTACAAACGGCGCATGCGCCGTCCGTGTACATATCCCAGTGTGCATTGCTCCAAAGTACGCCGCAAGGACGTATTGGTTTCGACGTGAACGTAAATTACGTCCAGCCCCATTCACGGACGACTTACGCAAACAACGTAAAATTTTCAAATTTCGACGCGGGAACGACGGCCATACTTAACATTGACTAGTCCAGCTATTTGTTCGACTAACTTTACGCCGGAAAAAGCCGTACGTAATCGGCGTAAAAAAAAAATGCCCCGGGCGCACGTACGTTTCTGAATCGGCGTATCTAGTCATTTGCATATTCTACGCCGAACTCAATGGAAGCGCCACCTAGTGGCCAGCGTAAATATTGCACCCTAACATACGACGGCGTAGGAGACTTACGCCGCTCGCATCTTAGCCTAATTTAAGCGTATCTGGTTTCCGGAATACGCTTAAATTTAGGACGGCGTAGATTCAGAGTTACGACGGCGTATCTACTGCAGTACCTGATCTGACACTTCCGGGTCTGGGGGCGCGCATGCGTGTGTGTGATCGCACACAGCGGGAGCCCAGCGGCGGGTCGCTGATTATACAGTACACAGCCAGAATGGCTCCTTTAAGAAGAATGAAGCCGAGAAGCGCTTGAGTATTAGAATTAGGTCTGTTCTGGATGTGGTACATAGGATTGGATGTGATACGCCTGGTAACCGGATAAACCTAATCTTCCATACGCTGGATCAGCTGAATTGCTATACAACAGGCTCAGTAGTGGGTGGATGATTTGGGATGAACCCGCCACATGTTCACATCTGGATGCCTCCACCCTGCACTGAATGACTTCATCGATGACCTCACTGACTCAGCTGTTACATTAACATCGCATTAACTCTTTTATGGCCATGGGCGTGTATTAATTGTCCACCCTCTATGAATAAAGCCTAACTCTGCCCTATTGTTCTTACCGACGGCTTCATATGAATGATCTGCTTGTGAAAAGTCATCCTTTTACATAGGAAGTGATACAATTAAATGTATTTAAATAAACTGACACCTCAGAATGTGTACAGAAGCTATAATGATGACACTGCAACATGCACACATAAAATAATGGGGGGGGGGTCAATGCTTAACAATAGAGCTTACACTCTAATGCCGCGCACACACGCTCGTAATTTCCGACAACAAATGTTCGATGGGAGCTTTTGGTCGGAAATTCTGACCGTGTGTACGCTCCATCGGACATTTTCTGTCGGGAATTTCCAACAACAAAAGTTTTGAGAGCTGGTTCAATTTGTGTATTTAAATCTGCTAGTACATCTAACACTTCTCTCCACCCAGACTGACAATGCTGCTGTCTGCTGTGCCCCCTGTGCACTTTCATCCAAAGTGGGGGCACTCTAATATGGGAGGTGTGTTACTGGCCAGACCACCAGGTAATAAATCAGGGGGGGAAAAAGCCAAAAAAAAAGAAAACAAATGCAGCCATCACATCTAATGATTTGTAAGCTGCAATATATCAAATTTTTGGTTTTGGGTTTAACCCCTTGCCACCGAGCATATGCACATATGCGTCCTCGGCTTTCAGGGGTTATACCGGGATGATGCCCGCAGCTGCATTTTTTAGAGCGGGCGATCGGCTTTCCGGTGATAACAACCGATGCGGCTAAAAGCCGCTCGGTTGTAATCCCGGAGGAGCGGGAGGGGACATCCTCCCCCTGCCGCCAACTCCGCCGCTCTTACCGGGCTTTCCCGTCCCATCGGGAGACCCGATCCATGATGCACCACCTCCGGCGCCTAGAGAGAGACTGGCACGAAGACGTAAATGGCTTCCTGCCAGTCTCCTTCCTGCCAGTCTCCTGAATGTAAACAGGGAAGCGACGTCACAACGTCACTTCCGGTTTACTCGGCTGCCAATGGCGCCGGATTAAAAAAAAAATATACAGTATTCAGAATCGCCGTTTTCGGCGATCTGAATACTTTAAAGTGTAAAGGAGGGATTTGGGGTCTTTTAGACCTCCGATCCCTCCATAAAGAGTACCTGTCACCACCTATTAGGCCTCGTACACACGACCGAACATGTCTACTGAAACTGGTCCGCGGACCAGTTTCCGCGGACATGTTCGGTCGTCTGTACGGCCTATCGGACCGGACAGGTTTCCAGCGGACAAATATTTCTTAGCATGCTAAGAAACATGTCCGTTGGAACCATGTCCGTCGGACATGTCCGCTGGGCCGCAATCCCTCGAATGCGTCGAAGTGATTCGACGCATGCGTGGAAGCATTGAACTTCCTGGGTCGCGATCGTCGCCGCCACGTCGCCGCCACGTCACCGCGTATTCTGTCCGCGGGGAATTTGGTCTGATGGTGTGTACACACATCAGACCAAAATCCGCCAGCAGACATGTCCGATGAAAACGGTCCGTGGACCGTTTTCATCGGACATGTCTGGTCGTGTGTACAAGGCCTTACTGTCACAAGGGATGTTTACATTCCTTGTGACAGCAATAAAAGTGATCACATTTTTTTTTTTAAAACACAATATAATAATGTCAAAATAAATAATAAAAAAAAGTTTTAAAGTGCCCCCGCCCCCGCGAGCTCACGCAGCAAAGAAAACGCATATAGAAGTCGCGCCCCATATGTAAATGGTGTTCAAATCACACATGTGAGGTATCGCCGTGATCGTCAGAGTGAGAGCAATAATTCTAGCACTAGACCTCCTCTGTAACTCTAACCCGGTAACTGTAAAAAAAAAAAAGAAAGCGTTGCCTATGAAGATTTTTAGGTACCGTAGTTTGTCGCCATTCCACAAGTGCGTGCAGTTATAAAGCGTGACATGTTTGGTATCTATTTACTCGACGTAACATCATCTTTCATATTATATAAAAAAATTGGGCTAACTTTACTTTTTCTTTTTTTTTTTATTCATGAGATTTGCTTTTTTTCCAAAAAGTTGCGTTAAAAACACCGCTGCACAAATACCGACATTTTTTTTCCTCTAGATTTTCTGCTAAAAAATATATATATAATATTTGGGGATTCTAAGTAATTTTCTAGCAAAAAATATGGGGGGTAATCCACAAAGATCCGGCGTAACGTAAATGTTCCTATTTAAGTTACACTGCCTTAAAATTTCTACCTAAGTGCCCGATCCACAAAGCACTTACCTAGAAATTTTTGGCTGTGTAACTTAAATTCCGCCGTCACAAGGCGTTACTCTTTTCTTGGGGGCGATTCCCATTTAAATAAGGAGCGCTCCCGCGCCGGCCGTACTGCTCGTGACGTCATTTTCCCGACGTGCATAGCGCGAAATTACGTTACGCCAAGCTTTGTGGATCGCGACGGGTCAATAAAGTTGCGTCGGGAAAAAAAAAAGATACGGCGAAAAAAAAAAATTCAAAACAAAAAAAAAATCGCGTCGCTGGACAGAAGGGTCTGCTTTTACAAGGTGTAAACAGTTTACTTACTTACGGAGAAAAAACGAAGCTGAAAAGCTTCGTGGATCTCCGTAAGTGCTAATTTGCATACCCGAGGCGGCATTTCGACACGAAATGCCCCCAGCGGCGGATGCGGTACTGCATCCTAAGATCCGGGAAAGTGTAAGTCCCTTACACATGTCGGATCTTCTCCCTATCTATGTGAAACTGATTCTGTGGATCAGTTCCATAGATACAGGGATATCCCTTTTGAGGATCTGGCCCATGGATTTTAACTTGTAAACACCAAATGTCAGAAATAGGCTTAGTCATGAAAGGGTTAATAATGCTTAAAGTCCCTGTCCATACCACGACAAGAGGAATCCCATTGATGTCTATGTGGCCCATTCACATCTATGCGTACCCTCTATCTCTCCATTATAATGCATGTGCTTCTACTATGGAGGTTCTCACAATTTAGAGGTGGGACTGTAGAAATATTGGGGTGCCAAGATGTGGCTCTGCAGCTTACGCATGTATTTGCAAATGTTTGCAAACTAAACCCCTGTTTTTAACGCAGAATGTTAGACAGGATAATTTGGTTGGTTGCAGGCTGGTCGGTAAGTTGAGCTGGGAATTTTCTTTGGCTTTATTTGCCATTTCCATCTATGCAACACGCTTCTGTGACAAGGTTTTTAATGAAAAAACTGATACATAGCACACAAAAAAAAACGCGTTTCGGAGGCCACACATATTCCCCCTTCATCAGGGCTTGGGAATTCTGACTGCTTAAATGGACTCAAATGACAAATAAATCTGTGATTTAAAGCAGTGGTCCCCAACCTTTTTGACACCGGGGACCGGCATTGTGGATGAAAATTGTGCCAAGGCCCGATGATGCGGGCCGACGATGCGGTTTTTAGCGGCCAATATGACAGGAAATGGCTGGTGTTAGCACTTCAATCATCACAACACCATGGTTAATCAGGATGATTGAAGCACATTATTTTTATTATTATATTGTAATATAAAATTAAATAGTTAAACTCACCATAATGCAGAATCTGCCACCAGATGCAGATTGCCAGTCACATGCCACCAGATGCAGATTGCCAGTCACATGCCACCAGATGCAGATTGCCACCAGATTCAGATTGCCAGCCACATGCCACCAGATGCAGATTGCCAGTCACATGCCACCAGATGCAGATTGCCAGTCACATGCCACCAGATGCAGATTGCCAGTCACATGCCACCAGATGCAGATTGCCAGTCACATGCCACCAGATGCAGATTGCCAGTCACATGCCACCAGATGCAGATTGCCAGTCACATGCCACCAGATGCAGATTGCCAGTCACATGCCACCAGATGCAGATTGCCACCAGATGCAGATTGCCAGCCACATGCCACCAGATGCAGATTGCCAGTCACATGCCACCAGATGCAGATTGCCAGTCACATGCCACCAGATGCAAATTGCCACCAGATGCAGATTGCCAGCCACATGCCACCAGATGCAGATTGCCAGTCACATGCCACCAGATGCAGATTGCCAGTCACATGCCACCAGATGCAGATTGCCAGTCACATGCCACCAGATGCAGATTGCCACCAGATGCAGATTGCCAGCCACATGCCACCAGATGCAGATTGCCAGCCACATGCCACCAGATGCAAATTGCCAGCCACATGCCACCAGATGCAGATTGCCAGCCACATGCCACCAGATGCAGATTGCCCCCCCCCCCCACAGCTCACCTCTCGCTCTCCCTACCCTGGATGTCACAGCCGAGCGCTGCCGCTGTTGTCCAAGCGCTGCCGCTGCTGCCTGGCTTTACTCGCGGAGGGGGGGGGGGGGCGCCGGGCTGAACATCGGTGATGCAGGCGAGCAGTGGGAGAAAATGTCATCTCTCTGCTTCACCCCTAACTGTGTGGGTGGAAGCGCAGTGATGGCGGCGATCTCTCTGCTCGCCCGCCACCGCTGCACCTTTAGATAGCGCAGGCTTCGTGGCCCACCAGCAAACAGGCTGCGGCCTGGTAGTGGGCCGCGGACCGGGGGTTGGAGACCCCTGATTTAAAGCATAGTTCCACCCTAAAAATGAACTTTCTATTAACAGCTTGCCTTTAATGTAAAAAAAAAAAATGTTTTACTCACTTCTATCTGGCTGTTACTAGGCAGATTTCGGAATCTGTCTAGTTCCTGGTCCTAGGTGGTTCAACTTCCTGTCCTAAGACCCCATTGCCTCCTGGGAAATGATGACACTCATTTCCCAGAAGTCTCTGGGCATTACTGTGCCTAAAAATCACCCAGCATGCACCTCTCCCTGAAAACCAGGAAGAAAAAGGAACTGGGCTTCACATGCCCACACATATGATGGAAATGGCCCTAACATGAGCTGGAGGATATAAGGCAAGTGTTTGCAATGATTTTTGGAACGATTGGGGAGCTATTAACCACTTGACAACCGGGCCTATTTTGTCACTTCTCTCCTTCATGTAAAAATCACAATTTTTTTGCTAGAAAATTAATCAGAACCCCCAAACATTATATATTTTTTTTTAGCAGACATCCTAGTGAATAAAATGGCAGTCATTGCAATACTTTTTGTCACACAGTATTTGCGCAGCGGTCTTACAAGCGCACTTTTTTTGGGAAAAAAACTTTTTTTTTAATTAAAAAATAAGACAACAATAGTTTTTGCCC
The DNA here is from genome assembly GCF_905171775.1 of Rana temporaria. Taxonomy (NCBI): domain Eukaryota; kingdom Metazoa; phylum Chordata; class Amphibia; order Anura; family Ranidae; genus Rana; species Rana temporaria. Next base: position 43,671,638 of record NC_053499.1, on the reverse strand, counting down.
AATTTTTTTATATATTGTGAAAGATAATGTTACGCCGAGTAAAATGATGCCCAACATGACACGCTTAAAAATTGTGCCCGCTCGTGGCATGGCGTCAAACTTTTACCCTTAAAAATCTCAATAGGCGACGTTTAAAAAATTCTACAGGTTGCATTTTTTGAGCTACAGAGTAGGTCTAGGGCTAGAATTATTGCTCTCGCTCTAACAATTGCGGCGATACCTCACTTGTGTGGTTTGAACACCGTTTTCATATGCGGGCGCTACTCGCGTATGCGTTCGCTTCTGTGCGCGAGCTCGTCGGGACGGGGCGTTTTAAAAAAAAAAAAATTTTGTTTTCTTATTTATTTTTAGAATTTTTTACACTGAAATAAAAAAAAAATATATCACTTTTATTCCTATTACAAGGAATGTAAACATCCCTTGTAATAGAAAAAAGCATGACAGGTCCTCTTAAATATGAGATCTGGGGTCAAAAAGACCTCAGATCTCATATTTAGGCTTAAATGCAAAAAAAGAAAAAAAAATTAAACTGTCATTTTTTCAAATGACAGAAAAAAAAATGTTGCTTTAAGACGCTGGGCGGGACTGACGTTTTGACGTCACTTCCGCCCAGCAGAGATATGGGGACGGGTGGGGGCGATTTTTCCCTCAGTCGCATCACCACACAGGTGCCGAACAGACCCGATCGCCTCTGCCGCTACCGACGGCTCCGGCAGAGGGCGCGGGAGAGCGGCGGGAGGGGGGGGGCCCTCTCCCGCCACCGATAACGGCGATCTCGCGGCGAATCCACCGCGGAGACCGCTGTTATCGTTTACAGGACCGTTGGCACTAAAGATGGATACCTCGGTTGTGGCAGCAGCTGCTGCCGTTACCGAGATATCCATCTTTAAAGTGCCGCCGTTAAAAGACGTAAGGCGGTCGGCAAGTGGTTAATATGTTTTAGGAACTATTTAATGTGATTAATTTTAGCTTGCAAAAAAAAATGATGCCCGGAACCCCGCTTTAAGTCTTAGAACAGTTTGAGGGGGGCAGGTTAGAGAATGTAGCAAGGCCATGGCTGTACTTCTACTATTAGGGGTTAACAAGTACTCAGTAACATTACAGTACAGAGATAGGAAATATACTGTATGTGATGAGAATATGAAGAATCCTTTCTCAGGGTCAGTTCACAGCGGATAAGTAATCACATATAACCCAAACCACTTTGTTACAGAATTGTAATCTTGCTGCAATAAATAGATAACCATATCACATTCTAATGATGCTTTTCCTGTTATTTACCTTCTTCTGATCCTCTCTCTCCTCATTTGCATTAAATAATTCCCCCCCAATTTAAAAGTCACGTCTTATATTATACAGACATTACTACTACCATACCTCTCAACATTTTGAGATGGCAAAATGTATGTAGGCATGTAGGCATACGACACACCCCCTTAACAACTTCAGCCCGGACCATTTTGCAGCTAAAGGACCAGGCCCCTTTTTGCGATTTGGCACTGCGTCGCTTTAACTGGCAATTGCGCGGTCGTGCAACGTGGTTCCCAAACAAAAAATTGGCGTCCTTTTGTTCCCCACAAATAGAGCTTTCTTTTGGTGGTATTTGATCACCTCTGCGTTGTTTTTTGTTTTTTTTTTGTGCTATAAACAAAAATAGAGCGACAATTTTGAAAAAAAAGCAACATTTTTTACTTTTTGCTATAATAAATATCCCCCAAAAATATATAAAAAAACATTTTCCTCAGTTTAGGCTGATGGTGTCAGTAGTGCAGTGGAAGGTGTCAGTAGGGCAGAGGTTGGTGTCAGTAGAGCAGTGAACAGTGTCAGTAGGGCAGAGGTTGGTGTCAGTAGAACAGTGGATGGTGTCAGTAGGGCAGAGGTTGGTGTCAGTAGAGCAGTGGACAGGACGGTGTCAGTAGGGCAGAGGTTGGTGTCAGTAGAGCAGTGGACTGGACGGTGTCAATAGGGCAGAGGTTGGTGTCAGTAGAGCAGTGGACGGTGTCAGTAAGGCAGAGGTTGGTGTCAGTAGAGCAGTGCAAGGTGTCAGTAGAGCAGTGAACAGTGTCAGTAGGGCAAAGGTTGGTGTCAGTAGAGCAGTGGATGGTGTCAGTAGGGCATTGGTTGGTGTCAGTAGAGCAGTGGACGGTGTCAGTAGGGCAGAGGTTGGTGTCAGTAGAGCAGTGAACAGTGTCAGTAGGGCAGAGGTTGGTGTCAGTAGAACAGTGGATGGTGTCAGTAGGGCAGAGGTTGGTGTCAGTAGAGCAGTGGACAGGACGGTGTCAGTAGGGCAGAGGTTGGTGTCAGTAGAGCAGTGGACAGGACGGTGTCAGTAGGGCAGAGGTTGGTGTCAGTAGAGCAGTGGACTGGACGGTGTCAATAGGGCAGAGGTTGGTGTCAGTAGAGCAGTGGACGGTGTCAGTAAGGCAGAGGTTGGTGTCAGTAGAGCAGTGCAAGGTGTCAGTAGAGCAGTGAACAGTGTCAGTAGGGCAAAGGTTGGTGTCAGTAGAGCAGTGGATGGTGTCAGTAGGGCATTGGTTGGTGTCAGTAGAGCAGTGGACGGTGTCAGTAGGGCAGAGGTTGGTGTCAGTAGGGCAGTGAACGGTGTCAGTAGGGCAGAGGTTGGTGTCAGTAGAACAGTGGACAGTGTCAGTAGGGCAGTGGGTGGTGTCAGTAGGGCAGTGGGCGGTGTCAGTAGAGCAGTGGGTTGGTGTCAGTGGGCAGAGGACGGTGTCAGTAGGGCAGAGGTTGGTGTCAGTAGAGCAGTGGACGGTGTCAGTAGGGCAGAGGTTGGTGTCAGTAGAACAGTGGGCGGTGTCAGTAGGACAGTGGGCGGTGTCAGTAGGGCAGAGGTTGGTGTCAGTAGAGCAGTGAACGGTGTCAGTAGGGCAGAGGTTGGTGTCAGTAGAGCAGTGGGCGGTGTCAGTAGAGCAGTAAACGGTGTCAGTAGGGCAGTGGGCGATGTCAGTAGGGCAGAGGTTGGTGTCAGTAGAGCAGTAAACGGTGTCAGTAGGGCAGAGGTTGGTGTCAGTAGAGCAGTGGGCGGTGTCAGTAGGGCAGTGAGAGGTGTCAGTAGAGCAGAGGTTGGTGTCAGTAGAGCAGTAAACGGTGTCAGTAGGGCAGTGGGCGGTGTCAGTAGAACAGTGGACAGTGTCAGTAGGGCAGTGGGCGGTGTCAGTAGGGCAGTGGGCGGTGTCAGTAGAGCAGTGGACAGTGTCAGTAGGGCAGAGGTTGGTGTCAGTAGAGCAGTGGACGGTGTCAGTAGGGCAGAGGTTGGTGTCAGTAGAGCAGTGGGCGGTGTCAGTAGGACAGTGGGCGGTGTCAGTAGGGCAGAGGTTGGTGTCAGTAGAGCAGTGAACGGTGTCAGTAGGGCAGAGGTTGGTGTCAGTAGAGCAGTGGGTGGTGTCAGTAGGGCAGTGAGAGGTGTCAGTAGGGCAGAGGTTGGTGTCAGTAGAGCAGTAAACGGTGTCAGTAGGGCAGTGGGCGGTGTCAGTAGGGCAGAGGTTGGTGTCAGTAGAGCAGTAAACGGTGTCAGTAGGGCAGAGGTTGGTGTCAGTAGAGCAGTAAACGGTGTCAGTAGGGCAGTGGGCGGTGTCAGTGGGCAGAGGTTGGTGTCAGTAGAGCAGTGAACGGTGTCAGTAGGGCAGAGGTTGGTGTCAGTAGTTTATTTTTTATATATTTTTTTATTATAACTTTTTTACAATTGTATTAATTTTTATATATTTCTCTAAAAAATTTTAGGTGTCCCATTGGGGGGCTTTGGTGAAATATCAGGGATCTGAATAGACCCCTGATGTCTCACTTTGAGAACAGAGAAAGGGACAGAGGACAGAGATTCCCCAGTTCCTTTCTATGCAGCCAAGCAGCAGGGGGAATCTGCCCACCACAAGGGGATTAGGGTGTGCCCAGGCAAACCCTAATCACCTCTTTGTGGGGGCACCCGATGATAAAGAGGAGGTGTGTAGAGCACCGGTGGTGGACCCCAGAAGAAGAATTGGGGCTGCTCTGTGTTTGTTATTTAAAAAATATGAAGGTTTACGACCACTTTAGGCCCCTTTCACACCTGCAGACCGTATGTCCGCTTTTTCATCCATCCGTTTACGAATGAAAAAGGGACATACATGTATCCCTATGAGACAGCGGGTGTCAGTGGATGAACATCCGCTGACACCCGATGTCATCCGGGTCCGTGATATCCTCCGATTCTGCGGACGGAGGAAAATCCTATTTTTCCATTCGTCTGCAGATCGGATCGGGTGAACACAAACAGACAGTCCGTGTTCATCCGATCCCCCCATTGGGGAGAGCAGAGATCTGACAGGGCGGTCCCTGCACAGTGTGCGGGGACCGCCCTGTCATCTGCCGGCTCAGCGGGGATCAACGGAGCGATCCCCGCTGAGCAAGCGGATACACATGTACGGATCCTCATGGGATCCGTACATGTGAAAGGGGCCTTAATGTGTGTTGTGTTAAGGCAGCCCGTGCAATATGCCAGTGCACCACAATAGACAAAAAAATGTGCCAGACCCCTTTTTCAAAATGCAGCACAACACAACGCACAGTGGGCCAGATTCTCGTCCGGCGGCGTAACGTATCCGCAACTTAGACGGGCAAGTGCTGTATTCTCAAAGCACTTGCTCCGTAAGTTGCGGCGGCGTAACGTAAATCGGCCGGCATAAATCGGCCCGCCTAATTCAAATTTGGAACAGGGGGCGTGTTTTATGTAAATGTGCTGTGACCCAACGTGATTGATGTTTTTCGCGAACAGCGCATGCGCCGTCCGTGGAAATCTCCCAGTGTGCATTGCTCCTAATACGCCGCAAGGACGTATTGGTTTTGACGTGGACATAAATTACGTCCAGCCCCATTCACGGACGTGTTACGCAAACGACGTAAAATTTTCAAATTTCGTCGTGGGAATGACGGCCATACTTAACATTGGTACGCCTCACTTACGCCACCATATAGCAGGGGTAACTATACGCCGGGAAAAGCCTAACGTAAATGGCGTAACTTTACTGCGTCGGCGGGCGTACGTTCGGGAATTTGCGTATCTAGCTGATTTACATATTTCGACGTGTAAATCAGCGGCCAGCGTAAAAATGCAGTTACGATCCGACGGCGTAAGAGACTTACGCCTGTCGGATCTAACAGATATCTATGCGTAACTGATTCTAAGGCCCCGTACACACGATAGAATCCATCCGCAGATAAATCCCAGCAAATGGGTTTCTGCGGATAGATTCTATGGTGTGTACACGCCAGCGGATCTCTTTCCGCGGAGAAATCTCCTCTGGGATGGATTCCAGCAGATCGAATATTTGTTGTGCTGCACAACAAATCCATCTGCTGGAATCCATTCCAACGGATGGATCCGCTCGTCTGTACAGACTTACCGGATCCATCCGTCCAAAGGGATTCCCCGCACGCGTCGTAATGATTTGACGCATGCGTGGAATTCCTTATATGACAGCGTCGCGCCCGTCGCCGCGTCATAATCGCGGCGACGGCGCGACACGTCATCGCCAGAGGATTTCCGCGCGGATTTCAATGGGATGGTGTGTACACTCCATCCCATCGAAATCAGCGGATATCTTTGAGAGGATTTATCCGTGGAAACGGTCCGCTGGACCGTATTCGCGGATAAATTCTCCCGTGTGTATGGGGCCTAAGAATCAGGCGCATAGATACGACAGCACAACGCAGAGATACGACGGCGTATCTGGAGATACGCCGTCGTATCTCCACTGAGAATTCTCCACTGAGAATCTGGGCCAGTATGTCCGTGGTAGTGTGTTATGATGTGTTGTGTGTTGCACTCTACTGTAGAGTGCATTAGGGTGTAATCACAGTGAATGGCACCACAATGCCCCACACATAGAGCAGGTTTAAGCGCATATTGCTGCAACGCATGAGTGTTAATGGGCCCCCATTGGTTGTGACCTCTGTCGTTTTTGAAAAGCCTCCAATAACCACTTCATCTCCAGAAGATTTTACCCCCACCATGACCAGTTCATTTTTAGCTGTTCAGCACTGCGCTACTTTAACTGCTAACTGCGCGGTCGTGCAACACTAGTCTGTACCCAAACAAAATTGATATCATATTTTTTTTCACACAAATAGAGCTTTCTTTTGGTGGTATTTGATCACCTCTGCGTTTTTTATTTTTTTGCGATATAAACGAAAAAAGAACGAAAATTTGGAAAAAAACAAAACAATATTTTTTACTCTGCTATAAAACATATCTAATAACAATTTTAGGAAAATCGAATTTCTTTATAATTTTTGGCCAAAATCTATCCTGCTACATGTTTTTGATAAATAAAATCCCAATTAGTGTACATTGATTGGTTTGCGTGAAAGTTATGGAACCTACAAACTATGGTATATTTACTGGAATTTGTATTATTTTATTTTATACTACGATACTGACACTAATAGCTAGATTCACGTAGAGCCGCGTATCTTTTTGCCGGCGTAGCGCATCCTATTTGCACTACGCCGACGTAACACAGTGAGGCAAGGCCAGTATTCACAAAGCACTTGCTCAGTAAGTTACGTCGGCGTAGCGCAAATTGGCCGGCGTAACCCCGCCTAATTCAAAGTAGGCATGTAGTGGGCGGGCTACATTTAAATTAATTGGATTTAGTGGGTAAATCCTTCCGGGGCTGAAGTGGTTAAACTGTACAGATGAGACGATCAAACAACACAGCAGAGAGATTTTTTTTCTGATCTATAAAGAGCCTTGTAACTTATCTCATCTGCACTTTACAGTTCTTGTACTGAATTCTGCTACAACTATCCAGAGGTCACAAGAAGATGGAAAAAAAATAAGGAAAAAGATCTTACAATCTGTACATTTTGAAGCTTGTTGCTGCCTTTATATCCTATAATGTTCATCTAAGGCTTATAAGAAAAAGAGCCCATCCCCCGTCAGCACTGACAGACAGGTGCTCTTTAACTTTAGGACGACCACGTCAGACAAATTTAGGACACAGGGTGACATTTTAAAGAGCCAGGAAGGGTGTCCTTTCTCCGTGTGCCATAGTAATTAGATCAAAAATGTCAGTATCAGCACAAAGTACACCTCGCCCATCTGGCCGCCGCGTTCTGTCCAGCCCTGAGCAGGAAAAGCTTAAGGTGGCTGACGTCAACAACTGTCCAGTATCCGCATCGGCATCATTTTTAGGTTTATTCTATGGAGGTGTTTCTACATTTTAAAGGATTCTCATGATGCATTTGGATAGGATTGTATGTTGAATGCTGTGTCCTGAAATATTGACCTGTCCTGTTACAAGGGACATGTAACGACATATCAAAAATGAATATGTGCTCACAGTTTTAGGGCTCATTCAAACGGGAGTCTACTGGCTTGAATCTGCGATTCTTGCCAGCGGAGAAACTTTGTGTGATCAGCAGCCACAATTTTACTGCATGCAAATCAATGGCCGGTGCTGCCACTGTTCATACCATTGCTTACACATAGCTCCCAACTGTCCCTGATTTCAAGGGACTGTCCCTGATTTGCAACAATGTCCCTCTTTCCACCTCATTTGTCCCTTATTTTGGTCTAATCTTTATATTTCTATATGTAGCGTCCCCCCTTTTTAATAGCTGGGGCGTTACGCTAAAGTTAGTGGGGATTTGGAGATCTTAGTTGCTCCCATTCACTGATTGTTAGTTTGTGCTGTTGCCAGTTCAGAACTGCCACAGTCTGTGTGTCCAGGGGTGCGCTGCCACCCCTGGGCGACAGTTGGCGCTGTGGGGGGTTCTGACAGAACCATCCTTTCCTCAGCAGCCAATAAGAGGAGTCTCCCTCTTTGGGCATGCTGGCAGGGGGTATATCTGGGGCACCAGCAATTTTTCATGAGAGTCTGCGGGGCCCGAGTTCCAGGTGCGGCATCCACCTTCAGGGTGCGCGCATCCACGGGCCCCATCCTTATGGCCTGCCTGGTTGAGGCCATGCACCTCGCAGAGTTTTCTTTCGATGAAGAAAGGGACCCCAGCGGCTTGCTGGGTTCCAGATCCTAAGCTGGAGGCTGAACGGTGGGGGATTGGCTCGGAAGAACCTGAGTGCAGAGGTTGCTTGCGAGGCCTGGACGAACCACCGGGGATCCGATCACCGTGTTACATGACAGGTACTTTCTTTTTTGCTGTCAGTAGGTAATCCTATAGAATAAGACTTACTGGGAGGATTCGCTTTCCTTACGCTCTGATTATACTGAATAAAGTTACTACGCCTGTGGCAGAGGCATTATTTCCTCCCAGTAATCTGATTATTACAAGTGACCCTTTGGCTGCCAGGTTTAAGCTGATTGCCTATCCAGGGGGCACTCACCCACCCTGGCGAGGGTGGCAACGTTTTGAATTGTCTTTGCTGAGAGCAGGCTTGCTCTCTCTTTGCTTTCTGATATCCAAGGCCTGATGCTACATGCTTTTCTTTCTCATCAACCTTTTCCTCTACTGTGTGTATCATGTTGATGTTGGCCTTGTTGGCCTTGGAATAAAGCATTGGAAACTCACGCTACCGGCTGGACACTTGTTCTTTTGCCCACACTCACAAGTATTACCCCTAGACAGAAGAATTTGGTAACTTAATACGCCGATCCCAAATTAACCAGCGGCTCCTTCGGGGGTAAGCGCTACATATATAAAATAGGGTGACCAGACATCCTCGGTTTTAGGGGACAGTCCCCGGATTGAGGACACTTTCCCAGACCAAGTTTGTCCCCAGTTTTGTCCCTGAATTGGATTTAAACAGGGGCTGGGGCAATTTCAAAGACAGTTAGTGCAGAATTAAAAAAAAAAATCTGAATTACACACCACCGCTCCTACTAGCTTAGGGGGGTGTATTTTTTCCATTATCTTTGTCCCTTTCTGATGATCATGTCCTGGTCGGAGCGGAGGGAATATTTCTTTAGTTTCGGGTGCATGCCCATTCAGCTTCGCTCGCTGTTCTTTCTTGGCTCAAGTCCCGGCCAGCCGCCTGCCTGCTTATCTCCTTGCCTTCCCTGGCGGAGTGATCTTCCTCCGCTCCCCACCCAGTATTAGCCGGGGTCCGGAGAGTAATGCCGGCAATACACGGTTCGAATTTCAAAAGAATTTCCTTTCGAAAATCGCATCTAAGAATTTTCGTTCAAAATTTCGCACCGTTAGTGGGCTGCAGCAACAGCCGATTTCCGTTCGGCAATCAAATTTGAGAAATCGGACATGTTGGACATGTTTTGAAAAGCATGCGGTTTTCTAATCAGTGATAGGAGAATCGTGTGAGAAATGTAATAGAAAAAAAAATGTGCAAGAAAAGAAAATTCCCAGAGAGAAAAGAAGTAAAAAATCAATACTGGCGCCATCGGATCACAAAAAAAAAAAAAACCTTCTGATTTCGAAAAGAAAATTTGTTCGAAATTCGACCGTGTATTTAGACTTGACAGGCTGTGAGGCGGGGCACGACGAGCAGAGAGTCATTAATTGCCGCCATTACTAGTGAAAACATTTTTTCCCCGAATTTCATTCTAAAAATCTGGCCACCTTAATATAAAATGCACTTTTTATCTTTCAAAAAGTCTTTCCAAGTGCTAAAACTTTCATCCAAATTTCAAAACCAGTATAAAGGAATAATAGTAGTAAAAAAAAGCACTCGTGGGTTAACTAATCTTTTTCTTTTACGTATAATTCTCCTTTAAGGGTGGCGTGGCATGGGGGTGTGTCCTATGCCTGCATACTTTTACTAATAGGTGTCCCTCGTTCCCGTCTCAAAAAGTTAGTAGGTATGGCTTACATGTGAACAGGGCTTCTGCCCGGTGTTCTGCCAATTTATCGAGATCTCCAATCACGTCAATTACAGTTATATTATAACGCATCAGTAATTGGAGATTTGCATGAGTTGTCTTTGTCACCCAACACCGGAAAGCGTGTACACTCTGCTACATGGAGAGTTTGCTGTTTTGACAGAACAGCGGCAAAGGTATGTCGGCGCTCGTCCCGCCCCTTCCCTGTCCCCTCCAATGCTGCAGATGGGCATGAATCAGGCTGCAATGGTGAGTCTGCATTCATGTCAAGGGAAGTGTTGCATTCATGTCAAGGGAAGTGTTGCATTCATGTCAAGGGGGGTGCTGCATTCATGTCAAGGGGGGTGCTGCATTCATGTCAAGGGGGGTGCTGCATTCATGTCAAGGGGGGTGCTGCATTCATTTTAAGGGGGGTGCTGCATTCATGTCAAGGGAAGTGCTGCATTCATGTCAAGGGAAGTGCTGCATTCATGTCAAGGGGAGTGCTGCATTCATGTCAAGGAGGGTGCTGCATTCATGTCAAGGGGGTGCTGCATTCATGTCAAGGAGGGTGCTGCATTCATGTCAAGGGGGGTGCTGCATTCATGTCAAGGGGGGTGCTGCATTCATGTCAAGGGGGGTGCTGCATTCATGTCAAGGGGGGTGCTGCATTCATGTCAAGGGGGGTGCTGCATTCATGTCAAGGGGGGTGCTGCATTCATGTCAAGGGGGGTGCTGCATTCATGTCAAGGGGGGTGCTGCATTCATGTCAAGGGGGGTGCTGCATTCATGTCAAGGGGGGTGCTGCATTCATGTCAAGGGGAGTGCTGCATTCATGTCAGGGGGGGGGGGCCGTGTATATATGTCAAGGGGGGTGCTGCATTCAAGGCAACAGGGGTGCTGCATTCAGGGCAACGGGGGTGCTGCATTCATGTCAAGGGGGGTGCTGCCTTCAGGGGGTGCCTTTTTTTGGTACTTGTTAGTCTGTATTGATGGGCAGTGACCCTTATTTTGCTTCATATTTCTTTATTTAAAATGTAAGATTTTTTAAAGTGAAGGTTCGTGTTATACGCCAATAAATACGGTATATCCAAATCACGCCTGAGCTCATCTCTTCACCACACACAGCCACAAAGGCATGAGAATTCTTGTTGGGCAGTGTATTAGTTGCTCAAACGAACGCACTTAGACCAAATTTTTATGGTTCACAGAATCTCAGGCAAAATGGTCGGCCCTCACGCATGTTCACTTCATCAAATCTGGCCCACTTTGAAAAAGTTTGGACACCCTTGGTTTACAGTAACCGGAAGTGACGTGATTGGAGATCTTGATGAATTGGCTATTTTGACAGAATACCGGCATTGGATGCAGTTTACACCTAGGAACATTGGTTCACATACTTTACATATTTGTAATATTTTCTTGCATGAATAAAAGGTAGGTAGATTAGAAAGGGTGATTAGTAATCCCTATTTAAAGTGGTTGTAAACTAAAAAAAAAAACAAAAAACATGCAAGAAAAAGGCATAATGAGCTAGTATGCGTCACATACTAGCTCATTTTGAAATACTTACTTAAAGCCTCGTACACATGATCGGATTTTCCACAGACAAATCGTCAGACTTTTGTCCGAAGGGCGTGTGCCTGGATTTTGTCTTGCATACAAACGGCACACAATTGTCGACCAACAAACATGAACATGACGTACTAGACGTACTATGTGTTTTTTCAGCTTTTGAGCTCCTCGTGATTGGCCAGAGCCACAATGACATTACTCCGGCGCATTCGTGCGGGAGCCGCCAGTCATTGCACAGGTACTTAAGAAATGACACGAGCAAACCGTTTCTTCAGTGCGCATGCGGCGATGATGCCGGCAAATGCGTATACAGTGAATATCTCCTAAATTGTACAGGTTTAGGAGATATTCACAAAACCTACAGGTAAGCCTTATTATAGACTTACTTGTAGGTAAAAGTGGTGTAACAGAGTTTACAACCCCTTTAACCACTTACAGGGCATTTTCACCCCCTTCCTGCCCAGACCAATTTTTAGTTTTCAGCGCTGTTGCACTTTGAATGACAATTGCGCTGTCATGCAACACTGCACTCAAATGCTTTCACACTGAAAGCGCCCAGGCGTCATCGGTAAAACACTGCTGTTTTTAGCGGCGATTTACCATCGTTTTTTGCTGCGCTTTTCAGGCTGCTAGCAGGGTGCTTTTTAGCCCCCGCTAGTGGCCAAAAAAGGTTTAAAAGCGCCCGCAAAGCGCAGCTACATCGGCGCTTTGCCGGTGGTTCGGCGGCATTGCCCATTGATTTCAATGGGCAGGGGCGCTTTAGGAGCGGTGAGTTCACTGCTTCTAATGCGCTCCAAAGAAGCTGCTGGCAGGACTTTTTCTGACGCCCTGCCTTCAGGCTTTCACACTGGAGCGGTGCTTCAGGATGCTTTGCAAGCGCTATTTTTAGCACTATAGCGCCTACAAAGCACATCAGTGTGAAAGGGGTCTGAGTGTTTTGGGGTTTTACAAGGCCGGTGATCTGCCGATATGGTTCCGGCTATCGAGATGGTTCCTCTAAGGATTGCGCAGGCGCAATCCTTGACGACGGAAATCTCCGAACCTCGGCCGGCATCCAGGGCGACGTGGAATTTGAGGAAAGTGGCTACGCTCGCTCGGCCACCTGGCTCTTTTTAACATCCTCCAATCCACGGGGATGTTAAAGAATGAGCCTGGATGCCGGCCGAGGTTCGGAGATTTCCGTCGGCAAGGATTGCGCCTGCGCAATCCTTAGAGGAACCATCTCGATAGGGGAACCTTAACGACAAGTCACCGGAAATGTCCCCTCTTGCCTCCCCATGACCCCGCACATGTATTGAAGTGTATTCAGCTGTCTACCAAGCAAGTGGCAGAATCCTTCCGGAGATATGTGGTGGCGCCCTTCAAGAGGATGGCTTCAGATTACTTTCATTCCTTCGTCATTCAACAGCCAAGGATTACAGATTCTGGTTTTTGGATGGAGTTCAACAAAGTTTGTCCCAGACTATCAGCCGTAATAATATATTAGATATGGCGGACATCTGTCTGGGTTGTCTAGCAGGGCGGTGCCCATAGGAATGGCATAAGATAGCCCGCAATAAGCATCACATTTCATCATTTAGCAATTTCCAGCATCAGAACGATGGAAAGTGGTTTTTGAGTGACTGCTAATTGCACACAATACATTACCCTGTAGAAATCATCCTGTATCTATTGCATTAATGCCCTTGTTTGTACACATTGAGGACAGGCTGTCATGTCATGATACATTGTCTTGTAGCATAATAAAGAATAAAAATAAAAAATAAAGATCTTGTATCATGTCAGCTTATTATTTTTATATACCACCAAACTTCAGTCAAAATTTTCTACTTCACTCTGGAGAGAGCAGGGAAGGATTGGAGCATCTGCCAGGTTTTTATTGCTGAATCCCTATTGGGGGGATTTTCCCTCACTTCCTGTCAGGACAGGAAGTGCTGAGAAATCTATCCTGTGGGCGTAGTCATCTATGTCACCTTAAAAAAGGTGGATGCATGTCCCAAAAAAAAAAAGGCTGTACATTTGATGGCATGCTGCATTAACCACTTCCATGCCAGGCACTTAAAGCGGGGGTTCACCCTTAGAGGGCACTTTTTCCCCTTAGATGGATGCTCGTTTTGTCTAGGGGAATCGGCTATTTGTTTTAAAATATGTGCAGTACTTACCCGTTTACGAGATGCATCCTCTCCGTCGCTTCCGGGTATGGGCTTCGGGACTGGGCGTTCCTTCTTGATTGACAGTCTTCCGAGAGGCTTCCGACGGTCGCATCCATCGCGTCACGATTTTCCGAAAGAAGCCGAACGTCGGTGCGCAGGCGCAGTATACAGCCGCACCGACGTTCGGCTTCTTTCGGCTACGAGTGACGCGATGGATGCGACCGTCGGAAGCCTGTCAATCAAGAAGGAACGCCCGCTCCCGAAGACCCATACCCGGAAGCGACGGAAGAAGATGCAGCTCGAAAACGGGTAAGTACGGATCATATTTTAATACAAATAGCCGATTCCCCTAGACACAACGAGCAGGAATCTAAGGGAAGAAAAATTTTTTTTTAGAAATGGGTGAACTCCCGCTTTAAGCACCTTCCTGCCCAGGCCAATTTTCAGCTTTTAGCGCTGTCGCAATTTGAATGACAATTGCGCGGTCATGCTACACTGCACCCAAATGAAATCTTTATAATTTGTTAAAAAATTTGTTCCCACAAATAGAGCTTTCTTTTGGTGGTATTTGATCACCTCTGCGATTCTTATTTTTTGCGCAACAACTAAAAAAAGACCGAAATTTTGGAAAAAAATTTAGTTTTTATTTTATTCTGTTAATTTTTGTTGTAAATAAGTTTTCTTCTTCGATTATGGGCACTGATATGGCGGCACTGAAGGGCACCGATGAGGTGGCACTGATGGGCACCGATAGGCAGCACTGATGGGCACTGATACGCAGTGCTGGTATGCTGCACTGATGGGCATTCATAGGCGGCACTGATGGGCACTCATAGGCGGCACTGATGGGCACTTATAGGCGGCACTGGGCACTCTTTGGCAGCACTGATGGGCACTGATGGGTGGCACTGATGGGCACTGATAGATGGGCACTGGGCATAGATGGGCACTAAGAGGTGGCACTGATGGACACTGGGTGGCACTGATGGACACTGAGGGGTGGCACTAATGGCATTGCTGGGCATCATTTCAGCCAGTGCCCATGTTGCCAGTCAGTGCCCATATGTGGGCACGTATTGGCATAGATTGTGTTAATAATTTTTTTTTATTGGTGTTTTTTTTTGCTCTATTGAGCACCGGGGGAGGTACTCCCTGATGGTCCAGTGTTAGCATCCAAAGGGGGGGCTGCGCTGATAAACAATCAGCGCGAACCCCCCCGGTCAGGAGAGCCGCCGATCGGCTCTCCTCTACTCTCGTCTGTCAGACGCGAGTGAGGAAGAGCCAATCAGCGGCTCTTTCTGTTTACATTGTGATCAGCCGTGGTTGGACACGGCTGATCACGTGGTAAAGAGCCTCCGCCAGAGGCTCTTTACCCAGATCGGAGATGCAGGGTATCAGAGTGACACCCCGCATCACTGATCGCCGCGCTACGCGCCCCCACGGGCGCGCGCCAGGCATGAAATCCTGCAGGACGTCAATAGACGTCCAGTCAGGATTTCACAACCACTTCCCGGACGTCAATTGACTATTGACCGGGCGGGAAGTGGTTAAAAGAGAAGTGTGGGAATAGGTAAAAAAAATAAAAATGTATACTCACCAAGATGGATCCAGCATCAGTCCAGTACTACAAATTGCTCTTGCTGACATCATCACCCCACCCTTCAGTGATGTTAAACCTGCCCCCAAACAGCTGCCCGCAGTGCAAACAGATTTGTGTATGACTATCTTGGTTACTTGAGGAACCACAGCCTGGTCTAAATGTGTACGGGTTTAAGGTGGACTGAAACCCGGACACATGATTCAAAACCCGAACCGTCCGGGTGAATCCTGGACAGGTGGCAACCCTATATAGAATCTTGTTGTCCATATTATAGGGAAATGAAAGTCACCATACACAGGCCAATAAAAGTGACAGAGCAACATGGGCTCCTCCTGCAAACGTCTGGCCATGTAGGAGAGGAACTCGAGTCGTGTAGTTCATCCCCTCCCATTGATCACAAGTATCGTGTTCACGCTTTTTACATTGCAAATTCTCAAGAAACGATTTTTCACTCTGTTTCTTGAGAATTTGCATACTTTAAAGAGACTAAAAAAAGAAAAACGCTTGTACAAAGTGAGGTGCGATTCGAAACCCTGACAGTTTTTTTTTACATCTGTGTCCCATTGATGAAATTAGTCTTCACTTCCTGTTCTGTAGAAACAACAGGAAGTCTCACCAATGTGAGTGAAACAGAGAAGAAGAAGGTGGCAGAAAAAAAGACCACGAGGTCCACCGAGTTTGCCAAATGTTTTATTTATTTATTGCATTTTTTGTTTTTTATATCTTTTTTGTCTGAGTGTAGATATATGTCTGCCCCAAGCATGTTTGAATCCACTTACTGTTGACTGACTCACTACCTCTGCTGGAAGTCTGTTCCACGCATCAGCTACTCTTTCAGTAAAAAAATACTTTCTAAGATTAATTTTGTACTTTCCTTCTGCTAGTTTGAGGCCATGCCCCGTGTTCTTGATCTTGGCTTCATATTGAAAATGCCGCCCTCCTGAATTTTATTCACCCCCCTTGATGTATTTCAAGGTTTCAGTCATGTCACCCCCTTTCCCTTCTTTCCTCCAGACTGTACATATTAACCACTTAAGGACCAAGCCTGTCTTTCAGACTCTGTGGGCCAGATCCACATAGATCAGCACGGGCGCAGCGTATCTAAGATACGCTACGCCGCCGTAACTTACTTGGCTTTGTTTCAAATCCACAACGAATTTGCGCCGTAAGTTACGGCGGCGTAGTGTATCTTTGGCGGCGGAATTCAAATCGGCGATTAGGGGGCGTGATTCATTTAAATGAAGCGTGTCCCCGCGCCGAATGAACTGCGCCTGCGCGTTTCGAAATTTCCCGCCGTGCATTGTGCGAAATGACGTCGCAACGACGTAATTTTTTTAACTTAGACGTGAATTACGTCCATCCCTATTCACGGACGACTTACGCAGAAAAAAAAAATTCAAATTTCGACGCAGGAACGACGGCCATACTTAACATGGCAAGTCTATCTATCGCTTCCTGACGACGAGTCTATCTCGAAACGTACGTCGAGGCGCATTGGTCACGCTATCTCCTACGGACGGACGCACTTCCGGTTCCGGCTTTGCTGGTCCTCGCTCACACACAGGTGGAACGCACGCCGCTGCATCCTTCCTACAGCGTGGATCTCTCTTCCCCTAATCATCCAACGCAGACCAGCCTCAGTGCCGGGCTAAGGCACCTTACAAGTAAGGGGCCATTTGGCGTTGCCTGTCTTTTAGCTTTTGTTTTCAATAACATTATTATACTATGGCGATTTCTCCTTTTGGCTTATTTCATGTGAGGCTGGATGCTGGATCTGCTGATATCAACATAAGAGGATTTTGATGTTACACAAACCTATGCTTATTGCGATCTCCTTTTAATTAAGGAGATCAACTTGTTGCGGTAAGGTGCCATCCATGAGCACTTGTTTGCGGTGTTTTGTTTTTCATTCCTTGGTGGAGGAGGAAGTCTACACAGACCTATGGACTTACCCTGCAAAATTCTTTTCACTATTATTTGGACTGTCTGTGCACAATAATTTGTTTTGATCTCCTTCAGTAGGAGTCTTATTCATTTATTTATTTGGGCACTTTATTTTTTATATATTTATTATTGTATATATATTCACTTCTATCCCACCATTATATGATTTATTATTATTATAATTTATTTATTTATTACTATTTTAATTAGAGATTTGAGGTTGATCCATTGAATTTTATAACACATTTATTGGTTCATTTAATTAGCGCATCTTCTTTTCCTTCACATACTCTTGAATACTGGGGTTGCCCCCCAAGATTTTTTAGATTGCAGCTTTTTATACACATTTGAGATTTATATATCTTATATTTGAATTTATTAATTTAGTTTTTTTTGGCGCGAATATTCACTCTTCACAAGTCTATCTATACGCCGCAAAATACCAGCTTTAACTATACGCCGGAAAAAGCCGACTAGAGACGACGTAAGAGAATGCGACGGCCGCGCGTACGTTCGTGGATCGTCGGAAATAGCTAATTAGCATACCCGAGGCGGAAAACGACACGAACTTCACCCAGCGGACGCTGAAGTATTGCATCTACGATCCGAAGGCGTACGGAGCCGTACACCTGTCGGATCAAACCCAGATGTCGTTGTATCTTGATTTGAGGATTCAAACTAAAGATACGACGCGGGAAATTTGAAAGTACGCCGGCGTATCAGTAGATACACCGGCGTACTCTCTCTCTGGATCTGGCCCTGTGTTTACAACTTTAAAACTAGAAATTACTTAGAACCCCCAAACATTATATATATTTTTTTCTAACACCCTAGAGAATAAAATGGCGGTCATTGCAATATTTTTTGTCACACCGTATTTGCGCAGCGGTCTTACAAGTGCACTTTTTTCGAAAAAACAAAACAGTTTTTTTAATTAAAAAATAAGACAACAGTAAAGTAAGCCCAATTTTTTTTTATATTGTGAAAGATAATGTTACGCCGAGTAAAATGATACCCAACATGTCACGCTTCAAAATTGTGCCTGCTCGTGGAATGGCGTCAAACTCGATGTCTGCCGGGAGTCCCGCGATCATCTCACAGAGAGAAAGAACTGGGAAATGCTGATGTAAACAAGCATTTCCTCGTTCTGCCTAATGTCAAAACACTGATCACTTTTGCGCAAACCAATAAATAAACGCTCATTGCGATTTTTTTACCAAAAATATGTAGAAGAATACGTATCAGCCTAAACTGTTTTTTTATATATTTTTTGGGGATATTTATTATAGCAAAAAGTAAAAAATATAGGGCTAGAATCAAGTAGCCCGCCGTAAGTTTGTGTGGGCGTAGCGTATGTTTTTTACGCTACGCCGCCGCAACTTACACGGGCAAGTGCAGTATTCACAAAGCACTTGCTCTGTAAGTTGCGGTGGCGTAGCGTAAATGGGGCCGGCGTAAGCGCACCTAATTCAAATGAGTATGAGGGGGGCGTGTTTTATGTAAATGGGGGGTGACCCGACGTGATTGACGTTTTTCCCGAACGGCGCATGCGCCGTCCGTGGAATTTCCCAGTGTGCATTGCTCCAAAGTACGCCACAAGGACGTCATTGGTTTCGACGTGAACGTAAATTACATCCAGCCCTATTCGCGAACGACTTACGCAAACGATGTAAAAAATTCAAAAATCGCCGATTTGAATTCCGCCGCCAGAAATACACTACGCCGCCGTAACTTTAGGCGCGCAATCTTTTAGGATTCGAACCAAAGCCGGAAAAGTTACGGCGGCGTAGCTTATCTCTGATACGCTGTGCCGATCCATTTCTATGTGGATCTGGCCCACAGTATTCAAGAGAGGTATATCTCTACAGATCTATATATGGAATCTATATATAGAAACTCCTGCTAGTGATCCCTCACCAGCAGGAGGAAATCCTCTATTAAGCATGCGTGCCCATTAAAGACGTCCCTTCCATGGGACCGTAGATAGAATCCTTTAACCACTTAAGACCCGGACCATTATGCAGCTAAAGGACCAGGCCCCTTTTTGCGATTCGGCACTGCGTCGCTTTAACTGACAATAGCGCGGGGTCGTGCGATGTGGCTCCCTCCCAAACAAAATTGACGTCCATTTTTTTCCACAAATAGTGCTTTCTTTTGGTGGTATTTGATCACCTCTGCAGTTTTTATTTTTTCCGCTATAAACCAAAATAGAGCGACAATTTTGAAATAAATTCAATATTTTTTACTATAATAAATATCCCCAAAAATATCTAAAAAAACTTTTTTTTTCCTCAGTTTAGGCAGATACGTATTTTTCTACATATTTATGGTAAAAAAAAAACGCAATACGCGTTTATTGATTGGTTTGCGCAAAAGTTATAGCGTCTACAAAATAGGGGATCGTTTTATGGCATTTTTATTAATATTTTTTGTTTTTTACTACTAATGGCGGCGATCTGCGATTTTTATCGTGACTGCGACATTATGGCGGACACATCGCACACTTTTGACACATTTTTGGGACCATTGTCATTTTTACAGCAATCAGTGCTATAAAAATGAACAAGTTACTGTGAAATTGACAATGGCAGTGAAGAGGTTAACCACTAGGTGGCGCTGTAGGGGTTAAGTGTGCCCTAGTGTGTGATTCTTACTGTAGGGGGGCGTGGCTGGACGTGTGATGTCACTGATCTTCGTTCCCTATGACAGGGAACAGACAATCAGTGACAAGCCACAGGGAAGAAAGGGGAAAGGTTTGTTTACACTTACTTCTCCCCGTTCTTCAGCTCTGTGACCCGATCGCTGGACACCGGCGGCAAACGGGTCCGCGGGTCCCGCAGGCGCGGTCACGGAGCAACTACAAAAACTGTAGCTGCTAACTTTTAATATAAGGACCCTTACCTCTCCAGGGATCCCACAATGTCGGCACCTCAAGCCGATTCGTCTATTGGCTTCAGGTGCAGGCGTCGGTATTACAAGTAAGAAAAACTGGCAGTGAAGCCTTCATACTTCACAGCCGGTTTCCTACTGAGCATGCGTGAGTTGCGCTGTGCTTTCTGAATGGTTCCATCGTATTCTGGGACAAACACAGGTTCCAGATGGCAGCAGGGGGAAGGAGGAGGGGCCGGACATGACGCAGATCGCCATGTGGCGATCTTATCAGGAAGTGGGAGTGGGTACCTGTTAAAACCAGGTCCCCGCTCCCCCCCCCCAAAAAAGTGCCAAATGTGGCAGTTGAGGGTGCGAACAAGCGAAGTGTCCCCTTTTGGGTGGAGCTCCGCTTTAAGTAATATACCATTCTATACCAATATATGTATATATGACTTAGCCATTACAGTTTGAGTTAAGGAGGAAGTAAACCTTGATGGGTTTTACTTCCTCTTTTGCTCCCTGCAAAGCCTGCCAATTAAATACATAATGGGCTAGTATGCATCCCATACTAGGCCATTATGTGACACTTATGTGCAAACGAATCCAGCGATGTCCCCTGTGCAGGCTGCATCCATCTTCTCGCCCATCTTTCTTCCGGGGCCGCGGACTCCGGCTCTGTGATTTGCCGGAGTTGCGTGACGTCACTCCTGCGCATGCGCACGAGAGCCGCCAGAAATGGCACAGTCCAATTGAAGCAACTGACAGGCGGACCCGATCGGACAGCCCATGTGAAAGGGGCCTAAGGATGGGATTTACTAAAACCATTACACCCTTGATTTGGGTGCAGCTGTGCACAGTAACCAATCAGCTTCCACCCTTAGCTTGCTAAATTGGAGCCTATTTCCCGCAATGTCGGTGCAGCGCTGACTTTGCTGCACTGCACCAATTCCCAAAAGTAGTTCCTGCACTACTTTTGGTGACTTTGGGGGCCATTATATTAGACATGCATGAACCCGCATAGATGTCTCTCAAATTGCCCCCGAAGTCGGACTGAAATGCTGGTTTGAAATCGCGCAATTTCAGCTGAACTCGCACAATTTCAAACCTGCATTCAGTGTGAACCTGGGCTTAAAGGGGTAGCAAACCCTCATGTTTTTTCACCTTAATGCATCCTATGCATTAAGGTAAAATAACTTCTATCACTGACCGTCCCCCCAGACCCCCCCCCCCCCCCATTTTACTCACCTATAATTCCCACGCCGGAGATGCGCTCTTCCCTTCTGCCCGTTGTATCAACTCTTGATTGGATAGAATGATAGCAGCGCAGCCATTGGCTCCCGCTGCTGTCAATCAAATCCAATGACGCAGGCACCAGGAGGCGGGGCCGAGTCCGGCATTCTCCGTCTATGGACGCAAATTCTGGATTCGGGAGCACGTCCGCAAAGTAAAAAATATTGCATTTTTGTTTATAGCGCAAAAAATAAAAACCACAGAGGTGATCAAATACCACCAAAAGAAAGCTCTGTCAATCGAATCCAATGATGCAGGCACCAGGAGGCGGGGCCGAGTCCGGCATTCTGCGTCTATGGACGCAAATTCTGGATTCGGGAGCACGTCTGCAAAGTAAAAAATATTGCATTTTTGTTTTTGTTTATAGCGCAAAAAATAAAAACCGCAGAGGTGATCAAATACCACCAAAAGAAAGCTCTATTTGTGTGAAAAAAAGGACATCAATTTTGTTTGGGCGCCACGTTGCACGACTGCGTAATTGTCAGTTAAAGCGACGCAGTGCCGAATCGCAAAAAGTTGCCCGGTCTTTGACCAGCGAAACGGTCCGGAGCTGAAGTGTAAGGATGAGCTTCGGCGTGTTCGCATAGAACATGTGCAGAGCCCGCCAGGAAGTCGGCACCCGCGCTGCGCTAATCACAGCCAGGCAGACATTTCCCGATTAGCGCAGCCGAGCATCGGACAATGTCTCCCTGGCTGTGATTAGCGCAGCGCGGGTGCCGACTTCCTGGCGGGCTCTGCACGTGTTCTATGCGAACACGCCGGAGCTCATCCTTACTGAAGTGGTTAATCGAGCAAGCTGAGGTCAGAAGCCGATTGGCTACCATGCACAGCTGCACCAGATTCTGCGTGCACCCGTTTTAGTAAATCTTCCCCTGTGTGGTGGTGCAAATCGATTGCTTCCCTCACCTTATATTCCTTTGCAAGTGACTACTAAAAATGTTCCATTTTCCCACACTTTCCATCCTGTGACAATGGTAACCGGGACAAAGAGAGTACCACACAGAAAGCAATATAAACCTTCACATCATTCAAAACAAAAAAAAAAGGTTTTGACTTTAAATTTGTCGTTTAACGAAAAAAAAAATCCATAAACTATGTCAGGCAATTCTGCAAATACATAAAGTGTAAAGATTTCTCACCTCTCGGTCTCCTCGAGTCTTTCTTGAAACATCTGCTCCTCGCACCCCTCCTCTCTCTGTGGTTCCTCATTGTCAGACATCTTGTCTTGTCAGTGTGGCACAATGTAACAGACTGTGTGTGAGGGAGCGGCAGACTGTGTGAATTCTAATATGTGTCGTACTGAGGTCCAGATATCTGCTCTGTATGGGTGTTTGCAAATTTCCCTCGATTTCTCCTTTTATTCTATTGCAGCCCACAGAGATGTGTGAGAGGATGACAGTACGGGTGTGTCTGCTGTCTCGGAGGCTTTGCTAGGCTCAGCTCTAACCGTATTGTATTATTCTGCAATTTCTCTCTCTCCTGCTTGTCTCTCTCGCTATATACGAGTCGTGTCACGGTGTACAACTCCTCTTTTCTTCTTTCCTGTATTGTGTCACAATCGTGAGCCTCCTTGCCCACCCCCCACCTCTTCACGGAGATGCAGGATGTGGTTTTGTGGACATATCAAACTTCTGTATTTTATACTGCGCAGCTCGAGAGATGCAAATCTCAGAAAACAAGCTGTGGAACGGGCATGATAAACGTGTTCAGATTTGGTTGCTCACTTCAAGGATATGTAAAGCTAGTCGCTAAACTGTAACTATTACAAGAACGTCTCCCTATGGTGCCACTCCTTCAGAGCTAAACTGCGTTTACCAATCAACACCAAGCTGGAGATGCTCGGAGGAGCATATGGTGGGACCGCCGCCTAATCACTGAAAGGCCATTTTTACTCCAATTAGCAAGTGTATTCCGTCATAGATGTGCACAGCCTATTGCATTAGGGTGTGTACCACAAAGCTCAAACACAAACGATGAAAGGGAAGGGGTTGGTAAGTTACATATTTACCAGCCCCTTCCCCAACTCATCCTAAAACATCCCTGCAGTAAGGATGAGCTCCGACGCGTGTTCGCATAGAACACGTGTAGAGCCCGCCAGGAAGTGAGCACGGCGCTGCGCTAATCACAGACAGGGAGACATTGTCCCGATGCTCGGCTGCAGGGATCGTGAAATGTCTCCCTGGCTGTTATTAGCGCAGCGCCGTGCACACTTCCTGGCGGGCTCTGCGCGTGTTCTATGCGAACACGCCAGAGCTCATCCTTACCCTGCAGCAAAACCCAGAGGAAGAGGAGAGTAGGGAAGCCAGAAGCGCTGCAAGGGGAAGGAGGAGGGGAACCTAGGCAGTAGGGGGAATCTGTGCTGCACAGGGTGTGCCAGGTGTGCCTGGGCACACCTGGCACACCCTGTGCGCACGCCTATGTATTTCGCATATCTGGGCCTTTCCAAGAGCAGCTTTAAGCCCCTTTCACACGGACGGCTGGTCTGCCGCAGTTAAAAGCATGTTTATTTTCTGCTGAAATTCAAGACTCCAGGCACAGCGGGCAGCTGCATTTGTACAGCGCGATTAGCTGCGGTTGCGTTTAGCCGCGGCACGATATTGAACGGGGATCAGACTTGGATCCCTGCCAATACCAAGCACTGTGTATGGTATGAATCTACCCCCTTATGTTAAGGGCATGCGGCCTGGTACGATTAAGGAGGGGGGGCGCTCGCTCGTCCGCACCCCCTTTCTTGCCCGGCCAGGCTGCGTGCTCGGATAAGGGTCTGGTATGGATTTTGGGGGGGACCCCCACATCGTTTTTTCGGCGTACGGGGGTTCCCCTTAAAATTCATAGCAGACCCAAGGGCCTGGTATGCTCTTGGAGGGGGTCCCCATGCCATTTTTTTATTTGAAATTTGGCGTGGAGTTCCCCCTCAAGATTCATACCAAACGCAGCTGACACAGTGCACTGCGATTACCTGCGGTTATGTGCCGATAGCTAAACAAAACCGCAGGTAACCGCAGTGTGTGAAGGGCGTCATAGGAAAGCTAAAATCCGCAGCTGAAAGCACCATTCTCTCCGTCCGTGTGAAAGGGGCCTTATAGTTGAGTCCATATCGAAAAATTAAGAAAAGTAGTCCTGGAGCAAAAAAACAAACAAACAAATGAGAGCGCAGGGACAAACACGAGGACAGCTTGGCAAGGGTTAAAAGTTAGTTTATTGTAGTGAGTGGCCTTACCTGATTGGTAGTGGTCTGTAGCTGGGAGGGGGGGGGTCTCAGAAAGTTATGGGAAAGAGTGGTGAGCTGCAAGGGTCCATTCGCTTGCAGCACAAAAAAAGAAGAAACTTCCCACCCGCCCTCCCCATCATTGATGTGTTCTTGCTATGTGGTTGTCATGGCAGCCTGGCAGTGGTGGGTCTTTGGAGGAGGAAAAACTTCTGAATAGAATGGTAGGGACCTATCAGTGGTACGGGGTTCTCGGGTACATTCCTGTTAACGAGGGGTTAACTCGGAATATGTAAAACGGAGGTCACTGTGGATAATGAGGATTGTCTCCAAGCTGGTGTGTTGCGGCTGGGGGCCTAAGTTTAAGCCAAGGCTTTCGCAGTGAATAGGTTGTGTTTTGTTGCCCTCAATGACCACCAAGCTTTATTTCTCAGTTTCTGTTCTAAGAAATGTTATGTTGTTTCATTTGAAGTTATTTATTTTGCTAAAGGGGTTGTAAAGGTTTGTTTTTTGTTTTCTAACTAGGTTCCTTTAAGCTAGTGCATTGTTGGTTCACTTACCTTTTCCTTCCATTTCCCTTCTAAATGTTTTTTTCTTTGTCTGAAATTCTCACTTCCTGTTCCTCCCCAGTAAGCTTGCCCCCATCATCCAAGCTGTTCTGGCTGGGGGTTAGTCAGCGTGCTTGCCCCCTCCCTTGGGACTACATCCCTGCGGGGAGACACTGTGAACACGACGTACTAGCTTAACCACTTAAGACCCGGACCAAAATGCAGCTAAAAGACCAGGCCAGGTTTTGCGATTCGGCACTGCGTCGCTTTAACAGACAATTGCACGGTCGTGCGAGTGCGACGTGGCTCCCAAACAAAATTTGCGTCCTTTTTTCCCCCACAAATAGAGCTTTCTTTTGGTGGTATTAGATCACCTCTGCGTTTTTTTTTTTTTGCGCTATAAACAAAAATAGAGCGACAATTTGGAATTTTTTTTTAACTTTTTGCTATAATAAATATCCCCCAAAAATTAACATTTTTTTTCCTCAGTTTAGGGCGATACGTATTCTTCTACCTATTTTTGGTAAAAAAAAATCGCAATAAGCGTTTATCGGTTGGTTTGCGCAAAATTTATAGCGTTTACAAAATAGGGGATAGTTTTATTGCATTTTTATAAAAAAAAATTTTTTTACTACTAATGGCGGCGATCAGCGATTTTTTTCATGACTGCGACATTATGGCGGACACTTCGGACAATTTTGACACCTTTTTGGTACCATTGTCATTTTCACAGCAAAAAGTGCATTTAAATTGCATTGTTTACTGTGGAAATGACAGTTGCAGTTTTGGAGTTAACCACAGGGGGCACTGAAGGGGTTATGTGTCACCTAATGTGTGTTTACAACTGTAGGGGGGTGTGGCTGTAGGTGTGACGTCATCGATTGTGTCTCCCTATAAAAGAGATCACACGATCGATGACACCGCCACAGTGAAGAAAGGGGAAGTCGTGTTTACACGCGGCTCTCCCCGTTCTTCAGCTCCAGGGACCGATCGCGGGACTCCAGCGGCGATCGGGTCCGCTGGTCCCGCGGTCCCGGTCACGGAGCTTCCGACGGCTGGGCTTAAAGATCAACGTACATATACGTTGATGTGCCCAGCCATGCCATTCTGCCGACGTATATGTGCAGGAGGCGGTCCTTAATTGGTTAAAGGAACCTATTTAGAAAATAAAAAACGAACCTTTACAAACCCTTTAATTAAATGCTGTGATGGTGATTTTTACTCCAAATCCTTGTTGTGTCCGTTATTGTAAAGTTTGGGGTTGGAGGGGATGGTCTAGCAGGCTTGGGTCAATGCTGGAGGATATCTAGTCTACACTTGTTAAGGCATCTTAAGAAACTGTCACTTAGCAGCACATGTCACCATATCTCATAATTGGAAATTGACCTCTTCTTCTTCACCCATTGAAGAATGGTTCCTGAGACCCCATTCTACAGGCCTTATTTCTCTCATTTATTCTTCTATAATCTCCGCTAGAAAACCCCCACTTAGACCCTATCATCTTCAATGGGAGAAAGATTTGGGTAGACAGCTTGATCCAGAGGATTGGCAGGCTATGACTATAGCTATTTCTAAATCTTCAAAAAATGTCCTTATATTACACACCTGCTAGATTGGCCCGCTTCATACTATCTTACTCTCCCCTTTGTTTCCGAGGATGTTCACAGGAGGGTTCCATGGCGCATATTTGGTGGTCATGCCCGAAAGCTTGTAGGCTATGGGTCAGGGTCTATGCTATAATCCGGAATCTATTTCACGTTAACCTCAAAAGGGATCCCTATGAACCCCTTTTGTGCAAACCTATTGCCGAATTGTTACGACCGGTAGAGACAGTTAGCGCAACATATTTTTACCGCAACTAAGATGACAATTGCTAAAGCCCCATACACACTATCATTGGGGGAAAAACCTGCAGGAAAACTGATTGGCCCAGATTCACGTAGAATCGCCTATCTTTAGGCGGGCGTAGCGCATCTGAGTTACACTATGCCGCCGTAACTTAGAGCGGCATGTCCCGTATTCTCATAGAACTTGCGCTTAAGTTACGCCGGCGTAGTGTAACTGGGCCAGCGTAAGCCCGCCTAATTCAAATGTGGAAGTGGTGGGCGTGTTTTATGGAAATTAATCGTGACCCCACGTAATTGACCCTTTTTTCGAACGGCGCATTCGCGCGCATGCTCAGCATCACGTTGAATTTTCAAATTAAATTGCGCCCGCTCAATGCCTAGTCGACGTGAACGTAACTTACGTCCAGGCCCATTCACGAACGACTTACGCAAACGACGTAAAACGTGAAAAATTCAACGCTGTTCCGACGTCCATACCTAACATTGGTACGCCTCATATAAGCCTCATAGAGCAGGGGTAACTTTACGCCCAAAAAAGCCTAACGTAAACGACGTAAAAAAAAAGCGCCGGCCGCACGTACGTTTTGAGAATCGGCGTATCTAGCTCATTACCATATTCGACGCGTAAATCGACGGAAGCGCCAGCTAGCGGCCAGCGTAAATATGCAACTTGGATACGACGGCGTAAGAGACTTACGCCGGTCGGATCTAAGACAAATTCTAAGAATCAGGCGCATAGATACGACTCCTCAAACTTAGAGTTACAACGTCGTATCTGGAGATATGCCGGCGTAACTCCTACGAGAATCTGGGCCATAGTGTGTATAGGGCTTAAGGCTTGGAAAACCCCTGTGCTTAGTTATGAGGCTGTTAAAAATCGTGTGAATGATGTTATGGTGAACGAAAAATTAACAGCTATTTTCCTTGACACGCATGATACGTTTCTTAAAATCTGGCGGCCATGAATCACGTATGCGCAGCCTTCCCGGTTTGACAGTATGCTTTTAGGGCTCTTCTGGCCTGCACCCCGTGGACTCCTTCTCTTTTCTTTTTCCTCTTCTTATTCCTCTCTTTTTCTACTTCTTTCCTGTTTCTCTTCTTTTATTCAGAATTTATTTTACCTTGGTTGCTTCTTTTTTTTTATCAGTATACCCTGCTTACTGTATTGATTGTATATTCCTGTCTGGTAGATAGGATTGCTCTGGATAGGATCAGTACTATTTATGTGTTTGTATTTTTTTTTTCATTTTTTTTTCATTATTCTCCTATGTTTTTCAGGGGCTGGGCTTGGCCCCTTAGTTCCAGTGAAGGGAACTCCTAAGGCATCAGCATTCCAAGGCATGACTGCACAAAGCAAGGTCCATAAACACATGGATGAGCGAGTTTGGGGTGGAGGAACTTGACTGGCCTGCACAGAGTCCTGACCTCAACCAGATAGAACACCTTTGGGATGAATTAGAGCAAAGATTGCGAGCCAGGCCTTCTCGTCCACATCAGTGCCTGACCTCACAAATGCGCTTCTGGAAGAATGGTCATACATTCCCATAGACACACTCCTAAACCTTGTGGACAGAAGGACTCCTAAACCTTCCCAGAAGAGTTGAAACTGTTATAGCTGCAAAGGGTGGGCCAACTCAATATTGAACCCTACGGACTAAGACTGGGATGCCGTTAAAGTTCACGTGTGTGTAAAAGGCAGGCGTCCCAATACGTTTTAGTGATATAGAGGTTGATTTACTAAAACTGGAGAGTGACAAATTTGGTGAAGCTCGGCATAGAAAACAATCAGCTTCCAGGTTTTATTGTCGAAGCCTAATTGAACAAGCTGACTTTAGAAGTTGATTGCCTACCATGCACAGCTGCACCAGATTTTGCACTCTCCAGTTTTAGTAAATCCCCCCGTGTCAGTGGCGGTGTGTCCATAAGGGGTGCATAGGCGCGCCTCCTCTCTCCGGCACCGTTCTATCACCATAGATAGATTCATGCATTGCATGAATCTATCTATGGTCGCTGCTGACACCCCCTATTCAGGTGTCCGGACCCATTTCGGGTGCAAATCACCAGAATTACACCGGCGGGGGTGTTTTTTGGAAGCACCTGATTAGAGCCATAGACTCTAATAGGCGCCCAAAAAATGTGAACAGCGGGCCCAATGCTGGACGTTCGCTGTTTACTCAGCTGTGTTAGCAAAGTGAAGTAATTTGCTTTGCTAACACTGAATCTGCCTCTCAGCCAATCAGGTTGCTGGGTCTGTTACCTGTCACCCGATTGGCTGAAACATCAGGCGCTTTGATTGGACGCCTGAGAGGGGACGGAAGAAGACATTAAGGACGTGCAGGAGACCGCCGCTGCCCCGCTCTGAGACAGGTAAGTACCGGGCAGCATCTGACGGGGCACAGTAGCTGCAATTGATGTGCACACTGGCAGCATCTGATTGGGCACAGTAGCAGCAATTGATGGGCACACTGGCAGCATCTGATGGGGCACAGTAGCGCGCGGCAATTGATGGGCAGACTGGCAGCATTTGATGGGGCACAGTAGCGCGCGGCAATTGATGGGCAGACTGGCAGCATTTGATGGGGCACAGTAGCAGCAATTGATGGGCACACTGGCAGAATTTGATGGGGCACAGAAGCGACAATTGATGGGCACAGTGTCAACAATTGATGGGCACAGTGGCTGCGTTTGATAAGTACAGTGGCTGCATTTGATGGGCACAGTGGCGGCAATTGATGGGCACAGTAGCTGCGTTTGATGGCACAGTAGCTACAATTAATGGTATTTTTTTTCAGTTTGTTTGCACCCCCCAAAAGTTTTGAGCACCATCCGCCACTGCCCTGTGTGTATCTTACTCTGTGCACAACTGAACCGTTCCTTGATCTGTTTTTGGCAAAGTGCTTTGTTCATATTACTTTTTGTACTTGCAGAGACCTTTGTACATTTTTATTTTTTATGCTTGCAGAGACCTTTGTGCATTTGCTTTTTGTGAAGTTGCTGCTGACCACAAAGAAGTGATGAGTCGCACTACTTTACCTCTGTTTCCTCTGTGCTTCCCCTCAAGTTCCTGCCTTTTCATCTTATATTTGTAACTGCAAGATAAAAAAAACAAGTTGTCTGGACTTTAATGTAGATCGTACATCCCCCCCCCCCTCAGTCTAAGAGCAGTATATGGTTTCACAAAACGTCACCGGTCAGCACAGGGTCTAGCATTATGTGGCACAAGAAATGAGAGCAATCCAGATGATTATTCTAACATATGTTGCAGGGCTAGGCTGTCAAGGAAGACAATTTTTACTGTCTGGATTACCAGTCCTTACATCTCTTGAAGGTTTCACTTTCAATAAGTTTTTTATTGAAGTTTTATAGAAAACATAGCATAACCCGTACAAATATACAAAAATATCCAACATAAAAGGTTTGTAAGTCATCAGAGATAATAGCGGTGATTAAAATTAATGGCTGGTTATGTGTTGATTGCACAGTAAAGATTTATGTTGTGTTAACGTGGGGGGGGTTAAATGGTTGGTTAAGCGTAAGCTGGGGGACACTCATGAATTGAGCCCTGGTTCACACTGGTACGATTTGACATGTCAAATCAGCGGCAATTGCCGGCAATGGCACCATCCTAATCGGTGCAACGCTACATCTGCGGCACTACACCGATTTCAAAAAGTATACTAAAGCAAGAAGGGGGATAGGGGAGAGTGGGACTTTATATGAGATCATGACTGGGTAGAGTCATGCACCTCCATCCCTGTCATTTGAACAAAAAACGCTACACTGCGGTGCAGGGATGGACTGGCCATTGGGACTACAGGGAGTTTACCGGTGGGCCGATGGCTCAGTGGGCCGGCTTCAGTGACAGCAGACCGCCGCCCCCTCCGCTCCTCTGTCTCTCCCTTACCACAGCGCTCACCCCCTCTCCCTCCCCGCAGCGGAGGGAGAACCTGGGGGGAACAGAGAAGCAGTGGGAGGACCAGAGGAGCAGGGGGGGACGACAGAGGAGCATGGGGAAGGGGACAGACAGCTGACTTAACAGCTATGCCCTGGGCGTTTCTCACTTCTGCCTAATCTTGTCCCAACTGATTCTTTGCCCCGGGTGAAATAATGTCTAGCTTCCCCACTGGTACTGCCTATAAAAGTACCGGCCTTTCTACTCTAATAAAGTAGAACGGCTAGTGGCTAGTGAAGGGGGAGAGTGGGCTTGGGTGGCCGGGGGGGGGGGGGGGGGATGCGGGAGTTGTCCGGCCGCCATGGGAGAGACCTGTCAAAGTGGGCCAGTCTGGATGAAGTCCAGGGCCAAATTTTTGTCCCAGTCCAGCCATGCTGCGGCGGCAAACCGCTGTGATGCATATGGGGGATAAGTGGGACTTTAGATGAAGTTCATGATGACGAAGAACATAAATGGTGGCAATATAAATAATTTAATGTTGCATACAAAACATGTTTACATACACTTAATTCCATATACAGAAACTGCACCTATAACATGGTGCCAATCTTTGACTGGGCAATCACTGGTACTTAACATTCTTAACAAACATCAATATTCATGGTAATTAAAAAAGGGGAGTCCACCATATTGATATTGGGTAGTATTGTTAAAATAGTGTGAAAAAATGATACTACCGCGCTAAATTAAATAATCAAAATTATACCATTAAAAAATCACCAAATAGTAAAACGCAGCAAAAATAGTGTTGTGGGTCAAACAGAGTGAAAAGTATAAATATAATATTTGCGCTGAATACTAACTTAAATAATGCCAACCGTGCTTATAAGTGATTTAAGCTCTGAGTATAATAACACAGTAAAAAACAATAAGTAAAACAAATCCACAATGAATGTCCAATTGTGCTTAAGATGTACACCAGTGGTTCAAATGGGAACAACACCCAGTTCAGTGTAGTGATAGGAAATGCGATGTGATCACAGACAAACTCCTGCTTCACAGGTAAAGGGATCTCCTCCACATAGACACCGCTCATGGAAAAAAAGAGAGACAACTCATTGCGCAGATGGTAGAGCACCAGATAAACAAGAGACACTGATCTCTAGCAATAACACACTCACGATACCGCCGTTCAAACAATGCATAAATCCACAATGCACCGATCCTTCATAGAGCCGCTCAGCTGATGTTTCCTCTCCTCATTCGGATCCACTATCCGTCCCGCTCGTAACTCCTCCCCCACGCGTTACGTCAATGGTCACTTGACTTAGTCATGACTAAGTCAAGCTCTTTCCTTTTTTGAATGAACAGAATCAGTTATCACTGACCGTATATTCATAACTGAACATCAGAAACTGTGTTTACGATGCTTCAGTCTATGAATAAACAGGAGCCTCTGTCTCCTGTCCATTCATCTTCAGTGCAGCTGAGGCCGCTGAGAAATAGACTGGGGAATCTGTGTCCTCAGTCCCTTTCCCTATCTCAAAAGGGAGATGTCAGGGGTCTGTTTAGACCCCTGATATCTCAGCAAAGCTACCCCCGACAGAAAAGAAAGAATTGTAATAAATAAATAATTAAAGGTTAGTTAGTTGTAAAAACACTGACACCATCCACCCCCCCTCCCCCACAAAAACAAATGAAAGTATTGTAAAAGGAAATTACATTAAAACAATTATTGGTAATCGGTATCGGCGAGTACTTGAAAAAAGTCTTTAAAAAGTGGTATCCGTGCAACCCTAGTTGATTCAACTCCTGGCTTCTTATAAGTGGTGTTATTATAGGTTTCGTCCCTAAAAAAATAAATAAAAAAAAAATGCCCTACTTACCTGTGTAGCAAGGTCCCAAGCCTCCTCCGATCCAATGAGAACCTCCAAGGCCAGGGATAGGTGACATCCTTCTGTATGTAGATGGTTGTGAGGCTCCGCTCCGACCAGCACATGATCATCAGAAAGGGGCACAGATAATGGCAAAAAATACACCCCCTAAGCTAGTGCGAGCGGCGGAGCGGGGGTGGGTAAATCCGATTTTTTTTTTTTATTCTGCACCTACTGTCTTTGAAATTGCCAGAGCCCCTGTTCAAATCAAATCCGGGGACAAAACCAGGGACAGACTTGGTCCGGGGACAGTGTCCCCAATTCGGGCACTGTGCCCAGAAACCAGGAATGTCTGGTCATCCTACTCTAGATACCTCTCAAGCTTCACCCCCACTAGCATGCTTGGTCCCTGCCTTGGCACACAAGGTTGCTCTGCAAGCATCACCTCCGCTTAGGGTGACCACATTTCCAAACTACCATTCAGGGACACCCCCCTTCCCAAAAATCAGCTTGTGCTGCAACGAATCACAGCACAGTGATTGGAGAAATCATAAATTCCGCCTCATGTGTCCAATCACAAGCCGGGGACGGGGATTGTGCTCTTCCAGGCAATCCAGGCAAGGGCAAGTACTGTCAGTGAGTAAAGCAGTGATGTGGCAGCCTTTTTTGGGGGCATCAGATTGGGCCTTGGGTAGCTGTGTCAGTTTCATTCCGGGACACTATATTGTCCTGCAATGAAGGTGCCCGGGACAGACCTGCAAAATGTGGGACTGTCCCGGGCAATCCGGGACACGTGGTCACCCTACCTCCGCTGACTGGGTACCCACTGAAGTCCCCGGTTGACGAGAATGCTGCTCCGGTACTTGCTTCAGTCATTCACTGTGGTCCCTGGTAATTAGGCGGATAGTCCCTTACTGGCAACAGATTCCCCTCTACCTCCGACCACGACAGGTTCTCTGGCTGGCAGATCCGTCACTTTTGGTTGGACTGCAAGCCGCAGTCCCCACCCCTGCACTGCTCTCTTGCTTCTGGATAGGCCCTCAGACAGCCTAGCAGTCAGATGTGCCCAGAATAGGCCCAATCTCCACCCTAGCAGCCTGGGCAATACAACACACGTCAACCCAGACAGCCGTTCTGGTGGCACAGAACACAGATCACCTGACTCCACCCAAATATAAAGGCTCTCCCAGCAGGCCGAGGGATTCAAGAAAACCCTTGCCCATTGGCTGAGATACCTTACAAACCCATAACCTGACCTTGAGTTGTCCTTCTGATATCTAGTACCACCAAGTACCTGGCCACTTAGTGATAGAGGAGAAAAGTACATCAAGGCCAAACTTAGGGAGAAATCAATAGATCTCTAACAATCAACCAGGATAACTACTCCTGGCAAGTAAATTTGTGAGAAGCAACCCTGCCTAAACTCCAGGGTGCTACATCTGCTCTGTGTAATGGTTTTGCACAGAACAGTCCCGATCCTCCTCTTCTTCGGTGCTCCTGACTCCTCTCCCATGACTAGTGCCCCCAATAGCAAGCCACTTGCTATGGGATCACTGGTGCATGCTCGATCCCAAGCCCTGCTCTATGCATCCATAAGATGCATACAGCCACGGCTCGGCCCGCCCCCACTCTCTCCCCATTGGCTCACAGGTTGTGATTGACATCAGTGGAAGCCAATGAGGAAAAAGAGTCCTGGGACAGCCAAGGCTCTTGTGCACATCTTTGAATCGAGAGGGGGGTCAGGTGAATATTAAAGGGGCATAGAATGCATGCGGGTACAAAATCTTCAGCCTTTACAACTACTTTAAGTACTCCAACAGTGAGATCTCCCTGCCATAATTCCTGACTCACAACATCAGCTATAGCCCACCCAAACGTGATATTTTAATAAGAGATTTAGCCTGGTGAGCTGAGTCAGCCTCTGGATCCTTGTGGATATACTCCAACTTTAAAATTCCAAGCTCTGTGCATGTGCATGGAGTTGTTGGTGCTCCCGCTCTTGTGTGCATATTCAATTTCTTCCTGTTACATCTTTGCATGCTCTAGTTTCACCTTTTGCTTTCTCCATAATATAAAATGCTGTACATAAAAAATTCAACAGAGAAAGTTTTATGGCCACAACAGGTGTGTAGACACAGGAATTCAAGCGTGGAGACCTCACCAATTAAAACGGAACTAAACTGTATTTGAGCATAGGGTGACCACATTTCCAAACTGCCATTCAGGGACACCCCCCCCCCCCCCCCACAAAAAGATGATTTTTGACATATTTTTTTGCCGATTTTTGGGGCAGGGGCGTATGAAATCAGCGGGCCCATGTGCAAGATTTTGGTGGGACCTTTCTGAGATACAAATGAAATCCTGTGTATCCGGACTAAGGGTCTGTTTATACCAGAATGCTGTGAGGGAATCCTGCGTTTTGTGTCCCATAGCGATCTGTTGTGGGTGTCAACTTAACCTCTTTACCTCCTGGCACACACGATTCAAAAACTCCTGATCGATTGCAGCGATCGCAAGCTTTCACTTAGACGCCGGTAACTGTAAAGGGGGTGCTCAGGGAGTGCGCTCTCGGCACAGCGCTACTGATCGCAATTCATTTAAATATGTGGCCTCTCTGTGCCAAGGCCCAGGCACAGAGAAGCCGCATATTTGTGTGTGGCTGGTACTAAGGGGTTAATGACTACCCAAATGCAGGTAGCAAATGTAGTGTTTGTATGATCAGCAGTACCATGCGATCCAGTTGCTGTGCGTTTTGTAAAGTAGCGCATGCACAGCTCTTGGTGCAGACCAATGGGTTTCAGCCCATTCAAATGAAAGAGCTGAAATCGCACAGAATCTGGAAGGCACGTGAATCGCAAAGGAACGCAGAGCGTGTTCCTATGTGATTTGTGGTGTGAACCAGTCCTGAGTCTTGGAGCCCATTGCTGAAAAAAGGTCAGGCACTTGGCTTCACTAACTTGCCTGACAGGGGGGCACTGGCACCTGGAGAAATTGCCCTGAATGTCTAGCAAAGTTTCCCCCCTCAATAGCAGACAGCTTGT
The DNA here is from genome assembly GCF_905171775.1 of Rana temporaria. NCBI lineage: Eukaryota > Metazoa > Chordata > Amphibia > Anura > Ranidae > Rana > Rana temporaria. Next base: position 43,636,031 of record NC_053499.1, on the reverse strand, counting down.
CTTTGAAGATGGGGAAGGGGGCAAGTTGTCAAAGAAGAATACTGGCAGTGATTTTGGGGATAAGAGCATGCTGTATGTGCTAGGGGGGCACTTTAGGAGGGGAGAGAAATTGTGCTAGAAGGGGGGGGGGTGAATAAAAAACAATTTATCTCCCCTCCTAAAGTGCCCCCCTATCACATACAGCATGCTCTTATCTCCCAAAATCACTGCAAGTATTCTTTTTTGACAACTTGCCCCCTGTCTCTGTGTCTCCTTCTCCTGCTAGTGCCAAGCATTAAGATTTTGTGTACTAACCTCAGATCAGCATGTCCCGTCCTCCTGAGTGCTGTGTTCATTCTCCTCCCCCTCCTTCCCTCCTGACATCCGAGCCAAGGAGAAGGGGGGCTTCAGTCTGTGTGTTAGTGTGAGGTGGGCAGGGCAGGAGGGGGGAGGAAGTGAGAGGGAGAGATGCCTCACAGCTGTGGGAACAGAAACACCTCACAGAAGCAGCAAGGCAGTCACTGGAGCGGAGGTGACAGAACCAGCAGTGACTCCCCAGCAGCACTAGCGCAGAGGAGGAGGAAGAAGTGAAATCCTCCTCTGCTTTCAACGTGGGCAGTGACGTCACTGGTTGCCAGACGCCAAGCGGCTATAGCAACCAGTGATCAGGTGGAAGCAGAGCCAGAACTATGGCGGCTCGGTCCTCCCCTGTTCCCAGACTGTCAGTTTCTATTGCGGGACACTGTATTGTCCCGCAATGAAGGTGTCCGGGACCAGGGACAAATATGTACATTACGGGACGATCCCGGGTAGACCGGGACACGTGGTCACTCTATTTGAGCACCACAAGCTGAAAATGCTATTTACTTTATTTTATTTAAACAAACTCACCCATCCATCCAGAGGTGTAACTAGAACCTTCAAGAGACCACAGAGGGTCTCCCTGACCCCGGGCCGGAGCCCTTACCTTCGAGCCCGCAGCCACCCCCTTCCGGTAGTGGAATGCCAGGGCCCAGTCGCAAGTGCAAACTTTGCGACCCTGGTACTTCTGCCACTGGTGTCAGTAGTTTTTTATTTTTGTTATTATTTTTTTTTATATTTTACTATTTTATATATATATATATATTTACAATTTTTCTAGGAGCCCTAGGGGGCTTTGGAGAGATATGGGGGGGGGGGGTCTAAACAGACATTTGGGGCCAGATTCTCGTAGAATCGCGTATCTTTTCGGCGACGTAATGTATCCGATTTACGCCTCCGCAACTTAAACGGGCAAGTGCTGTATTCTCAAAGCACTTGCTCCGTAAGTTGCGGCGGCGTAGCGTAAATCGCCGGCGTAAGCACGCCTAATTTAAATGTGTGACAGGGGGGCGTGTTTTATGTAAATGTTCTGTGATCCGACGTGATTGACGTTTTTCACGAACGGCGCATGCGCCGTCCGTGGAAATCTCCCAGTGTGCATTGCTCCTAATACGCCGCAAGGATGTATTGGTTTTGACGTGAACGTAAATTACGTCCAACCCCTATTCACGGACGAGTTACGCAAACGACGTAAAATTTTCAAATTTTGTCGCGGGAACAACGCCCATACTTAACATTGGTACGCCGCACTTACGCCACCATATAGCAGGGGTAACTATACCCCGGGAAAAGCCTAACGTAAGCGGCGTAACTGTACTGCGTCGACTGGGCGTACGTTCGTGAATTCGCGTATCTAGCTAATTTGCATACTCTACGCAAAATTTGACGGAAACGCCACCTAAATATGCAGTTATGATACGATACGATGGTGTAACACAGTTACGCCAGTCGGATCTACGGGAAATCTATGCGTAACTGATTCTAAGAATCAGGCGCATAGATACGACGGCGCAACTCAGAGATACGACGGCGTATCTGGAGATACGCCGTCGTATCTCCTCTGAGAATCTGGCCCTTGATGTTTTATCTTGGAGACATAGAGGAAGATTGAGGACACAGCCCTCAATCTCCATCTCTGCAGCCTTGGCTGTACAGAATGAATGGACAGGAATTCCTCTGTACTGTACAGAGTTTCACATTCATTCACAAACTGAAGCATAGTTTACTAAACGGACACAACGCGGTACCGGCTTTTTGCCACGATTTCGTTTATAAGCGTTTTTAAAGGTGACCTATTTTTTTACATTGGAAATCTCAAAAATGATGGGAAATTATGAAAAACCATTAAAAAAATATAAAAAAAATTGTAATTGCTTGCATTGCATTGTGGACAATCCACAACTTGTGGCAGGTGATGTGGCCAGGTGACGTGGCAGGTGACGTGGCCAGGTGACGTGGCAAGTGGACAATCCACAACTTGAGGCAGGTGATGTGGCCGGGTGATGTAGCCAGTGGACAATCCACAACTTGTGGCAGGTGACGTGGCCAGGTGACATGGCAAGTGAATAATTCACAACTTGTGGCAGGTGACGTGGCCAGGTGACATGGCAAGTGGACAATCCACAACTTGTGGCAGGTGACGTGGCCAGGTGACATGGCAAGTGAATAATTCACAACTTGTGGCAGGTGATGTGGCAAGTACACTGCTGCTCTCTCAGCTGCTACTCACTCTGGTCTCACAAAATGGCTGAAATGGTTAAATTATACTGTTTTTTGAGCATAGGGAGGGTCTTATGATGTTTCAAATGCGGTAAAACGTGGTAAAACGCAGCGAAAATCGCAGCAAAACAGGCGTTTCTAAATGCTGGTTTTAGCCTTTAAAAACATGTGTTCAGCAGAGTTTGTACCGGCGTCCCGTGTGCATGGGGCCTTAGTGTCACTAACGACATCGATGTCAGCTAGTGACCCTCCCAGCCAGTGTCTGTTTGTGCCAGATTGGCCGCCACCCTATCACAGTCCCACTATAAGTCGCTGATCACCACTATTACAGTATAGCATCTATAGCTGCATAAATTCTAGTGTATATACCATAGTTTGTAGAGGCTATAACTTTCACACAAATCAATTAATATACACTTATTGGGATTTGTTTTAAACAGAGACATGTAGCAGAAAACATTTTGGCCTAAATTTATGAAGAAATTTGATTTTGTTGGATATGTTGTATAACAGAAAGTAGAAAAATTATATATTTTTTCAAACTTTTTGGTCTTTTTTCATTTATATAATAAAAAAAACAGTGGTGATCAAATACCCACCAAAAAAAAAGCACTATTTGCGTGGAAAAAAAATGATATAAATCTCATTTGGGTATAACGTTTCATAACCACGCAAGTGCCAGTAGCACAATGTTGAATAGCAAAAAATGTCCTGGTCATAAATTTACCATTTACCCCATCTAGGACGCAGGCAGCGCTTCCTCCGGGCGGCGGGCATCGGTTTTTACCTGCCTCTCCTCGGCTTCGGCGGCTTACCCTGGCCTGCATCTCCTCCCTCCTCCTCCTCGGTGGCCAGTAGAATCGCTTCTCCTCTTGGCCAATTAGGTGACGGGTCTCAAGAGGAGAATCAGGAAGACAATAGTGAATATTAATTTGTCACACCCTTTTTTGAAGCCAATTAGAGCCTCGGGCTCAAATCAAGTGCTTCTTAAAAAAAACAAAAAACAAACAAAACCCCATTGGAATCCATGTGTCCGGTGCCCTGCATGTAGATTAGGGGCCAGGCACATGGGTTAAGGGGGCTGCGCCCCGTATGGATGGGCTGCCACTGCTTCTGGAGATCAAGTGGTTAATCTGAAAACAAATTTCACATTTAACATGGTTGCAGTTCCGTATTTTCATGACTGCCTCCTACACTACAAGGTTGTAGTTCCTCTCTCTACTCATCTGTATATTGGGTAGTGAATGCAACATCCTTATTGAATAAATACTGGGATTAGAGGTTAAACTACTACGACTAATAGACATACATTGCATAAGTCAGGCATGTCCAAAGTCATGCCCAGGGGCCAAATGCGGCCCCCCTGTTGATTTAATATGGCCCCCCTGGGGATTTGGATATATATATATTGTTTGTGGCCCCCAGGGCCACAAAAGATATATACTGTATTTATTGGCGCTGCCTTGGAGGGGACAGGGAGGGGGCAGGACGAGTGCCGTCAGATTACATGAAGAGAATCTCCTGTTTACTCAGCAGCGTCTCTATTGGAAGTCCCATCTCCTGGGATGCCATTGGACGACTGTTCTGTCTATCATAGGAGGCAGGACTTTGTATTAAAGAGGCCACAGGGTAAACAAAACATTCTCCTGTTTGTAATATGTCGGCACTCGTCCCGCCCCCTCCCTCTGCCCTCCGAGGCTGCAGATGGGCATTGTTCAGGCTGCACTGATGGCAATGGTAAGGCTGCATTTATGGCACATGTGAGGCTGCATTTATGGCACATGTGAGGCTGCATTTATGGCACATGTGAGGCTGCATTGGTTGCAATGGTGAGGTTGCAATGGTAAGGCTGCATTCATGGCAATGGTGAGGCTGCATTCATGGCAATGGTGAGGCTGCATTCATGGCAATGGTAAGCCTGTGCGTGTTATACACCGATAGATACGGTATATCCAAATAACACGCATAAGCTCATCCTTAGTCCTAAGCAGCGCTCTGGGATTCGTTGGGGCCACAAATAAAATATATACAGTATATCCAAATAACACGCCTGAGCTCATCTCTTCACCGCACACAGCCACAAAGGCAAGAGAATTCTTGTTGGGCAGTGTATTATTGCTCAGACGAACACACTTAGACAGAATTTTAATGGTTCAAAGAATGTCAGGCAAAACAGTCGGCCCCCACGAATGTTCACTTAATCAAATCTGGCCGTCTTTGAAAAAAGTTTGGACACCCCTGGCATAAGTATTGAACAAATAAGGTTCACATACAGGGCACTGCTGAGAGAGACACTGCCAACTGCCCAAAATAGACAAAGCCTCATAAAATCAAACTGCCCCATCAGATCTACTTACTGATTCACAACCCCTCTCCATTCATCGCTATGTTGGAGCCCATGCTTATTATTGGTTCACCTGCTGTGATTGATAGTAGTGGGGGCTATTGGCTTCTGCTGCTGTCTCAGCAAATGAGAGAGAGACCCAGGAGAGCCAAGGCTCTCGTGCACATAGCTGGATCAAGAGAGGGCTTGGGTAAGTATTGGGGGGGGGGGGATTCTGCACAAAGAAGGTTTTTTACCTTCATGCTTAGAATGCATTAAGGTTTTTTACCGTAAAAACCTTGAGCCTTTACCATCACTTTAACTGCTCAATCATCGGGCATCTTTACTGTACTATGTAGCCAGCAGATGCGACCTACAGCCCCTGAAAACCACACCCAAAGTTTGCAGTGGCATGCTGCGTCATCCATCTTTAAACTTGGAAGTGCCCTTTGCAGAGGCATAACTAGAACCTTCAGGACCCAAGAGCATAAAACCATGAAGCCATGACCCCCAGCCAGGGCCCTTCCAACTGATCCCAGGGCCCTTTCCTCCCTTCATGGGACTCTTTATTACGGTCCCGCAGCAGGCCACCTTCCTGCCATCTTGAGGTTTTCCCATGGTGGGAAACGCCAGTGCCGGTCGCAAGTGCAACCCTGGTAGTTCCGCTTTGTGGGGAAAATAAATCTTTTACTTCCCCCCTGACAGGACATAGCTCTTCCTTGTTTACATAGGCAGGGCTCTGTTCTGTGTAAATTCATGATGATCGCTGGGTGTCGGCGGTAATCCATTGGCTGGCACCTGGTGATCGACATCTGCTGTGTTTAATCACAGCACAGCCGGGTTGCCAGCGGCGCGCGCCCCCTACCTGAAAGTGACAGATCACGTACTATGTAAGTAATCTGGCGCAGCTGAGCCACCTTGTCACCGTATATCTGTGTTATACGGCCGGCAAGTGGTTGAATCTGTTTAGGCCTCATGCACACTTGACCTCAAAAAGCCTGTTTTACGGGGTGTTTGACTTTTCTCCGCCTCTAAATGCCCCTCTATGTTAGCCTATAGGTGCTTACAGGGGTTTAGAGGCAGGAAAAAGCGGTTTGGCTAAAAATGTGTAAAGATGCGCGTGTTTGAGCGTTTGTTCATTTTAATGGCCAGATTAATTTACCGTATTTATCGGCATATACCGCGCACTTTTTTGCCCTAAAAAACAGTGCAAAATCGTGGGTGCGCGATATACGCCGATACCCGCTTCCCCCGCTTTGTTCGAACCACTGCGCCGACATATACCGAGCGCAGTACACTCGGGTATAGTCGGGCAGGCTCGGCTCCTCTCGCGGTCACGTTGTGTGCGTCCTGTACGTCGTTTACGCGAGAGGAGCCGAGCCCGCCCGACTATACCCGAGTGTACTCCGCTCGGTATATGTCGGCGCAGTGGTTCGAACACAGCGCGGGGATCGAGCGGGGATGGCCGCAGAAAGACGCCGGACCGGACGAGGCCGCCGATGGACGCGCTGGACGAAGGGCAGGACAAGATGGATGACGGGCAAGACACCGACGAGGGGCATCCAAACTGTAAGTATTTTTTTTTTTTTTGCAGGAATCTTCCTTCAAGTTTGGGGGTGCGCGCTATACCCCGGGGCGCGTTATAGCTTGATAAATACGGTAACATTCTGGACAATAAAATGAATAAACACGCAAGCACGTGATGCACCTAAATGCGTCTAAATACATTTGCAAAAACTCGCCTTCGGTGCATTTTTTAAGCTGTTTTTCTCCTGCAAAGAGAAAAGCGTTCCCAATGGCACATGGCGTTGATGGAAAATCTTTGGAATTTTAATGAAATCCAAATCTGTGTGTTTGATGTTTCCTTTGAGAGTGATCGGCCTTCAACCTTTTTCAACAGACCTACAGACAGGCAGTTGATTGGTTGTCTCTCATGTAGCGCTCACCCCCGAAGGAGCCGTTGGTTATAGATTGGGATGGCGTGTTACCTCTGTGAGCGTCTAGGGGTAGATGATGAGAGCAGCAATAGTGGAATGTCCAAACAGCAGGTGTCTTTCTTGTGCTTTATTTTACCCAACACGGTAAACAATAAACTTGAGGTAGATAGATAGCAGAGATGTATGAGGAGAAGAAATAGCAGATTCAGGCCCAACAGCACAGGAGCAATCCTGCTTCCAATGACACTTTACTTTCGTCGCCACTCCAGCCGGAGTGGGTATAGTGTACCTGGACAGGCCTCTCACACCGACCTGGCAGCCAGAGTATCACTCGGAACCTTGAGAGGAACAGGTCTCTGCCACAGACCTGGCCTCAGAACTTAGGAGACTATTCTCCTCAGTAAACTTCTTCTTGCCTAGATCTTTCTCAGGTAGTTTCAATTTGGTCACCGACTGACAGGTGGCCAACATCCACCCCCTCAGTGTCCGGTTACCTCGATCCCCGGTGGATTGTCTAGGCCCTGTTGGACCGCCTGCCTCTCATTGGCGCTCCTCAGGCGGACTTCCCACCGAACAGCTACACTTGCTTGGGATCTCCTCAGATTTGGGGCCCAGTCGATTACTGGAGCCTCGCCAAAGCTTTAAATGTTCCGGGCCAACATGGTCCAGGAACCAGGAACCCAGGCACGTTTACCCCCCGGCTAGGCCATCTCGCCGGGGAGCCGTGATGTGTGGTCACCCTGAAGGTGGGTGCCACACCAGGAACAAGACCCCGCCCAATGGCGTTAGCTCCAGAAGTACCCTCCCCCAGCATGCCCCGCGAGGCAAACTCCCTCCTAATTGGCTGCTGACAAGAGGCACCCTAGCCTGGACTCCACTGGCGCCACCCATCGCCCCAGGGTGGTATAACACCCCGGCAACAACAGAATGTGCCCACAGCACAGCCCAGCTGAATCAGAGACCCAATTTAGACAAGTCAACTGGATGAGAGCTAACTAACTCTCTCATCCCCCTTAAATTTAGAATAGCACCAGTACACAGGCGCTACACTCATAATATACACTATACACTAGTCAAAAGTATTGGGACACCTGCCTTTATACACAACTTTAAAGCGGGAGTTCACCCATTTCTAAATTTTTTTTTTTCTTCCCCTAGATTCCTGCTCGTTCGGTCTAGGGGAATCGGCTATTTGTATTAAAATAGGTGCAGTACTTACCCGTTTTCGAGCTGCATCTTCTTCCGTCGCTTCCGGGTATGGTCTTCGGGAGCGGGCGTTCCTTCTTGATTGACATTCTTCCGAGAGGCTTCCGACGGTCGCATCCATCGCGTCACTCGTAGCCGAAAGAAGCCGAACGTCGGTGCGGCTCTATACTGCGCCTGCGCACCGACGTTCGGCTTCTTTCGGAAAATCGTGACGCGATGGATGCGACCGTCGGAAGCCTCTCGGAAACCTGTCAATCAAGAAGGAACGCCCATTCCCGAAGCCCATACCCGGAAGCGACGGAGAGGATGCGTCTCGTAAACGGGTAAGTACTGCACATATTTTAAAATAAATAGCCGATTCCCCTAGTAATAACGAGCAGGAAGCGAAGGGGGAAAAGTGCCCTCTAAGGGTGAACCCCCGCTTTAATGTCATCCCAGTTTTAGTCTGAAGGGTTCAATATTGAGTTATGGACCTTACTTTGTGCACTGGTTCAAATCATTTGGTGGAGGGGGGGTTATGTTGTGGGGTTGTTTTTCAGGGGTTGGTCTTGGCCCCTTAGGTCCAGTGAAGGGAACTCTGTAGCCCTGTACACATGACCGGGAATCTCATCGGGAAAAAAAACATCCCAATGAGATCCCTGGCAGGCTTGCCCCTGAAAAGCCATGTATACACTCGGCCACACAAAAACCTACATTGTTTTGGATGGCAAGAAAGCGGTGACGTCATCGACTACGACGAGCTGGTGTCTCGTCACATTCAATTCCGTTGCCGCCATCTTGCTACACCCCAGACTAACGTTGTATGCTACCGCGCATGCGTCAAAGTGTTATCGAGCATGCATGGTTTTTCTACCCTGCAGGTAAGCATACAGGCGACTGGTTCTCTATTTTCCCGCCAGGATTCCCGGCTTTTTTATTGACGGGAAAACTGCTAGGGAGCATACATACGGCCGAGACTTCCGGCCAAATGCTCTCCTGACAGTTTTCCTGCCGGGAAAACCGGTCGTGTGTATGAGGCTTTAAGGTGTCAGCATACCAACACATTTTGGACAATTTCATGTTCCCAACTTTGTGGGAAAAGTTCTGGATGGCCCCTTTCTGTTCCAACATAACTGCACACCAATGTGAGTTTGGGGTAGAGGAACTTGCCTGGCCTGCACAGAGTCCTGACCTCAACCCGATAGAACACCTTTGGGATGAATTAGAGCTGAGACTCTGAGCCTGGCCTTCTCGTCCAACATCGGTACCTGACCTCACAAATGTGCTTCTGGTAGAATGGTCAAACATTCCCATAGACACACTCCTAAACCTTGTGGACAGCCTTTCCAGAAGAGTTGAAGCTTTTATAGCTGCAAAGGGTGGGCTTACTCAATTTCGAACACTACGGACTAAGACTGGGATTCCATTAAAGTTCATGTACGTGTAAAGAGAAGTGTCCCAATACTTTTGACAATATAGTGTATGAAAAGGTGGTGCACTGCACTGACCTGGCCCGGCTTTCTCAGTCACTTCAGTGGCTTCCATCAGGAAGTTCTGTCCAGCCAGACCCTGTGTGAAGGCGCATAGCTCTTTGTATTCATAGTAAGGTATATTTTACAATTTTGACTGCAGGGTATCTACAGTATATAATTGAACTCCAGACAGATTCTTTAATAAATAACGCAGCCCCGTGTTCATTTAAACATCATGAAATTATGCATTTTTTAATGCAAACAGTGTAATAGCCATAGGCTCTAATAGGCGCCCAAAAATGTGAACAGCGGGCGCCATGCTGGGTGTTCGCTGTTCACTCAGCTGTGTGTTAGCAAAGCGAAGGAATTTTCTTTGCTAACACTGGATCTGCCTCTCAGTCAATCAGGTTGCCGGGTCTGTTACCAGTCACCTGATTGGCTGAAACGTCAGGCGCTGTGATTGGACGCCTGAGAGAGGACAGAAGAAGACATGGAGGACGTGCAGGAGACTGCCGCTGACCCGCTCCGAGATAGGTAAGTGTAGGCAGCATCTGATAGGGCATAGTAGCGACAATTGATGGGCACACTGGCAAAAAATTGATAGGCACAGAGTCAGCAATTGATGGGCACAGTGGCTGCGTTTGATGGGCACAGTGGTGGCAATTTATGGGTACTGTGGCTGCATTTGATGGCACAGCGGCAGCGTTTGATGGCACAGTGGCTGCATTTGATGGGCACAGTGGCAGTTTTTGATGGCACAGTGGCTGCATTTGATGGGCACAGTGGCAGCGTTTGATGGGCACAGTGGCTGCTTTTGAGGGCACAGTGGCTGCTTTTGAGGGCACAGTGGCTGCTTTTGAGGGCACAGTGGCTGCATTTGATGGCACAGTGGCTGCGTTTGATGGGCACAGTGACAGCGTTTGATGGGCATAGTGGCTGCATTTGATGCCACAGTAACTGCGTTTGATGGACACAGTGGCTGTGTTTGATGGCACAGTGGCTGCGTTTGATGGGCACAGTGGCTGCGTTTGATGGCACAGTGGCTGCGTTTGATGGGCACAGTGGTTGCGTTTGATGGCAAAGTAGCTGCAATTGATGATTTTGAGCACCTGCCGCCGCCGACTGAAGACTTTTGATTTGAGGTCAAATACAAGCAAGTGACCCTTTCATAACACAAACTCCCATCCCCCATGATCAGCTCCCCTTTGTAGTCCTTGGCATTTAGTCACATGTTATCTCAGTGCTGCAAAGGAAGTTCATGGTGAAAGGCTTCTCAATGCCAGCTGCCGTGATCACAGGTCTGAACAAGGAGAGAGGCGCTGTATCATTTCCATCATGCGTCACTCCAATGAGGATGTGTCATTACTTAGGGCAACTAGCCAAACATTCACTATATTGCCCAAAGTATTGGGACGCCTTCCTTTACACACACATGAACTTTAACGGCATCCCAGTCTAAAGCTGGATACACAATTTTCTATCGATTATTTCCTTCAGATTTACCAAAATCATATACTATGAGGTCAAACCTTAAGGCTGGATTCACACCTATGGCATTTTTTTGTGTTTTTTGCAATTTGCAGATTTGCGCTACAGAACGTGTTCCATAGGAAACCATGATAAATGGACTGTAGTGCAAATCTGCAAAATGCAAAAAGCACTAAAACTGCATCGGTGTGAATCCAGCCTAATGTCACGTACACACCATCGGAATTTCCAACAACAAAACCATATATTTTTTTCCAACGGAATGTTCGCTCAAACTTGTCTTGCATACACACGGTCACACAAACGTCGTTGGGAATACCGAACGTCAAGAACGCGGTCACGTACAACACTAGGACGAGCCGAGAAAAATGAGATTCAATGATTCTGAGCATGCGTCTAATTGATTCGAGCATGCGTAGGATTTTTGTGTGTTGGAATTGCGTACAGACGATCGGAATTTCCGACAAGAACTTTTGTTATCAGAAGAATTGAGAACCAGCTCTCAAACATTTGTGGTGGGAAATTCCGAAAGCAAATGTCCGATGGAGCATACACAGGGTCGGAATATCCCACCAAAAGCTCACATCAGACTTTTGTTGTCGGAAATTCTGACCGTGTGTACGCAGCATAATAGCTGGATTCAGGTATCTGTGCCTAATGTTAGGCAGGCGTAGCGTATGTTCATATACGCTACGCCGCCGTAAGTTAGAGAGGTAAGTGCTGTATTCACAAAGCACTTGCGTCCTAAGTTACGGCGGCGTAGCGTAAATGTGCCGGCGTAAGTGCGCCTAATTCAAATTGTGAAGAGGTGGGCGTGTTTTATGTAAATAAAGCATGACCCCACGTAAATGACGTTTTGAACGAACGGCGCATGCCGCAAAGACTTATTGGTTTCGACGTGAACGTAAATTACGCCCAGCCCCATTCACAGACAACTTACGCAAACGACATAAAAATTAAAAAATTCAACGCGGTTCCGACGTCCATACTTAACATTGGCTGCCCCATCTTTTTGGTGGAATATCTTTAGGTCTGAAAACGCCTTACGTAAACGGCGTATCTTTACTGCGACGGGCAAGAGTACATTCGTGAATAGGCGTATCTCGCTGAATTACGCATTCTAGGCGTAAAGCAGAGTACACGCCCCTAGCGGCCGGCGTAAATAGACAGCTAAGATACGACTGCGCCGGCTGTCGTATCTTAGCTAGATTTAAGTGTATCTCAATTTGAGAATACACTTAAATATACGATGGCGCAGATTCAGAGTTACGACGGCGTATCTACTGATACGCCGGCGTAACTCTATGTGAATCTGGCTATAAGAGTTTAAATCAGGCAGGCCCTTGCACTACATGGTTTTGGTAAATTTAAAGGAAATCAGACAACAAAAGTTGTATAGTGTGTTTGGGGTCTTAGTCCGTAGGGTTTAATATTGAGTTGGCCCACCCTTTGCAGCTATACCAGCTTCAACTCTTCTTGGAAGGTTGTCCACAAGGTTTAGGAGTGTGTCTATGGGAATGTGTGACTATTCTTCCAGAAGCACATTTGTGAGGTCAGGCACTGATGTTGGACGAGAAGGCCTGGCTCACAGTCTCCGCTCTAATTCATCCCATAGGTGTTCTATCGGGTTGAGGTCAGGACTCTGTGCATGCCAGTCAAGTTCCTCCACCCCAAACTCGTTCATCCATGTCTTTATAGATCTGGCTTTGTGCACTAGTCCAAATCATTTGGTGGAGGGGGGATTATAGTGTGGGGTTGTTTTTCAGGGGTTGGGCTTGGCACCTTAGTTCCAGTGAAGAGAACTCTTAAAGGGGTTGTAAAGGTAAACAAAATAAATCCCTAAATAGCTTCCTTTACCTTAGTGCAGTCCTCCTTCACTTACCTCATCCTTCCATTTTGCTTTTAAATGTTCTTATTTCTTCTGAGAAATCCTCACTTCCTGTTCTTCTGTCTGTAACTCCACACAGTAATGCAAGGCTTTCTCCCTGGTGTGGAGAAAGCCTTTTGAGGGGGCGAGCAGGAGTGTCAGGAAACTCTCTACTTTGCAGATAGAGAAAGGAGCTGTGTGTTAGTGAGCATCCTGACACTCCTGCTCGCCCCCTCCCCCCCCCTCAAGAGGCTTTTTCCACACCAGGGAGAAAGCCTCACATTACGGTGTGTAGTTACAGACAGAAGAACAGGTTATGTATATTATTTGTTTGCCTGGAGTTGAGCTGTAAGATTATATCAATTAACCTTGCTGATTTTGTTGCATAATGTGCATTTTTTTGTTCTATTTGAATACAAATATTTTGTTACATATGAATTTCTCATTTTTATTTTTTCTGTTTGTTTTTAGAGCGACCTTACTCACGCAATTTAGTGTCAAGGATCTGAAGCAGCTGCAAACTTCCTGTACTGCATAAAATAAGGTGTAAATGCAGCCTACATGTCATTGGTCTTAATCTGGAGTGACAACATTAAATAGTAGTAGTCGCTGAAGTTGGTGACTCTGTAACTCATTATGCTGCTGAAAATGTGATGATTCAGCAACCAAAAACCAAATTTCCTAACATGTTATGACATAATCTTTTATTTTAGTACAGTTCCTATTTTTTCTCCTAAAAAACAAACATACTGTAGCTTCTAACATTGCCTGCGTGACTTATGTCATGTGATGGATGAACGATGCCTAGGCCTTTCTAGTTGGAGAACTTTGACCTGCGTCCTATTTGACATTTATTGATGGAGGAACATATGTTTTATGTTAGTGAATACCAGTTTCCCAGCTCCCAGAGTTGTGAACTTCCCCAATAGGGTTCAACAAAATGTTCACTCAATGGCAAAACAATTCTAGATCAGCCTTTCTTCACCTCTTTAACCACGTGCTTACTGGGCACTTAAACCCCCCTCCTGCCCAGACCAATTTTCATCTTTCATCGCTGATGCACTTTGAATGACAATTGCGCAGTCATACAATACTGTACCCAAATGAAATATTTATATTTTTTTCCCCACAAATAGAGCTTTCTTTTGGTGGTATTTGATCACCTCTGCGGTTTTTATTTTTTGTTAAAAATAAATAAAAATACAGATTTAAAATAAAAACATTTTATTTTAATATTTTGTTATAAAATTTTGCAAACGGGTAATTTTTCTCCTTCATTGATGTACGCTGATGAGGCTGCACTGATGGGCACTGATGGGCTGCACTGATGGGCACCGATAAGGCGGCACTGGTGGGCACTGATAGGCAGCACTGGTGGGCACTGATAGGCAGCACTGGTGGGCACTGAGAAGTGGCACTGATAGCTGGCAGTGATGGGCACTGATGAATGGCAGTGATTGGCACTGATGGGTGGCAGTAATGGGCACTGATGGGTGGCAGCAATGGGCACTGATAGGCAGCACTGCTAGGTGGCACTGAGGAGGCATTGATAGGTGGCACTGAGGGGGCATTGATAGGTGGCACTTGTGGGCATTGATAGGTGGCGCTCTTGGGCATTGATAGGTGGCACTGGTGGGCAATGTGGGCACTTGCAGGTGCCACTAGCAGGGGTACTGGCAGGAGTTACTGCTGGCACACAAGGCAGATGTGCCTCCTTCCTCTTGGGAATGATGTCCCTTTCACACAAGCCGGTGATCGGCTTTTTTTTCTCCTTAAAAAATGATTACCGGCTTTTGTTTACATCACTTGATCAGCTGTCATTGGCTGACAGCTGATCACGGGGTAAGGGGCCGGTCCTTGATCACCCGAGTCTCAGTGACTCGGTGATCACAGCGCGTGCCGTGTGCGCCCTGCAGGGGCGCGCAGGGATCTTGCAAAGGGGAAAACGTCTATTGACGTCCTCCCTGCATTTGGGGTCCGCGCTGTAGCCGTCATTCGGCTATGGCGTGGGCGCCAAGTGGTTAACATGGAAGAACGCTTGACAATGTTTACTGTATCTACAACTCACGGTACATAAGCATGGAGGTCACTGTGAAGAAAGCTCCATAATTGAATGGTCAGTGGGAAGAATGCCCTCCTACAGGTGTCTAAAAACATCATTGGTATCAAGGGTTAGTTATCTGAGGGGCAGAAATTCCTCATTGCTCATTAAATCCCTAGAAACCTCTGGAAGAACCCTAGTTGATAAAAGCTGCTCTAGATCCGGGGTCTCCAAACTTTTTTAAACAAAGGGCCTGTTTACTGTTTTTCATACTTTTGGTGGCCAGTCTTTCAGTGTGAGAGAAAATGCCCTGGCGTCAATGGGCATAAACAATGCCCCACATTGGTATTAGTGGGAAGAATAGTGCTCCATCATTGGTATCAGGGGAAGGAATAATGCCCTGTCATTGGTGTCAGTGGGAGAAATTGTGACCCATCGGTGTCAGTGGGAGAAATTGTGACCCATTGTTGGTGTCAGTGGGAGGAATTGTGACCCATTGTTGGTGTCAGTGGGAGGAATTGTGACCCATTGTTGGTGTCAGTGGGAAGAATTGTGACCCATTGTTGGTGTCAGTGGGAGGAATTGTGACCCATTGTTGGTGTCAGTGGGAGGAATTGTGACCCATTGTTGGTGTCAGTGGGAGGAATTGTGACCCATTGTTGGTGTCAGTGGGAGGAATTGTAACCCATTGTTGGTGTCAGTGGGAGGAATTGTGACCCATTGTTGGTGTCAGTGGGAGGAATTGTGACCCATTGTTGGTGTCAGTGGGAGAAATTGTACCCCATTGGTGTCAGTGGGAGGAATTGTGACCCATTGTTGGTGTCAGTGGGAGGAATTGTGACCCATTGTTGGTGTCAGTGGGAGGAATTGTGACCCATTGTTGGTGTTAGTGGGAGGAATTGTGACCCAAAGGCCGGATATAATGAAGCAAAGGTGTATGGTGGAATTCCTTAACAATCCACGTGGTTTGCCACCCAGTGGGATATATCATTATCTTGAAAATAATTAGATACACCTTCATTCCACTATATGCTTTCATTGCAATTGGCCCATGGACTTATTTCCATATTGAACCTTATGGACTTTTCAATTTACTGTTTGATTGTATATTGATACCTATTCAGTAGTTCATTTCTCGCATAGTAACCAAAAGCACACTATTATTTATGTATATGTAAGCAAGCTAAGGGCCACATCTGGCCCTCCAGGCTGCAGTTTGGAGACTACTGTACTAGATGAACCTTCATCCAATGTAACTCATCAAAGTGAAAAAAAAAACTGGGTTCCTGCCCAAAGCAGCCAGTCAGATTCTTCAATACATTTGTTTACATTATTTTGGAAGTAATCCTGTTTATGGGCGGCACAGTGGTGTAGTGGATAGCACTTTCGCCTAGCAGTAAGAAGGGTTGCTGTTTCGAATCCCAATCACGACACTACCTGCCTGGAGTTTGCATGTGCTCCCTGTGCATGCGTGGGTTTCCTCTGGGTACTCCGGTTTCCTTCCACACTCCAAAGACATGCTGGTAGGTTACCATATTTATCGGCGTATAAAGCCTTGTACACACGTCCGAGGAACTCGACGGGCAAAACACATTGTTTTGCTTGTCGAGTTCCTTGTGAAGCCGCCGAGGATCTCGGCGAGCCAAGTTTCCCCATTGACTAACGAGGAAATAGAGAACATGTTCTCTATTTGGCTCGACGAGATCCTCGTTGGCTTCCTCGGCCAAAAGTGTACACACGGCCGGGTTTCTCGGCAGAATACGGCTCCGATCCAGTTTCTGGCTGAATTCTGCCGAGAAACTCGGTCGTGTGTACGGGGCCTGACACGCACAGGCGTATAACACGCACCTTTAAGAGGGAAGTTTTGGGAAAAAACTTTCCAAAGCCCCCTGCGTATAACACGCAGGCACAGTTTACCCTCTATTTTCAGGGTAAAAAAGTGAGTGTTATATGCCAATAAATACTGTAATTGGATCCTGTCTAAATTGTTCCTAGTATGTATGAATGCAAGTTAGGGATCTTCGAGTGTAAGCTCCTTGAGGGCAGGGACTGAATTGACGGCGCTATATAAGTACCTAAAATAAATAAAAATAAATATGACGGCCTCACTTTTGTTGTCCATATTAAATAAATATCCTGATTCTTTAACTTGCATCATCAAAATGACAAATGGAATGTGGCTGGATGCTATCAGGATGCCCTATACTTTACTCAAGTTTTATATATACAGTGGGACGCGCCTGATTTAAATTGTACACTCCTCCTAGCCGCGGAGCCAGTCAGATTCACAAAGAGATACGACGGCGTGTCCCCTGATACGCCGTCGTATCTCTGAGATTCGACGGTCGGATCTATGCGACTGATTCATAAGAATCAGTTACGCATAGATCTCCCTTAGATCCGACAGGTGTAAGTGACTAACACCGTCGGATCTTAGGCTGCAATCTTCCGCTGTCCGTTAGGTGGCGTTTCGTGTTTTACTTGCGACGAATATGCAAATGAGGAGATAAGCCGATTCAGAAACGAACGCCCGCCCGTCGCTTTTTTTTTACGTCGTTTGCGTTCGGCTTTTTCCGGCGGATAGTTACCCCTGCTATATGAGGGGTAGCTAATGTTAAGTATGGCCGTCGTTCCCGCACCGAGTTTTGAATTTTTACGTCGTTTGCGTAAGTCGGTCGCGAATACGGATGGCCGTAATTTACGTTAACGCCGAAAACAATGACGTCCTAGCGACATCATTTGGAGCATGCGCACTGGGAAATTTCGCCGGCGGCGCATGCGCAGTTAAATCGGCGTGGGGATGCGCCTGATTTAAATTGTGCACTCCTCCTAGCGGCGGAATTTGAATTCCGCCGGGGGAGTTACGATCCGCCGGCGCAAGTTTGGAGGTAAGTGCTTTGTGAATACTGCACTAGCCTCGCAAAATTGCACCGGCGGATTGTAAATCACATAGATTACGCGTATGTAAAGATCTGCTAATCTATGTGAATCTAGCCCCGTGTGTATATTATATATATTATACACACTACCTGCCTACATGTCCTCCCTGTGCCTGCGTGGGTTTCCTCCTACGCTGCAAAGACCTGCTGGTAGGTTAATTGACTTCTGTCTAAATTGGCCCTAGTAGTGTATGTATGAATGTGAGTTAGGGACTTTAGATTGTAAGCTCCTTGAGGGCAGGGACTGATGTGAATGTACAATATACATGTAAAAGTGCTGCATAAATTAATGGCGCTATAGACCTGTATTTAATAAATATAAAGATATATATATATATATATATACCATATATATATTTATATATATATATATATATATATATATATATATATATATATATATATATATATATCTTTATATATATATAAATAAATATATATATATATATATATATATATACATACATACTGTGTGTGTATATATATATTGTAATATTGGGGGTGTTTAGCTCAAGTGGGATATGCGGTTTTTAAGCGATTCACGCCAGTCCAGAACTATATTTAAGGGCCTGGTAGCCCATTTTTATTAAAGGCAAAAATAAAGTCCAAACAAAATAATGACTTCAGCCTCCTGGCTCACACATGTAAAAGGAAATGCCAAGCCACCTGGCCGTTTTCAGCAGTAGCACCACTGCTCAGCATGAAGCCCTCCTGACGCCTGTCAGCAACCTCAGATTTAGGTCTCTGGGTTTCACAGTGCACACCTGCACTCTACAGCTCTCTAGCTACTTCCCAGTGCACACCTGCACTCTCTGAGTTCTCCCTTGTAAGCCTGGACTCCTGGGGAGGGTGGAGCCCAGAATGCTGGTCCTGAGTCTCCTATCAGGCCCACACACACCTGCACAATCAGTGTGCTGATCAGCTCTAAAGCCTGAACTCAGGACTGGGGATTTCATCCCACCCGGATCTCTACGAAATCCCCAGGCTCCAGATCCCAAAGTGGATTTTAGTAAACACAGAGGAAACTGAAAAGCCAGTTTCCTCTTAAAATAGCAAATACCCTGGAGCCCCTCAACCTGCCTGGTTGAGAATCCTGGGTCACCACACCCCTGGGGTACCACACTACTACATATCTCCCCCCCTTGTTTCGACCCAGAGGGTGGAACACACCAGTACAACCTCCTCACTTTGGCATGACCATGCAAGCTACCACCCACATGGGCCAAACCTTGTCCCATCCGGTGACTTTCTCCGCGTCCCCCTGCTAGATTTACTCGGGGTCTGCAAAGACACTCCCATGCCTTTTTACGTGTATGCTTCCAAAAGCGCTGTCTTCCCATTTCCCTTGGACCTACACTAGCCACCTTATCAGTAGGGAGTTTACTACTCTTGGCACCTTTTTGCACCCAAGGCTGATTTCTGAGCTTTGAGGGTCCGATACCATTAAGGCTACCAAAGTCTCCCTCAATTTCCGATAGACCACCCCCTTTCCCTTTATTTAATTTGTAAGGGATCATATTTTTATACACTTGTTTAGTAATAAGCGGGGGCTCTTTTATTGGGGTGACGCTGGTCCCTCTCTGAGCTCTATGTACGGGCACCCACTTACTGTCCAAACTTAGCGTCACTTGTTTCCCCATGTACACTGCATGCTTCATTATGTCAGTTTCATCACTAACACCCTCATATGACTGCGGCCTCATCCTAGTCTCCCTCTGAAGGACATCCTGACTGTCTCGCCACTCTGAGGTTTTTAAGTCATGTGACACCTTGCTAAGTTTTGGGCTTTTTCCCTCCAACCATTTTTTACCAGGATCCTTCTCAGATCCTAGAAGTTCCTCGAACCTCAGGAAACCTTCCCCAGAATTACCCTCCTGAACCTGTAGGGGGCCTAATTCTGCTTTACTTTTTACCTCTGTGTCAAACCTATCATTTCCTGTCTTGCTACAATCTTCAGGGTTTGCTACAACCATATCAACTTGACCAAGACCATCAGGTCTACCTTTATTTTTGATGTCACCCATGGCAACCATACCATCAAAAATCGCCAACATGCTGCATTTTTCATCATGGTCAGAAATATCAATGCATTTGTCATATTTAATTTCACCCATGTTTGGCAGGGCAGTATCTGGAGAGGAACTACAGCCAACGGAGTGGTTGTCTCCGGCAGCTTCAGTATACACCAACTCCATTGGCATGAGATCCTCTGCCAGCAACTGTCCTGACCGCTGAACATCGCATAACACAACATTTGGATCTTTGACTACAATCAGTTCACTTATTGCTGTGCCATCTGGCATTTCCACCAATACCAGCTCATTTGGCGCGGCATCATCCATTACCATATCATTAGGCCCTTTGTGGATCACAGACATGACCTCTTCTGTGCGTTCGCCGTTACTTGGCGTTACCATCTTGTGAGCAACATCATCTGCAGCAGCAAATGCACCATTGCATACCAGTTGCTCTGCAGGTCCTTCATCTGGCACTGCAGAAATCATGTCTGCTCCACTTTTACTAACAGAGGCCTTTTCCAACAAAGCCAACAGGCCTTTTGCCCATCTGTCCCAATCTGTTATCTCTGCGCTACCAGAGGGACAGAGTGGCACAGCAACAGACACATTGCAAACATCACTTTTGTGTAAACCAGACTGTGGTAATACATTTTTAACCATTGCAGGCTGCAATACCACACTCTCACCACCTTGCTCTGGTGGCGCTTCATTAAATGCATGAACACCTTCACACCTGTCATTGCCAGACTGCATTAACCCCTTTTCACCATGAGTGTTTTCAAACATTTCCATTTTAGCATTTAACATTTTGTCATCACCATGTTCAGGTACCCTCCTATTCACCAGAGCGGCACCATAGCTGTCCCAGGCAACCTCCGGCTCCAAAACGCAGAGCTCCCTGGGGGTTTCTAGGGACACCTCTATAACCTTTGTCTCAGTTGCTAGGGGAGATCGCACATCTTTAACTACATTCATAGCAACGTTTTTATCTCTAGTGTGCTGCACTAGCCCATTAGCAGCTGGGCCATCAACTTTAGCCAACACAATATTGTCAGTTTTACCCATCACATTGTCATATTCAACTTTACCACTTGCCTCCCCACTGAACAGGGCACTGCAGCGAGGCAAGTCCTTTTCCACACAGACAGCGGATATCCCATTTGGGGTCATTTCAACTGCAGTGTGCACATTCACATAGTCATTTTCTATGCATTTACCAGAAACAGTCTTACCGATCACTGTAACAGGGGTTGTCATGTTCATTTGAGTACGTTGTCCATCCTTTATCGCACTTTCACTGGCCAACTCTCCCTGGTGGCCATGGGATGAAACTGCAGCAGCCACTGCTGACTCCTTAGCACCCCCTGCAGGCACAACAGATACTTCCTTACTGTTGCCAGAGGTGATTGCAGACACGCTTGCAAAAAAATCTGGGCTTGCAGACAAAGACTTCTGCCCAGTAGCCATATCTTCAGCCATGTTCCATAACCTGGGACAAGAAAAAATGCCATGCCTGAGCCGACCACATTCCAGGCATGGTACATTTTTGCACATTTCTTTAGTGGGACGCCTCTCCACATCTCCACTGTAGCTCCTTCTTCCGGTTGACATCTGATCTTTCGTTGCTAAAGGAGATGGCACTCTTCCAGCTGTACTTTGCTGACTCTCCCAATTGCAGCGACTTTGCGATTCTTGATGCATTGTTGCTTTCAGCTTGCCACGATCCTCTGTCGGCAATACGTTTCTCACTTGGTCTGCAGACTTGACATCACCACCGTTGCTACGGGCAACCACATACCTCTCAAACTTCTGATCCGCCTTTTGGACACTCCTGGCACTCAAATTAGGTTTCCCAAACATGGTCGCAGACCTTTGTCTGGCCATGTCACCTTGTCTTGGCGACTGAGACAAAGGGCACTTGGAGACAACATGCCCCCACTCTCTGCACCGCAAACAGCGCTCTTGCTTCAGAGCATTAGCAGAACGTTCCCAACTGCATCCTCTTGTAAGTATGGGACTTTGCATATTAACAGCTGGCCTGCCTGCACCAGCGTTGCCAGGGGCAACCACATGCACTTCCCCTTTAACTGGCGTTGGTTTAGCAAAAAACAGTCTGCAATGCTCTCCAGCAGGCTCAAACCCTTGCATCATCTTCGCAGTCACTCCACCAAACTTTTGCACCGTCCAGCAAAAATGAAGCACTGTCACTTTAAAGCAAGTTGCTTTTCACTTCATGCAAGCTCTCCTCAGCTGCACACACATATTGTGCTGTCTCAAGCACACAAACACAGTTCATATGAACTTACTTTTGCAGAGATCTCCAGTTCTGCCAAGATTCTCCTTTCACAGGCACATAACCTGCAACATGCAATGCCTTTTTCCTGGCTGCACTTCCGCACACATCCAACAGTTCCTGACGTGAACTCACTGTAGAGCAAGGACCCGGATGCCACCGTCTTGTGCCCGCATTCTCCACCACTTGTAATATTGGGGGTGTTTAGCTCAAGTGGGATATGCGGTTTTTAAGCGATTCACGCCAGTCCAGAACTATATTTAAGGGCCTGGTAGCCCATTTTTATTAAAGGCAAAAATAAAGTCCAAACAAAATAATGACTTCAGCCTCCTGGCTCACACATGTAAAAGGAAATGCCAAGCCACCTGGCCGTTTTCAGCAGTAGCACCACTGCTCAGCATGAAGCCCTCCTGACGCCTGTCAGCAACCTCAGATTTAGGTCTCTGGGTTTCACAGTGCACACCTGCACTCTACAGCTCTCTAGCTACTTCCCAGTGCACACCTGCACTCTCTGAGTTCTCCCTTGTAAGCCTGGACTCCTGGGGAGGGTGGAGCCCAGAATGCTGGTCCTGAGTCTCCTATCAGGCCCACACACACCTGCACAATCAGTGTGCTGATCAGCTCTAAAGCCTGAACTCAGGACTGGGGATTTCATCCCACCCGGATCTCTACGAAATCCCCAGGCTCCAGGTCCCAAAGCGGATTTTAGTAAACACAGAGGAAACTGAAAAGCCAGTTTCCTCTTAAAATAGCAAATACCCTGGAGCCCCTCAACCTGCCTGGTTGAGAATCCTGGGTCACCACACCCCTGGGGTACCACACTACTACAATATATATATATATATATATATATATATATATATATATTTATTGTGTGTATATATATATATATTTATTGTGTGTATATATATATGTGTGTATGTGTGTATATACTGTGTATATATATATATATATTTTTTTTTATATATTTTTTATATATTTTTTTTTTTCCTTTTTTAAAGCTATTGTTTTGCTTTCTTCTTATGTGTTACTTCTCAGTGTATCATGTTTGTGCATCAATGTCCTATTGCCATCCTTGAGCACAGGAAGGTTTACTGACGTATGTGTAATATTGTCAACTTTTTTTCTTGCACCTGTAGTTGGCCTCACCTCTCTCCCACACACAAGATATATGTTCTCACGGAGCTGAATATTTTCTCTGACTTGTGGTTGTCTCTTCATATATGAGAGTATTTCCTCTAGAGGAGGGTTAATGAAATTTCTGCCTTTTATAGTCAACTGCCTATAATCAGCAACACGGTATAGACTATAGAAACAAAGAAAAGGACTAGCAAGACTAGCTAGCTTTATATGCAGTATATATAACCACACTGTTTTGTTTTTTTGTTAGTTGTTTTGTGAAAGTCTTTGCAAAATGTTATACCTTAGCCAGGTAATTAGCATTTTCAAAGGGAGATCAGCAATGGCAACTTTCATATTTCTCATAGTAAGGATCATAGGCGTGTGCACAGCGTGTGCCAGATGTGCCCAGGCACACCCTAATCACCCTTTACAGCACAGATTGCCATTACTTCCCTGGCTCCCTCCTTCCCCCTGCAGTGCTACCAGCTTCCCTCCTCTCCTGCCAGCTGCAAGGATGTTTTAGGGTGAGTGGAAAGGAAGGGGCCGGTAAATATGTAATTGATCATCCCCTTCCCTTTCTGAATTAACATCTCGAGTGATCAGTAGCGTGTGTTTTGGGGTGCACACCTTAATGCAATAGACTGCGCACACCTATGGTGAAGGTGTATTTTAATACAGCAACTGAGCTGGAACAAGTATGCATATCAGGAGCTATGACTTCCCTTATGCTGCTTATTTGTTCTTGATCAGTGACCCATATGCAGAGGATCAGCTTAATAACTAATTAACTACCGTATTTATCGGCGTATACCGCTCACTTTTTTGCCCTAAAAATCAGGGCAAAATCGTGGGTGCGCGATATACGCCGATACCCGCTTTTCCGCACCGAGTTTGAACACTGCGCCAGCATATACCGAGCGCAGTACACTCGTGTATAGTCGGGCAGACTCGGCTCCTCTCGCGCTCACGTCCTGGACGGTATATGCTGGCGCAGTATTCAAACTCGGCGCGGGAAAGCGGGGATCGAGCGGGGAGGACGCCGCAGAAGGACGCCGGACCCGACGAAGAGGACACCCGAAGCCGCAGACGGACGCCGGACCCGACTAGGCCGCCGATGGACGCCGCGCAAGACACCAAAACTGTAAGTACTAAAATGTTTTTTTACAGGAATGTCGGGTCCACTTTAGGGGTGCGCGCTATACGCCGGAGCGCGCAATACCCCGATAAATACGGTAATAATTTTAAAAGGAGGTTAGTAATTGCTTATGACATGCTTTCTATAAGCCACATGAACCAATCAGCAGAGATGGATTAAGGCAGAATGGGTCCTTAGGCAAGGTTACAGTTTTGCCTCCCCCTATCCCTTTGAAAAATTTTTATAGGAGATTTAATATGCACAGGGAAGCTGCCCCGTCTGCGTCTGCTGTACCAGTATGGCGTTCCCCATCAATCACAAGTTCCTATTATGCCGCGTACACACGGTCGGAAATTTCTGATGAAAAAAGTCAGACGGAATTTTTTCATCGGATATTCCGACCGTGTGTATGCCCCATCTGACTTTTTCCATCGGAATTTCCGTTTGTCTGTATGGAATTCCGACGGTGAAAAAAACACGCATGCTTGGAAACAATTTGACGCATGCTCGGATGCATTGAACTTCATTTTCTAGGTTCATCGTAGTGTTGTACGTCACCGCGTTTTTGACGGCTGGAATTCGGTGTGTCCCTGTGTATGCAAGACCGCTTTAGCGGAATTCCTTCGGAAAAACCCATTGGAGTTTATTCCGACAAAATAGTCGTGAGACAGGCAGGTGCACAGTTTTGATCCCCCTGGTTTACTGCAGGAGTATGAGGCTGCAGCTGGGCTCCCTGGACATCCACTAAAGCAGCAGTCGCCAACCAGTGATCTGTGGACCACTGGTAGTTAATTAAAAAAATGTTGGTGGTCCCCAGGGGTTCTGCCACAAATCAACTTTGTGGCAGACCACAGATGTATACCGCCCAACATTGTTTTCAATATTGTTCTTAATGTGCACTGACAGTCAATACTGTCAGGCCTCGTACACACGACCGAGTTTCTCGGCAAAAACCAGCAAGAAACTTGCTGTTTTTTTTTTATTGCCGAGGAAACCAGTCGTGTGTACATTTTTCGACGAGGAAACTGTCGAGGAACTCGTCAAGCCAAAAAGAGAGCATGTTCTCTATTTCCTCGACGGGAATGGAGAAAATTGGCTCGCCAAGTTCCTCAACAGCCTCACAAGGAACTCGACGAGCAAAACGATATGTTTCGCCCGTCGAGTTCCTCGGTCGTGTACGAGGCCTGAGTGCACATTAATACCAGATGTCTCTGTGTAGTTCCAGCTCCTGTGAACTCAGAGGGAGGCACCGGGAGTAGTGCATAGCGTGGAAGGTAAGGGACTTCCAATGGCCATGCTGATCACAGACTGTGGGAGGGAACACAGGGCTTGAGCACATGGCTGGATAAGGAGGTGAGATCCAATGATGAGTCTGTGTCTAAGGCAAGTGCGATGCAGAGTGTGGGGGGAGGGGAGAAGTTGAGTAGAGCGCTGGAGCATTGTGTGTAAAAGGCATGTATAATTCATGTTAATGGTCTGCGGGATTCAAAATAGTGAGTTTAGTGGTCCAGGAGGTCCGAAAAGGTTGGCGACCACTGCACTAGAGCCTGGGCTCCTGCCTAGGCTGCTTTGTGAATGATCTGGCAATGCCAATAATATGGAGTCAGATCTGGAAGTGATAAATTCTAAATGCTTGTTATTGAATACAGCACTTTGAACATTGTCTGTACATGTTGTGACTGATTGAAAAAGACCAACGAAATTAAACATACAGTGTGATTATAATACGGCATCAAAATGGGCACTGGGTGTACTTTCTTGATGATCATGATGGCTTCCGGGCACACTGCATGCTGAATGTCTCAGGGCTAGCATCAATCCTGGCTTTTTCACACAGGTATAGGATTCTGTTATGCATTTGGCCCCTGGGTGTGCACAGCCCATAAGAGTATTTCCAGATATTTTAAGATAAGTGTGTTATTTATCACTATTATACTATGTTATATTATATTATATAATAGTTTACTATTATACTATGATCCTCTATGCTAAAGTTTACATTTTTATATACAGGGTGGGCCATTTATATGGATACACCAAAAACAAAAGTTGGATTCAAAATGGCCGACTTCAAAATGGCCGCCATGGTCACCACCCATCTTGAAAAGTTTCCCCCCTTACATATACTAATGTGCCACAGACAGGAAGTTAAAGTGGAAGTAAACCCTCCTATCGTTTTCAGCCAAGGAAGCGGCCATCTTGACCTCTGTTTAATCTGCAACTGCCATGATGCTGTACATGTGACCTGTTATGAAACCAGCCATTGGATGGTTTGGCAGTTTGGTTGAGAGCACAAACAAATGTGACAGCTAGCAATTCCGGCATGCCGGGAATGTTAACTGTTTTTGTAACTATGAAATTGAAGGGTTTACTTCCACTTTAATATCACCAACCATTCCCATTTTATTAAGGTGTATCCATATAAATGGCCCGCCCTGTATAACTTCTACCCTGTGCTTCTTATGCTTTGACATATAAACACCAAACTGTCCATAAAACATTGCCCTGGTAATTACTGATCCAGAAAGACACCATGACAGCCCCAGAGCTTTCTTATCCCCACAATCACTTGCTCCTTCCAGCGGCAGTGGTGGTTCCATCAGTAAGATCTGACATCAGACAGAAATGAAAAGAATGAGACCCGGCTAGTGACCCCGACAAATTAAAAGTGACGTCACCTATGCATCAGGTATCACAAACCATAAAGGACGTCACAAGCTTTATTTACACGGTTCTCATGTCCACATAACACAGCACCTGCAGAACCAGACTGTGGCTTAAACAGAGGGGAACTCTGCAGCCCCCCTCAGCAGTCCAAAACATACTGTAAGACATTCTCTTGGGTTTAAATTGAGGAGAGTACAAGGAAGAAGTAAGATTTCATTAACCCCTTGGCTGCCGTAAAGTATGTGTAAAGCCGAGCAGCAGAGGGGTTAACCCTCGGGTTGCCAGGGAAACGCTGTGATATGGTGAAGCGGGTGTCTTTGGCAGCTTGGGGTTGAAGATAACTATGGTCATGGTAAAGGGGCTTAAGCCTCGGACTCGAACATCTTCTTTCTGCCTTCCATGCCAGATTTCTCTTCAATGTTCTTACGCCAGTCACCAACATCACGCAGGTCCTTCTCCTGAGGACAGAGAAATATACAAGCGTTAGATTTTCTCGAACCATCTATGAAATGCGTTCTGACTGTCTGGTTGTACAATTGTCTCTATTATACTTGCTCTGTTCATACCTTAAAGCGGAGTTCCCCCCAAAAATGGAACTTCCACTTTTTGGAATCCTCCCCCCCTCCGGTGTTACATTTGGCACCATTCCGGGGGAGGAGGGAATAGATACCTGTGTAATACAGGTATTTGCTCCCACTTCCTGGCATAGATCACCGCGGTGATCGCGCTGACCTATGCCACTTCTTGCGCCTACACTGTCCTCCCCCGCTGTCTTCTGGGAGACACATAGGTCCCAGAACACAGCAGGGACCAGTGAGGACACGCAGCGCGACTCACGCGAATGCGCACTAGGGAACCAGGAAGTGAAGCCGCAACGATGGCGGCGGCAACAGCCGAGAGCCGAGCGACTGATCAGCTTCGGCTGCCGACATCGCGAGCGCCCTGGACAGGTAAGTGTCCATATATTAAAAGTCAGCAGCTGCAGTATTTGTAGCTGCTGGCTTTTAATATTTTTTTTAGGCGGACCTCCGCTTTAAGGCCTATTAAAGAATATCTAAAGTCAAGAAATGGTTTTCTATTTTGAAAAGTGTAGAGCAATGGTCTCCAAACTACAGCCCCTTGTCTTCATCCAGCCTTTTTGGCACTCTTCCTCCCACTGACACCAACAATGGGGCATGATTCCTGTTACTGACATCAACAGCGGGGCACAATTTCTCACATTATCACCAACAATAAGACATTATGGCTCCCATTGACACCAACGATTGGGCACTATTCCTTCCATTGACACCAACGACTGGGCACTATTCCTCCCATTGACACTAACGATTGGGCACTATTCCTTCCATTGACACCAACGACTGGGCACTATTCCTCCCATTGACACTAACGATTGGGCACTATTCCTTCCATTGACACCAACGACTGGGCACTATTCCTCCCATTGACACCAATGATTGGGCACTATTCCTCCCACTGACACCAACAATGGTGCACTATTACTCCATCTAACGCCAAAGAAGCAGTGTTTACTCCCATTGATGCCAAGATAATTTCAACTTCCAATGGACACATTCCACCCCCACTAAAGTCTGAGGGATAGTAAACTGGCCCTTTGTTTAGAAAGTTTGGAGACCCTTGTTATAGAGAATAATTAAAACCCCTATAAGGTTTTTTTGCCATCTGTGTCCCAATTCTTTCCTTTTTTTTGCTTTAACAAACCTGAAAGTGAAAGGAACCACCAAAGTGAAAGGAAATTGAACAAGTCTCCGATAGAAGTGTTTCCATTAGAAGATTTCTCCTCTATTGCTGTCCCAGAGACAATGGTCACCACGACAAATAAAGAGGGTAAAGCCTCGTACACACGCTCGGTTTTCTCGGCAAGAACCAGCAAGAAAACTGCTGGCAGAGTAAACCGTGCGTGTGTACGAGGCTTTGAGGTTTCTCGTCAAGAAAACTGCCCAGAATCTAGACGAGAAAAATAGAGAACCTTCTCTCTATTTTCTCGTTGTGATTCTCAGCAGTGTTTTCCTGCCGAGAAACCCGAGCGTCTGTATACTTACCTGTCGCCATGGAAACACGCGCATGCTCGAAATGACATTGACGCATGCGCGGTAGCTTCCAAGGCATAGGTAGGGCGTAGCAAGATGGCGGCGACGGCATTGAATGTGACGAGCGCATGCTCATTATAGGCGATGACGTCACCATGTTCGTGCCATTGAAAAGAACGATGGCTCTTAGGAATGGAGTGTGTGTACACTCGGCCGGCAAGAGAATCTTGGCAAGAATCTTGTCTGGAAAAACAACGTTTTTTTCCTGACGAGATTCTGGGCTGTGTACAGGGCTTGAATCTCCGTAACAGGACAGGACTTAGAGATGTTACTGTACTTTGACAGTTATTGATAAATCTTTTCAGTAAAATGGCTGAAGTCTCACCTTATCAGTGTCCTCTTTCTTGACTTGCTTGAGGTTGGCACGGAGCTCCATGTTGACCTTGTGTTTGGAACCCAGCAAGGCACGAAGCATAGCGTCAGCAGACATACGCACACGTCTGAGTGCCGGCCTCTTGAATTTACCTCTCAGGTCAAAGATTTTCTGGTTTAAGTCTTCCAGCTACAAACAGAATCAAAAAAAGTTTTAGTTTAAGATATTTTTTTACTTTTATTAAGGTGCACAAAGCTGTTTTCTGTTCACTTTACTAAATGTGTTCTGTAATTTTTTTCCTTCCCAGAAAGTGATGCACAAATTTGGATTTTATATATCATAATTTCTCTCTATGTCTGTCCCTACCCATGATGCTCCTTAACAAATGGACAAAGGTAGACACTGTATATAGCAACAAAACACTAGAAACCAATAAACGTAAAGTGCTACCTTCAAAACCTATACATTCCAAATACAATTTTCTTCACCTTCATCCAACACCACATTTATTTTACATGACTGATATTTTAATTTTGTGTGGCTGCTGGAAAATTGATTCCCATGCTGGCTTCTTATATGTCCTTCAAATGGCAACATATTGCCACCAGAGTTTTTAGTTCTGCTTGGTTCCTATGTACGTTACAAAGTCAGACGATGGCTTAACACTACTTTTAGACCCCTTTTACACTGAGGCGCTTTGCAAGCACTATAACGCTAAAAATAGCGCCTGCAAAGCACCCTGAAAGAGCGGCTCCATTCAGGGCCGATCCTAAGCTGGGTGCACAGGGTGCATTGCACCCAGGCGCATGCAGAGGTGGGGATGCCGAAGTGCCAGAGTTCTCCCCTCCCTCCTTCTCTTCTTGTTTGTGTCCGTCAAGAACTAGTGTTCTGAGCATAGGTGTGTATCCGTCCAGAACTAGTGTCCTGAGCATAGGTGTGTGTCCGTCCAGAACTAGTGTTCTGAGCATAGGTGTGTGTCCGTCCAGAACTGATGTGTGAACATAGGACAGCCCATCCAGCCTGGCAGTGCTCGGGGGAGGGGCCGCTCCTCTTCCTGACACGAGGGTTCTAGTTTTCAGTGGCTACTGAGTGCTGATGTGCAGGAATGAATTCCTCACACTGGGAGTCTTGGATCCCGCACTGTCTCCAACAACTCCTATGCTGGCTGGGGCCTACAATTTTAAAAGGGGATCCCAAGCTGTCTGTCCACAAGGGAGGAAACTGTCTTAATGAAGGAGACCAGGGGAGAACTTGCCCTGGAGAACACCGGCAAAGTGCTGATGTCTCGGGTGAGGCTTGGTGACTTGATTAAGGAGGGATCCACTACATTGGAAGCCCTGCAGTTCGCCGGTTCAGCTTAAAGGCTCTTCTACTGCACGGCTGGAGGTTCGGGACTTTAAAATCCTGTGGCAGAGGATTCCCGGACGCATCCAAGTTCATCCAAAAGGTCTGTGGCAGAGACCAAGTTCATCCAAAAGGTCTGTGGCAGAGACCAAGTTCATCCAAAAGGTCTGTGGCAGAGACCAAGTTCATCCAAAAGGTCTGTGGCAGAGACCAAGTTTATTCCACAACAGTCTGTGGCCGAGACCGTCTGGACATTAGTTTGTGCATCATCCCGGCTGCTAGGCCATGTGAGAGGGGACTATGCGGGTGAGCAATACCCACTCAATAGTTGAGAGTGGAGACTGATCGACTATTTTTGAGCATTCTGTACCACGTTCCTGAACCTTCCCCTACTCTTCTCCTCCCTTCTACTTTCTCTTGTTCAAGTTATCCTGCAGTCAGTGCCGATCCTGACCTCCCTGGGGGCTTCTTAAAGTTGAGAAGCGTGTATCTTGACATCGCGGAAATTACATCTTACATTAAAGTGAGAAGCGTGGGTGTGCTGGCTGCATGGGAGAAGAGGTAAGAGGCGGGGTGAGGGGCTGAAAATGACTTCTCACCAAGTGGGGCCTCTAGTAATTTGGGGGGCCCTAAACGGCTTGCATAGTGAGCCTATAGGGCGGATAAGGCCCTGCCTGCAGTGAAAATAAAACCAAACTGTTGAAGGTTTTACATCTGTCTGGACATTGCATTTACTATGGAATTCCCTACCCTGACAACGAAGCTTAAGAGGTAACGTGCAAACCCAAAATGTAACCAGCAGCTCCTGCGGGGGTAGTGCTTCATAAGTAAAAATGTACCTCTTTGGAGCTCTTTGAGACTTTGACCTCCATGTCGTACCTCTCCTCATCAACCACATCAATCTTGGCATGTAACTTCTTGCAGAATTCCTGGATGAAGATAAGGAAGTTAACAAAGAAAATAAATAAATATGTTTACTCTGCACTAATTGAATTGTTGTAGATTTTTATTTTAACAGTGGAGGAATCCCTGCTTTCATAACACAATAACATAGCAGGGAGAATTCCTCCATCCACCTTGCTTGTGCGAATGGGGGAATCCGTTCAGTTTTTTTCGATCAGCCCACCGATCCGTGTATGATAGTCCTTACTCTACTCTTTTTGGAAACACACGTCTCATGCAGGTTGAATTGGTGCAATCTCTTTCTGATCGCATGCAGTTTGACTCAAACTTCAACAACAGGTTGAAGGAAAGAAAATAGCTTGATTCCCCTATCAACACTCAGGCCTCGTACACACGACCGAGTTTCTCGGCAAAAACCAGCAAGAAACTTGCTGGGAGATATTTTTTTGCCGAGGAAACCGGTCGTGTGTACATTTTCGTCGAGGAAACTGTCGAGAAACTCGACGAGCCAAAAAGAGAGCATGTTCTCTATTTCCTTGACGGGAATGGAGAAAATTAGCTTAACAACTCGACAAGGAAAACGTTGTGTTTCGCCCGTTGAGTTCCTCGGTCGTGTGTACGAGGCTTCACTGTGTTATAGCCACCAACATAGCCACAGTGACATAGCCACCAACAGTGATCAGGCAAAAAAAAAAAACCTGACAGGCTGGTTGTGCTGAAGTTGATTGATGGATCGAATTCAGTACAAGCAGCCTGCCCGAATTTTGATCCATCTATGGCCAGCTTTAGGCATCCACAGCTTATTTTCTGAGGGCCTTAGGCTGGCCATACACGGTTTGAATCTGCCGAGATTCGAACTGTTAATGGGCATTCAAAGAAATTTGCACAGTCTATGACCTGTCTATGTCATGATAACACCACACGTCAATAGAAAAGAAAATACCAGACCTTAGGTGGCTCTGAACATTCATATCCAACGCGGAACACTGGGTTCTAATTACATGGATTTGAAGTGATGGTAAGTGTAGGGGTGTGATTACTTGTTTATATATGATAAATCTGTACTTTTGTTAAAGGGGTTGTAAAGGCTCATTTTTTTTCACCTTAATGCATCCTATGCATTATGGTGGGAAAAAAAACAAGCAATGACGCCCCCCGATTTACTTACCTGAGCGTCCTCTTCTCTTTGGAGTCTGGCCGTCGATTGGCTAGAATTGCTAGATTGATAGCAGCGCAGCCATTGGCTCGTGCTGCTGGCAATCACATGCAATGACGCTGTGCGCCAGGAGGGGAGGGTGGGGCCGTGTGATACAGTCGGTAGCTATAGCCGCCAGCTGTATCACGGAAGCGTGCCCGCAAGCAAACCCCCTTGGGAGAGCACTTCCCATAAAGGGGGTTAGCTGATGCCGGGAGGAGCCGAGACAGCCACCAAGGGACCCCAGAAGACCAGGATCGGGGCCACTCTGTGCAAAACTAGCTGCACAGTGGAGGTAAGTATGACATGTTTGTTATTTTTTCTTTTTTTAAACGGGAACCTTTAGAGCCCATTCACACAGGTCCGACTTTGGATCCGACTTCAAGTCGCCCCAATTCGCCCCTAGTTGCCTCAAGTATCGCTGCATGAAGACATCAATGTAAGTGAATGAAGCCGTCTTAATGCACACTACTGCAGTCTCTCCGACTTGAAAAAAGGTTTAGTGTCCCTTTAATTTAGATAATTAAAATGAATACACCATATCAATTACAGTGGGGATCGAAAGTTTGGGCATCCCAGGTAAAAATTTGTATTAATGTGCATAACGAAGCCAAGGAAAGATGGAAAAATCTCCAAAAGGCATCAAATTACAGATTAGACATTCTTATAATATGTCCAAAAAATTAGATTTTATTTTTCCATCATTTACACTTTCAAAGTGCACCCTGCAGAGTTAATATCTTGTACTGCCCCTTTTGGCAAGTATCACAGCTTGTAAACGCTTTTTGTAGCCAGCCAAGAGTCTTTCAATTCTTGTTTGAGGTATCTTTGCCCATTCTTCCTTACAAAAGTCTTCCAGTTCTTTGAGATTTCTGGGCTGTCTGTCACGCACTGCTCTTTTAAGGTCTATCCATAGATTTTCAATTATGTTGAGGTCAGGAGATTGTGAAGGCCATGGCAAAACCTTCAGTTTACGCCTCTTGATGTAATCCCCCGTGGATTTTGAGGTGTGTTTAGGATCATTATCCATTTGTAGAAGCCATCCTCTCTTTAACTTCAGCTTTTTCACAGATGGCATCAAGTTACCATCCAAAATTTGCTGAAATTTGATTAAATCCATTTTTCCTTCTACTCGTGAAATGTTCCCTGTGCCACTGGCTGCAATACAACCCCAAAGCATGATTGATCCACCCCCATGCTTAACAGTTGTACAGAGGTTCTTTTCATTAAATTCTGTGCCCTTTCTTCTCCAAACGTACCTTTGCTCATTCCGGCCAAAAAGTTCTATTTTAACCTCATCGGTCCACAGAACTTGTTTCCAAAATGCATCAGGCTTGTCTATATGTTCATTTGCAAAGTTCAAACGCTGATTTTTGTGGTGAGGATGTAGAAGAGGTTTTCTTCTGATGACTCTTCCATGAAGACCATATTTGTACAAGTATCTCTTTATAGTGGAATAGTGTACCACAACTCCGGTGTCTGCCGGATCTTTCTGGAGGTATCGTGCAGTCATTGAATTGCTTTTCTCACAATCCTGCGAGCTGTTCTGTCTGATATTTTTCTTGGTCTTCCAGATCTTGCTTTAACTTCCACTGTTCCTGATGACTGCCACTTCTTAATTACATTCCGAACAGAGGATATTGACATCTGAAAACGCTTTGCTATCTTCTTATAGCCTTCTCCAGCTTTGTGAGCGTTAACTATTTTCAGTTTCAGTTTTCTAGACAACTGCTTAGAAGAACCCATGGTGCTGATTGTTGGGGCAAGGTCAGATGAGTCTGGGCATTTAAAACCTTTGAGATTGACATCGCCTGGTCTTCCCAGACGATGATTGAGAACAATCCATGACACTGGCAGGTCTCAGCTTTGCAAAGGGGCCAGTGCATGCTATAAATTCTGCAGGGTACTCAAACTTTTTCAGACGCCATTGTTTTGTTTTCTGTAATGTTGAAAGTGTAAATGATGGAAATAAAATCTAACTTTTTTTGACATATTATAAGAATGTCTAATCTGTAATTTGATGCCTTTTGGAGATTTTTCCATCTTTCCTTGGCTTTGTTATGCACATTAATACAAATTTTTACCTGGGGTGCCCAAACTTTCGATCCCCACTGTACATGCATTATTTGTTCAACCATGTCATCTTTATCTGTAAGCACTATTTGAAATCAAGGTCTAATGTTTACCTGTTCCAATATGTTGAAAAGTCAACAATTCCGATGGAACAAAATTTAGAAGAAGCAAATGTGTTAGCCAGTATTTTTCCCATAGCTACCAATCAGATCCTCCTCCTTCTCATTCTCTGATATGTATGGAAGGAGGAAAAGGAGAATTTGACTGATTCCTTTGCACAATGCAGACTGTCTTTCCTCGATGACGTTGATAATAAAGCCTGCTGTCAGTCTTATTCAGTATGAAGGGAAATCACTAATAGCAATCTATAAGAAACCACTTCCTAACTGAAAGTGAAGGAATCTTAAATCCTATGGTACCTGAAGATCCGCCAAGGAACTTGGAAGGCTCAGAGGGGGGCAGTTTTCAGACAGGTAACGTTCTTTTTCAGCAGCTGCGTCTGCCTCTTCTTTCTCTAGAGCGACTTTCGCCACCTGGAGCATCAAGCTCTGTCCATAGAAAATAAAGAGTGTTAGGAAGCAACACATTTAAAATGTCTTTAAAGTTTAAATTATGTTGTATGTTAAGGAGAGTGAGATTCAAAGCACTGAGTTCTTTTTTTCATCTAGTATGTTGGGATGGTGGTGCAGCTAGTGTATGGATGCTCAGTCGTTGAAGTCTTAAAGTGGATGTAAACCAGATTCATGAAATTTCTAGCTGGGCACATATATCTGCAGTATTTTGTTATCTCTCTTCAATGTGCCAAGTCCTGTAGCTCTCTACTGACCCATTCCTCTGTTATCAGTCTGATAACTCCTGACAAATTTTTGGACACATCAGATAATAGAAGCCCAAAATTTCTGTCAGGGGAGGTTGCTAAAATAAATTAGCAGGGAGCTGTCCCTGTTACAAAACACCTCTGAGAGTCTCTGCCTATGATTAGAGGGGGTGTGTGCCTTTCCTCCAATCAGCAATGTTAGCTATCTTGGCTGTATGCCCAGACATCACACTCTGTGTTAAACAGGAAGAGAAAATCTCCTAACACGATCTGAACTTTCTAACAGTATATAAATATGAAGACAGCAGATATACATGTAAAACGTATGTAGGGAGATTTGGTTCATCCCTGTGTATCATCTGAGGCTGTTCACTTCACTGGGTGTATGGAGGGTTTACATCCACTTTAAGTTTACATCCAAGTACACCTAGTAGTAAAACATACAGGCTAGTTTAATAAGCACTACAAAGACCAACAGGTATTGGTACAGTAAAGTTACTTCAATGAATTAACCAAGTCATATTTTAAAGTGCAGGTATAGCCAAAACTTTGATAGAGCAAGGAAGGGTTAAAACCTGTACATTTTTGCCCCATTAGCCCAGGTTCACACTGATGTGGGTTAGAGAACCCAAACTCAGCTGAACTCGCACAATTTCAAACCGGCAATGCAGTCCAACGTCAGGGGCGATTTGACAGACATCTTTGCGGGTTCCTGCACAGATGTCTATTCAATGGCCCCAGAAGTCACCAAAAGTATTACAGGAACTGCTTTTGGGAATCGCTGCGGCGCCGCAAAGTTGGCATCGCACCGATTGGGACAGTGCCATTGCCGGCAATAACCACCAATTTGGCATGTCAAATTGCTTGCCAAATTGGCCCAATGTGAATGTGGGCGGAGGGATATTTTCCTTTGTTTCTTGTCCCAGAGATGGAGCGGAAAGATTTACCCGCACCTCTTGTTCAGGTGACAGCTGTAATATTTTTGGGGTGTTAAAGGTCACTGGGTGAAGTAGAGTCAACAAAGATGGCAATAAAAACCTGGCAAGTATTCAAACTATTTCCTATTGTATCAAAAACGAAAAGTGTTGGCTATATTACACTTTAATATCGCTGATGCTCTTTGTATTGGGGCACTGAATACACCATAAGTAGTGGTATTACTAGAAAGTTCTGAAGATTTCTGTAATAGTGGTGACTGAAGCTGGCCATAGATGGGTAGAATTTGGAATGAAAATTCTTAGGAAAAGAATGTTCTAGGAAAGTTTGTTTGGTTTTATAATCATCAGCTGGTCAAATCAACAATTGTTTTCGACCACAGTGACGCGAAAATGTGAAGGAGCAGGATGGAAAATGTGTCTTGAAAAATTTCTAACAACGTATGTGGTTTTTGGTAAAGTCAATTCATTCCAAAATGAAATGTTAAAGCAAATGACATCTTTTGAATGTTCTGAGAATTTTAGTATGAGTGTTCCTAAGACTTTTCCCACAAATGGAAGACTGACTCTCACTTCCTGTTCTAGTGACAACTATAACATTTTGGATGTGTCAGTACTTTCACACACATCACAGTAGTCACTGGAGAAATATGAAAGGAAGATCTACAAAGACCCTACTATATCCAAAACTTTCCCTACTCTATCTAAAACTTTCTCTACTATATCCAAAACTTTCCTTACTCTATCCAAAACGTCCTCTACTATATCAAAAACTTTCCCTACTATATCCAAAACTTTCCCTACTCTATCCAAAACTTTCCCTACTCTATCCAAAACTTTCTCTACTCTATCCAAAACTTTCCCTACTATATCCAAAACTTTCCCTACTATATCCAAAACTTTCCCTACTCTATCCAAAACTTTATCTACTATATCCAAAACTTTCCTTACTCTATCCAAAACGTTCTCTACTCTATCCGAAACTTTCTCTTCTCTATCCAAAACTTTCTCTACTATATCCGAAACTTTCCCTACTATATCCAAAACTTTCCCTACTCTATCCAAAACTTTATCTACTACATCCAAAACTTTCCTTACTCTATCCAAAACGTTCTCTACTCTATCCGAAACTTTCTCTACTCTATCCAAAACTTTCCATACTCTATCCAAAACTTTCTCTACTCTATCCAAAACTTTCCCTACTCTATCCAAAACTTTCCCTACTCTATCCAAAACTTTCTCTACTCTATCCAAAACTTTCTCTACTCTATCCAAAACTTTCTCTACTCTATCCAAAACTTTCCCTACTCTATACAAAACTTTCCCTACTCTATACAAAACTTTCTCTACTCTATACAAAACTTTCTCTACTCTATCCGAAACTTTCTCTACTCTATACAAAACTTTCTCTACTATATACAAAACTTTCCCTACTCTATCCAAAACTTTCCCTACTCTATCCAAAACTTTCTCTTCTCTATCCAAAACTTTCCCTACTCTATACAAAACGTTCTCTACTATATCCAAAACTTTCCATACTCTATACAAAATTTTCCCTACTCTATCCAAAACTGAATATAAAAAAAGTTATGACTATACATACACTTTATCTCTATACTACTGAGATGTGTCTCTACTTGTTCACAATAATGTTATTTATAACACACTAAAAGCACTGTGCTGCTAATGAGGTGATGAGCAACAGGTCGTTAAATCTTTTAGTAGCAAAGATGTTTAATTGGCCGGAATAATGCCTAGAATACCTATCAGGCAGTATATGCAATATATATGTAAAAAAGTTATTGAACAAGAACATGTATTAATATTATTCTGATAATATGTAAATGAGTGTTTTCTCAATTGCTGTGGTTTCTTTTGTAAATGTTGCATTCACATTAGGCAACAAACCTGTGGGATTAATTTCCCAAAACTGAAGAGCGCAAAATGCAGCTCTGCATACAAACCAATCAGCTTCCATTTTTTTTGGCGTAATTGAACGCGCTGAAATTAGAAGCTGATTGGCTACCATGCACAGCTGCACCAGATTTTGCACTCACATGGTAATGCTGATAATTACAGACACATGCTTACCCACACATAGTGGGTATCAAGGGGTTAAGTGGCCTGACTGGTCCTGACTTCTGCCTACAAAAATCTCGAAGTTCTAAACGGAATCCTTCAGCTTGTTCAATTAAGCTTTGGCAATAATCCTAGGTTCACATTGGAGCGATTTGTCATGCGGTTTGAGAGGTCAAATCGCATGACAAGTCGCAGCCTATTGGAGGCAATGGTACTGTTCCAATCAGTGCGACACAGATTTTGCGGCGCCGCACCATTTTTCTAAAGTAGTTTCTGTACTACTTTGCCGATTTCAGGTATGACTTCAATAGACATCTATGCATGATGCTACAAAGATGTCTATCAAGTAGCACCTGAAATTGCTCTGACCTTGCTACTTTGAAATCGCGCTTCTTCAAGTGACGTAGCGTGATTTCAAAGTAGCATCAATGTGAACCAGGGCTAAAACCTGGAAGCTGATTTGTTTCTTTGTAGAGCTGCACCATATTGTGCATTCTCCAGTTTTAGTAAATCCTCCCCATAGCAACATATCATAAAGGTATTATAATGCGTTAGTATCACAAGTTTGTGTATGTAATTTAGAGTTACATTAGTAAGCCATCATTACATTTTCAAATTTAACCTACATCGTATTTTCCTATGCGTTACATTCAACCACTGCTTCACCAATTTTGCTTACCTTCAGGTGCGTTTTACGGGAATTTGTCATTTTAGACATCTTGGCGGTTTATGTGATACCTGCAAATGAAACACCACGAGAATTATTGTTAGTTGGTATACTGTCTCTGATATAAGGCAGCATTATAACAGTATCAATGCCGACAAACCACCCAGCATTTACCGGTAAGTTCTGGAGTAATCTTTGGTCCTGACGTCTGCCTACAAAAATCCCGAAGTTCTAAACTGAATCCTTGGCCGTTCTTCTTTTTCAATCTCTCCCCACCCCCTAAATAGACCGTGGCTGGGGGGCTAGAGACACTGACACCTGCCGCCTCTTTTAAGTCACTCGATCTCATGGGAAGTATGAGAAACTGTAAGACTTTCCCAAAATATCTTGCCGAAGCTTTAAGGAACGTCAGCTGTCTCTCCTCGTCCAAGTTGTGACTGCCCAGCAAATCTTCACTGGCAGCCCCCAGCCCATAAAGAGGGCACAGGTGAAAATAGTGAGGATTATATACTCCTCCTGCTTGATCCAGGCACTAGACATATTTAGGGAGGTCTTATTTCATACTCCAAATAAAGAACATACTGTACTCTCTTATAATGCTAAGTAGCTCTGTGTGCCTGTCCAGAGTCACCATGGTACCTTGGACTTGATTTAATAACAAAGTGCAGGAGCAATCAATCGCAGTACAGCTTTGCTTAATCCATGATTTTTGACTAATCTTGAAGGGTTACTGCCTGTTGCATATATTACATATCGCCATTGGGCACATATTACATATCGCCATTGGGCACATATTACATATCGCCATTAGGCACATATTACATATCGCCATTGGGCACATATTACATATCGCCATAAGGCACATATTACATATCGCCATTGGGCATATATTACATATCGCCATTGGGCACATATTACATATCGCCATTGGGCAAATATTAAATATCGCCATCAGGCACATATTACATATCGCCATTAGGCACATATTACATATCGCCATTAGGAACATATTACATGTCGCCATTGGGCACATATTACATATCGCCATTGGGCACATGTTACATATCGCCATTGGGCACATATTACATGTCGCCATTGGGCACATATTACATGTCACCATTGGGCACATATTACATGTCGCCATTGGGAACATATTACATATCGCCATTGGGTGAAACATTACAAGTAGTAATGTGTAAACAAAGAGGTCTATGCAACATGCATTGAATATCCTACTTCTCTAGTCTAGTCTAGTTTCTACACTGAAAAAATCTTTATATATCTACTAAAAAAGTTCATATCTGCACCCTAAGGTTCCATGCACACTGGATGCTAAAATAATGTTATACAAACCCTAGTAGCTTTGCAGTAAAACTTTCAACGTTTTTTAAAGTTTTTGCAATAGCGTTTATTAGCGTTTTTTAATTTATTTTTTCAATATTTCAAAAACGTTAAAAAACGCTGGTGAGCCACATTTGTGAGTGTTTGTCAACGTTTATGAGCATTTATGAGCGTTAGTGAGCATTTATGAGTGTTTATGGGCGTTTGGCATTTTTTGTGGTCAGAAAAAAAGACTCCTGAACCCGATTTTAGGGCATTCAGAAAACAACCCATAAACTCCACTGCTGATAAACGTCCAAAAACACCCCTGTGTGCATGGACACATAGGATAACATAGAGGAGAGTTTATGGGATTAAAAAAAAAAAAAAAAAATGGTCAAACTCCAAAAAAAAATGACGTTTATGAGCTCCAGTGTGCAGGGAGCCTTAGTATATTGAACACGGAATGCAACGCGATTGGTTAAAGCAACCTCTGGAACCATGGCAGCAGGGTGACAATTCCCAGCATACCCCACAGCATGCCAAGGTTTGTGATTCGTTAGTTTCTAGGAACACCACACCTGAATACACAAAACATCTACACGAGTCATGTTGCCAATACAAAAACAATAGCTCGGCTACCCAACTACAGTGATATTAAATGGCCAACATGCTGCAAAGTCTTTAAGTAGCCGTTAATGCTGAAAACATATTTTGGGCATAAAAAAACACCTATTTGGATGAGCTGGTTTGCTAAAGGCATATGCCTTGTACACACGACCGAGGAACTCGACGGGCGAAACACATCGTTTTCCTCGTCGAGTTCCTTGTTAGGCTGTCGAGGAACTCGACAAGGCAAGTTTCTCCATTCCCGTCGAGAAAAAAGAAGGCTCTCTTATTGGCTCGATGAAGATCAGTTTATACCTCTTCATTCCTGCCCATATCTATCTATCTTTCTATCTATCTATCTATCTATCTATCTATCTATCTATCTATCTATCTATCTATCTATCTATCTATCTATCTATCTGTCTCTATCTATCTATCTATCTATCTATCTATCTATCTATCTATCTATCTATCTATCTACTCAGCATATTGCATGGAACTTTCCAAAGTGTTGGATCTCTTACAGTACCAACACAGCTCTCCAAATGCCATGATCCCTCCACTACCATACAACAGTTGTCTTCCCATGTTTACCCAGCTTCAGGTTTCCAGGAATACATGAAAAGAGGTTCAAAAGATGACGACCATTTATAAAACGTATGCAAGCTGAAAAATGTCCAGCTTCTGTGTGTTGTATTTATTTTCTTACAACCTGTATCTTATACAGAAACCCTTACTCTACTATGTTTTAAATTGCATACAAGATACAGTAAAACCTTGGTTTAAGAGCGTTTTGCAAGACAAGCAAAATGTTTTAATAAATTTTGCCTTGATATACAAGCGATGTCTTGATATAAGAGTAGCGT
This sequence comes from Rana temporaria, assembly GCF_905171775.1. Lineage (NCBI taxonomy): Eukaryota > Metazoa > Chordata > Amphibia > Anura > Ranidae > Rana > Rana temporaria. The sequence continues at coordinate 43,593,753 of NC_053499.1, read as the reverse complement.
CATGTCACCACTGAGTATAAAAAAGAAGAGAGGAAGCTCTAAGTGTAGCAATATGGTTACATTTAATGAAGGTACAACATTTAGCAACTTATTGCTACACTTAGAGGTACCTCTCATCTCTTTTATACCCTATGTAAAAAAATGCTTTGATATACAAGTGCTTTGGATTACAAGCATGTTTCTGGAACGAATTATGCTCGCAATCCAAGGTTTTACTATGTAATTAGCAAAGTAGCATTTTTTTTTTTTTTTAATCCACTTTATTATTTTTTTTTTTTTCTTATTTCATACATAAAGTAGCACTTTTTAGTAAAGAACAAAAATGTCATTTTATGCAATCTCCAGTTTTATGAACGGCCATTCATTTTATACAGTACATCTAGCTGTCCTATAAACCCGATGACATATTTCAATTTCAACACACACACATTGCTCGTCTCTAATCGGCTGGGTGATTATACTGACTGCGCTAGCAATAATACATACAAATGTACCCTGAGATTCGATATCATGATCAGCAATTACTGTAGACTTATTTGTAACTTCTGTTCTGAATTGTTTTTATTGCAACATATATATATATATATATATATATATATATATATATATACTGTATATGTTTAGGTTGATTATTTCAGCAGTTATTTACGAACTCTTCCTTAAACTCATTTTAAATATGAAATCTCCCCTTACGCAATATATTATTACACTACATATCCTTCACCAGGAAATGGTAATCTTGTGAAACTGGTGTTGTAAGAAGAATTTGTTGATAGGGAATATGATACTATTGCATTCTCTGTATTAGGGAATGGTCAAAGCTTGGTCCTTCTAAGCCCTGCACATAAGGCCAGATAACAGTTGCCCGCTTGCCAACTGTTTTGTGGCCATTCCGCCTCCCCCTTATATATACATGGTGTGCATACAGTTGTCTCTGAGGATTATTTTGCTGTAACACAAGCTCTAGGGTGCCTTATTTCCCTGGCTTGGCTTTTTTCTTACCTGTCCCTTGTGGACGGAGCCCTCAGAATGAAGCAGGGGTTGGACTGTAAGTGATGGGCATTGAGGGGGGTATTAATATGCTGGGGGAGCCCTGGTCACTTGATGTCTAGCTCAGTAAGGACATGCAAACCCCCACCAGCCAATCACGTGGCAGGAGACACAAATACTTAGGCCCTCCTACCCCAGCTCATCTTAAGTTATCTTAACCCTTTGATTGCTTTATTGTGGCATTAGGTCACTAAAATCTTTACATTTTTTTTATTGCCCCTAGATGAATATCTAAGATTTTTTTTTTTTTCGTTTTAGGATCACCTCCCATTACATAGACAAACAGACTTTTAGTAAGAAACAAAAAGTGACGTCAGTGTCGCAAGTCGTTTGTCCTGCATTGGTAGGGAAGCCCCTTGTCCTTTTCTTGAACTAAGCCCACCTGTCTCTGCATGCAGCCACTGATATATGATACTACTGCCCATACAGTCTATGACATTACTTGATATTTTATTACTGCTCATTCACACACCTCTGCCCCACAGTGTTCTCAAACATTCACTCTTGTTTGCTCTCTGGGGACACTAATGATTTACCCACTATTGGATAAGAAGCAGTAAAGTGCTGCCCTCTACTGGAAAATACACTAATTGCAGGAACAACACTAACCTTTTACGGTAGGTTCCTTTGTCTCAGGCCTCGTACACACGACCGAGTTTCTCGGCAAAAACCAGCAAGAAACTTGCTGGGAGATATTTTTTTGCAGAGGAAACCGGTCGTGTGTACATTTTCGTCGAGGAAACTGTCGAGAAACTCGACGAGCCAAAAAGAGAGCAAGTTCTCTATTTCCTCGACGGGAATGGAGAAAATTGGCTTGTCGAGTTTCTCGACAGCCTAACAAGGAACTCGACGAGGAAAACGATGTGTTTCGCCCGTCGAGTTCCTCGGTCGTGTGTACGAGGCTTAAGACAGGGGTCTCCATACTGCGGCCCGGGGGCCAGATGCGGCCCTTTGCTTGCTTTTATGCGTCTCTCTGGGGAATGTTTCATCCACGGATACCAACAATGGCACATAATCTCCCCCCCCCCTCCCCACTCCCCACTCGGTGAGAGGGGACAATTCTTCCAAGTGATTCCAACAATGGGGTACAATTCCTCCCATTGACACCAATGATGGGGCACAATTCCTCTCACTGACACTAATGATGGGGCACATTTTCTCCCAATGATGGGGCACAATTCCTCCCACTGACACTAATGATGGGGCACATTTTCTCCCAATGATGGGGCACAATTCCTCCCACTGACACTAATGATGGGGTACAGTTTCTCACAATGACACCAATGATGGAGCACTATTCCTCCCAGTGAAACAAATGACGGGGCACTATTCCTCTCAATGACAGAAACGATGGGGGACAAATCTTCCCACTGACACTAATGATGGGGGACAGTTTCTCACAATGACACCAATGATGGAGCACTATTCCTCCCAGTGACAGAAACGATGGGGGACAATTCTTCCCACTGACACTAATGATGGGGGTAAGTTTATCCCAATGACACCAATGATGGGGCACTATTCCTCCCAGTGAAACAAATGACGGGGCACTATTCCTCCCAGTGAAACAAATGACGGGGCACTATTCCTCCCAATGACAGCAACGATGGGGAACAATTTCTTCCAATGACACCAATGATAAGGGCAGAGCTTTTTTTCTCAGAAAATAGGTGCAGGAACTCAACCACGACCCCGTTCAGATTTCACAAACAGTAGAAGGGTCTTAAAGGGGCATTAAATACCAGGATTGCATTACACACAGAGTGCAGAGTTCAGGGGGGGTTACACACAGAGTGCAGAGCTGTTGCTTGTAAACACAGAAACCAGACTTCTGTGTCTACAACTGATTGTGGTGATCAGGCATCAAAGGGTCTGAGCCAGAGGTGGTGGAACTGAGTTCCCCCTGAAAAAAAGCCCTGGATAAGGGACAATTCCTCCAAGTGAGTCCAACAATGGGGCACAATGCCTCCCACTGATACCAATGATGGGGGAAAATTTCTCCCAATGACACCGATGATGGGGCACTGTTCCTCCCACTGAGACAAACAATGGGGCATTATTTTTCTCTCAATGATGTTGGGACCTTTTCTACTCCCAATGGCTGCAGTCCGGCCCCCCTAAAATCTGAAGGACAGTAAACCGGCCCTTTGCTTAGAAAGTTTGGGGACCCTTGGTCTCATGCTGCATACACACGATCATTTTTCGGCATGAAAAAAAACGTTGTTTTTTAAAAATGTCATTTTAAATGATCGTGTGTGGGCTTCACATCATTTTTCAGGTTCTGAAAAACAACCAAAAAAAATTCGAACATGCTGCATTTTTTAACGTCGTTTTAAACAATGTCGTGTTTCGGGTTGTAAAAAATGATCGTGTGTGGGCTAAAACGGCGTTAAAAACCCGCGCATGCTCAGAAGCAAGTTATGAGAGGGGAGCGCTCGTTCTGGTAAAACTACCGTTCATAATGGAGTAAGCACATTCATCACGCTGTAACAGCCAAAAAAGCGCAAAATGTCTTTTACTAACACGAAATCAGCTAAAGCAGCCCAAAGGCGAATAGAACTTCCCCTTTATAGTGCCGTCTTACGTGTTGTACATCACCGCGCTTTGCTAGATCATTTTTTAAAAACGATGGTGTGTGGGCAACGTCGTTTTAATGATGAAGTTGGGGAAAACTTCGTTTTTTCTACATGCTGAAAAACTTTGTTTTTTTTTCATGCTGAAAAATTATCGTGTGTACGCAGCATCAGGCTTAGTAAATGAGGTTCACTTTGCAAAGAATATCCAATTACATGCAAGGAAAACAAAACAAAAAAACATGGGCCAGATTCACATAGAATTCCGGCGGCGTAACGTATGTCATTTACGTTACACCGCCGCAACTTTTCAGCGCAAGTGCTTGATTCATAAAGCACTTGCCTGTAAACTTGCGGCGGCGTAGCGTAAATCTGTCCGGCGCAAGCCCGCCTAATTCAAATGGGGCGTGTGTCATTTAAATTAGGCGCGTTCCCGCGCCGAACCGACTGCGCATGCTCCGTTTTGAAAGTTCCCGCCGTGCTTTGCACGAAATTACGGCGCCCCAACGTGTTTTTTTGAACGGCGACGTGCGTTACATCCTTTCGTATTCCCGGACGACTTGCGCAAAAAAAAAAATTTGAAATTCGACGCGGGAACGACGGCCATACTTTAACATGGATGGTCTAATTTTACACCACCTAAATAGCAGCCGTAACTTTACGACGGGAAAAGCCGACTAGCGGCGACGTAAGAGAATGCGACGAACGCGCGTACCTTCGTGGATCGCCGTAAACAGCTAATTAGCATACCCGACGCGGAAAATTACGCAAACTCCACCCAGCGGGCGCCGAAGAATTACACCTACGATCCGAAGGCGTCGGATCGATGCCAAAAGCCGTCGTATCTTGGTTTGAGGATTTCAAATCAAGATACGACGCGGCAAATTTAAAAGTACGCCGGAGTATCAGCAGATACTCCGGGGTACTTTTTCTGTGAATCTGGCCCTATGTGTTTTTGATTGCACATGATTGGATTATTTACTAAGCTCTGGAGCAACTGCACTTTGTAAAGTGCACAGTCCTTTTGCCTTTAGTAAATCAACCCCATTGCTACAAACATTCTTAGAGCACTGGGTTGGTTTGAGTGACGTCTTACTTTGGTATATTTACACTTCTGGATCAGTGAAAAGATGCCTGCTCCCATACTGTGAACACTGGTGGGGAAAATTGTATCCACTGGCTTTTGAGCACCATTACAAGCTTTATATGACCACAGTGAGCCATGTAGGGACCTGAATGGCCTCTTTCCGTGACTATACAGCAGAGCCGAAATGTAAGAAAAATAAAGCAGTACAAAGAGCCAATCGGTTCATGTGTTGACAAGAAGCATGCTGATAGGAGAAGAGGGCACAGTGACAGAGAGATTCATCACAGTACTGCTTCTCCTTTAACTGTCCAGTCCCAGGTCTGGGATGACTTTGGCTCAGAGGAAGTGGGTTGAATAATACTGACAATCAGATTAACCACTTGACCACCAGGCACGTAAACCCACTTAATAACCAGACCAATTTTCAGCTTTCGGTGCTCTCACAATTTGAATGACAATTACTTAGTCATACAACATTGTACCCAAATGAAATTTTCGTCCTTTTTTTCACACAAATAGAGTTTTCTTTTGGTGGTATTTAATCACTGTTGGGTTTTTTATTTTTTGCGCTATAAGAGAAAAAAGACTGAAAATTCTGTAAAAAAAAAAAGAATTTTTCTTTGTTTCTGTTATAAAATTTAGCAAATTTGTATTTTTCTTCATTCTTTTGCATAATGTGAAAGATGAAGTTACGCCGAGTAAATAGATACCCAACATGTCACCCTTCAAAATTGTACACTACTTAAAAATCCCCATAGGCAACGTTTCATTTCAGGGTATTGTGGGGTATTGCAGGGTATTGTGGGGTATTGCAGAGTATTGTGGGGTATTGCAGAGTAGTGTGGGGTATTGCAGAGTATTGTGGGGTATTGCAGAGTATTGTGGGGTATTGCAGAGTAGTGTGGGGTATTGCAGAGTATTGTGGGGTATTGCAGAGTATTGTGGGGTATTGCAGAGTATTGTGGGGTATTGCAGAGTATTGCACAGTAGAGTAGTCTTAGTATGGGGCAGGGATGGCTGAGCAGGGAAGAATGGCTGGATCTGTGACTGCATTTGTCACAGATCCAGCCCACAGCACTCGTGCTGCATCCGCTCTCTCCCCTCTCCTCTCACACTGTACAGTTCGGTACAGAGAGGGGAGGGAGGAACCGGCGTCATCACATTGGACGGAGCGATCACGTGGTAAACCGCCACTATCAGCAGCGATTTACCGTGATCCGTGATGCACCGGGTCCGGAGGACCCGGCGGTCACGGCATTCCCGTGTGCGCGCCCGATTCTGGGAGGACGTCCAGAGTTAAGGAACCGCCTTGTAGACGTAGATCGTCTATAGGGCGGTGAGCAAGCGGTTAAGGACATTAAGCAACAGATAACAATATAGAGTGATGGAAATCTCTGGACTGAAAGTAGAACTATAGGCAACACTATTTTCTTTTATTTTTTATTTTGAATAGAGCAAGAGAGGGTTAATAACCCCTTTCAGATTTCGCAGATTTTTCACTGGTGTCCCAATGCAAAGATTTTCCTTCACTTCCTGTCCCATAGCCAAACAGGAAGTGAGAGGAAATCCCTGCAAATTAAGGGAATTCTTTGGGGACCCCCCAGGTCACAGGAACTAGTGTCCCCATTGGAAGATTTCCCTCCTCGTCACTTTTCTGGGGACACCCCAACATTTTGGATTTTCTTTTACATTCAGGTAAACAAATAGAGAGGATGAATCTCCTTAATGGGGACACAGACAGCAATACAAACTGGCAAGTGTTCTAATCCATCTTTCACTCTGTCAAAAACAAAAAAAAAATAGTTTTGCCTTTAAATGAAATGAAATGAAACAAAAGGAAACAAATCAACAAAACAAAATTAGTAACATAACAAATCTATCCAAAACAAAAACATTTTCTGGTCTGCACATCTCTAATCTCCATCAGGTACATGACAAGTAGTTTCATAATGCATCTTCCGGCAATGCCTGTATATATAGATCAGCCATTGGTGGCCCGTCCATTAGGGGCGCCGCCCCCTCTCTGCAGGCCACCCCCCTATATGGTAATGGTTAGATTCATGCACAGCATGAATCTATCCATGGCCGCCGCTGCCGCCCCCTATTCATGCGTCCAGCCCCTTTCAGGGCACCGGGCTTATGAATTACAGCGGCGGGGGATTTTTTTGAAGCACCTGATTAGAGCCAGAGGCGCTAATGGGCTTCAAAACAGGATGGGCTCTTGTCGACCAGAGCCCACCCAGGTGTGTTGAAACACTGATCCTCAATCCGGCCAATTAAAAGCGGGCGTGAGACCCGTTTTGCGATTGGCTGAAAAGAGAAGACTCCCGATTGGCTGCCGAGGAAAACTAAGCTGCCACTGTGGAGAGCAGGAGAAAGGGAAGCTGCCATTGATGGAGAGCAGAAGAATGGGAAGCTGCCATTGATGGAGAGCAGGAGAATGGGAAGCCACTATTGATGGAGAGCAGGAGAACGGGAAGCCACCATTGATACAGAACAGGAGAACGGGAAGCCACCATTGATGGAGAGCAGGAGAACGGGAAGCTGCCATTGATGGAGAGCAGGAGAACGGGAAGCCACCATTCATGGAGAGCAGGAGAATGGGAATCTGCCATTGATGGAGAGCAGGAGAAAGGGAATCTATCATTGATGGAGAGCAGGAGAACGGGAACCCACCATTGATGGAGAACAGGAGAATAGGAAGCTGCCATTGATGGAGAGCAGGAGAAGGGGAAGCCACCATTGATGGAGAGCAGGAGAATGGGAAGCTGCCATTGATGGAGATCAGGAGAACGGGAAGCCACCATTGATGGAGAGCAGGAGAACGGGAAGCCACCATTGATGGAGAACAGGAGAATAGGAAGCTGCCATTGATGGAGATCAGGAGAACGGGAAGCCACCATTGATGGAGAGCAGGAGAACGGGAAGCCACCATTGATGGAGAGCAGGAGAATGGGAAGCTGCCATTGATGGAGAGCAGGAGAAGGGGAAGCCACCATTGATAGAGAGCAGGAGAAGGGGAAGCCACCATTGATGGAGATCAGGAGAATGGGAAGCTGCCATTGATGGAGAGCAGGAGAAAGGGAAGCCACCATTGATGGAGAGCAGGAGAACGGGAAGCCACCATTGATGGAGAGCAGGAGAACGGGAAGCCACCATTGATGGAGAGCAGGAGAACGGGAAGCCACCATTGATGGAGAGCAGGAGAACGGGAAGCCAACATTGATGGAGAGCAGGAGAATGAGAAGCTGCCATTGATGGAGAGCAGGAGAAGGGGAAGCCACCATTGATAGAGAGCAGGAGAAGGGGAAGCCACCATTGATGGAGAGCAGGAGCAGGGAAGCTGCCATTGATGGAGAGCAGGACAAGGGGAAGCCACCATTGATGGAGAGCAGGGGAATGGGAAGCTGACATTGATGGAGAGCAGGAGAAAGGGAAGCCACCATTGATGGAGAGCAGGAGAAAGGGAAGCCACCATTGATAGAGAGCAGGAGAACGGGAAGCCACCATTGATGGAGAGCAGGAGAATGGGAAGCTGCCATTGATGGAGAGCAGGAGAAAGGGAAGCCACCATTGATGGAGAGCAGGAGAACGGGAAGCCACCATTGATGGAGAGCAGGAAAATGGGAGGCCGTCACCGATGATCTGAGGAAAGTTGCCGATGATGGGGTTAGTGCTACTGATCCACCCGGGAGGGGGGTGGCATAATGTTTTTTTTCCCCACAAGCCGCCCCACAAGCCTTACATTTTATGTGGACTATGATTTAGATTAAAGTGGAGTTACACCCAAAAATTTAACTTCCGCTTTTTGGAACCCTCCCCCCTCCGGTATCTCATTTGGCACCTTTCAGGGGGAGGGGGGGAGCAGATACCTGTTTAATACAGGTATTTGCTCCCACTTCCGGGCATAGATAGCCGCATTATCTGCGGGTATCTGCGCCACTCCCCCCCACCACCCTTGCTGTCTTCTGAAACACACACAGGTCCCAGAAGACAGCAGGGACCATTCAGGTCGCGCATGTGCAGTAGGAAACCAGGAACTGAAGTCGCAATGCTTCACTTCCTGATTCCCTTACCAAAGATGGTGCAACACCCGAGAGCCGAGCGACAGCTTGGCTTCGGGTGCCGACATCACGGGCACGCTGCACAGGTAAGTGTCCTTCTTAAAAAAAAAAAAAATCGGCGGACCATTGCTTTAATATGACTTTTTCTAATTCTGTTTTCTGTCCCTTAGGTCGGGTACACATGGATAATCATAATTAGAGTGTTTATTGGTCATGATTCGCGATTAATGACTGCCAGTTATTTCACATATGGAACACTGCAATGTGGCACGTGCAATGTAGCACTTATTTGCACAATGTTCTAAATTTGTGCTTTTCCAGCCACATTTGTAGCAATCAATATCAATTAATCAAGCGGTGATCATAAATGATGAGCGCTAGCAGAAATCGCTTGCATGCACACAGCCTAGTTAATTTTTTTCTGCTGCTTTGCAACAGTGGATTTTCTTCTTCTTTTTCTACTTATAAGTTACATTTTCTGTTTGTTTGTTTTTTTGTTTTTTGCACTTTCTTTTTGTATCATTGATTCTGGTCCACCCTTACACCAAGTTGTGAGTGCCCTCTTGTGGTCTTTTGGGTATATATCATACATGCTCATGCTGGCGTATTTTGGAGCTGCCTCTGCTGAGCAATATGGTAAAAAATGCTGTAAATCAATTAGAATATAAAAGTGAAAAGGGAGGGGTGTTCAATTCCTATTAATACATCAGATTGCACATCACTATCAACACTAACCAGGTCTGTATGGCTGGTTTGTGAACATTTGCAACATGGGCTTTGGATAATTGCTTTTGGCATTTTAATCTATTATTTGATTTTTATTTCATTATTTTCATCTCTATCTGAAGCAAAGGGAGGGACAATATGCAACATTTGGAATAGGATTCCTGTATTAAATACATAGTAGTCTAAGCAGTATCTAGTCAGTAGGATATCTTCCTCTAATTTTCTTTTACATTTACAGAAATTTATAGAATTCTGAATTTTAGTTCTTGGGGCAGATCCTCAAAGATCTGCACTGGCGCTGAGATACGCTACGCCGCCGTAACTTACCTGGCTTTGGTTTGAATCCAGAAAGAATTTGCGCCATAAGTTACGGCGGCGTAGTGTATTTCTCATGGCGTAAGGGCGCGGAATTCAAATGCGGCGAGTAGGGGGAGTGTTTCGCCGAACGATGGCACTGAGAGTGATAGATACACAGGGGAGGCAATCTGCACCCTACCTTCTTGATGTCTGTTTATCTGCACTGTCATCATTGTAGGGGTCCCAGAGCATTACTTTGCCCAGGGGCCCATGATGCTATTAACCCTCCTGGCGGTGTTCCCGAGTCTGACTCGGGGTTAGATTTCTGTGCTGCGATCGGTAACCCCGAGTCAGACTCGGGCTCGCCTCGCAGCATCCACAGACAGTGTTTACTTACCTTGTCCCTGGATCCAGCAAAGCCACCGCGCTGTGTGAGCGAGCGGGACCCCGCTCGATTCACACAGCGTCCTCCTGTGCCGCCGATCTCCGTTCCCTGCGACGTTACGACGCACGGGAGCGGAGAACGGCGCCAAATTCAAAAACGTAAACAAACACAATACACACAGTATACTGTAATCTTATAGATTACAGTACTGTATGTAAAAAATACACCCCCCTTTGTCCCTAGTGGTCTGCCCAGTGCCCTACATGTACTTTTATAAAATAAAAACTGTTCTTTCTGCCTGCAAACTGTAGATTGTCCATAGCAACCAAAAGTGTCCCTTTATGTCAAAAGTGGTTTTAGATCAGCTAGAAAACAGCGATAATAAATTATAATCACTTGCAGAATTGTGCGATAGCGATTTGTGGGAAAATTCGTCATAAAAAAATAAAAGTAATGACAGCGACAATTCTGCAACTGAGCAAATTTCAGTGATTTTGAGTTGATTACATTATTCAATAATTTTTATTATAATTATATTATTATTTGTTATAATTATTTATAATTATTTATTATATTATAATTTATAATTTTGTTTTTAAAAAAAATTCATACCCGGGATGCCTACAAGACTCTTGTTTGGACAGATTTAAGTGAGTTATTCCTAAAAATTACAGGCCTACAGTATAAAACGCCAAATTTCCTTGCAAATAATGGTACCGCTTTCAGCATGTTTTTTCTGAAAGAATCATACCGCCAGGGAGGTTAAGACAGCCCTGGGTCTAAAGGGAAATAAACTTTGCACTTTGCAAGAGCAGTTGCTCCAAAGCTCAGTAAATAAGCAGAAGCTCTGCAGACTTCCATTATCCAATCATGTGCAAGCAAAAATTCCTTTTTTTTTTTCTTGCATGTGATTGGATATTCTTTGCAAAGTAAAGCTTTACCTCATTTACTTAGCTTTGGAGCAAGTGCACTTTGCAAGGTGCGCAGTCTATTTGTCTTTAGTAAATCAACCCCAAGGTCTTGCATGGAGCACAAATCAAATCACCCCTTGTGAACAAGGCTATATACAGTATGTATATATAATTATATTGTTGCATCTAGTTAAAAAAAGAAGCAGTAATTATAATTGTTGACCTTTGTATAACTTTTGTTAGGAATTGGGGTGGAGGACACACTACCCTGATGAAATGCGGGTGTATCTGTACAGAGAGAATACAATTATCGGGATGCAATGTGTTTGCACAGCATGGTTCAGTCAGTCGGGGGAAGTCCAGCTCCTCCATTCAGTATACTGTACACAGGTAGATTAGAGATATTACTTCCTGCTTCTCCCCCTCCTCCTCCTGCTCCTCCTCTCACAGGTGTTGTGGGTGAAAGCTTTCAGCATAGTACAGACGAGATCAGTGGTAAGTAATATAGCTGTGTGTCTCCAGTCCGAACTATTTGGGGTGGTCCTCTCTGCGTACAATTACCTTATTTTTCCTGGGAAACCTCTGAATTGTCTACGTCTCTCTCTATCTCCATTACTTTCCTAGTAGACCCTGTGCGTTCTTTCCTTGCCTTGATCATATGTCAGCTTGCAGCTTTGGAGCTGTCATGTCTGGATATAGTAGGATGATCGATTTCTGCCTCTCCTGCCCATCGTATGCAATGTGCGGTGAATGACCCCCTATCTGTCCTGCTAATTTTTCTTTTTCGGGTTGCGAAACATCTCTGAGTAGGGTGGCAACACCGAAAGTGGATTCTTGGCTGAGTGCACCTGGAATGTTTGTGTGACCTTGGGCTGGTCACATTCCTATAATCTCTTTTTTTGTGTGTGTGTTTTTTTGTTGTGTACGCAGACAAATGTGTTTAGTGTTGCTTTATGTGTCCAGATTGGATTTTACTGTCACCATTGATATATGTGTGTCAAGTGTTGGTGTCACATGTTCTTCTCTGTCTGTCAACAGGACTGAAACTTCCCCTTGTGAGAGATAAGCCAGTGACGGCCCAAGAAAATGACTGGTGAGAATTGCCACCTGGTTACTTTTTTTTACTTTGTGCATACCCCTGGCATACCCCTGGCTCACCCCTGGCATACCCCTGGCTCACCCCGGAATACCCCTGGCTCATGCTACAAGCTTGTTGCCTATTGCCTTTGTGCCTACAGTATATCTATGCCACTGATTTCACAATAACCAACAGATTTTCCACCCAACATTTTTAAATCTTTGCTACAATCTATAAAAGATTTGGCCACTTACAGTGCTGACTTAAAGGGGAGTTCCAGCCTTTTAGTGTTTATTAAAAGTCAGCAGCTACAAAAAGTGTAGCTGCTGACTTTTAATAAACAGACACTTACCTGCTCCACGGTCCAGCGACGCGGCCGCCCGGAGCTCCGCTCCTCTTCCCCCCTCTCCGGCCGGCGCCTCCATTTATAGAATATATAAAGCTTTCGGCTTCACGGGCGGGCACTCACTGCGCATGCGCGATTGCGCTGCGCTCTATGAGTGGACAGCGATCTCCTAAGACCTGTCACATGTCCCTGGAGATCGCCTAAAGGGAGGGGCCGCCTAAGGCGAGAAGAGAAGTCGCTGAGGCGGTCCCTGGGCGGAAGGAGGAAGTGGGACAGGGAGTCCCACTCCTACCGAAGCCCCCACTCCCCCCCCCCCCAAAAAAAATTACATGCCAAATGTGGCATGTAAGGGGCGAGGAGTGCTTAAAATGGAGCTTCCGCTTTTCAGAACCCTCCCCCCCTCCGGTGTCACATTTGGCACCTTTCATGGGGAGGGGGGTGCAGATACCCGTCTAAGACAGGTATTTGCACCCACTTCCGGGAATACGGTACTGTGGCAGACGCGGCTTTACCCGCAGCCCCCGCTCCCCACCTCCAAAAAAATGGAGCTTCCGCATTTCAGAACCCCCCCCTGGTGTCACATTTGACACCTTTCAGGGGGAGGGGGGTGCAGATACCTGTCTAAGACAGGTATTTGCACCCACTTCTGGGAATACGGTACTGTGGCAGACACGGCTCTACCCGCAGCCCGCGCTGTCTTCTGGGAAACACACTGTTCCCAGGAGAGAGCAGGGACCAGTGACGGCGCTGGGTCCTGATTCCCTAACCGAGGATGGCGGCGGGTGCAGCCGAGGGACGAGCGATTGCTCGTCCTTGGCTGACGACATTGTGGGTGTGCTGGACAGGTAAGTGTCCATTTTTAAAAGTCAGCAGCTGCAGTATTTGTAGCTGCTGGCTTTTAAAAAACAATTTTTGGCAGAACCTCCGCTTTAAAGAGGAAGTAGACCCTCTCCGAAAAAAAATAATAATAATTCACCCTGCAAGACAAAGGCATAATGAGCTAGTATGTATAGCATACTAGCTCATGAATTACTTGAGATCGAAGCCCCCGCAGCGGCCCTCGTTCGCCTCCTCCGACGACGCCATCTCTCCCGGAGAGACTTCTGGGTATCGCGGCTCCATCGCTGTGACTGGCCGGAGCCGCAATTACGTCACTACGGCACATTCCTGCGGGTGCCATCACTAATGGCATAATGGCCGTTAAAAGCGGCACGCTCAGTGCGCCTGTGCCCGATGTCTACGGCGCAGATGCCTCTGTGCGTCAGGCTCCGTTTCACTGCGAGTGTCACGGAGCATGGGAGGCAGCAAATTCAAAAAGTACAAAATTCATAACACATTACAGATTACATTACTGTATCAAATCATTTCACACCCCCCTTTGTCCCTAGTGCTTTGTCCAGTGTTCTGCATGCAGTTTTATATTATAAATACTGTTCTTTCTGCCTGGAAACTGGAGATTGTCCATAGCAACCAAAAAGAGTCCCTTTATGTCAAAAGTGGTTTTAGAGCAGCTAGAAAACAGCGATAGTAAATTAGAGTCACTTGCAGAATTGAGCGATAATGAATCGTGGGGAAATTCCTTATATTATTATAATTTTTTATAGTTATTTATTATATTATAATTTATGATTTTGTGTTTCAAACTTCCTCATACCCGGGATGTCTACTAGACTCTTGTTTGAACAGATTTAAGTGTGTAATTACTAAGGAATTTACAATACAATAATAAAACACCAAATTTCTATGCAAAACAATGTATCGCTTTGAGACGCAAAAATCTGACATAATCATACCACCAGGGTGTTTAATCAGTACAGAATTCATCCCAAAAAAATTGGAAGAGCAAGACCGCACATGCTCAGAAGCGAAAGAATACATTAACCACTTAACCCCCGGACCATATTGCTGCCCAAAGACCAGAGTACTTTTTGCGATTCGGGACTGCGTCGCTTTAACAGACAATTGCGCGGTCGTGCGACGTGGCTCCCAAACAAAATTGGCGTCCTTTTTTTCCCACAAATAGAGCTTTCTTTTGGTGGTATTTGATCAGCTCTGCGTTTTTTATTTTTTGCGCTATAAACAAAAATAGAGAGACAATTTTGAAAAAAATGAATATTTTTTACTTTTTGCTATAATAAATATCCCCCAAAAATATATAAAAAAACATTTTTTTTTCCTCAGTTTAGGCCGATACGTTTTCTTCTACCTATTTTTCGTAAAAAAAAATCGCAATAAGCGTTTATTGATTGGTTTGCGCAAAAGTTATAGCGTTTACAAAATAGGGGGTATTTTTATGGCATTTTTATTAATATATTTTTTTACTAGTAATGGCGGCGATCAGCGATTTTTTTTCAGTATTGCGACATTATGGCGGACACTTCGGACACTTTTGACACATTTTTGGGACCATTGGCATTTTTATAGCGATCAGTGCTATAAAAATGCATTGGATTACTATAAAAATGCCACTGGCAGTGAAGGGGTTAACACTAGTGGGCGGGGAAGGGGTTAAGTATGTCCCTTGTGTGTTCTTACTGTGGGGGGGGGGGGGGGTGGCCTCACTAGGGGAAACACTGATCCTCTGTTCATACATTGTATGAAAAGAAGATCAGCGTTTCCCCCGCTGACAGGACCGGGGGCTGTGTGTTTACACACACAGCTCCCGGTCCCTGCTCTGTAACGAGCGATCGCGTGTGCCCGGCGGCGATCGCATAGGATGCATTAAGGTAAAAAAACTTTTACCTTTACAATCCCTTTAAGGCTTGGTTCAGTCCCATGGGTGTGACCAATCGCAGACTTGTTTCCATGCTTTTTTGGTGTTTTCCTGCACGGCAGCCTATTCGTTTTCATTGGATGCCCTATACGTGAGAACAGGACTGGTGCAAGGATTATTGATAACCTAGGCTTAACCTAGTTTTGCCCCCTCTGACTCTACCCCCTTTGCCCTGCCCATGTATACCCCATCGTTTTAATGAAGCGTTCATCAAATGCAGCCCACCAGCTCCCATCAAATGCAGCCTCACCAGCACTCTTTAAATGCAGCCTCACCAGCGCCCATCAATGCAGCCTCACCAGTGCCCATCAAATACAGCCTACCAGTGCCCATCAAATACAGCCTCACCAGCGCCCATCAAATACAGCCTCACCAGCGCCCATCAATGCAGCCTACCACCAGTGCCCATCAATGAATGTTTGCTTGCTTCTATTTATTCAGGAGTTGGGACACAGACACAGTCCTCCATCGCTGCACTTGTGACACTATGTGCTAATGGAGCGGAGGCTGCCTGCTGATGCTGAGACTTAGTTGCTTGCTGCAGAGAGAAGAGAGTAGGAACACCAGTGGCCTGGGCGCCCTAGGCAGCTGCCTAGTTTGCCTAGTGGTAGCATTGGCCCTGCATGAGAAATGCACAAAAAAAAAACGTAAAACTTTTCCAAAAACGTGCAACGCCAAACCTCGTGCTGGCATGCCATGTGGCTTGGCTAGTGTGAAAACGCACGTTTACAGGTGCATAAGGGTGCCAATAACAACTAATGGCACCAAATGTGTTTGCTAAAAGGAACCATGTTTCTCTGCGTGCCAGGAAAGCGCAAGATTTTGTGCGCATTCCCGACATGCAAAGATCTGAATTTAGCCTTATTCTCACTAGCTAAGATATTACACACTGATTGCCCGGATTGTACAAAACAGAAACAGTGCCCTAAAAAGGCCCTCTTCTATTTTGGCTATTCAATCCGTGTGAATGACCTCAAACAGGCTTTATCCTTTGTTTTACCTGTTATGCAGGGTTTTCTCAATGAACATACCCAGATAGAAAGCAATTGTGCTGCAAGTTTGAAAAGCTATTGCTAGACTTGCCAGACTTCACAAGTTTGTTGCACAATTGCAGCAAGTCCGCATTGCATGACTCCAGATCAACTTTCTATCTGCTGGATTCACGTAGGGCGGCGTATTTTTGAACCGGCGTAGCGTATCGTATTTACGCTATGCCGCTGTAAGTCAGAGAGGCAAGTGCTGTATTCACAAAGCACTTGCCTCCTAAGTTACGGCGGCTTGGCGTTAATGGACCAGCGTAAGCGTGCCTAATTCAAATTGTGAAGAGGTGGGCGTGTTTTATGTAAATAAACCATGACCCGACGTGATTGACGTTTTAAACGAACGGCGCATGCGCCGTCCGTGGACATATCCCAGTGTGCATTGCTCCAAAGTACGCCGCAAGGACGTATTGGTTTCGACGTGAACGTAAATTACGTCCAGCCCCATTCACGGACGACTTACGCAAACAACGTAAAAATTTCAAAATTCGATGCGGGAACGACGTTCATACTTAACATTGGCTAGGCCAGCTTTTTGTTTGACTAACTTTACGCCTAAAAATGCCTTACGTAAAGGGCGTATCTTTACTGCGACGGGCAAGCGTACGTTCGTGAATAGGCGTATCTCGCTGATTTACGCATTCTAGGCGTAAATCAGCGTTCACGCCCCTAGCGGCCGGCGGAACTAGACAGCTAAGATACGACGGCGCGGGCAGTTGTATCTTAGCTACATTTAAGTGTATCTCAATTTGAGAATACACTTAAATGTACGACGGCTTAGATTCAGAGTTACGACGGCGTATCTACTTAACTCTTTGTGAATCTAGCTATATGCAGACATTCTACAAGTCTGCTGCACGGTCTGGTTCAGGTATGTTGTTTAATAGTCATCCCACCACAGCTGTCGCTGTGGCCGAATTTTTATGCTGTAGACTTGCAGAGCTCTTGCTGTAGACTCACCACTGCAACTTTGCTCTTGCTAGAGACTTACCATGCAAATTGTAAAAGTGTAAACTAGAACTTTTGTTTCAAGTGCTCTGCATGTGTACAACTTGCCCGTGAAAATGTGCAGCAAGTTAACAGACTTACAATTCAACACTGCCACAAATCCTTGCTATCTGGGTACTCACCTGCCCAGCGAATCCAGTATTGTCTTGTTGCAATCCCCGGCTTAGGTGCCACAGCCGGAGTTCCGCACCACCATTGTTTCCTCTGTTGTCATCAGGAGCATGACTACCACTTCTATGTTCAGGTAGACAGCCCCTGCTGACACACCAGCTCTGCCCACCTGCCACTCTATCTCCCTGCGTTTGAAGCCTCTAGGGATATGTGGTATGGGTAGCCCAGGAGGTTTTAAGAGGAGAAGACGTCATTCTCGCTTAGGTGAAAATGACAGTTGGGGTGTGAGGCAGACAAAAAAAAAAAAGTTCAACTAAAATATTGGGTTTTGTCATCGGTGGGAGTGCCATGGCACCCAATGCATCTATTGAGCGAAGGTCCACTTTAAAACAGACCTAAACTCCCATAAATACTCACTCCCACCTTCCAGCGATATGGTGGTTACATCCCTTGCCAGCTGCTGTCACCTGTTGTCACCTTCTCCTTGGGCTACCTTTAGGTGATGTTTTTTGGTTTTCTTGATTGGCCAGTTGGGGTGTGATGTCATCATGTGTGTGGGAGTTGGTCAGCGCAGTGAACAGTGCACAGTGAAGTGTGCTCGGAATGCATGCTGAGCTGCGCATCCGCAGCTCAGTTTACATTCAATAAAAGACTGCAAGCAGGTATGTGTGTGTTATTGCAGAAGAGACATAACATGTCTCATCTGCAATAAAAAAATAGATCAGATTCCTTTAAAGCATGTTATACAGCCCAGTGTGTGTTTTGAGTAATTTGTCCATTGTTATCAGCTAAAATACCTGGCTGATCCTGCATGGTTCTGCCCCTTTGTAAACGGACCACGCTTATTATGGCTGTTGAACCCTCACACCATGGTCAGTTTATGTGCCTTCGCCGTACACTGTCTTTCCTCTGTACCCGCCTGTCAGCTGTTTTAGTGCCAGCCCCTCACCTCCTGCTGCTAAACTTACTGTGTTTTCTTGCTATAATCTGAAGTATTAGATTACATTATGTACCCCAATGTATGTTCCTTTAAAAAAAAAATGCTGCTTTATACCGGCGCTCACGTGACTGCTCGGCTAGGGTTCTCAGCCCCTCCCACTGTAGCTGTCAGAACAAGAAAGGAGAGAGGCGGCCTGTCACATGAGCGCTTAGCAGCACTCTGAAATATTTTTTTTTATAAACAACATAAATTGGGGCACATAATGTAATCTAATACTGCAGATTATAGCAAGAAAACCACTTTAACCTCCTTAGCGGTATACCCGAGCGTGATTAGGGGTGATTTTTCCATGCTAGGATCGGTATCCCCGAGTCACGCTCAGGGTAGATGTGCAGAGCGTGCAGCGGCGCGGCTTACCTTCTCCTGGTAAGTTACTTACCTTGTCCCTGGATCCAGCGATGCATCCCCGCTGTGTGAGCGAGCGGGTCTTCACTCGATTCACACAGTGCCCGTGTTCCGTCGATCTCGGTTCCCTGCGACGTTACGACGCACGGGGGCGGAGAACGGTGCCAAATTCAAAAAAGTAAACAAACACATTACATACAGTATGCTGTAATCTTATAGATTACAGTACTGTATGTAAAAAATATACACCCCCCTTTATCCCTAGTGGTCTACCCAGTGCCCTACATGTTCTTTTATATAATAAAAACTGTTCTTTCTGCCTGCAAACTGGAGATTGTCCATAGCAACCAAAAGTGTCCCTTTATGTCAAAAATGGTTTTAGAGCAGCTAGAAAACAGCGATTATAAATTATAATCACTTGCAGAATTGTGCGATAGCGATTTGTGGGGAAATTCGTCATAAAAAAATAAAAGTAATGACAGCGACAATTCTGCAACTGAGCAAATTTCAGTGATTTTGAGTTGATTACATTATTGAATAATTTTCATTATAATTATATTATTATTATTATTTGTTATAATTATTTATAATTATTTATAATATTATAATTTATAATTTTGTTTTTAAAAAAAAATACCCGGGATGCCTACTAGACTCTTGTTTGGTCAGATTTAAGTGAGTTATTCCTAAGAATTACAGGCCTACAGTATAAAACGCCAAATTTCCTTGCAAATAATTGTACCGCTTTAGGTACGTAATTCCAGACAGAATAATACCGCCAGAGAGGGTTCTGGTCATTTGTTGTTGTGCTTGTTTGTTGTTGTGTAGGGGCACCTTATATTTAGCCACATATGTAAAGATCCCAAACCATGTACATAGTCAGTTTGTATGAACTGGCCATTCAGCAGACCTGTTGAATACACAATACATGTGGTCATTGTGCAATATGACAAGTTTCCAAGCGGAATAAATAACAGTTAGTGTAGATTTATGATTGTGTAGATTTATGATTGCTATATATAGGGCTACATTTTCTAATAATTAGATCTAATAAAACTTAACTTGGCTCATGGCCTTTGTAGGGCTGCTTTAACATATAATAAAAGAATATATTAAACGGTTTATTAGGATTGAGTTGCATAATGAAGATGTAAACGTTCCAGTATTAGAATACATATTTGGTGATTCTCCATGGCATCATAAAATGACAAAGAGGAAGCTCACAGCTATCTGACAGTTCCTCAATTCATCCCTGCAGTGCACGTATGCTGAAGAACTGTCCATAAAAACATAGTAAATGCATTGATGGTATTTACTGTGTATTGACAATACCAATAAAAGATTGCAAACAATGTAGAATTCCCACCCCTTACTTCTGTAAATTATTTTACATTCCTTCACAGGTGGCGTAAATTGGAGGTCCTTGATCCAATGAACACAGGAGTGCTCAGCTTTGAGCTCTTCCAGGTTTACACCTGTCAAAATCTCCACGATTACTAAACATCAAAACATGGATTTTAATAAATCCTTAGGGAGAGAATTACTAAAACTGGAGCACTCAGAATCTGGTGCAGCTGTGCATAGTAGCCAATCAGCTTCTAACTTTAGCTTGGTGTTGGCAATAAGGCTCCATTCACACTTCAAACACATTAAAGTCGCATGACTATTCATTCCCCATGTTTTCCAATGATAGCCATTTATATATATTTATATATGTGCTATTTCAAAGTAGCAACTTCAAAGAAGTTCATGCACTCCTTTGCTCTGACTTTCATTCAACTTGAGGGCTATAGACTTTAATGTAGTGTGACCAGACGTCCCCGGTTTCCGGGGACAGTCCCCCCACCACCCAGGGACTCCTATGGTCCAGCCCCTCCTGTGCTCCCATGATCCCTCAGGTGCGGGCGGACCGTGTGTGTGAGAACAGAGGAGGGGGAGGGGCGGTACAGAGCATTCGGCAGCGGCTATTGGAGGAGCTCTTAGCAGAAGAGCGGCTGGATGGCTTGAACAGTACCTGGTGCTGGGTAGAGCCCTGTTCCCATGGATTATCATGAGGCAATGAAGAGGTGAACAACCAAATCTACACTGTACATGAAGGGCAGGTGAGTAGTGCATGAATCAGATAGGTCAGTGTAGGAATCAGTTAGGTCAGTGTAGGAATCAGGTAGGTCAGTGTAGGAATCAAGTAGGTCAGT
Source organism: Rana temporaria (assembly GCF_905171775.1). Classification (NCBI taxonomy): domain Eukaryota; kingdom Metazoa; phylum Chordata; class Amphibia; order Anura; family Ranidae; genus Rana; species Rana temporaria. The sequence continues at coordinate 43,572,764 of NC_053499.1, read as the reverse complement.
GTAGGAATCAGGTAGGTCAGTGTAGGAATCAAGTAGGTCAGTGTAGGAATCAGGTAGGTCAGTGTAGGAATTAGGTAGGTCAGTGTAGGAATCAGGTAGGTCAGTGTAGGAATCAGTTAGGTCAGTGTAGGGATCAGGTAGTTTAGTGCAGTGGTCAGGTAGGTCAGTGTAGGGATCAGGTAGGTCAGTGCAGGAATCAGGTAGGTCAGTGTAGGAATCAGGTAGGTCAGTGTAGGAATCAGGTAGGTCAGTGTAGGAATCAGGTAGTTTAGTGCAGTGGTCAGGTAGGTCAGTGTAGGGATCAGGTAGGTCAGTGCAGGAATCAGGTAGGTCAGTGTAGGAATCAGGTAGGTCAGTGTAGGAATCAGGTAGGTCAGTGTAGGAATCAGTATTAGTTAGGTCAGTGTAGGAATCAGTTAGGTCAGTGTAGGAATCAGGTAGGTCAGTGTAGGAATTAGGTAGGTCAGTGTAGGAATCAGGTAGGTCAGTGTAGGAATCAGTTAGGTCAGTGTAGGAATCAGGTAGGTCAGTGTAGGAATCAAGTAGGTCAGTGTAGGAATCAGGTAGGTCAGTGTAGGAATCAAGTAGGTCAGTGTAGGAATCAGGTAGGTCAGTGTAGGAATTAGGTAGGTCAGTGTAGGAATCAGGTAGGTCAGTGTAGGAATCAGTATTAGTTAGGTCAGTGTAGGAATCAGTTAGGTCAGTGTAGGAATCAGGTAGGTCAGTGTAGGAATCAGGTAGGTCAGTGTAGGGATCAGGTAGGTCAGTGTAGGAATCAGGTAGTTTAGTGCAGTGGTCAGGTAGGTCAGTGTAGAGATCAGGTATGTCAGTGTAGGAATCAGGTAGGTTAGTGCAGTGGTCAGGTAGGTCAGTGTAGGAATCAGGTAGTTTAGTGCAGTGGTCAGGTAGGTCAGTGTAGGAATCAGGTAGGTTAGTGCAGTGGTCAGGTAGGTCAGTGTAGGAATCAGGTAGGTCAGTGTAGTGGTCATTGTAGGAATCAGGTAGGTTAGTGCAGTGGTCAGGTAGGTCAGTGTAGGAATCAGGTTGGTCAATATTACTGTACTAGTGAAAGGGATTCAGAGTGCTAAAGGTCTACGGGTTTGGGGGCACACATTTCTTGCCTTGTCCCGGGCGCTGACAACCCATGCTGCGCCACTGACTGTATATATAATTTGAGGAAAATATAAGTATAAAATAGTTTGCCCTTTGCCAATAAAAAAAAATATGTCCCCGGATTTCATTTTAAAATCTGGTCACCTTACTTTAACCACTTACCCCCCGGACCATATTGCTGCCCAAAGACCAGAGTACTTTTTGCAATTCGGGACTGCGTCGCTTTAACAGACAATTGCGCGGTCGTGCGACGTGGCTCCCAAACAAAATTGGCGTCCTTTTTTTCCCACAAATAGAGCTTTCTTTTGGTGGTATTTGATCACCTCTGCGGTTTTTATTTTTTGCGCTATAAACAAAAATAGAACGACAATTTTGAAAAAAATGAATATTTTTTACTTTTTGCTGTAATAAATATCCCCCAAAAATATATAAAAAAACATTTTTTTTCCTCAGTTTAGGCCGATACGTATTCTTCTACATATTTTTCGTAAAAAAAAATCGCAATAAGCGTTTATTGATTGGTTTGCGCAAAAGTTATAGCGTTTACAAAATAGGGGGTATTTTTATGGCATTTTTATTAATATTTTTTTTACTAGTAATGGCGGCGATCAGCGATTTTTTTTTTGGTATTGCGACATTATGGCGGACACTTCGGACATTTTTGACACATTTTTGGGACCATTGGCATTTTTATAGCGATCAGTGCTATAAAAATGCATTAGATTACTATAAAAATGCCACTGGCAGTGAAGGGGTTAACACTAGGGGGCGGGGAAGGGGTTAAGTATGCCTGGGTGTGTTCTTACTGTGGGGGGGGGGTGGCCTCACTAGGGGAAACACTGATCCTCGGTTCATACAGTGTATGAACCGAAGAAAAGCATTTCCCCTGCTGACAGGAACGAGAGCTGTGTGTTTACACACACAGCTCCCGTTCCCCGCTCTGTACCGAGCGATCGCGTGTGCCCGGCGGCGATCGCGCCCGCCGGGCACACGCACGGGAGTCGGGGGCGAGCGGGGGGCGCGTGCGCGCGCCTCCGGCGGCGCGCGTGCGCCCCTAGTGGCGGCTAAAAGGTAGGACGTCATAATACGTGATCTCGCCTAGGAGAGCCACCTTGTGGACGTATTATGACGGTGCGGCGACGGCAAGTGGTTAATGTTAACCCTCAAAAGTTGCATGAAAGTCTTCCTGGATATTATACAGTGCAACAGTTGCCCATTATCACTGGTCTCAGCCAAAGTCGTATCCAAGTCGCACCCATCCAAAGTTGCATCCAAGTTGCACTCCAAAGACGGCACAACTATGGAGTCATAAACCTGGAAGCTGATTGGTTTCTATGAAGACCTGCACCAGATTTTGCATTCTGTAGGTTCAGCAAAGAACCCCTTAAATGTCTCCATATGGGGATATTACCCAAATCTCTGCTATCATACAAGGAGCTGTCCCATTGTCATAGTACAACCCCAATTCCCAAAAAGTTGGGGCACTAACCTTTTTTTTTTTCCTTAAAATTTTACATTTTCTCAGTTTGAACATGTTTTCTATTTTCTATTGTAAATAAAATGTGAGTTTATGAGATTTGGAAATCATTACACTCTGTTTTTATGTAGCTTTTACACAGCGTCCCAACTTTTTTTGGCATTGGGGTTGTAGTACATAAAACAAAAAATAAATAAAAATGCTTTAAAAAAATAAATAAATATTAATTGTATATATATATACAGTATCTCACAAAAGTGAGTACACTCCTCACATTTTTGTAAATATCTTATTCTATCTTTTCATGTGACAACACTGAAGAAATGACACTTTGCTACAATGTAAAGTAGTGAGTGTACAGCTTGTATAACAGTGTAAATGTGTTGTCCCCTCAAAATAACTCACAGTCATTAATGTAAAAAGGAACCTTGCGCCAAACAATATTATAATGTGATTCCTTGTATATAAAGCTTCTCCCCAAGAACAATGAACTTGTCACTGTGCAGATGAAACAAAAATGGGTGATAGGGGGCACTAAGTGATTATATTATGTTCCTTGTATGACCATATACCATCGAATAAAGTGAACATGTGCATAAAATGCAATATTTACCTTATGTCAGACAAATACAGTGGAACTTCGGATTGCGGTTAACGAGCGTTTCGCAATACGAGCACTGTATTTAAAACAAAACTAACTCGGTTTACGAGTGTTGTCTCGCAAAACGAGCATGATTCAGGCCAAATCGGTGTGCAGTACCGCGTTTGGCCTGAGGTGGGGGGGGGCGCCGGAGCCAAACGGCGCCGATTGGAAATGCACGGAAAGGCCCGAGGACAGTTCGGCTGACCTCGGCAAATCTCGGGAGTGAAGTCTTTCCGAGGTTTGCCAAGGCCAGCTGAGATGTCCTGAGGCTCTCCTGCGCCCCCCCCGCCTTTGGCAAGAGGGAATTCCTTCACCAATTAATGTTGAAAGACCTATATGATGAAGGAATTCCCTCTTGCTTCCGGTGTGGGTCCACTAATCAAGACACAATATTGGATATCATGGACTTATAAAATATAATTTGATTAATGATTTTTGATCACTCTCATATTATATATGTTTTTTCTCATTGCATTTTATGCACATGTATAAATTATTCGATGGTATATGGTCATACAAGGAACATAATATAATCACTTAGCGCCCCCTATCACCCATTTTTGTTTCACACAGCCATTAATGTCTAAACTGCTGGCAACAAAAGTGAGTACACCCCTAAGTGAAAATTTGTAAATTGGGCCCAAAGTGTCAATATTTTGTGTGGCCACCATTATTTTCCAGCACTGCCTTAACCCTCTTGGGCATGAAATTCACCAGAGATTCACGGGTTGCCACTGGACTCCTCTTCCACTCCTCCATGATGACATCACGGAGATGGTAGATGTTAGATACCTTTCCCTCCTCCACCTTCCATTTGCGAATGCCCCACAGATGCTCAATAGGGTTTAGGTCTGGGGACATGTTGGGTCAGTCCATCACCTTTACCCTCAGCTTCTTTAGCAAGGCAGTGATCGTCTTGGAGGTGTGTTTGTGGTTGTTGTCATGTTGGAATACTGCCCTGCAGCCCAGTCTCCAAAGGGAGGGGATCATGCTCTTCTTCAGTATGTCACAGTACATGTTGGCATTCATGGTTCCCTGAACTGTGGCTTCCCAGTGCCGGCAGCACTCATGCAGCCCCAGACCATGTCACTCCCACCACCATGCTTGACTGTAGGCAAGACACACTTGTCTTTATACTCCTCAACTGGTTGCCGCCACACACGCTTGACACCATCTGAACCAAATAAATGTATCTTCGTCTCATCAGACCACAGGACATGGTTCCAGTAATCCGTGTCCTTAGTCTGCTTGTCTTCAGCAAACTGTTTGTGGGCATTCTTGTGCATCATCTTTAGAAGAGGCTTTCTTCTGGGATGACAGCCATGCAGACCAATTTGATGCAGTGTGCAGTGTATGGTCTGAGCACTGACAGGCTGACCTTCCACCCCTTCAACCTCTGCAGCAATGCTGGCAGCACTCATACGTCTATTTCCCAAAGACAACCTCTGCATATGATGCTGAGCATGTGCACTCAACTTCTTTGGTCGGCCATGGTGAGGCCTGTTCTGAGTGGAACCTGTCCTGTTAAACTGCTGTATGGTCTTGGCCATCGTGCTGCAGCTCAGTTTCAGGGTCTTGGCAATATTCTTATAGCCTAGGCCATCTTTATGTAGAGCAACAATTCATTTTTTCAGATCCTCTAAGGCCTCGTACACACGACCGAACATGTCTGCTGAAACTGGTCCGCGGACCAGTTTCTGCGTACATGTTCGGTTGTGTGTAGGGCCGACCGGACCGGATTCCCGGCCTAGCGGACAGGTTTCCAGCGGACCAATGTTTCTTAGCATGCTGAGAAACATGTCCGCTGGAACCATGTCCGTCAGACATGTCCGATGGTCAGTACGACTCATCGGACATGTCCGCTCGGCCGAAATCCTGCGCATGCGTCGAAGTGATTCGACGCATGCGTGGAAGCATAGAACTTCCGCATCAGAGAACGTCGGTGTCGTATACGTCACCGCGTTCTCTGTCCGTGGGGATTTTGGTTTGATGGTGTATACAACCATCAGACCAAAATCTCCGAGCGGACATGTCCGATGAAAACGTCTGTACGAGGCCTAAGAGTTCTTTGCCATTCTCAGTTCTTTGTATACAACCATCAGACCAAAATCTCCGAGCGGACATGTCCGATGAAATCGTCTGTACGAGGCCTAAGAGTTCTTTGCCATGAGGTGCCATGTCGAACTTCCAGTGACCAGTATGAGGCCGGGTTCACACTAATAAGACACGACAGTTATACGTCTTTCATCCTACTTTGCTCTGCTACATCAGTCCTACATCGGTCCTACATCCATCCGACTTTCATGAACAGGATACTACTTTGATCCGACTTTGTGATAGTCTGACTTGTTCTTTGATCAATCAAAACAATCCCAGTGTGAGATAAATTCCTTTTTACTGCTGCTGTAATCACATGTTGGATGTCAAAAGTCGGATGGTAAGGACAAGGCTCCCACTTTGGTCCGACTTCAATGATATTCAATGGGCTAAAGTAGTATCAAAGTCAGACCAACGTAGTACAGGGAACATTTTCAAAGTCGGACCGACTTGTGTCGGACCAGTTAAGACGTCTCTCATAGGGAAACATTGATTTTCACACGTCATGCTACATTAGCTCCTAATGTCGGAGCATTTGTCGGACTAGTGTGAACCCGGCCTGAGAGAGCGAGAGTGATAACACCAAATTTAACCCACCTGCTCCCCATTCACACCTGAGACCTTGTAACACTAACGAATCACATGACACCGGTGAGGAAAAATGGCTAATTGGGCCCAATTTTGAAATTTTCACTTAGGGGTGTACTCACTTTTGTTGCCAGCGGTTTAGACATTAATGGCTGTGTGTTGAGTTATTTTGAGGGGACACTGTTATACAAGCTGTACACTCACTACACAACATTGTAGCAAAGTGTAATTTCTTCAGTGTTGTCACATGAAAAGATATAATAAAATATTTACAAAAATGTGAGGGATTTACTCACTTTCGTGAGATACTGTATATATATATATATATAATTAATTTGTGGGTTCTCAACCTGTGGTCCTTTATCTTTTGCGGAACTACAAGTCCCATGAGGCATTGCAAGGCTGACAGTTACATGACTCCCAAAGGGAGAGGCATGGTGGGACTTGTAGTTCAGCAACAGCTAGAGGGCCACAGGTTGAGCACTCATAAATTAATGAGAAAATACAACATTTGAATATATTAAATTAATTATTGCATTAAAAAAAAATAACTCCCACTCCACTCCTACACACACATACGTGTGTGCGATGTACAAGCATGCAATGGATAGAAGAAGAATTTGGGGCCATCATTTTAGCTTAAAGCTGAACTCCAGGAAAAATATATTTTTGGACATTAGCAGTGAAAAACAAATTGCCTCTATAGATGGGTGGACCAAGTGTGGCTGTTGCAGCATTAGGTAAAACAGTTTATTTCATTCTTCCCGAACATGACTGTAAGCACCAAACTTCAGGTGCTAAGTCTAAAGATCAGGTCAATGTCACTTTGCCTTAGGGTGATGTTGTGCCTCTTGGAATGCAGCCTTCAGGAGGGTGGTTTAGTTAAACTGTGACTAAACCTAAAATATTTAACTGCTTCCCGCCAGGCCTATAGCAGAATGATGGCTGAGTGGGAGCTCTTCCACCCTGGGTGGACATCATATGCAGGGGTGGACTGACAACTCATGGGGCCCCCGGGCAATAGGAGATTATGGGGCCCCCGGGCAATAGGAGATTATGGGGCCCCCAGGCTATAGGAGATTATGGGGCCCCCGAGCAATAGATTATGGGGCCACACAGAACTGTATACACACGCATAAAGTATACATTCACAGTATACACTCACACACAATATACACACACAGTATACATACATACAGAATACACATACATACCATACCTCCCAACTGTCCCTGATTTCGAGGGACTGTCCCTGATTTGGAGCAATGTCCCTCTGTCCCTCATTCTCCTCATTTGTCCCTCATTTTGGTCTGATCCATATAGATGTATATAAAATGCACTTTTTATCTATCAAAAAGTGTTTCCCAGTGCTAAACCTTTCATCTGATTTCTAAATGGCTGCATTTGAAAATTCCAAAAGCCAATATAAAGGAATAGTAGTGGTAAAAAAAGCACTTGTGGGTTTAACCAATCTTATTTTTTTGTACAATTCTCCATTAAGTGGGCGTAGCAAGGGGTGTGTCCTATGCCTGCATGCTTTTGCTGGTAGGTGTCCCTCATTCCCATCTCAGAAAGTTGGGAGGTATGTACATACAGACACACAGTACACACACACACACACACAGTATACACACACACACTGAGAAGGTACTGGAGAGGCAGGGCAGCTATAATCTTGGGATTTTTAGACTAAAAGGATGTCACTAAGGGACATTTCAGGGACAGATGTAAACAAACAGATTTTTACATACTGTCCCTGGTTTTACTGAGGCAGGCCACCCTGATGAGGCCCCCTAGTGGCATGGGGCCCTCAGACAGTGCCCGAGTGCCTGAATGGTCAGTCCGCCCCTGATCATATGATGTCCCCCCAGTCATGCGCCTCATGCGCCCTTGAGGCCGCGCTGCAGTGCGATCTGTCACCCACTGTGTCCACCAGACATGCCAGATCATTGTACCAGGCTGGAACCGGGACCATGTGATCGCTGTGACCAATCACAGCGATCACATAACAGTTGTACACAATGAATGGCTGAATGGTTTTCATCCATAGCCAATCATTGGGGGAGATTTACTAAAACTGGAGCATGCAAAATATGGTGCAGCTCTGAATAGAAACCAATCAGCTTCTAGGTCTTATTGTCAAGTTGAAGTTAGAAGCTGATTGGCTACTATGCACAGCTGCCTCTTAGGTAATACCTTAGACTGTCTACCAGTGGTGCCGCCTCCCCATCCATGCGTCCGGCCCCTTGATTTACATATCAGTGGCACCGGACCATGAATTCCAATGCACAGTGGGTGTTTTTTTTTTGAGCATCTGATTAGAGCCAGAGACTCTAAAGTCTCGTACACACGCATGGTTTTCTCGGCAAGAACCAGCAAGAAAACTGCTGGCAGAGCTTTCTTGGCGAGTAAACCGTGCGTGTGTACGAGGCTTTGAGGTTTCTCGTCAAGAAAACTGCCCAGAATCTCAACGAGAAAAATAGAGAACCTGCTTTCCTGCCGAGAAACCCGAGCGTCTGTATACTTACCTCTCCATGGAAACCCGCACATGCTCGAAATGACTTTGACGCATGCGCTATAGCTTCCAAGGGATGGGTAGGGTGAAGCAAGATGGTGGCGACTGCATTGAATGTGATGAGCGCATCACCGCGTTCGTGCCATTTTAAAGAACGGCGGTTCTTTTGAATGGCGTGTGTGTACACTCGGCCGGCAAGAGAATCTTGCCAAGAATCTTGTCAGCAAAAATGACGTTTTTTTCCTGACGAGATTCTGAGCCCTGTTTACAGGGCTTAATAGGCTTCAAAAAAGGGTGGCCTCGGAGTGCAGCGCATTGCGCTCCAAGGCCACCCAGTTGTGTGACGATAGCGAATTAATTTTCGTTATTATCACACTGAATGGACAGGAGGGGAAGAGGGGCCAGTGGGGAACAGTGGAGGAACTCCTTGCTTGCCTACACTGCTCTGCATACGGGGGATGTGATCTACCTGTCAGTCAGAGGCGTCCCTAGGGGGGGGCCAGAGGGGGCCCTGACCCCCCCCAACATCATGCTGTGCCCCACCAAATTTTTTTTTTTTTTTTTTGCAATTTTTGTATTTTGCTCCCCGAGAGGGAGAGCGTCCCCAGTAAGCTCTGCGGGGAATTCCTCCCCCTCCCTCTGCTCACCGACACTGCATAATGCGAGCGCTCACACAACCAGATATTCTAGCCTGGGCCGTGTTTAAGTGTGTGCACTGCAGACTGCAGTACACTGTAATCACTGAACTACATTATCTCCATCCCTTCTGTCCCCCCGATCTGTCTCCCTCCCCCTCTCCTGTTCTTTCAAAACATTCACAATTTACTTTCACTTTCAGTTAGGCAGATAATATACGGTGCACATTTCTTTCCTGCATCCACAGATTGCAGGAAAGAAACTTGCATGATTCCCCCATCAACAGACAGTGGTGACAGGAGAATATCCCTCCTGCCCAGCAATTATATTCTCCCGACAAACAGTGATTATCACCAGTGGCTATACAGCAACCACTAGTGATAATTATAAGAGAATCTGCTCATTAATGGTTCAAATCTCAGCCAGTTTCTGCTGAACTAGCTGAGATTTAAACTGTCTATGGCTGGTCTTAGCTCTTAGGCAGCCCATTCATTGATTAGCACTGTGGAGTGTCGGCTTCCTGGCGGGATTGGGCATGTGGGATTTCAAACACACCCGAGCCCATCTCTATTGGTTGTAGACAGTTGAGCTCCCTGCAGGTTGCTTAGCAGCAGTGGACCCTTCTCTGACATGCTGATCGGGATGCAATCCAGGTGATGCTCTTAGTCAAATCCTAGTCATAAATATCAGTGATTTTATTGATCAAAGCCCACACTTTACAGGCATAGAGCCCACATGGCTGCTGATCATACGGTTGATTATATTTATGTGGTTGTACTCTTGATGCTAAAAAAAATACTGTGTTTATTAGATCTGACTGGGAGCATTACCTGGATCACATGCCGATCAGCATGTCAACAGAGAAGGTTATACAGCATTACTGCTGCTAGGTGACCAGCTGGGGGCTCGGCTCTCTATAACCAATAGTGCCAGCCTTCCCCTGCATGCACCTATAATGTCACCAGCACTAGATCCTAATAGACTGCCGCCGCTGCCAAGGAGACAGATGCCAGACCAGCGCTGTAAATAGCAGGGACAGGACAGCTGGGGAACCCTAGAGTGGCAGAACACCAGGGCCCGGTGGCAAGACAACCTTTGCAACCCTGATAGTTCTCCCACTGCTTTGGACCCTTATATTTTCTTGGTGTGCTGGTGACATATATCTCTTGTTTTCTGCCACCCTGGGGGGCCCCAGTATAGTAGGAAGGGAGCTCACTGCAGAACATGTGAAAGGGCCCATAGTGGGATCTTAGTAAAGGGCCCCAGGATATATATATATATATATATATATATATATATATATATATATATATATATATATATATATATAATTGCATTTTATAGTTGGCCCCCCTACTTTTGTCCCTGTCCCCCCATGTGCCCCCCCTAAATATGAAAGCTGGAGACGCCACTGCCGTCAGTTACCTGTGATTGACAGGTAGATTGCGGCAAAACCCCTAGAGACCTCTAACAGAACCCTAGTATTCTGCAGAACCCTGGTTGAGAAACCCTGACCTAGAGTTCTGGATAAAATGACTCTTTATAATAAGTGATACATTCTGTCACATTAAAAAATATCATGATGTGTAGCCAACATTGTAACAGGTACTCCCCATAGCCGCCCAGTTTATTTCTCAAACTGTACAATGGATAATTTCACAATATGGATTTATCTTACAATGTGATTTACTATATAATACAAGGGAAGACAACAGAGAGATAATAATTTAGCTGGGAGTGTGCACAGTACGCAATTCATTAAAGGTCATGGCTGTGACTGTGTTTAATTATTACAACATTCCAAACCCTAAACACTTCTACAACCCGCAGAAACTCCAAGCAGTGACATTAGGCTTTTGGAAAGACAAGGCCCAGACCAATTGTTACCTAAAATGTACCGTATGCCATAATAAACAATAGGGTTCTAATTACTGTGGTTCAGGGGTCAAGTCCTGGGGGAAAAAGTGTGGGAACTCCCACCCATAATAATGATACGCTCATATGCATAATTACTAAACCGCATTTTTTTTAAAGCAAGTTCTTTCTAAATCCCGCAGTTATTGCGGCAGACCTCCGCAATGTCTCTTGGGAACAATGACAAAAGCTCCCAGGAGACATTGCGGCATCAAGGAAGTGACGGAATACCCGCACACTACCCGGTGAATCCATATACAGGACGCGGCCAGTAACATAAAGGATTACTAAGGTTCGCCTGCCCCTGACAGTGACTCGAGCTGGGCATCGCCGCTTAGTGAAGGATTGGCTCGGGCGGCTCGGGCAGCTCGGCTGCTCTAGTCCTTCAAAGGGAACCGAGTTCCTGCTGTGAAAAAAGTGCAGGAACTCCGTTCCCACGCATTCCCGCAGGACTTGAGCCCTGCTGTGGTTTGATTTATTAAAAGTGACCCTGTCACTGTTTTAAACTTTAATAAAAAAAATTTTTTTTTTTCATTTAACCCACTGATTGAACAAAAAATACTCACTCATCTATGGCCAGCCTAATGCCCCGTACACACGATCGGAATTTCCGATCGCCTAAAATCCGTTCAAGCTGTCTTGCATACACACTATCAGACCAAATTCCGACCGTCCAAAAAGTGGTGACGTAAAACAGCAGAGAAAAATGAAGTTCAATGCTTCCGAGCAATGTGTCGACTTAATTCTGAGCATGCGTGGGTTTTTTCTCCTTCGGAGTTGCACACAGACGATAGGAATTTCCTATGTTTTTTTTTTTTCCACCGGAAAAAAATAAAACATGTTCTATTTCTAAACACAGACGGAAAAAAGTCCGATGGGGCCCACACACGATCGGAATTTCAGATGAGAAAAGTCCATTGGACTTTTTTCATCTGAAATTCCGATCGTGTACGCGGAATAAGAGACTGCCTGTTTGTTCCCTAAGTGGGATCACAGCAGCAAAAATAAAAAGGAATTTGGAGGTTTGGAGGCCAAATTAAAGTGGATGTAAACCCGAAAAAAAAAGTGTATTTATTTTTTGATGTCACAATGTACAGTATAAGATTTCCTATCACCTTTGCCCAGTTTTGCCCCACAGAGTTAATCCAGCTCTGAGCAATCCTCTTTTATTGTTCAGTGAAATAAAACGGACTTACAGAGAAAAACCCTTAGTCCGTTCGCCCCCTTGCTGTGAGTGACAGGTTATTTATATATCTCATGCACTAGCTTGGAGACAGGCATTATTTTTTAATTCCCACCCCCACTCCTTTTCTGAAGTCATGTGGTTCCTTTTCTGGATTTTGACTGGATGTTAGTGATCATAGCAGAATTCAGTGTAACGAATACATAGGAAAAAATGCATGTTGACAAGGGGAGTGTAGAGGAGGGCGGGGAGTCTACTGACATCACGACTCCACCCACCGAGCTCCAGACAACAGATCCACCCACAGAATCTTCAGTTTTTCAGTTCTTATAACAGACAGAGGGAAGACATTTGACAGGTAAGGATACATGCAGGAGGCATGTATATCCTTATTGATCAGCACTATGGCAGTAGTTTAGAAAGGATGAGAGTGGCTTTACATCCACTTTAAGAATACAAATTTATAATCTTTTGTAACTTGACCTGAAGAGCAATTCCAGAGTAAAATAAGTCCAAGCATCATACAAGCATCATTGTATTTGTGGGAAATTTACAAAGGTGTACAAAGGGTGTTCAGAATTGGATGGCATACCGGTTTGTATTTTTATAGGGCCATTTTCCATATGCAGCTTGTTTCTGTTTTTGTTTTTATATACTGCTTCTGCTTTCAATAGGATTGTATTTTATACACACATTATTCATTATACATGACATTATTCTGACTTTCTTCTGCCAAAAGTAAAAGGGGCAGATCCACGTAGATCGGCGCTTCTCTCCGCCGGGCGTAGCGTATCTATGATACACTACGCCGCCGTAACTTTTTTTTTTCGAATCCTCAAAGAATTTGCGTCGTAAGTTACGGCGGCATAGTGTATCTTTGGCGGCGTAAGGGCGCGAAATTCAAATGGCTGTGATGGGGGCGTGTTTTATGTAAATACGACGTGACCCGACGTAAACAACTTTTTTTTTAACGGCGCATGCGCCGTCCGTGGGGGTATCCCAGTGCGCATGCTCGAAAATAAACCGGAACAAGCCAATGCTTCCGACGGTGACGTCATTCTACGCAAATCCCGACGACTTACGCAAACGACGTAAAAAATTCAAAATTCAACGCGGGAACGACGGCCATACTTAACATTGAGTACGCCTCATAATAGCAGGGGTAACTATACGCCGGAAAAAGCCGAACGCAAACGGCGTAAAAAAAAATGCTCCGGCCGGACGTACGTTCGTGGATCGCCGTAACTAGCTAATTTGCATTCTCGACGCGGAATTCGACGGAAACGCCACCTAGCGGCCGGCCGAAAAAAATGTACCTAAGATCCGACGGCGTACTAAGACGTACGCCTGTCGGATCGATCCCAGATGCAGTCGTATCTTGTTTTGTGGATACAAAACAAAGATACGACGCGGGAACTTTAAAATTACGCAGCGTATCAATAGATACGCCGGCGTAATTCTTTTGTGGCCCAAAATCTCCACATTAAACATTTATCTATCAAAAACATAAGGCATCCCAGATTCATCATCTGTCAACTATTTGCCAAGCAAAATACCTTGTACACACAATCGGAATTTCCGATGAAAAAAGTCAGACGGAATTTTTTCATTGGATATTCCGAACGTGTGTGGGCTCAATCTGACTTTTTTTCCGTCGGAGTTTAGAAATAGAACAAGTTTTATGTTTTTCAAATGGAAAAAAATCCTGTCGGAAATTCTGATCGTCTGTGGAACTCCGACGGAGAAAAAAACATGCATGCTCAGAATCAAGTCGACGCATGCTCGGAAGCATTGAACTTAATATTTCTCGGCTCGTCGTAGTGTTTTACGTCACTGTGTTTTGAACGGTCGGAATTTGGTCTGACAGTGTGTATGCAAGACAGCTTGAATTCCGACGAAAAATTCCATCGGATTTTATCCCATTGGAAATTCAGATTGTGTGTACAGGGCATAACTCGTAAAGCGAGGGCTTTCTTACTTGCTGATATAGAAATTTCCAAAATGTGAGATGCCAAGCATGTTCATTTGAGATTTGCTGACCTTTTTATTCATTTACATCAAAATACACATATGTATACTTTTTAAATGCTAATACACTGTACATTTTTTTCTTCTGCCTGTGGGTATTTTAATAAAGAATGTACTGTTATCATGGATCTTTCTGCCTCAACAGCCGCAGAATGTGGGACTCTGCCAGTTTTGATTGCACCATCTTCTGGAGAACAGGAACTATGGCCACACCTGGGCTCCAGTGTGTCCCTGAATTGTACACTGCGATTCCTTGACTCATGTAATGCCAACCTAACCTGGCTGAAGAATGGAAACCCAGCCCCAGAGGTGTACAGAGAACAGAGCTTCTGGTAAGAGTCTAGATTGTGGATTCTGGATGGTTTAGAGAAATCACTGCCAAAATCGAAACTTTTATGCTTATTTACACTTTACCAGTGAATAACCAGCGAACAAAAACTCCGCCCCAGTCTGTGCCTTTCTCTTTCAATATGTTTTTGATTAAACAAACAATATATTATCCGAGTACAAATGCTTACTTTGATTATACAAGTACATATCTTGACCAGGGCTCAAGTCCTGCGGGAACGCGTAGGAACGGAGTTCCTGCACGTTTTTCACAGCAGGAACTCAGTTCCCTTTGCAGGACTAGAGCAGCCGAGAGAAGCCGAGCCACCCAAGCCAATCCTTCACTAAGCGGCGATGCCCAGCTCAAGTCACTGTCAGGGGAAGGCGAACCTTAGTAATCCTTTATGTTACTGGCCGCTTCCTGTATATGGATTCATCGATGCTGCAATGTCTCCTGGGAGCTTTTGTCATTGTTCCCAGGAGACACTGCGGAGGTCTGCCGCGAGTTATCGCGCAATTTAGAAAGAACTTGGTTCTTTCTAAATCTCGCGACAACTCGCGGCAGACCTCCGCAATGTTTTCTGGGAACAATGACAAAAGCTCCCAGGAGACATTGCGGCATCGAGGAAGTGACGGAATACCCGCACACTACCCGATGAATCCATATACAGGAAGCGGCCAGTAACATAAAGGATTACTAAGGTACAGTGGTTCGTAAAAAAAAAAAAAAACATGTGGTTTATTAATTATGCATATGGGCTTTTTTTTTTTTGGTGGGGGAGTGGATCTTGGGTGGGAGTTCCCACACTTTTTTCCCCAGGACTTGACCCCTGATCTTGACATATGGAATACAAATGAATTAGGAGTATGAATACAATTAGTCACATTTGTAAGCAGGGGTTAGTACCCCTTTTAGGGAAACCCTTCGCCCAGGGTATAGGAAAGGTTATAGGAACTCCCCCTTGTACATTGTCAGGTAAGAAGGAAATTTACCCTTGTTAGTGCAAATAAAAAAAAAAGCATCACAAACAGTATTCAATTATTCTTGCTGGTCAGTGAGAGGTATGCTCCTTTCATTGGTGGTTGGTAGCCAGAAAGCTAATTTTTTTGTGGTCAGTGGGAAGATTACCCCTTAGGTGATCAGTGGGAAAAATGCCCCTACATTGGTGGTCAGTGGGGAAAATGCCCCTTACATTGGTGGTCAGTGGGGAAAATGCCCCTTACATTGGTGATCAGTGGGAAAAAATGCTTTGCTTTTTTTAGTGGTTACTGACTAGGGATGAGCCGAACACCATCCCGTTCAGTTCGCACCAGAACCTGCGAACAGACAAAAAGTTTGTGTGAACTTTAGAACCCCGTTAAAGTCTATGGGACTCGAACGTTTGAAATCTAAAGTGCTAGTTTTAAAGGCTAATATGCAAGTTATTGTCCTAAAAAGTGTTTGGGATCTGGGTCCTGCCCCAGAGGACATGTATTAATGCAAAAAAAAGTTTTCAAAACTAACGTTTTTTTGGGAGCAGTGATTTTTAATAATGCTTAAAGTGAAACAATAAAAGTTAAGTATTCCTTTAAATTTAGTACCTGGGAGGGTGTGTATAGTATGCCTGTGAAGCAGCGCTTGTTTCCCGTGCTTAGAATTGTCTCTGCACAAAGTGTCATTTCTGAAAGAAAAAAAGTCATTTAAAATCACTCGCGGCCATAATGAATTGTCGGCTCTCGGCATTTCAGGGAAAAGTCATTCATAAAAAATAAAAAATAAAAAAGCGTGTGGGTCCCCCCAAATTCAATTACCAGGCCCTTCAGGTCTGGTATGGATATTAAGGGGAAGCCAGCCGTCAAATTAAAAAAAAATTACGTGGGGTTCCCCCCAAATATCCATTCCAGACCCTTCAGGTCTGGTGTGGATTTTAAGGGGAACTCCACCCCAAATTTAAAAAAAAAAATGGTGTGGAGTTCCCCCAAAAATCCACGCCAAACCCCTTATCCAAGCACATAATCTGGAAAAGAGGGGAGATGAGAGAGTGCCCCCCCCCTCCTGAACCGTACCAGGCCACATGCCCTCAACATTGGGAGGATGCTTTGGGAGTCTATGACTGGTGGTTGTGGGGGTCTGCGGGCGGGGGGCTTATCGGAATCTGAAAGACCCCTTTAACAAAGGGGACCCCCAGATCCCAGCCCCCCCCCCTATGTGAATTGGTAATGGGGTACATTGTACCTCTACCATTTCACTAAGGAAGTGTAAAGAATTGTAAAAATAAAACACACTCGAAGCTCATCCCTATTACTGACCAATGAGTGACATTGATGTTGCAGGTCAGTTACTTACTACTCAAGAAACCCCCTAGCAACATCTAAAGACAACCTTAAACTTCAAAAATACACGATTTTTTATTTATTTTTTAAACTGCATTAGGGTTATCATATGGGGTCAGTTTATGTGCAGATATTGTTTAGTTGAGTTTCTCTTTAAAGGGTCACTAAAGGAAAAAAAAAGGTTTTGCTGAAATGACTGTTTACAGGGTATAGAGACATAAAAGTTAACTGATTCCTTTTAAAAATAATTAAAAGTAGATAAAAATCAATCATATAATGTACCTCTAGTTTCACTTTCACTTTTAAACTGGCTTCATGTTTATGTGAAGTAAAGAGAACAAAAACAAACAAATCCAGGGCAGTGTTTTGTTTTTAAAATGGATCTGATTGGTTCTGTTAAGTTTTAGACACACAGTAATGACAGCTTAGACCACCATGAAAAGCTCCCAGTACTGTGGTTATAAGGAAACAGACAACCAGGAAGTGTGGAGATCAGAGCAGAATTACAGCAACATCAAAGCAAAAACTAACAATGAGGACATGAAACCAGTACTGCAGTAAGGTAAAGGAAGCTATTTAGCTAAAAAAAAAAATTCCTTTAGTGATCCTTTAAGCATCCAGAATTAATGAGTATAAGACCAGAATCTATGTATACACTAATTTAACCTACCGTTAGTTAAATAATAAATAACCTTTCCTTCCAGGAATACCCTCAACAGCTCTGAAAGGTTCCTTTCCAGCATCTTGAATGTTAATCTCACCACAGAAGAGGATTATGGGAACTTTACTTGCCAATTGCAGACCGTTTATGCCTCATTTACTCTTCACAAATCTGGTATTTTATTATTGTAAAAAAAAAAAAATTGTGTTCTCTGGAACAATATTGCAAGACTATTTAAATGTTTTTATTATATTTTAAGAGAGAGGGGGGGGGGGGGATTATAATCCTTCTTGAGTTTTTACTGATATCTAGAGGCTCCGATAGGGAGATTTCCAACCAAAATCACATCGGAATTCCATCGGAGTAAAAGAGAACATGTTCTCCATCTAAACTCTGACGGAATTCCTCGGAATTTCCGATGGAAAACTTTTGGCCAAACATACATATTAATATGCAATTTTATTTGCTGTTTTTTAATTCTGATTGGTTCAATGAGAAGTCTAAGGGCCATATTCCCGTAGTTTTTGGGCGGGTGTCGCGTAAGCCATATACACTCCGCCGCCCCAACCTACAGGAGCAAGTGCTGTATTCCCCAAACACTTGCTCCGTAGTTTGGGGCGGCGTGGTGTAAATGGCCCGGCGTATGGCCGCGTAAATCCAAGGGGGTGGCTTGTATTTAAATTAAGCGCGCCCCCGATTCTAACGAACTGCGCATGCGCCGGGCTTAAAATAGCCCAGTGCGCATGCTCCAGTTCTCGGTGTAAAACGTCAATGACGCCGACGTGTGCGTCATTGACGTAAAGTCGTATTCGCGGACGACTTAGTAAAACGACGTACCCGACGGGAAAACACGACGCGGACCCGACGCCATATTTAACATGGCCTACGTGGGACTGGCGTAAGGTTACCCCTCATATAGCAGGGGTAACCTTACGCCTACGCAAAGGACGTTAGCGACGGTTACGCGACGCGATTTCGTACGTGAATCGGCGTATCAGGCTCATTTGCATAAACAAATGAGACCTGAACGTAAACGCCACCTAGCGGCCGGCGGAGTAATTACATTTAGGATCCGACAGTGTAAGTATCCGGCGTATATTGTTTTGTGAATACAAAACAATGATACTCCGGCGGGAATTTCGAATTACGCCGCTGTATCACTAGATACACTGGCGTAACTTGTTTAAGAATATGGCGCTAAATTCCTTATCCTGGTTCTATTCACCTGATAAAAAGTAAACATAGAAACATAGAAAAGTGACACCAGAAAAAAAGACTGAGTAGTCCATCGAGTCTGCCTGATTTTTTTTTTATTTTTTTTTAATACGTTTTTTTTTGTTTGTTTTATAGGTTTATTTTTCATTAACTTTTTTTGTGTGTAGATTTATGGTTGTCCCAAGCATGTTTGAAGGCATTACTGTTGACTGGATCACTATCTCTGCTGGAAGTTTATTCCAAGTAAATAATGCTTTCTAGGATTGGTTTTGAACTTTCCTCCAGTTAGTTTGAGGTCATGTCCCCGTGTTCTTGATTTTGGTTTGATATTGAAAAAACTGCCCTTCCTGAACCTTATTCACCCTCTTGATGTATTTAAAAGTTTCAATCATGTCTCCCCTTTCCATTCTTTCCTCCAAATTGTACATATTAACCTCTTCACAACCACGCTATAGCCGAATGACAGCTACAGAACGGTCGCACTGTGCCAGGAGGGCGTCTATTGATGTCCTCCTGTGATTGGGCTTCCCGCTCGCCCCCTGAGGCAGTGATCAGGGTAAATAGCCAATCACAGCAGCTTTTTATCATGTGACCAGCTGTGTCCAATCACAGCTGATCACAGTGTCAACAGGATTTACCAGTTATTGGCAATCCTCTTCTTACGCTGACAGCGTGTGAGGAAAGGAGAGCTGATGAGCAGAAATTCACACATGGGGACATCTACACTGATAATCACCTTGTACCTTGATTATCAATGCAGCCCGAATCAGTGCCGCTTATCAGTACTGTCTATCTGTGCCGTCTATCAGTGCCCATCAGTGCTTATCAGTGCCGCCTATCAGTGCTCATCTGTGCCACCTAGCAACAGGATTTGCCAGTTATTGGCAATCCTCTTCTTACGCTGATAGCGTGTGAGGAGAGGAGAGATGATGAGCGGAAATCCACACATGGGAACATCTACACTGATAATCACCTTGTACCTTGATTATCAATGCAGCCCGAATCAGTGCCACTTATCAGTACTGCCTATCTGTGCCGCCTATCAGTGCTCATCAGTGCCACCTATGTGTGCCCATCAATGCTGCCTAACAACACTCATTTGTGCTGCCTATAAGTGTCCATAGGTTCTGTCTATCAGTGCCCATAAGTTCTGCCTATCAGTGCTCATCTGTGCCACCTATCAGTGCCCATCAGTGTTGCCTATCAGTACTCATCTGTGGCACCTATCAGTGCTCATCTGTGCTGCCTATTAACACTCATCAGTGCTGCCCATCAGTGTCCATCAGTGCTGCCTATGAGTGCCGCCTACCAGTGACCATCAGTGTCACTTATTAGTGCAGCCTCATCAGTGCCCCCTCATAAGCACCCCCTCATCAGTGCCCTTAAATTAAGGAGAAAATTTACTTATTTACTAATTTTGATAACAGAAACCCCCCCCAAATCTATCTAAAAAAAGTATACAAATGTTGTTTGTGTACAGTATTGCATGACTGCCGAATTGTCACTTAAAGTACAACAGCGATGAAAGCTGAAAATTGGCCTGTACAGGAAGGGGGTGAAAGTGTCCAACACTCAAGTGGTTAAGTTCCTGAAGTCAGTGATGTAATTTAGATTATATACTTATCTTACCCTTTTGGGGAAATTCCTGAGGAATGCAGAGGACCAAATATAAAGACATATATATAAGAATTGTTTGTATTGCGAAACGCTCGTTAACTGCGTTACTCGCAATCTGAGATTCCACAGTATTCATTTTTCCTCCAGGTAAGCTTTATTATAAGCTTACCTGGAGGTAAAATACAAACAGAGGGTTTATTACCACTTTAAAGAGGAAGTAAACCCATCCACCGCCATGTCCCCTAGAGCTTATTCCTGTTTTCGCCGCTTCGGCACTGTGATTGGCCGGATTGGCAATGACGTCACTCCGACGCATGCGCGCGGGACCGGCAGATCCCCACGCATGCGCGAAAACACGGCATTAACCCTGATAATGCCATTCACAAAAACGGCACGCTCGGTGCGCCTGCGCCATTGTCTACGGCCGTAGACAGCGGTGCCTGTTTTTGTGAAAATATCTACTTAACCCTGTAGGTTAAGGAGATATTTCTTGCACCCACAGGTAAGCCTTAATCTAGGCCCACCTGTAGGTGCAAGTTCTGTGGTTGGGTTTACAACCACTTTAATACAAACCTGTAATGCCGCGTACAGACGGTCGTTTTTTGTGATAAAAAAAAAACGACGTTCTAAATCATAAAATAAAACGACGTTTTAAATCATGAAATAAAACAACGTTTTTGAAACTTCATTTTCAAAAACGACGTTGCCTACACACCATCGTTTTTTCACAATGCTCTAGCAAAGCGAGGTTACGTTCACCACTTTTTTCCATTGAAGCTCGCTTCATAACTAGCTTCTGAGCATGCGCGGGTTTAAAAACTTCGTTTTAAACGTCGTTTTTTGCTACACATGGTCAATTTCTGTGAAACAAAAAACGACACAAAAAATTCAAGCATGTTCGAATTTTTTTTTTGTCGCTTTTTTGAAGACATAAAACAAAGTTTTGCCCACACACGATCATTTTAAATGACGTTTTCAAAAACGACGTTTTTTTTCATCACAAAAAACGACCGTCTGTACGCGGCATTACAATACAGATGGTCCACTGTAAAATTAGATCCTTTTCAAATCAGTCAAGTATTGGTATTCAAATTTGAAATGTTTTTCTATGAGCAAAGAGTCAAGGAACAAGCGGCCTGATAACATCCAACCGTTGAATATCTCAGACTCCATAACGTATTTGTCATTTTCTTCCCACAGATAAAGCCGGACACATAGCGGCTGTCCTCTTCGCACTCTGCGTCCTTGCCATTCTTGTTGTTGGTACCATTCTATATATCAAGTGTCGCCTGAATGTACGTCTCTGGTACAGAGATAAATATGCAGATTTGGAAATTAATGGTGAGAACCCCATTTCTTCTAAAATAATACAAAATGTTCTGACTTCTATAGAATAAAATGACGCCATTTGGGTTTACCCGTGAGCTGGATTGTTACTTGAATATTTTAAGAATTTGTCCATCTCTGATTTAGATGCTATTTTCATAACTATAAAGTATCAGATTTTGTTTTTTTAAGTTTAAATATAAATTATTGCAACATAAGAATTTTCCTCATTTTATAAAAGCCGGACATAATAACAGATTAAAGTGTTACTTAACCCAGGATTCACTATAGCTGATCTCCTACAGTACACAGGAAATGCAAGTATTTTAGAAAATATAAACGCTAAATACCTTTTCTCATCAGCAGTATATAGCAGTCTTTTGTCTTCTATCTGTGTTTGGTTAAAGCTTGTGGGAGGAGTTTTCATTCTCCTCTGACTGTCCTATGAGGCTGCATGACCACTGACTCTGAGTCTGGACAGTGTTGATTGGCCCTGTGCTGATCACATGCACCCTCCCAAGGAAAAAAAAAATTCTCTAGCAACACACACCAAACTGAGCATGTTCAGAGTGCCTCTAAGGCTCTGTACTGTCAGTAGATGGACTGGGGATAGTAAAAAAAGGGAAGCATCTGCTGGCTGCAGGACAACAAGAATCCAGATGAGAAAATATAGAGCAGGATCTCTATTTTTCTCGTTGAGATTCCTGGCAGTTTTCCCGACGAGAAACCATACACACACACGGTTTTCACAGCAGAAAGCTCTCCCGTGTAGGAGGCTTGAGTGTACTGTGTCTGTGGAGGAGCAGTGTTGTCATCCTAAAGCCTCAGCCATTTTCTGTGGACAAAGTGTAGGACTTTTGTCCGAAGGGCGTTGGCCAGGAACTTGGATTCCATAGAAACAGCAACGAATTGTTGGCCAACAAACACAAAACTACGTGTTTTTTTCAGCTCTTTAGCGCCACCCTTTGGGCAACTTCTGCTAATGTGTTATGGTTTGCATTGCTTTTGAGAATGCATGTTTGTACTTTGGAGTTTTGTCCGAAGGACTTGTGTATGCACGATCGCATAATCCGACAACGCACATCTGTTGTCGGAAAATTTTAAAGCATGCGATCTCACATTTGTTGGTGGGAAATCTGACATGTGTATGAGGCTTAAGGCAGAAAGTGTGTTAGGACTAACGAATTACTGCCCTGCTCCTCATCTTCCTTACTTAGTGGAAGGTGTTCTTCTGTCCAAGTGAAGAACTGGGAGGGCTAACTAGATTGCTTGAGATGACTCTGTAGGGCGCACGAGACAGCACTGGCTCTCTCAAAAGGTTTAGAAGGTATTTTTGCACGTATTAAACATATATAACAAAACACTAAATTGAATATATTTAAAGCGTTTGTAAAGTCACACTGTAACTTTACTTGTATCCCCTCTGGAGTACGCACTTAGGGCCAGATCCACAAAAGGGATACGCAGGCGTATCTGCTGATACGCTGTCGTATCCCTGTTTCTATCTATGCGGCTGATTCATAGAACCAGTTACGCATAGATATTCCTAAGATCCGGCAGGTGTAATAGTTTTACACTGTTGGATCTTAGGATGCAATACCGTGGCCACCGCTGGGGGCATTTCTCGTCGAAATTCCGCGTTGGGTATGCAAATTAGCACTTACGGAGATCCACAAAGGATTTTCCCTTCGTTTTTTCTCCGTAAGTGTTAGTTTGCCATCGCAAAATTAGGGCTGCTTTTACAAAGTGTAAACTTAGTACACCATGTAAAAGTATACCCTTCTATCCCGCGTCGCTGTAAATTTTTTTTTTTTCCCGCCGCAACTCTTTTTTTTTCTTTTACACCCGTCGCGATTCTTAAAACTCGGCGCAACGTAACTTCGCGCAAAGCACGTCGGGAAAATAGCGTCGGGAGCATGCGCAGTACGTCCGGTGCGGGAGCGCGCCTAATTTAAATGGGACTCGCCCCATTTGAATTGGCCCGCCTTGCGCCGGACGGATTTAAGTTACACCGCTGCAAATTTCCAGGTAAGTGCTTTGTGGATCAGGCACTAACTTGTGTAATTTGCGGCGGTGTAACTTAAATCACAAAAGTTACGTTGCGCTCGCTCGTTGTGGATCTGGCCCTTAGTAACTACAGTGTGTATTTTTTTAAATGAAACAACTAAATATCTTTTCTCGGTAATGTGATCCCTCCGGACTTCTTCCTCAATCCATGCATAGCATCGGGAGGGGCAGACATTCCCTTGTGATGTCACCTGGCCAGCAGAGGGAAGTCATGTGGGAAAAGGTATTTAGCCTTTTCATAAAAAAAAAACACTAAGTGCACAATCCGGACTGGATACATATATTTTTGGTGTATTTTGCAGCTGAATAGCGGCGGGAGGGGCGAGGAGGAGAGACGCTCTCACGCTGACAGGCAGGGAGGGAGGGGAGAGGGAAGAGACTCACAGCAGAGAGCAGGATGACAGAGGCACGTAAACTGACCACAGTATCATGGCTCTGCAGCCATGATTACTGTGGTCAGCACAGACAGGGGGACACAGAAACAAGCAGGATCAACCAGGTATATTATAACATAGGAAGGGACAAATTACATGGCACAAGCACTGTGCTATAGACAACGCCTCAAAGAAACAGGATCTTTTGTTTTTCTGCTGGCTTTTAAAGAAGACATTTTGGACAATTTAATGTTCCCAACTTTGTGGGGACAGTCTGGAGATGGCCCCTTCCTGTTCCAACATGACTGCAAACCAGTGCACAAAGCAAGGTCCATAAAGACATGGATGAGCGAGTTTGGGGTGAAGGAACTTGACTGGCCTGCACTGAGTCCTGACCTTAACCCGATAGAACACCTTTGGGATGAATTAGAGTAAAGACTGCGATCCTGGCCTTCTCGTCCTCATCAGTGTATGACCTCACAAATGTGCGTCTGTAAGAATGGTCAAACATTCCCGTAGACACTCCTAAACCTTGTGGACAGACTTCCCAGAAGAGTTGAAGCTGTTATAGCTACAAAGGGAGGGCCAACTCAATATTGAACCCTATAGACCAGTGGTCTCCAAACTGTGGCCCGAGGGCCGGATGCGGCCCTTTGCTTAACTTTATCCAGCCCTTGGGGCACTATTCTCCCACTGATATGAGACACTATTTTCCCAACTGACATCAACAACGGGGGCACCATTTCTCCCTTTGACACCAATAATGGGGTACTATTCCTCCCAATGATATCAATGATGAGGCACTATTCTTCAACCTTATACCAAATATGGCAATGTTTACTCCCACTGATGCCAGGAAAATGTACACTCCCGCTGCCCACAGTTTGGCCCCCCTAAAGTCTGAAGGACAATAAACTGGCCCTTTGTTTAGAAAGATTGGAGACCCCTGCTATAGACTAAGGCCCGGATTCTCAGAGGACTTACGACGGCGTAGCGCCATGTACGCCGTCGTAAGTCCGAATCCGAGCCGTCGTATCTATGCGCCTGATTCTTAGAATCAGTTACGCATAGATTTCTATTACATCCGACTGGCGTAAGTCTCTTACGCCGTCGGAGCCTAACTGCATTTTTACGCTGGCCGCTAGGGGCGTGTAAGCTGATTTACACGTTGAAATATGTAAATTAGCTAGATATGCGAATTCCCGAACGTACGTGCGGCTGACGCAGAAAAGATACACCGTTTACGTTAGGCTTTTCTCGGCGTAATGTTGCCCCTGCTATATGAGGCATAACTGCGGCGTACCAATGTTAAGTATGGCCGTCTTTCCTGCGTCAAAATTTGAAAAAGTTACGTCGTTTGCGTAGGTCGTCCGTGAATGGGGCTGGACGTCATTTACGTTCACGTCGAAACCAATGACGTCCTTACAGCGTACTTTGGAGCAATGCACACTGGGAAATTCCACGGACGGCGCATGCGCCGTTTCGGGAAAAACGTCAATCACGTCGGGTGACAGTACATTTACATAAAACACGCCCCCCTGATCTAAATTTGAATTAGGCGGGCTTACGCCGGCCGATTTACGCTATGCCGCCGCAACTTACGGAGCAAGTTCTTTGAGAATACAGCACTTACCCGTCTAAGTTGCGGCGGCGTAACGTAAATCGGATACGTTACGCCGCCGCATAGATAGGCAGCTGGACGAGAACCTCGCCCTCAGACTGGGATGCCATTAAAGTTCAAGTGCGTGTAAAGGCGGGTGTCCCAATACTTTTGACAATATAGTGTATATCAGGCAGGGTTATCATTGCAGAGCAACTTCTGAAAATGATTGGTGGCCAGAACAAGTATGCCGCTCAGGAAAGTTAGGAAAACAACAGAAAACTTTATCTACATACTTGTTTTGTGTCACTGATTCAAGGCAAGAGGAGAAGCATGACAGCCAGGCAACTAGCATTCTTTGGAAAGAGGTCAGCAATAGCAGTCTGTGTTTTACTCCCAACAGATTTCCCAGGAGTCCTATAGCTTGGACTTGACAAACACTGTATGAAGAGAATTATATACATATACAATGCATACAAAACTCAGGTCTGTGTTTGCCTGCAGATGGACGTCTGTTCGATGCTTATGTCTCGTTCTGTCCTTCCAACATTGACACGAAGTTCACAAACTTTATCCTAAAACCCCATTTGGAGAACAGATATGGGTACAAACTGCA
This sequence comes from Rana temporaria, assembly GCF_905171775.1. Classification (NCBI taxonomy): domain Eukaryota; kingdom Metazoa; phylum Chordata; class Amphibia; order Anura; family Ranidae; genus Rana; species Rana temporaria. The sequence goes on along the minus strand of NC_053499.1, from coordinate 43,546,454 downwards.
CTTGGATGAGAGAAATCTCCTGCCTAATACAGGTAAATTATTTTGTAGTCCAGTAGTCCTCTACATTGTACTAAGTTGTATGCGTTTTGCCACCTCTGTTGGCTTCATTTATGTTGCCTCTTGAAACATGTACAATGTGTTTCTTAAAAACATATCATGGTTGACAGATGTGTTTCTCTTTTGTGAACACTTGTTTATATATCTTTTTTAACCACTTGCCGACTGCCTCACGCACTTATACGTCGATAGAGTGGCACGGGCGCGCCTGCCGCGGTCTCCGTGACCGTAACCGCCGGTGTCCCGCGATCAGGTCACAGAACGGCAGAACGCGGGGATGCCTTTGTAAACAAGGCATCTCCCTGTTCTGCCTAGTGACGGGACACTGATCGTCTGCTCCCTCTCATCGGAAGCAGTGATCACTGTCACGTCACAGTAAGCCCCGCCCCCACACAGTTAGAATCACTCCCTAGGACACACTTAACCCCTTTCCCCGCCCCTACTGGTTAACCCATTCACTTCCAGTGTCATTTACACAGTAATCAGTGCATGTTTAAAGCACTGATCACTGTATAAATGACATTGGTCCCAAAACAGCGTCAAAATTGTCCGATGTGTCCGCAAAAATGTCGCAGTCACGATAAAAATCGCAGATCGCCGCCATAACTAGTAAAAAAAATAATAATAATAATAATAATGCCATAAAACTACCCCCTATTTTGTAGACGCTATAACTTTTGCGCAAACCAATCAATATACACGTATTGCGATTTTTTTCCCAAAAATATGTAAAAGAATACGTATCGGCCTAAACTGAGGAAAAAAAATGCTTTTTTGGGATATTTATTATAGCAAAAAGTTAAAAATATTGCTTTTTTTTTTTCAAAATTGTCGCTCTATTTTTGTTTATAGCTCAAAAAATAAAAACCGCAGCGGTGGTCAAATACCACCGAAAGAAAGCGCTATTTGTGGGAAAAAAAGGACGTCAATTTTGTTTGGGAGCCACGTCGCACGACCGTGCAATTGTCAGTTAAAGCGACGCAGTGCCGAATCGCAAAAAGGGGCCAGGTCATTTGGCAGCCAAATCCTCCGGGTCTGAAGTGGTTAATATATAGTGCTGTAAAAAAAAGTATTTCTCCCTTTCCTGATTTTTTTTTTCTGCATATTTGTCACACTTAAATCATATCATTAAAAAAATCATATCTATAATTACAATGATAAAATGGTACTAGGTGACCTCTACATGAAGCCACCAGTCTCTTAACCACTTCAGCCCCGGACCATTTGGCTGCCCAAAGACCAGCCCACTTTTTGTGATTCGGCACTGCGTCGCTTTAACTGACAATTGCGCGATCGTGCGACGTGGGTTCCAAACAAAATTGATGTATTTTTTCCCCCACAAATAGAGCTTTCTTTTGGTGGTATTTGATCACCTCTGCGGTTTTAATTTTTTTGCGCTATAAACATAAAAAGAGCAAATTTTGAAAAAAAAGCAATATTTTTTACTATAATAAATATCCCCAAAAAATATATAAAAACATATTTTTTCCTCAGTTTAGGGCGATACGTATTCTTCTACATATTTTTAGTAAAAAAATCCCAAAAGCATTTATTGATTGGTTTGCGCAAAAGTTATAGTGTCTACAAAATAGGGGACAGTTTTATGGCATTTTTATTAATATTTTTTTTTTTTACTAGTAATGGCGGCGATCTGCGATTTTTATCGTGACTGCGACATTATGGCGGACACATCAGACACTTTTGATGCCATTTTGGGGCCATTGTCATTTATACAGCGATCAGTGCTATAAAAATGCATTGATTACTGTGTAAATGGCACTGGCAGTGAAGGGGTTAACCAGTAGGGGGCGCTGAAGGGGTTAAGTGTGTCCTAGGGATGTGTTCTAACTGTAGGGGGGATGGGCTACGTGTGACATGACACTGATCACCGCTGTGATCAGTGTCCTGTCACTAGGCAGAGCGAAAAAATGCTTGTTTACATCAGCAATTCCCTGTCCTTCCTCTCCGTGAGATGATTGCGGGATTCCTGGCGGACATCGAGTCCACGGGACCCGCGGTCACACTCACAGAGCTCGCGGCAGGCGTGCGCGTCCACAATGCCGCTTCTTAAAGGGGACGTACCTGTACTCCCATATGCCCAGCCGAGCCATTGTGCCAACGTATATAGTGGTGCGCTGGTCGGCAAGCGGTTAATAAGCTCAGAATGTAGACCTTCTAAATAAATATCTTAACCTAAACAAGCAATGTAGATTAGATGGATTATTGACACATTTTTATGTTTAGAACCTTCTGCTGAGTTGCTTATGAATGTCAGCCGCTGCCGTCGATTGATAGTGATTTTGTCACTAGCGTATCTAGAGCAAGAATGGTGTCAAAACAGCTTCAGGTAGGTTTGGCCAATAGTAATCAGCCTTTTGTATGCAGTCTGCACAACTGATGCCATGATAGTAACCAATGTGTGTTCTTGTCCTCAGGAATGGTTTGTTACGGCTGCTGGAGCTTTCCCGCAGGCCGATCTTTATTCTGTTTGAGAACCAGTACAAGGAGCTGCCGGCAGAAGTCACCCAACTGCTGAATTCCCGGAGAGGATTACTAAAAATGCTGCTTTGGAAGGCTGACTCTGTGGTATGTGTGAGGAGAGATGGTAGCACTGGGGGGAGGGGGGGGGGGGGAGCTGAGGTTTATCATGTCACTGCAAGACAACAATTCCAAGATTGTACAGAAAATGACCCAAAACTGACAAAATACCTAGCAAATGGTCAATGTGGCGTGGTAAAATAAGTATTGAACAGGTCACCGATTTTCTAGGTAAACATATTTCTAAAGGTACTATTGACATTACATTTTCACCGCATGTCAGTACCAACCCATGCAATCCATACATACAAAGAAACCAAAACAAATAAGTTCAGAAATTAAGTTATTCGTAATAAAATGGAATGACAGAAGGAAAAACTATTGAACACATGAAGATAGGAAGGTGCAAAAAGGAGGAGTCTTTGTTACACTACACGGCCGCTGACTAGACTGCATATCACAGTGCCGGAGATCATAGGGCTGCAGGTGGACACAGTGCCGGCACATGAGGCACAGATCAGGTAGGGAGATTGGCACAGTGAGGCAAGAAATATGTGCACAGTGAGGCATGCAGATGGACACAGTGGGCCAGATCCACAAAGAAATTACGCCGGCGTATCTAGTGATACGCCGCCTAATTTCAATCCTCAAAACAATCCTCAAAACAAGATACGACGGCTTCTGGGTTAGATCCGACAGGTGTACGTCTTCGTACGCCTTCGGATCTAAGATGCAATACTTCGGCGTCCGCTGGGTGGCGTTTTCCGTGTCGGGTATGCAAATTAGCGATTTACGACGATCCACAAACGTACGCGCGGCCGTCGCATTTTCGAAACGTCGTCTGTAGTCGGCTTTTTCCGGCGTATAGTTAAAGCTGGTATTTTGCGGCGTATACATAGAATTGCCATGTTAAGTATGGCCGTCGTTCCCGCGTCGAAATTTGAATTTTTTTTTTTTGCGTAAGTCGTCCGTGAATAGGGATGGACGTAACTCACGTCTAAGTTAAAAAAAATGATGTCCTAGCGCAATGCATGGCGGGAAATTTCGGGACGACGCATGCGCAGTTCATTCGGCGCGGGGACGCGCTTCATTTAAATTAAACCCGCCCCCAACCCGCCCAATTTCAAATCCGCCGCCAGAAATACACTCCGCCGTAACTTAAGGCGCAAACTCGCTGAGGATTCGAATATACGCTAGGTAAGGTACGGCGGCGTAGTGGATCTCTGATACGCTATGCAGATGCAATTGTATGTGGATCTGGCCCAGTGAGACTGCAAATGGGCACAGTGAGGCTGACGCATGCAGATGGGCACAGCGATTAACCTATTCACTGCCATTGTCATTTTCACAGTATCAGTGCATTTTTATAGCACTTTTCGCTGTGAAAATGACAATGGTCCCAAAAATATGTCAAAAGTGTCCAATGTGTCCTCCATAATGTCGCAGTCACGAAAAAAAAATCGCTGATCGCCGCCATTAATAGTAAAACAAATGATTAATAAAAATGCCATAAAACTATCCCCTATTTTGTAAACGCTCTAACTTTTGCGCAAAACCAATCAATAAACGCTTATTGCGATTTTTTTACCAAAAATATGTAGAAGAATACGTATCGGCCTAAACTGAGAAAAAAATTGTTTTTTTGTATCTTTTTTGGGGATATTTATTATTGAGTCGCAGCTTTTTTCTCACTTTATTTTTTCACCTATGTGCAATTTTTTTTGTTTAGATTTATTATAGCAAAATGTAAAAAATATATATATTTTTTTTAAATTGTCGCTATATTTTTGTTTATAGCGCAAAAAAAAAACCGCAGAGGTGATCAAATACCACCAAAAGAAATCTCTATTTGTGGGACCGCGCAATTGTCAGTTAAAGCGACGCAGTGCCGAATCGCAAAAACTGGCCGGGTCCTTTACCTGCATAAAGGTCCGGGTCTTAAGTGGTTAAGAGGCATATGACAGACCATAAATGTGTAAGAGTATAAAAGTATTTATTATCAAAAAGTAAATCTAGCACATAATACATACATGCAGAGTAAAGATATGTACAAAACATGGATACATTGAATATATGTACACACACATATTGCATCGGTGTCAAAACACATGCTGATGGCCAATGTACAGGGCTCCATATAATGAGTAAGAAAGTATCTTGCTGCACATCACGCTGTGGTGACTACCAACACTTATCCACTTACCATTACAAGACCTTGGAGTCATGCACCTCCATTCTATACCTATTGAGGTCTCTTACTATTTGGGATGTTCGGTGTGCGCGGGCGCTGCCTGCAGGCCGCCCACCTCAGCTCCACCATACGGCCCTCTGGTTGGATCATACCACATGTCTTGCTTACTAGTTCCACACTTAATGATACATTCGCCCCTGATGAGTGTTCTTTACCATGAAACGCGTCGGACCTAATCAAGATGCAGTCATGGCTTCAATCCATCATGTCCCTTTTATATCCTCATATTTTTTTTAAAATATTAATACTCTCTTAACTTATTATATGGAGCCCTGTACATTGGCCATCAGCATGTGTTTTGACACCGATGCAATATGTGTGTGTACATATATTCAATGGGGCAGATCCACACGCCGGCGTACTTTCAAATTTCCCGCGTCGTATCTTTGTTTTGAATCCTCAAAACAAGATACGACGGCATCTGGGTTAGATCCGACAGGCGTACGTCTTCGTACGCCTTCGGATCGTAGATGCAATTCTTTGGCGAGATGCAATAAAGATAGTTTTATTGCATTTTTATTAATATATTTTTTTTACTACTAATGGCGGCGAATTTCGTGACCGCGACATTATGGCGGACACATCGGACAATTTTGGCACATTTTTGAGACCATTGTCATTTTCACAGCAAAAAATTCTATAAAAATGTATTGTTTACTGTGAAAATGACAATTGCAGTTTGGGAGTTAACCACTAGGGGGCGCTGAAGGGGTTAAGTGTGACCTCATATGTGTTTCTAACTGTAGGGGGGCGGGGCTGGACGTGTGACGTCATTGATCTTGTTTCCCTATAACAGGGAACATACGATCAATGACAGCGCCACAGTGAAGAACGGGGAAGCCGTGTTTACACACAGCTCTCCTCGTTCTTCAGCTTCGGCGGGTCCCGCGGCCACGGAGCTTTTGACCGGGGAGCGTGTGCGACCCCATGGCTGGGCTTAAAGGGCAACGTACAGGTACGTGGATGTGCCCAGCCGTGCCATTCTGTCGACGTATATCGGCGTGAAGGGGTCCTTAAGTGGTTAAAGTCCCGAACTTTTCCTCCTATAATTTGAGTAGCATAATCATTAATATGGAATGTATGTTTTGCAGCCTAAAGGACATTATTTTTTATCAAGTTGTTATGGGTAAAGTTCTGCTTTAATTTTTATCTATTTTTTTCACATAACGAAACTTGTTTTCAAAGTTCCTTCACACATCCAGATTTATTGGTTTACTGGTTTATTGGTTTACATAACTAGTAACACTGCCTCTTTTCTGCAGTCTCCTGCAAGTGATTTCTGGAAGGAGTTGCGCCTTGTTCTGCCTCGGAAAATGGCTCTATCAGAAGGGAGAGGGGACCCTCAACTACAGAATCAAGATGACAGGGATCCCATGTTGACTGTAAACAGTGAGACTGCAGATCCTGACCCTGATGGAGACCTAGGTACCACCTGACCCAAGCATGCTTTCCCTCCATGTATCACTTTGTGCCTTGTGTTTTTTTCCTCCTTACTAAAGTGATCTTTTCCCTCCAGGGGTCCGAAGGACTTTTTATAAAGCTCCACCACCTCGGATGGCTCCAGTGAGGCAAGTGGGAAACCAGGAGAACGCTGCAGATGTAGACATCTCCGACTTAGGATCTCGGAACTACTCAGCCCGAGCAGATTATTACTGTCTGGTGACGGATCCTGACGTTTAGAGGAATGAGGGAAGAGACTGTATAACATGTAAAAAAAAAAAACAGCAAGACTAAAGACCTTGGTGTGGACATGGCAAGAAATGGAAGGAACAGAGTATTATTTTTTGAAACATTGGTAACCAATGGTGGTCAATGTTGGTTAGGTTTCTTCTTAATGCACGGTTGTATGCAATCAAGGAACAGTAACTGTATGACACAGGTACAATTCACAATACCAATGCTTATTGGACAATACTTTATATCATTTTATGTCTGTCTGTCTGTTCTGCGGTGTAACAGCAATAATAGTAGGATTCTCCTGCATCAATCAGGGATATTAATTGCATCATGGGCCCCTGGGCAAAGTAATGCACTGGGCCCCTACCAGCCTGCCCCAATTAAAGCACCTACTCTGAAGAATTAAAGTATAAATAGTTGATAGGGTTAAACATTATTTATTAGTACGTTCAATAAAATAAATTTTAAACAATATAAAAAGCATTCCATAAATAAAAGACTAATCAACACAAAGGGGTGGAGGTCAGGAAGGCACAATACTGGGATCAGGAGGACAGAGTATAGGTTCCAGGGGTAACGGCTCTGGTGAACGGGAGTGAACCACAACTGTGATTTAAGGAAAGAATTCGATGCACCTCGCTATGTTATGTGAGGCACAAACAGGAGTTTGGGGGTTCCCTACATCATCTCTCTCTCACATAAAGGAAGGTGTTGTAGCATTAAAAGAATACGATGCACGTGAAGATTCCAATGCACTTCTGTATGCAAGTGATTATCAGTATCGAACCCCAGGCGTCACTCCAATCAGGGAACAGGAGTTTGGGGGTTCTCTACATCATATCACTTTAACGTAAAGAATGCATTAGGTCACTAAGGGAGCAGGTATGAAATCTCCTCAACCCTTAGCATAGAAAAGTTAAGACGAACATGTTCAGTAACTTAGGGCATGGGCCCATAAACAAGTAACAACTTATGTCAAGCACGTAGTAATTAAGCAAGGTGTAGTCAACTGGTAGTTGCGTAAGAGAGGCAAATATAGCACAGGTAATTTGAGAGTGTATGTCCCTTTAAGATACTCCACAATAAGAACACAACAGACAATCTCAAGCAGTATGTTAATACTTAGTAAGCCAGAGTTGATTACAGCAATAATTTAGATGCAATATATGTAGCAGATGATTCTGAAGCACTACAAGTGAAACAATGGCTACTTATCCATTTGCAGAGGATGAGTCTTGTTGTAGTTTAGCAGCAATGGGATTTCTGTAGTGCAGCGTCTTCTGGAGGAAGATATTCTTAAGGTGTCCCAGCAAGGCAGTCTGCATTAGCTTCAATCAGGCAGGCATCCACGATGGCATGGTTTACAGGGTTAAGAAGTGCTGGTACCCATAGTGCTCTCGTAGCCTAGTCGGCTACGGCCGACAATGATAGAACGGTGTGTAATCTGCACACCTCTCTGTTTATAGGTGAAAGGCAGGCGCCTTGCAATCAGCGGTGATCCGCGTTCCAAGGTGGAATGCACGCGGCGCCGGGCGATGACGTCATTGCGCGGTCGCCGTAATGCTTTCCAGCGTGGAACGCATTACAAGTAACAGACGGAGAGCGCTTGTTACACCAGGACACTGTTTAGGACACGGCTTGCCTGGGACAGCTTAGTAAAAAGTGTGACTGGCCTGGCAAATCCTGGACAGTTGGCAAGTATGATGTAATGCAAGACAATCATGGGGCCCCATTGCACCTGGGGCCCCTGGGCAGTGCCCATGGGTGCCTATGCATTAAGACAGCCCTAAATAGGAATATGTGAAATACAAGTAAAACTACATAGGCAAAAACTAAAGTCAAAATATCTATGTTTAGGAGTTCCTACCATCCTATGTTTTCGAATGCCTCCTTAGTTTGCCCCCTTACTACTCTCTTTAGAATTCCATAATGGAAAAAACCCTGTTCTAAAATACACTACAGAACCTTCATATGTGTTGAAAATAGATCAATGTGCCAGGTATGGATTTGTTTTTGATAGAAGCACCAAGAGTCGTGAAGGTCCATGGAGGTATAAGCTGTGAAAAATATGAGGGTGTTGCAATAGCTGATATGGCAAGTGGTGGACATAGTCAGTTTGGGGCCTCGTTGTATAGAAGTCTCTAGCCTCCCATGTCTCAGGTTCAGTATTGATATTCATTGCATGGTCATGCCTTGTTGGGATATCCCTTTCCGTTATAAGCCATTAGATATCAGCTGGCTCCTTCTGGCCACCTGATGTTGTAGTACTCGTAGTTAGACCACCCATAGCTAAGGCTGGTAACAGCCCTGCTCCTATCATTAGAAAATAATGACAACAAATGTTTTATAGCATGTTCTCAAATTTTCCGACAACAAATGTGTGCCGTCGGATTATATGATCATCTGCACACAAGTCTGTCGGAATAAAATACAAAGTACAAACATGCATACTTCCGAACCAATGCTAACCCTCAGACAATGGCAGAAGTTGCCCAAAGGGTGGCGCTAAAGAGTTGAAAAACATCGTAGTTTCGTGTAAATGCTGACTTGCTATTGTTTTTCCTTTTCGTTAATAATTTCTATTGACTTGCAATGTGCCTTTAAACTTGCTAGAAAAACTTACTTTTTTCTTGTTTAAATATTTTATTAAAGATTATCAGAAAACATTGAATGTAATGAGTAAAGAGAAAAATGTTACATCGTAGCATTAAGATAATCTTATTACAGGAAAGTATATCTCTAGTCGCATATGACATCATATAATTGTTTAGTTAACCGTTTGCCGACCAGCCGCCGTCATTATACTGCGGCAGGTCGGCAGGACCCCGCAAGCCATCGTAGCTGTACGTCGGCTCCTTTAAAATGGGATAGCAGGCACGCGCCCAGGGGTGCCGATACTCGTGGTCGGCGGTCGCGATGACCGCCGACCACTTGCAATCGCGGGGACGAGATGCAGAACAGGGACGTGTGTGTGTAAACACACACATCCCAGTTCTGCAAGTAGAGGAGAGAAAGATGGAGTTCCTACGATCTAAGAACCACGATCTGTCATCTCCTATAGTCAGTCCCCTCCCCCCACAGTTAGAACACACACTAGGGAACAGTTAATCCTTTGATCGCCCCCTGGTGTTAACCCCTTCCCTGCCAGTGACATTTACACAGTAATCAGTGCATTTGTATAGCAATGATAGTTCAATGGTCCCAAAAAGGTGTCAAAAGTGTCAGATATGTCCGCCATAATGTCGCAGTGCCGATAAAAATCAGCAGATCACCGCCATTACTAGTAAAAAAAAATAATAATAATAAAAATGCCATCTATCACCTATTTGTTTTTCTTGTTTTGAAAAGATCACTGCTGTTACGGTCTCTACAAATCAACCGTTCCACCTTTGTGCTCCCTACAGCTCCCTTAAAAAAGTACTTTTGATATTTCGCTCTGCAAGATTCATTATAAAAGATCAGAGAAGAAAAACATTTAAGAGAAAAGAGATGGACAGCACACAAAAGTAAGATAGTGTGAAAGAAGGAAACCAAACCATTTATATAGATAGAAAAAAATGGATGGAGTACAGCGCTCAGGGTGTTTGCACAAAACAATCAACTAAAGGGTTAAAAATAAATAAAAATAAAAATAAAAATAATGATAATAAAATTGATTAAAAGGATCGATTAGTTTGAGATCAAAATCACAAAACACATTGGGGATATACAGTATGACTGTTCATATTCAAAAATCCATGATAGGTTCAGTCCCAGCAAAAATGCCTAAAGAGGCTGTGATTGATGAAAATGAGGAACTGATGTGGTTGAAGGCAGTAGTTCAGGGCTGCTATCCAGGAGCGAAGCCAGCTCGGTGTATGCAAGAGAAAGACAAAAGAGGGAAGCGCCTCTGAGTATGCTGCTTTTAATTTAAAACATAAAAATATATCCAGCACTTACATCATAATAATATGGTGCAGTCGTGGAAGCTGGCGTGCATCTGTAGCAGACAGTCCGCAAAGCGTCAGAGCTGGGCAGCCGGAGAGAGCCGGGGAGAGAGACGGCTGAGTCCTAGTTGTTGTGCCGCTGCTGGGCGATGGATTCATCAGCTGTTGCGTGACGTCAGGTCGGACGGAGGCTGAGGGGGACCACAACGCGTTTCAGAGCCGGCGCACGGAAAGGACCAGCGCGCTCCTTTTTCAAGTGTAATGAATGGAAGACTTGGCTGGAGACCCTGCAAGCATATCTCTTTCTACAATCCTGTGGTGGTAGCAGAAAGCCTTCTAGTGCCTCCTAGTGGAGGTGAATCCACACCGTTGATAGTCCACCACTGTGTTTCCGTTACCACTACTTACTTACCACAAGTAGTGGTAACGGAAACACAGTGGTGGACTATCAACGGTGTGGATTCACCTCCACTAGGAGGCACTAGAAGGCTTTCTGCTACCACCACAGGATTGTAGAAAGAGATATGCTTGCAGGGTCTCCAGCCAAGTCTTCCATTCATTACACTTGAAAAAGGAGCGCGCTGGTCCTTTCCGTGCACCGGCTCTGAAACGCGTTGTGGTCCCCCTCAGCCTCCGTCCGACCTGACGTCACGCAACAGCTGATGAATCCATCGCCCAGCAGCGGCACAACAACTAGGACTCAGCCGTCTCTCTCCCCGGCTCTCTCCGGCTGCCCAGCTCTGACGCTTTGCGGACTGTCTGCTACAGATGCACGCCAGCTTCCACGACTGCACCATATTATTATGATGTAAGTGCTGGATATATTTTTATGTTTTAAATTAAAAGCAGCATACTCAGAGGCGCTTCCCTCTTTTGTCTATTTATATAGATAGGAGTGCAGCACTGGATAATATACTTATGTAAAAAACTTAAACATCATTCAGTGAATAATGAGTCCATAGTGATCAAAAAATTACACGCAAATATATGACCATAAACACTACAATAATTACAATAAGAAAATTCAATTTACAATAAAATAGGCATAATGTGCAAAAGCCAAAAAAGAACAAAAACAATTTTTTACATGGGTGTTTATTTTTTTTGAACATTATGCATATTTTATTGTAAATGGAATTTTCTTTCTGTGAACTGAATTTTAGCACAAATTAAATTATTGTAGTGTTTATGGTCATATATTTGCATATGTTTTTTTGATCACTATGGACTCATTATTTACTGTATGATGTTTATGTTTTTTACATAAGTATATTATCCAGCACTGCACTCCTATCTATCTACTGTATATAGATCTTTTGTGCCTCATATCTGGGCTATAGTGTTCAGCTGCAGGTTATCCTTCCACGGTTCCACTGGAAGGATTATACTGGGGGACAGACTGACCTGGAAGGATTATACTGAGGGACAGACTGACCTGGAAGGATTATACTGGAGGACAGACTGACCTGGAAGGATTATACTGGGGGACAGACTGACCTGGAAGGATTATACTGGGGGACAGACTGACCTGGAAGGATTATACTGGAGGACAGACTGACCTGGAAGGATTATACTGGGGGACAGACTGACCTGGAAGGATTATACTGAGGGACAGACTGACCTGGGAGGATTATACTGGGGGAAAGACAGACCTGGGAGGATTATACTGAGGGACAGACAGACCTGGGAGGATTATACTGGGGGACAGACAGACCTGGGAGGATTATACTGGAGGACAGACTGACCTGGAAGGATTATACTGGGGGACAGACTGACCTGGGAGGATTATACTGAGGGACAGACTGACCAGGGAGGATTATACTGGGGGACAGACAGACGTTATACTGGGGGACAGACAGACCTGGGAGGATTATACTGAGGGACAGACTGACCTGGGAGGATTATACTGAGGGACAGACTGACCAGGGAGGATTATACTGGGGGAAAGACAGACCTGGGAGGATTATATTGAGGGAAAGACAGACCTGGGAGGATTATACTGAGGGACAGACAGACCTGGGAGGATTATACTGGGGGACAGACAGACGTTATACTGGGGGACAGACTGACCAGGGAGGATTATACTGGGGAGCAGACAGACCTGGGAGGATTATACTGGGGGACAGACAGACGTTATACTGGGGGACAGACAGACCTGGGAGGATTATACTGAGGGACAGACTGACCTGGGAGGATTATACTGAGGGACAGACTGACCAGGGAGGATTATACTGGGGGACAGACAGACCTGGGAGGATTATACTGAGGGACAGACTGACCTGGGAGGATTATACTGAGGGACAGACTGACCTGGGAGGATTATACTGGGGGACAGACAGACCTGGGAGGATTATACTGAGGGACAGACTGACCAGGGAGGATTATACTGGGGGACAGACAGACCTGGGAGGATTATACTGAGGGACAGACTGACCAGGGAGGATTATACTGGGGGAAAGACAGACCTGGGAGGATTATACTGAGGGACAGGCTGACCTGGCAGGATTATACTGGGGACAGGCTGACCTGGGGGGATTATACTGGGGGACAGACTGACCTGGGAGGATTACACTGGGGTACAGATGGACCTGGGGGATTATACTAGGGGACAGACTGACCAAGGAGGGATTATACTGGAGGACAGACTGACCTGGGGTGGATGTACTGGGGGGACAGACTGACTTTGTTTGGTTTAACTACTCTTTAAAGGAGTTGTAAAGAAAAAAATGTTTTCACCTTAATGCAATCTATGCATTAAGGTGAAAAAACATTGAATGCTGCCACCCCCTGAACCCCCCTTATAGTTACCTGACCCCTCAAAAGTCCCGCGCGGTCCCGATATCCTCTTCGCCGCTCAGCCTGGCCGCTGATTGCTAGAGCGAATGGATTGAGAGCAGCGCAGCCATTGGCTGGCGCTGCTGTCAATCACATCCAGTGACGCGGCGAGGGGCGGGGCCGAGTGATACAGTGAGCGGCTATGGCCGCTTGCTGTATCACGGGAGCGCGCCCGCAATTACTGACCACCATGCGAGCTCTCGTATGACTGTGGTGAGTAATTGCGGGGAGGACCAGAGACAGCCGCCATGGGACCCCAGAAGACGTGGATCGGGGCCACTCTGTGCAAAACGAACTGCACAGTGGAGGTAAGTCTAACATGTTTGTTATTTTCAATGAAAACAAAAAGATTTCTTTACTAACGCTTTAAGCTTCTCCCATTTTTACCACACCCTTTGTAGCATCACAGGATGATACATGCACTGCAATACTAATTTTCTTGGGGCACCCAAAGGTGTCTTAGGTCTTTTACAATCCTATAGTGTAAACTAAAGCGCAGCTAAAGTGTTTGGGGTTGGCTTGGTGAAAAGGTGGCAACCCTACTTCCTCCACCATGTAAACTAACTGATTTGTAAGACCTAGAATTATGTCTTCATTAAAGTAAGGTCCTCCCGACGATCAAAAATGTTTGCCTGCTTGAAACCTATACAAACCTTGGTCTTTTCCACAACAGGAAAATGTAAGCTGGAATGAGAGCCATGGCCCTTGGGGCAAAGTTAAGGTAATAGGTGTAAATTATTGCCATGAGTGCATGTTTTTTAGGAATGCATCATGTGACTGGAGTATGAACCAGCTGTTACTGAATAATAAATCACAATTTGCAATGACAAATTCCCAGTCTATGGTATACAGTCACCTATTAACCATGCTGTCTATACTGTGAGTCACTTGTTACCAAAGAATCAGTTGCACATTTACAAGAATTTATAGAAATATATATATTTTGTTAATATAGTTTGTATATAAAAAAAATATTTCTATAAAAATGTAATTTTTCCTTTCATTAACATAAGTTATCAATGTGTAATGTAATTTAAGATAAAGTAAAACACATATTATACTTCTTAGATATCCATTTATTTTTCTGTTTGCTTGATATGGAAGTGAAAATGGAGCAGATTTACTAAAACTGGTGTAAACAGAATCTGGTGTAGCTGTGCATATTTACCAATCAGTTTCAAGGTTTTACTGTCAAAGAACTTCCTGACTGCCCACCGTGGATATATGTCGGTATTTTGACGTTAAATACTGTTGTTATGGCAGCAGATAGCTGGTGTACCCCCGGTATTTTTCTCCACAGTGGGCGGTCCACTTTAAGATAAAAGTGGTCTCCGCAGTGGATTTGCCGCAAGATCACTTTTATGGGGAGTGGCAGAGGTGCCCCCACCGGGCGTCTCCGCCACTTACTGGAGCTGTTGCAAGCGGCGGGAACGATCCGGTCTAGTGGGCTGATGGGCTAGAAAGCGAGTGAGGGCACTCGACAGTCTGAGTACAATACAATAAACCTAGTGTTGCTGTCAGTTCATGGAATAATAACCCTCTGTTGTTGGTGTCCATGAGTGCAATAATAATCCCCAACATTGGTGTCAGTGGACACAATGATAACCCTTAAACATTGGGGTTAGTGCAATAATAGCCCTCAACATTGAAAACATGGGAGTATGGCCTCAAGTAGGATTTAATAATAAATTGTAGCAGCGTACCATCATCCAAATTTAAAGTGGAGAAGCAGGGGGGGTGGGGGCCAGGAAATAGTTGCTGAGGCTAAACCTAAAGCAACCCACCCAATTAATAAAGGACTATCTCGGTACTTGATGAAACACAATAAACATTATTATTAGGGTTGTCCCGATACCATTTTTTTAGGACTGAGTACAAGTACCAATACTTTTTTTCATGTACTCGCCGATACCGAATACCGATACTTTTTTTTAAATGTGTCCCCAAATGCAGCCATGTTCCCCCACATATGCAGCCATGTCCCCCACATATTCCAGCCATGTCCCCCACATATTCCAGCCATGTCCCCCCACATAATGCAGCCATGTCCCCCCACATAATGCAGCCATGTCCCCCCACATAATGCAGCCATGTCCCCCCACATAATGCAGCCATGTCCCCCCACATAATGCAGCCATGTCCCACATACCTGGATGATGCCGCACGTGCCGCGTTAATCAGCGTGCGGGGAACATTACAGCTTTCGTTTGAATAGCTGTATCCCCGCCGCGCCTTGTATAGACACTCCCCCTTGCTCGGGATTGGACAGATCATCCGTCCAATCCCGCGCAAGGGGGAGTGTCTATACGCGGCGGGGATACAGCTATTCAAATGAAATCTGTAATGTTCCCCGCACGCTGATTAACGCGGCGGCTTTGCGGTTGCGGGTTTGCGGTACCGGGGGTATTTGCGGGAGTACGAGTACTCCCGCAAATACTCGGTATCGGTCCCGATACCGATACTGGTATCGGTATCGGGACAACCCTAATTATTATATTAAAAAGGTTTATTTCAAATAAAATTACAAAACAGACAATTATACACATCAGAGATTGGTCAGGGTCTCGACTAGTTTCGCGGGGGTTGTACCGCTTCTTCAGGAGAGCCAATCTATAGAATGGATAATACGATAAAATACATATAATATAGTTCAGCAAAAAAATATATAATGCATAAGGAGAATAGTAGCTTACCCGATGAGTAATTAAGTCAGGCACAGAGCCGGGCGGCCCAAATAGTTCCACCCGCGGCGGACAAGGGGGATTATGCGTCGATATCTAGGAATCCAAATAAATGACAATGACATTTTCCCTCCCAATTTGGTGGTCATGGCAGTGAAAATCAATCCCCCAACCCCTCTTATTAATACATCCTTTAATATATATTTTTAATGCAATTAGTGCAAGTACCTGATTGCAACTTTGTAGAGGAGCTCAATTGGTCTGCTGCTTCTCCCTTAACGATCCAGTCACAGGGAGGGAGGGACAAGACTTGTAATTGTTATGCCGCATACACACGATCGGAATTTCCATCAGAAAAACCTTGGAGACACGCCGCTCTGAGGCTCCGTCGGCACCGCTCGTGACCTCGCAGACCACAGCGTGCGATCTGTGAGAAGCAAGCGGGTGCCGCAACCCCGCCGCATCCCCGCCTGGGACCGGGAATACCAACCTGGAAAACGCCAGTGAACGAGCCCCCGTTGGACACGCAGCGCCGGAGAAATGGAAGCTGCTGCGTTCTCAGCACCGATGTCAGCAGCCTGAGTGGGGATATGCGCTTCAGGGGCTGTCAGAAACCCATCGGAGGCTCGTAGCCGGGCAGTGGAGCAGGAGGAAAAGCAAAGGGTCTGGTGAGGCGCTCAGTTGAGCCGATTCCGAGCGGGCCCCCCCCCCCCCGTGACCCCCCCCTCCCGTCGGTTATAATACTGTCCCCCGGAATTACCATATACCAGTACACCAGCACATCATAAGGAGTCTTATTGTGTAAAAATGGAAAAAAAATTAGATGTTAATCGTCTATTGGGTTAGATTCCTGTGAGAACTGTATATGATGTGAACACAAAATGCAAAGTGAAATATAAGTCAACATACAAGTGAATGAATAACCCACACTGGGACAGAGTTTGATAGCTGGTTTATTTGAACTCACCACCTGGTGCAAAAATCTTTACACTGCCTGTTCTCTGTAGGGCATATTTAAATATACGGTCACAGCCCTTACTGAATGGCTCTGGATGGTCTGCGGAGTCAGACAGGAGGGAAATCTAGGGCAATATAAATTCTGATCTTCCCTCTTATGAACTACCTAATTGCCCCTGTATTTAGGTGAATTAACGACAACCCTGACGATATGGGCATTGAGGCATTAGCATTCTGAGGAAAAATTTAGGCTGGTGAAGGATGACCAAAAACACATTACTATTTCTCTGGACTGTACCGGTAATGCATACGTGACCGTGAGAAGCTGGAAAAATTTTAGTTTTTGAAACTGGGGGACAGGGGAAAGGCCTGGGCATTGAAGCATTAGTGTTTTGAGGGGAAACTTAGACCGGTGAAGGAGGGCTAAAAATTCATTATTCTTCTCTGGACTGTACCGGTAACGCACACGTGACCGTGAGAAGCTGGTAAAACAGTGTGTGAAGATTGGGGGACAGGGAAAGATCATTTAGGCCCCCCCCCCCGGATTCAAGGTGTCTCTCCCTGTCTCTGGAACGGAGAGGACGCTCTGGACTGATGTAGCATAGGAGACGACTCTCAAAAAAAAAAAAAAAAAAAAAAAAAACATCGAAGGTATTTTCCTTCTAAGAAGTGAGTCCGGGAGCCCAGGTAATTCTGCTTAATAGCAGTAATCGTCCTCTCCCCTGCTGATCAGCCCTTTACCTCTGTGTTTTAGTTCAGGGCTCTTGCTTTCCTGTGGCCCTCTCTTTATTAAAATAATTATTTTTTCAGGACATGAGTAGTATATAGGGGAAGAGAGAGGCTCACATCAGGAGGAAAGTCGTGGGCTTCTCTCGTTCCCCTTAAAAAAAAAAAAAAAAAAAAAAAAAAAATTTCCATCTCCAAACTGGGGAAGAGAATCAGACCCTCCAACAAAATGAATAGGTCTACGAGGGGTGGCACTACAAAACCAACTAAGAATAACTCGGGGAACAGCTCCATACAACAATATATGACGCAGGAAGGGAGCCTAAAAAGCCCAGGCCCAGAAAAACTGAAAAGAAGAAGTTCGATAAAAAAAAAGGAGTAGGAATAAGTAGTGGGGAGAGTTCTAGAGGTGAAACGACACTAGAAAGCGAGCAAGAGCAAAATAATGCAGAGGAGCTATCCCAAGATACACAGCCCCCTACAAAGGCAGAGATGAACGCAATGCTGGTGAGGATGGAAAATGTCATGGAAAATATCATAAGGACAGAAATTAACAAGATAAGAATAGACCTAGGAGGGCTCGGTGAAAGAGTGGTAGAGACGGAAAAGAGAATAGAGGAGCAGGACCAGGAAATAAAATCCTTGAAAAAGCAAGTAAAGGCCCTGACCGAAAACCAGAGATTGGTGGCATATAGGATTGAGGACCAGGAGAATCGCAACAGGCGACAGAACCTTAGAATCAGAGGGTTATTAGAAGACAAGGAGGAAGACCTAAAAGACATCATGAACACAATTTTTAACCCCCTGCTAGAGAGATCAGTAGAATCCAAGCCCCTTAAGATTGAGAGAGTACACCGAGTGGGGAACCCCCAACAAATAGAAAGATACGGCCCAAGAGATGTGGTCGTAAGGTTCAGGAACTATGTTGACAAAGCAGAAATATGGAGCAGGCTTAGGGGGAAACCCCCCCTGAGATATAGAGACACCGAGATACAAATATTCTCCGATCTTGCTAAAGAAACACTGGCAAGGAGGAGATGCTTGAAACCCCTCTTGGAACTCATGCGGGCACAAAATATTAGGTACCAATGGGGATTTCCGGCTTGCCTCATAGGTATAAAGGGGGGTAAAACAGCACGACTTAGGTACCCGGAGGAACTGAATGATTTTTGCTCTAAAATGGACTTAGTAATCCCTGAACTCCCTGATTGGGTGGATTAGCGGGGCGATGCTTAGTATGGAATTTTGAGATGCTGGACGGGGAGGGGGGGGAGGGGGGGGGGGGTGGGGGGAGTCAAGGGGGAGCCCTCAACACCACCACAAAAGAGGAGCCAAGGATGAAGGCGAGGAGTCTTCTACTAGTGGCTCCCAGGCCAAGATTGGGCCGGGGTGGGGGAGGGAGGGAGGGGGGGCTGGGGAGAGGGGGGGGGGGAGGGGGGAAAAGGGGAGGGAGGGAGGATAGTGGGCCAGGGAGGGGGGGGGGAAATGGGAGGGGGACCATCTGAACGACTCCACAGGAATTCTTTTCAAACTCAAAAAAAAAAAAAAAGAGAGATAAATGACAGATATTAAGTTCTTATCATATAATGTAAAAGGATTAAACTCCCATATTAAGAGACATAAAATTCTTGCTGAACTTACGCAGTATAAAGTAGACATTGCCTACCTACAAGAGACCCACATTACCTTAGAGTCCAATATAAAGCTGTTTTCATCTGAATATCCCGTCTGGTATTATGGAGATACAGTCTCATCGAGATCTCGGGGGGTTGCCATAGGATTTGCAAGAGGAGTTAGATACACACTGGTGGACAGATTGAATGATCCGGAGGGGAGATTTTTGTTCTTGAAAATAAAGCTAGGAGAGGAGGACTACACTTTGGCAAATGTGTATGCACCCAATGTGAATGCGGTTAAATATATTAGTAAAATCCTCAGAAAATTAAAAAATTTTGAAGAGGGACATGTGGTGTTGATGGGGGACTTTAACTTCTGTATGTGCCCGAGCCTCGATAGTACGTCCCAGGCTCAGGGGAATAACGGTGAGCACCTTAAGCTACTGAAAAAACAAATGATACAAAACCAAATGGTGGATGTCTGGCGAATCCTTAACCCCACGACACGAGATTATACGTTTTTTTCCCCTGTGCATGGGACGTACTCGAGGATCGACTACGTCCTCGTAGACCATAGACTTTTGGAGAGGGTGGTCGAAGCAAGTTGTGAGATCATAACGCTATCAGACCACGCCCCTATAACCATGAAAATAAGCACATCCATACAAAAATGCATTCCACCTGAATGGAGATTGGATGAAAGTCTGTTGAGAGACGAGGCTGTGGTCGAGAGAGTACAGAAAGAATTGGAATGGTATTTTTGGGAGAATGACAAGGAGGGAATCACAGGAGCAACCCTGTGGGACGCCCACAAAGCGTATATAAGAGGGATATTTATTGCAGAAGGGGCAAAGAAAAATAAAATAAGAAGGAGTAAATTAAAAACACTAAAAGAGGAGATATATAGGCTGGAACAGGAACATAAATTACAGGGCCAAAAGAGGGAAACACTCCGTAAGTTAACCTTAACAAGGGATGAATATAAAGCACTTGCCGGGCAAGAAACCAAGAATTTCATAGACAGGATAGAGAGTGAAAGATATGTCTGGGGAAATAAACCTAGTAAAAACTTGGCCAGAATGATAAGAAAAAAGAAAACCAGGAATTTTATCGAAAAAATCAGGAATGGGGATGGGGACTTAGTATACGCGACAAATAAAATAGCAGAATCTTTCAGAAGCTATTACGAAAAACTATACAATGTCCAACAGAAGACCAGGGACCCTGCCGAAAAACAGGATAAGATCAGGGAAGTATTAGGGCAAACTAATCTACCGAAGATAGAAGAGTCTGAGATAGAAAGAATGGAGGAACGTATTACTGAACAAGAGATAAGTGAGGTCTTAAAAAATACTCCCAAAGGGAAGAGCCCGGGACCAGACGGCTTCACGTCGGCCTACATACAAAGGTTTAGTACTATCTTAGTCCCTAGACTATGTCAATATTTCAATGGGTTGGGGCAAGACTATGAGATGAGCAGAGAGGCATTAACAGCTACGATCACTGTCATTAAAAAAGAGGGAAAGGACAATACGAATTGTTCAGGGTTCCGACCCATCTCACTCCTGAATGCAGATACCAAACTGTATGCAAAAATTTTGGCCGAACGAATGAAGGGGGTGATGACTGCCATTGTCCACCCAGACCAGGTTGGTTTCATACCTGGGAGGGAGGGAAAGGACAATGGGGTCAGGGCACTTCTTCTCATGGAGCAGATCAAAGAAAGAGGGACCCCCGGTCTATTCCTGTCAGTAGACGCTGAGAAAGCGTTTGACAGGGTAGACTGGGAGTTCCTGATACAAACACTAGAATGTATAGGAATTGGCCCAAGGATGATCAAATGGATCAAAACGCTCTATTTCCACCCTTGCGCTAGGATCAAGATCAATGGATCTTTATCCGCACCCTTCGAGATGAGAAATGGAACCAGGCAGGGCTGTCCCCTGTCCCCTCTTCTTTTTGTTTTATCATTGGAACCCCTGCTGGCAATGGTCCGACAAAATCCAGAAATATATGGAATAGAGGTTGGAGAAGATGAGCACAAATTATCTGCCTTCGCAGACGACATTTTATTTTATATAAGTAGCCCAAGAGTCACTCTCCCGAAGTTAATAGCTACTTTAAAACAATATGGTGAGGTGTCAAACTTCAAAATGAACACAGAAAAGACGGAGATCTTAAATATCAATATTCTTAAAGAAGAAGAACAATATCTGCGGAAGAATTATAATTTTAAATGGCAAAAAGAAATAAAATACTTGGGAATAAAACTGGCAAATACCATCAAGAAAATATATAGAATAAATTTTATCCCCCTGCTCAACGAAATAAAAAGTGAAATTAAAAACATATATAATAGACCAATTTCGTGGTTCGGGAGGATAAATGTAGTAAAAATGGTTCTCATCCCAAAAATCCTATATAAGTTTCAAATGGTCCCAATATACCTACCACCGTCATTCATTAAAATAATTAACTCCCTCATAATGAACTATATTTGGAATAATAAAAAACACAGGGTGTCTGCTCAAATTCTAAAACGGGCCAAGAAAAAGGGAGGCTTAGCTGTACCCGACATTGGATTGTATTATAATGCTTCGGTTCTCTCACGGGTTATAGAATGGGCTAAAGAATCCCAGGACAAAAGATGGATAAATATTGAATGCACATTAGCAAGGGCACAGTTAGGGAGATTAATTTGGAATCCACCACAACACAGATCCTTACACACTTCAACACACACAATTACTCATAATGCATGGAGGATCTGGGATAGACTTCACAAACAATTAAAAACAGAATTCAACTCACCCTTTATTGATTTAAAAGAAAACGAATATTTTATTCCAGGGACAAAAGTAGGGGGAAATTGGATCACAAATAGAACACAGTTAAAAGATATAACACTAGATGGCAAAATTAGGACACTTCACGATATTAAATATAGGATTGGAATTAGGGCGCTCGACGAGTGGAGATACTTGCAGTTAGTGTCATTCGTCAAGCGCCTACCACACCCTTTCAGGTCACAAGAGGATTACACCTTATTGGAACAATTGTGTAGCATCGAAAGCTCAAAAGGAAATATATCTAAAATCTATAATTACTTGCAGAAAACGGAAGAGTTGGACATGCTAAAATACATCCAAAATTGGGAAACGGACTTAGGGGTCCCAAGGGGGAAAACGACCATAGGAAGAATCCTGAAAATGACTCACACCTCGGCAGTAGATGTAAGAACTGCCGAGATGAACTTCAAATGTTTGACGAGGTGGTACGCCACCCCAGATAAAATGGCAAAATTCAGAGGGGGAGAGTCAGAGAAATGCTGGAGAGGTTGTGAGTCAAGGGGAACAATGGCACACCTATGGTGGGACTGCCTGAAAATTAAAGCTTATTGGAAAAAAATCTTGGCCCTGATAAAGGTAATAACAAAAAAAGAAGTGGAAGATAACCCATGGGTAGTTCTCTTTCATGGGGGGGAGATTCCAGAGAAGGAGTACAAGGGTTCACTGATCCCTCATTTATTGAACGCAGCGAAACGATTGATTCCCCATAAATGGAGAGACGCGAAAAGTCCGCAAATGTGGGAGTGGATCGACTCCGTAGAGGACACTTATAGGAGAGAGAAATTAAAAAACGGGAGCTATAAACACGAGGTAGGGGAAAAGGATATATGGGTACCCTGGATGGAATTTAAAAAGTCCTGGAGGTTCGCAGAAAACCTGAGAGAGGAATAGGAACGCATTTTTCAATTAAGGGAAGGAATTCCTACAGTGGAGTCGTGGGATGGTCAAGGGAGGGGGTGGGTAGGGGGGGGGGAGGGGGGATTTAGTTGGGGAGGGGGGGGATGGGGTGCTGGGTATTTCTTTGTCACGCAGATAAAACCTTTTAAAAATTCCGTACTTACTAGAAAAGAGTGAGTTCTAAACGGTGAAAAAAAAAAAAAAAAAAAAAAGATGAAAATATAAAAATAAACAAATAAATAAAATAAAAATAACAAGTATAAAAATTTGCAAAAGAAATGCACCACAAATGATGCTAAACCTGATGTAGAGACGGAGTTATGAATAAAATCATGAGCAAGTCTCTCGCTGTGGTGAAGTCTGAAGTGGCAAAAAAAAAAAAAATAAAAAAAGAAAAAAAAAAAAAAAAAGAAAAACCTTGGATGGTTTTTCAGACGGAATTCCACTCAAGCTTGGCTTGCATACACACGGTCACACAAAAGTTCCCTGAACTTTCGACCGTCAAGAACGCGGTGACGTACAACACTATGACGAGGCGAGAAAATTAAGTTCAATGCTTCCAAGCATGCGTCGCAATTTTACGTGTCGGAATTGCTACAGACGATCAGAATTTCCGATTGCAATTTTTTCCATCGGAAAAATTGAGAACCTGCTCTCAATCTTTTGTGGGCTGAAATTCTGACAGCAAAAGTCCGATGGAGCTTACACACGGCCGGAATTTCCGACAAAAAGCTCACATCTGACTTTTCTTGTCGGAATTTCCGATCGTGTGTACGGGGCATTACTGAACTGTGTCCTTCCCTGTCTGATAGGACTATGCTGTGTAAAGCTCAAGACAGGATTTACAGAAATACAAATCCTTTGACAGGTTCCCATGTGGGTATTATTCGGCTAATGTAGCGGTTTGCCTGAATTTTGGCTATAAAAAAAAAAAAAAAAACCTTCGCTCCATGTCTATGACCACATATAAAGAAGTGGAAAAGTGAAATGAATCAGCAAAAAAATTGAGAACTAATGTAACAAAAAATAAAAATGTGATCTATGCTAGAAAATAAAATTGAAATGCTAGTGAAATTGCCTAGGCTTCATGTCATACATGGGCCACCTAAAGCATGCGTAATGACATTCCCAGGACCCGCTGCCGCCATGTACAGACACCTATTGAACTGCATTAAAGAGGCCACTGAACAAACTTGTGTCCTTGGGTTGTGCAAGGGACCTGCATGTGCACAGACATAAGTTCGGAATACATGCTGCATTTGGAGCATACATCAGTGTGCATTCCTCCCATTACGCAGCCCTCAGGGTACAATTGCATACTGCCACCTCTTGTAATTTATCTCAATCATCGCCTGTAGGCGGCAGCAACGGGTTTCAGGAATGTGCCTTAAACCTTATTTGACTTTTTATGTTGATTTTTATGATTTAAGTTGTCAGACGATGTAATCTTCAATATAACCACAGGATGGCACTGTAGACTATTGCACATACTGCACATTTAAAATGCACTTCACCTTTGTGCATGTTTTCAGGACAATGCTGTAGAGTAGAAGCATACTGTAATAAAAATTTCACATTTTACAACTGTAGGATTTGTTTTTCTAATCTTTGACAGATGTCTCCATGTTGCCCTCTTCTGTCTGCAGAATTTTTCATTCTTTAGCTATATTCCCTCCACGGACAGTACACAAAGGGCCGGATTCAGATACCTGAGCGTATCGATCCGGCCAGCGTAACGTATCTCCGATACGTTACGCCGCTTTAACTTTGTGCGCAAGTTCTTTATTCAGAAAGAACTTACGCCCTTAGTTAGGGCGGCATAACGTATGTGTTGCGGCGTAAGGCCGCGTAATTCAAATGGGGATGTAGGGGGCGTGTTTTATTTAAATTTGTGTTGACCCCGCGTTTTTTACGTTTTATTTGAACGGCGCATGCGCCGTCCGTAAAATATCCCAGTGTGCATTGCTCTAAATGACGTCGCAAGGACGTCATTGCTTTTGACGTGAACGTAAATTACGTCCAGTCGTATTCGCGAACGACTTACGCAAACTACGTAAAATTTTAAAACTCAGCGCAGGAACGACGGCCATACTTAACATTAGCTACCCCTCATATAGCAGGGGTAACTATACGCCGGAAGAAGCCGAACGCAAACGACGTAAAAAAAAAGCGCCGGGCGGTCGTTCGTTTCTGAATCAGCGTAAATACTCATTTGCATATTCCTTGCGTAAAACATACGGAAGCGCCACCTAGCAGCCAGCGTGAAATTGCAGCCTGTGTCCGAAGACACTTACACCTGGCGGATCTTAGGGATATCTATGCTTAACTGATTCTCTGAATCAGGCGCATAGATACGACCGGCGGAACTCAGAGATACCACGGCGTATCAGGAGATACGCCGTTGTATCTCTTTCTGAATCTGGCCCAAAGAGTCCAACAGTCCCTCTTTTAGAACCAAATCATCCGGTCCTTCATTCCTCCACAAGTGTTGTTCTTCTAGCTCCAGATTTAGAGCTTTGTATAAAAAATATACAATTTTTCTGTTACCATTTATATTGCACTAAACGTTTCACCCATGCTTCATATTTTTGCACTGGTTAGTTTTAAACACGAATATAAGGGCTCATTCAGATGGGCGCTGAAATACATTCTTTGTGCTGAGGCGCTTTTTTCTGAACCCACCTTGGAAATCAATGCAACCAGACCATAGATGTAGCTGCTGCACAGACACAGGAAGGAGCGGTGCACGGATGGGAATGCAAATGCTGTGCGTTTACAATTGCTGATCAGAAATTTTTCATGGGACAAACATGCCATTACCACGAGTTAAGTATTAGGGCTCAGGGTTGTAGCATGACCCCATAGACTTCAGTGGCAGGAGGTCCCACCTGTCAATGCAACATGCGGTGGTATATTTGGTGTGGCCACAACCCAAATCATTGTGGTGGCAGCATGTGAACAGTCCCCTTTCATTGTATTGCAGGCTTTAGGTGGGCGCTAAAACCGTGGCTCAATCACCTGTTTTTACCATCCACCGTCCACCTTGGTGAAAGAGGCTTTATATTGTCTGAACCAAGTTCAACCAGCATTCAGCTGCAAAAACAACCAAACAGATCAAGGCAACCGAACACCACTATAGATCCTTTTGCAGTGTCCATAGAACCTGTAGCTGGTGTTCATCTGTCGGTTGTTTTTGGTTCAAAAATCTGTGAAATTTCCCTAATATAGATGTAAATCCAAGTGATAGTGATTTAATAGAAAAACAAAAACAAAATGACACTTTGATCAAAAACCATCAACTAAATATGAATTTTGGCTCTGAATGGGTTAATAAACAGTCCGAAATGTTGACAGTAGAGAGTCCATAAATAGCAGGTAAGATGTCAAACACCCGTGCATCTGTGCCACATTACAGATTGGTTATAAACGTGTCCAAAAGAAAAGAGTGACGTGTCCTCCACCAGACTTATAGATTGGCTTCTTACCGAATTCCCACGATCCCTTATGACAGGGGATCAAAAACAGCATATAATAGGTCCCAATCCCGCAGTTTCAGATATGCAGTCCTGATGGATCTCGTTTCCCAAGAAATTTCAGCAGTATCAATGCCCACCATGTAAGAAACAGTGACAGCTCCACATAGTGCATTAAATGTGTAGAAATGTATTTAAAAAGTTAAAATTGCACTTCTAGTTATGCAGTTTAAAATTTGCCTTGAATTTAATGTGCCGGCCGGTACACAAAACTCTCAGGCACCCGTCCACTGGGTGACGACAGCGCGCCGATCAAGGCGGAAAAAAAAACTTCAAGAATTTAATCATTTTTTTCTAGGATTGTACTGCAAGTAAATCGATGCAAGCCTACTACACACCACTCTTTCATTCAACCCAGCGGGCTGAATGAAAAAGAACTGACAGCTCTGGAGGAGCCGCTGTACTAACTATGCAATGTTAGTATATCAATCTCCCCTGCTGAGCAATTGTGTTTTGACAGGTAGGACGGCACCCCCACCAGAACACACCGGTTAATGGCTGAGAGTGCTGATCAGATGCCTATCGCCATACCTTTTTTCGGTCGTACACCTTCCGTCGGACCGGCTGCCATACACAGTGCCACCCGACATTCAGAAATAGGCATTCGATCATTTGGCAATGTAGCTGTTCGTAAGCTAGAGATTAACATCCCTTTATAATATTTCACCAATACGCCAAGTATGACATATAATGGGTGAGGCTCCGATGTGATAAGAATGGTCACGATGATAAAAAGTCTGAGAACTTCTAGACTAGACACTCTGCAGAATGACTTTCTATGTGTAGTGTGTCCGATAGCATTTTAAATATGTCACAGAGGTCCTGAGGCTATCTGTATTTCAACTATACCTTTCCTAGCAACCCCAATCAACATTATAAAAACATTATTTTCCTGTGGCATAGCAATAAACACTCTTAAAAAAGGAATTCAAGCTTTATTGTACAGAAAGGAAAACACACTTTAAATTCAGCAAAAAAAAAAGTGTGTAGGTGGAGGAAAGACTTCAGTACAAAAGGGAAAGGTAATAGTTGTTCCAGACATGTAATGAGTAACTTATTAGTAAAGCAGTATATAGTCTGGAGTATAGTATTTCATAACTAAAGCTGAGTACACACTATTTGAATTTCCACCGGATAAAATTTACTACACGGGTGGCCCTATTGGTCTCCTCCTGCCCAACATACTTCAGTTGAAAAATTGAAGGAGGGTAGAGAATTGTCATCTGAACAGTGGCTGTATCAATTTAGATGCAGCCGCTGTTCTTGAAATTTGACAGCTGGCAGGTACTAGGGCAATCTGTTGGGATTATTCTCATTCAGCACACGAGTTGACTGAAAATAATCTATGTATATATTGTGACAGGAAGTCAGGTAAATCTGTGGGTGTTGTCACAGACGGGACATACATTTCTGCCTTGTTTAGACAATACACCAATTGTTATTAGGCGTCGGCTGCAAAAGTAGCCAGAAAAGGTCTAAGGGCGTTGGAAAACTTCAGCTGTTCAGAATGAGGCAATTAAGGCCTCTATAAGTAATCCAGAGGATTACCACCGATTTGCTGCACCCTGAGGCTTTGTGAGCAAGGAGAGTAGTGTGCTGAAAGTCTTCTGAGGAGGGGAGATGGTGATTGATTTTTCTGTGTGATAAAAATCAAAAAACTATTGTTTTTCTGCTGTATGACCAGCAGTGTCTGCCCAGCACTAGGCTTTGCCAGACTCCCTAGATAGGTTCCTGTGTGGTGAAGATTGACGCCCCCCGAGTGGCCAGGGTTTATTTTATGTTTGATTTTGTTTATGCCGTTTGGATGCTTGCACTTGTTTTCAGCAAGATGGAAGAATAAACCAAAATCTTTGTTTTCAACCGTCTTCAACTGCCTGTCTGTATAAATTCAGTGTGTAGTGAACTTATTTTTTTTTTTAGCAGGAGTTGCGCTTTTAATTTGCATTTAGAACTTTGCCTGAAGTTTAGATTAATGCCGTAACTAATCTGATTGTTAATTGTCCTTCCCTTTTTGGGAATATCTTCCAAACCCCTGGTGCCCCACCTGTGGCCCTTTGGGACATTGTGTGGCTCCTGCAGACACAAATCTGTCTTTCTCTATTTCCCTGTTGTAGCAGTGTTTCTAGTAGTCTCATGTAATAGGTCTCCGGTCTGACCATCATGTCTACAGTCTCTGACCCTCCATTGTATCCAATTCATAGTCTCAAATAATCCTTTGTATTATGCCCACAGTACCTGATCATCTTTTGTATCCACCGTCTGACCATCTCCTGTATTATGTCCATCGTCTCTGACCATCTCCTGTGTTACAGTATATCCACAGTCTCTGACCATCTATTGTATCCTGTCTGCAGCCTCTGATTATTCCTTGTCTCTGACCATTTCTTGTATTTTTTCTGCAGTCTGGCCATCTTATTGTATGCACATTCTCTGACCATTTCTTGTAACCTGTCCACAGTCTCTGATCAACCAGTGCATTAGGTCTACAGCCTCAGACCATCTTTTGAATCATACCCCCATGGTCTTTGACTACATCCTGTCGTGGGTCTGCAGTCTCCGATATTGGATTTTATGTGCAGCCCTTTGGGGATGTTGAGAGGGTCACACTTGATGCCCCTAACTATAGCACAAACGTTGACCACCACTGTCCTATACAAGAGAAAGTTGGAATTTATCATTCGACACACAATGTTAGATTGAATCCTAATATTAGGGTCACTCGGAATTCATTAAAGTGGAGTTCCACTCATAAATATAACATTACATCAGTAGTTTTAAAAAAATGTCATTAGTCCCTTACGAAATTTTTTTTTTTTTTTTTAGATGCCTTCAAAGTGTTGTTGCTAGGCAGAATAGTTAATCTTCCCACTTCCTGCACCTAGGTGCTTAATGCTTCCTAAACTACACCGCACAGACTGCTGGGAATGTAGTGGGTGTAACTTTCCAGGAGTCTGTGCATTCCCCAGTCTCAAAGAATCATGTGACTTGGACAGCACAGGTGCTGAAACCTGATCTGACACTGCTTGTGCAGCACTGAGCATGTGCGAGATCTGCAAGGCTGAAATCCAGGAAGTCATACAGTCTGGCTTCATGATGCCCACACTTAAGATGGCCCCAGTCAATTTCTATTTTATAAAGTGTCTAAATGCTGTAACAACCTAACAAAACGGACCTTAGTTTAAAGACTAACTTTACTTGAATACATTAAGCTTGTGTATTACAGGGGTATTTATATTTAAAACGTGAAATTGTGGCCGGAACTCCGCTTTAAACATGCTCAGTCTGCATGGAGAGTCACTGCTCAAGTGTTCCTCCATCTAGCCTAACCACTTTGTTCATTTAATTTCGCTGCCTGCAAACTCCTTCATCATTGTATACTTATAAGGCTGGATTCACACTTATGTGGTGCGAATTCCAGCTCTGTTATCTCTGCAAAGAGATAAGAGAGCTGTTCAGCAGATCATCTCCGTTTTAGCTGCGAATTTGGAGACCTGGGAGGGGGAGGGGGAAGTGTATTGAGGAAAATGAGAGAAATCCAGATGAGAAATGAACACATCTGCGAATCAGATGTGTGCCCATAGAAGATAATGGGCCTGAATTGGGCAAGGCGCAGTGCGAATGCATTGCACATATGTGAACCAGCCTCATTAAAATCAATGTTTTTTTATAATGTTATGCGAATTGAATGCGGTTAAAGCCGCACTCAATTCGCATTGGCGTGATCCCAGCCTAAGCGTTTGCTGTACTCCTTTGCTTTTGTTTTTAACCCTTTTCTTGATGCTTGAAGCTTTCTATTCTATTGCAAAAAAATCAGAATCTGGCATTCACCAGAGGATGGCAAAAGAGGGCGCACAGTCAAATGCTATTGCCGTTTATTGCATACATGTCTCTATGTAACAGATCAGCACTAAAATTAATACGTGTGTCTGACGCAGTCTTCACCCCCTGGGGATCCCGGTGTAGAACAAGCCCCAGCAAAGCCACATAAAGATTCCACCTCCGCCCAGGAATGCAAGGGACTGCTCCTATATAAAAGTTCCCACACTTAACCCTTTATCCCGAAAAAGGAACACAAACACAATTTCTGAATTTAACATTTTTTTATTTATCAAGTACCGAAAACACTGTGCTATATTTTACAAGAGCCCACAAAGGGCTAAGGCACATTTGAGCAAGTCAGTTGAAAAGGACATAAGCGCACAAACAGGAATGCTCCCCTGAGATTTAAAACCCAAATCTGCATAGTAATGGATGTATACGGGCTTATTTAGTAAGGCAGTATTAGAGTGATATCAGGGGTGGACTGACAACTCATGGGGCCCCCGGGCTTAGATTATGGGGCCCCCGGGCTTACAAATGGCCACCATGCCAGGAGGCAGTGCAGAGGTGGGGCAGCTAAAATCTCGGGATTTTCACATCAAAAGCATGTCGATTTCGTACATATCAGGGACAGATGTAAAAAAAAAAAAAAACAGATTTCTACATACTGTCCCTGGTTTAACTGAGCCTGGCAACCCTGGTGGGGCCCCCTAGTGGCATGGGGCCCTCGGGTAGTGCCCGAGAGCCTCAATGTTCAGTCCGCCCCTGGGTGATATGCAAAGTTCAGTAATCCATAGTGACTGGATATGCCATCACCGAGGAATACTGTGCTTTTTAATGGCGGTTTGCCTTATTAAGTAAGCCGAATGCCATTATACAATGAATATTGCGTTCTGTAATACACCTACAATGGAAAGACGCTCTTTAAAGTTCACGGTTGTGTTTTGGACACATTTTTTAAAAATGTTCTATAACTTACTCTTTTTCTCTTTGCATCATATATCTTTATATAAAAGGGCCAAGGGTGCCCCTATACAACCCAATCTGTACAATAAATGGAACCCATTAAAGCACCACTTGTGAGAAGTGAATAGGAGAAATGTAGTTCTCTCCAAGGCGGCGATCCCGATGCTTACAACCATCGGAAACGTTTGTCTTTTCATAAAAAATAAAAAAAACATAGGACTAGGAGGGGCTTTCACACCGAACCAAATTCATCTGCAGTTGACCAATCTGTACATAGCAACATACACAATACATGCACTCAACACCAAGGACGTATTGCCCTTACCCCAATATTTTTATAACATTTTCTACATGATCAGAATACAGTTTGGCCCTTGGATATTGCATGTTTTTTTTCTATTTGTCAAAAGGGATCATATAAACTGCTGTAAGTATACCAGACCTATACTAGTTCCAAGCAGCATATCTAAGAGTTAAAAAATAAAAAAATCACTACCGCCGAGACTGGCCAGAACAGCCTGCTGGGTGTGACGGTCTAACAATAGTAGAAAGGCACAGGTTATTGCTTCTATTATAGCAGTGGTCATCAACCCTGTCCTCAGGGCCCACTAACAGGCCAGGTTTTATGTATTACCTTGGGGAGATGCAGACTAGAATACTGAAATCACTGAGCAGAAAATGATATCACCTGTGATGCATTTCAGTTATCTTGCAAACCTGGCCTGGTAGTGGGCCCTGAGGACAGGGTTGATGACCGTTGCATTATAGTATTTGTATTAACTGTACAAAACACGACACGCACATTCACCTGTGTTCACATACAACCCCATAGACTAATTTTATTTATTTTTCTTCTTTTCTTACAAAATACATTCGCACACAAATGCGTAACTCTATTTGATATTCTACCTAGCTACATAAACTGTACCCCTCAAGCTCTGCTGTGCCATATCAAGAGTGCTTAGGTGTACACAGGAGAGAGAGAGAAAGGGAGGGAGGGCTAGGAAAGTAGTCCATCGGTCAGTGCTTTCTTGCGGATCTTCTGAGGAGGCGCGGAGACTGGCGTTGCAAGTGGGCGCTGCATCATTAGCTAAGGAAATCCTCCTTCCGGTAGCCCTTCTGTAAAAGAAGAAAATAAATAAAGGTGTTTGGTGAGAAGGCACATCCAACTAGGGGGGATGGTGGTGTAGTGGTTAGCCCTGATGTCTTATAAAACTGCCGTCTTTGATTCAGATCATGCTAGTAGCAATAAATGCTTGAAGAGGTTATATTCTGCCCATGTACCACTTCATTAGCTCCAGGTTTCTTTGACAATACTAAAATATACGGATAGGCCAAACACTTTCTACCTACAGTAGCCTCTCTCGACCTTTTCAACAGAGGAACGTCTTGAAGTAAGTTCCGGTCTCAGGGAACCCCCTAGTAAAATTACTAGATCTACAACACATAATACATTAGTGTGATGTTCAGTGGAAAGAT
This sequence comes from Rana temporaria, assembly GCF_905171775.1. Taxonomy (NCBI): domain Eukaryota; kingdom Metazoa; phylum Chordata; class Amphibia; order Anura; family Ranidae; genus Rana; species Rana temporaria. The sequence goes on along the minus strand of NC_053499.1, from coordinate 43,513,647 downwards.
TGCCCCCTTACACTTGTGGTCATTGGGAAGAGTTACACCAGCTTTCTGTAAAAGTGTAAGTGGGAACTTTGAGAAGCAAAAACCTCTAGCAGCCTCTGGAGGAACCCTAGGCTTCCATAGAACCATGGCCTACAGGTTGGTATGTGTGCCTATATGGAGGTAGGAACATTAGTTTGGAAACTCCACTGGACCAGATAATGCCGTTGATCACGAACAGTGTGTAAGAGTAGCAGAATATTGCAATATTAAATATAGGCTATAAATAAGAAAGTGAAGCATTTTCTTATCCCCTAAGGCAGGGGTGTCAAACTCATATTCATCGGGGGGCCGCATCAGCAGTATGGTTGCATCGTGTCCACTATTTATTGTCATAACCAATTGTCACTGATTTTTTTTACTGGTTTTAGTGCAGGGTTCAGGAGAATGAGCGGGAGATTTTCCCTTGGAGATTGGCTGATTGCGCATGTGCTCACACAAAGCCGGCGCCGCTCTCGTGACAGAGGATTTTTACTCTTGTTGCCTGGGAGACAAAAGAGGTAGTGGCTGCCAGCTGTTGCGTGGGCCACATGGCAAGGCCTGTGCCCTAAGGTGTAACCTTTCCAACATTCCCTGCCCAATTGTCAATCCACCCAGCAGTAGAGTTCTGATGGGTGGATCTCAACCCGATCCTGCGGTGCGCTCACCCGTGCCGTGTTTTCCCCGTGCCCTCCTCGGTGGTGCTTGCTTCTCTACTATGGGCACCCAGCTGTGACAGCTGGCGGCTTCATAGCCGGGTAACCACTGTGCATTCACAAGTGGTGCTGCACTCTGACTGGTCCCAAAGTCTTCTAGGACCGGGCATGTGTCCCAGAAGACTGTGGGAGGAAGAACTTCCAATTACCTATGGGCTACAGGAACGGAAGTGAGAGCAGGTATCTGTCAAAATCTGGTACCTGCTCTCCCCCTCTCCCCCAAAAGCACAAACAGGAGCCGGAGAGGAGGCCTTAATATGGAAGTTCCACTTTTAGGTGGAACTCCGCTTAAGAGCCGGTTCACACTACCGCGACCTGGGGGGAGACTTGTGTCGCCCCAAGTCACGCGACATGACAAATTACATGGAAGTGAATGAGCGCCTTCTTAATGCACACTACTGAAGTCGCTCCGACTTTAGAGAAGGTTCTTGTACTACTTCAAGGCGACTTGTACCCATTGATTTCAATGGAGGTCGCCTCCAAGTCGGATCCCCTGTTTTAACTGAAGCAACTTTCCAGGAAGTGAAAATGGCTCAAGTCGTCTCCAAGTTGCCTTGTAAAGTCATGCTGGAAGTCGTGTTGCCCCAGTGTGAGCTGGCACTTAAGGTTTTGCTTCCAATTAAAGGGGTTGTAAAGGTAAAAAAAAAATCCCTAAATCGCTTCCTTTACCTTAGTGCAGTCCTCCTTCACTTACCTCATCCTTCCATTTTGCTTTTAAATGTCCTTATTTCTTCTGAGAAATCCTCACTTTCTGTTCTTCTGTCTGTGACTCAACACAGTAATGCAAGGCTTTCTCCCTGGTGTGGAGAAAGCCTCTTGAGGGGGGAAGGGGCGAGCAGGCAAGTCAGGACACTCTCTACTTTGCAGATAGAGAAAGGAGTGGGTGTCCTGACACTCCTGCTCGCCCCCTCAAGAGGCTTTCTCCACACCAGGGAGAAAGCCTTGCATTACTGTGTGGAGTTACAGACAGAAGAACAGGAAGTGAGGATTTCTCAGAAGAAATAAGGACATTTAAAAGCAAAATCAAAAGGATGAGGTAAGTGAAGAAGGACTGCACTAAGGTAAAGGAAGCTATTTAGGGATTTTTTTTTCCTTTTACCTTTACAACCCCTTTAAGGAAATGTTTCATGTGAGGAATGTTGGGGATACAGTTCACCTTTAAAAAAAGAAAACCTGGATTGAGGGGAATAGGACCATTGCTGTTGGTGACCTACTCCTGGAGATGCCCATAGCGGTCACTTCTGAATTCATCCAAAACAAGCAACCAGCATACATTCCAATAAGAAACCTTAATTTGCAGATTTATTTGGAGAGTTGCATTTTTAGAAGGTCAGTAAACTCGGTCTTTAGATTGCTCACCATACAGGCAGTCTGTTTTCAGCACAACCCCTTTTATGAATGTTAGCATATTAGTAACTCCATATAAAAACCTGGTACCGAGTGATGAGCTTCACTCTTTTCCTTTACTGATGGAACAGAATATGGGGAGGTGAATGGCATCTGTAAAAGTGGGTACAAAATCTACTTACTGATTTGTAGTCCCGTTGTAACTTGCTGTATTGCCACATATTGGTAAGGAGGCTGGAGGCTGCCCGGGAGGCCTTCTCACTGTCTGGACTAAAGAAGAGACATGTTTAGAAGAGACATGTGCTGCTATCTAGCATTATAACCTATAGATACTAATCTATTATAAAATAGCTTCTCATTTCTTGTAATTCTTAACCACTTAACCCCCGGACCACATTGCTGCCCAAAGACCACAGCACTTTTTGCGATTCGGGACTGCGTCGCTTTAACTGACAATTGCGCGGTCTTGCGACGTGGCTCCCAAACAAAATTGGCGTCCTTTTTTTCCCACAAATAGAGCTTTCTTTTGGTGGTATTTGATCACCTCTGCGGTTTTTATTTTTTGCGCTATAAACAAAAATAGAGCGACAATTTTGAAAAAAAATTAATATTTTTTACTTTTTGCTGTAATAAATATCCCCCAAAAATATATAAAAAAAACTTTTTTTTTCCTCAGTTTAGGCCGATACGTATTCTTCTACATATTTTTCGTAAAAAAAAAAAAAAAAAAATCGCAATAAGCGTTTATTGATTGGTTTGCGCAAAAGTTATAGCGTTTACAAAATAGGGGGTATTTTTATGTCATTTTTATTAATGTATTTTTTTTACTAGTAATGGCGGCGATCAGCGATTTTTTTTCGGTACCGCGACATTATGGCGGACACTTCGGACACTTTTGACACATTTTTGGTAACATTGGCATTTTTTTAGCGATCAGTGCTATAAAAATGCATTGGATTACTATAAAAATGCCACTGGCAGTGAAGGGGTTAACACTAGGGGGCGGGGAAGGGGTTAAGTATGTCCCTGGGTGTGTTCTTACTGTGGGGGGGGGGGGGTGGCCTCACTAGGGGAAATCACTGATCTTCTGTTCATACATTGTATGAACAGAAGATCAGCATTTCCCCCGCTGACAGGACCGGGAGCTGTGTGTTTACACACACAGCTCCCGGTCCTCGCTCTGTAACGAGCAATCGCGGGTGCCCGGCGGCGATCGAGCCCGCATGAGCTATGACTAAGCATTGAAATCCAATGCGAAACGCATCAGCTGTCTTTCCCACTGTATGCTGATTGTATGCTGTGCATTTTTCCTATATTAATAAAGAGCACGTCTTTTTTAAGACTTTTTTGGAGTGCGGCTGTCCATCCATTTTCCTATCTGCATATCCTGTGCATTGCCAGCACCTATCTGGTTCTTGAGCAGACAGTGATTACCTGGAGGTGCTCACCTGGAGTGGCGGTCTTCTCACCGGGCTAGGTCCTTTACCTGCATAACGGTCCGCGTCTTAAGTGGTTAAACTGACACATAAAATTAATATGTGCGCTACTGCTACCAGATCTCACCTCTTGTTCTGCTACTAAGCCTAGCCTTAAACAATGTTCTGTGTACTTATCTAGCACCACTTACCCATCTCGATTCCTCTTGATGTACATCAGTTTGCTGAGCCCATTGAAATATACTATATCCCGTGCTGCGAGAGGTCCAGCTACAGTCAGGTTATTGAGCACAGCGATAATGTTCACGATGACTTCAGAAGGAGGACCTTTATCATTGCTGTCCCCAGGAAGCTTCTCTAGAAGATGGCTGACTAGCTTGGTGGCTGTAACATTAAATGACATAATTAGCAAGGATGAAAAACCACAGTCCATATAAATTCTATATATTCCTATTCCTAATATATATTCCTATAAATTTTAAACTCTGTTGATGCAGAGTAAAGCAAGGCAAGATTTTAGTATTTAAATTATACCTTGCGGTTAGGGTGAGGGTCAGGGGTTTTCCATTAAAGAATATGGCTAGGACTCAGGAATTGGAACAGGGACCTCCCCCAGAGGTCAAAGGTCAGAAGGCGGGTTCCCAGAGGTCACATGGCGTGGCTGACCCACCCCCACCAAAGTGCACCGCCTACCGCAACCAAATCCGGGAATGAACAAGTCGGGGTAAGCGTCTAACCCCTAACCCTAACCCCAAGTTATAATTTAAATACTTAGGGCCAGATTCACGTAGAACTGCGGCGGCGTAACGTATCGTAGATACGTTACACCGCCGCAAGTTTTCATTGCAAGTGCCTGATTCACAGAGCACTTGCGATGAAAACTACGCCGGCGGCCTCCGGCGCATGGCGGGCCAAATCAAATGGGACCTCCGGACCTACTGCGGACCTACTGCGCATGCTCAGTTTCGCAATTCCCGTCGTGCTTTGCGCACCGTGACGTCATTTTTTTGAATGGCGACGCGCGTAGCGTACTTCCGTAGTACCGGACAAGTTACGCAAACGACGTTAAATTTTAAATTTCGACGCGGGAACGACGGCCATACTTTATACAGCAATACGATTGCTGTGTAAAGTTAGGGCAGGTACAAATAATGACTAACTTTGCGACGGGAAACTAGACTAGCGGCGACGTAGCGAACGCAAAAATCCGTCGGGAATCGCCGTAACTCCTAATTTGCATACCCGACGCTGGTTTACGACGCAAACTCCCCCCACCGGCGGCCGCGGAACTGCATCCTAAGATCCGACAGTGTAAAACAATTACACCTGTCAGATCTTATGGATATCTATGCGTAACTGATTCTATGAATCTCATAGAATCGCATAGATAGAAACAGAGATATGACGGCGTATCAGGAGATACGACGGCGTATCAGGAGATACGCCGTCGTATCTCTTTGGTGAATCTGGCCCCCTAAATCTTACCTTGCTTTACTCTGCTTCAACAGAGTTCAAATTTATAGGAATATATTATATGAATCTTATTCCTAAGATTTAAGAGATGCTAAACTAATAAAATAAACTTTCACAGTCAGGCCAATTTGAAAGAAGCCTAGGCACTGTAAAAGCCCTGCTTTATGTGGCTGCAATGCAAATGTATATAAAACTCAGTAAACTTTCTGACCTTATGAAAGCCAATATATTTCTTCAATTGCATAGGCAACTTTGTCTGCTGCCTGGAGGTTCTCCAAGCCAAGAAAAATTGTTTTAGTGCAACAAGAATCCAGTATAATGGATTACATGTGGTCAGTAATCTGCATAGTAAAACCCAAAACAAAATGATCAATATGAGAAGAAGGTTGAGCACTCACACATCTCATCCTTGTTCTTGGCATGTCTTGACAGATTGCGGATGAGCCCCGTTAGGGAGCGCAGCTGGCTTTGATCTGCAGTCCTCAAACGGTCCAATACGGGGTTCAGAATCCGTTCTTGTTCCAGTGCCACCTGGCTCATCACAGCTGCCCACTGTTAAAGCACAAACATATTTACATACAAAGCTCTAAAACTGCACATTTCAGAAAGTTTATTGGTACATACACATACACACTATATATATATATATATATATAAACACACTCGTGGAATGGTGACAAACTACAGTACTTAAAAATCTCCATAGGCGGCGCTTTAAAAAAATAACGGTTGCCAGGTTAGAGTTACAGAGGAGGTCTAGTGCTAGAATTATTGCTCTCGCTGTAACGCACGCAACGATACCTCGCATGTGTGGTTTGAACACCGTTTACATATGCAGGCGGAACTTACGTGTGCGTTTTCTTTGCTGCGCGAGCTTGCGGGGACAGGGGCACTTGCAAACTCTTCCCCCCCTTTTTTTTTTACATTGTTACTTTAAAAAAATAAAATAAATGTGATCACTTTTATTGCTGCCACAAGGAATGTACACCTCCCTTGTGACAGTAATAGGTGGTGACGGGTAATCTTTATGGAGGAATCGGTCTAAAAGACCCCAAACCCCTCCTTTGCACTTCAAAGTATTCAGATCGCCAAAAACTGCCATTCTGAATACTGTCTTTTTTTTTTTTTTTTTTTTTTAAAGGCAGCTGAGTAAACCGGAAGTGACTGTCTTACTCTAGCCGGTGGAAGTGCCGAATCGCGTCTCGGGTCTCCTGGTGGTGGGACAGGAGGCCCGGGAAGAGCAGCGGCACGTCCCCTCTCGCTCCTCCGGTATAACAGCTGAGCGGCTTTTAGCCGCACTGGTTGTGATCCCTGAAAAGCCAACAGCCCACTCTAGAAAACGGTACCGGGATGATGCATCGGCTGGGTATAACCCCTTAAAGCCGAGGCCGCATATGTGCGTACGGTCGGCGGGAAGGAGTTAATACGGTATGAGTTTTTCCACAGGATATTGGGGTTGATTTACTAAAACTGGAGCATTCAAAATCCGGTGCAGCTGTGCATGGTAGCCAATCAGCTTCTAAATTCTGTTTGTTAAATTAAGCTTTGACAAATAAAACTGGTTTCTACGCAGAGCTGCACCAGATTTTGCACCAGTGGCGGTGTGTCCATAGAGGGCGCAGGAGCGCTGCCCCCTCTCGCTCCTGTACCGCCACTAAAAACAATACATAGATTCATGCATTGCATGAATCTATGTATTGTCGCCGCTGCCGCCCACTATTCAGATGGCCGGCCCCCTGGCGAGCGCCGGCCATCGGAATAACAGCAGCGGGTTGGCTGTGGAAGTGTATCAGAGCCAGCAGCTCTGATAGGCTTTCCGATTGAGGGCTGTAATCGGCTTCCAAATAGTTAACCAGGGGACACACGGGAGGTGCGTTCCTTGGTTAACACTGACACGCATCTCAGCCAATCAGGTTCTGGCTACCTGTAACCTGATTGGCTGAGATGACATCGAGGGCGGGACTACATTGAGGGATCGTGGAGGAGGATCCAAGGATGGCTGACAGAGAAAGGCAAGCGCCAGGCGGGGGGGGTTCAATCTGGCGGCATTTTAGTGGCAAACTGGCGGCAATTGATGGGCACAGTGGTGACAATGGCATGGCACAGTGGCTGCATTTGGCATGGCACAGTGGCAACAATTGATGGGCACAGTGGCTGCGTTTGGCATGGCACAGTGGCGACAATTGATAACATTGCACAGTGGCGACAATTGATGGGCACAGTGGGGCTGCAATTGATGGGCACAGTGGGGCTGCAATTGATGGGCACAGTGGGGCTGCAATTGATGTTTTTTTTTTTTGGATTTGGAGCACCAGCCGCCACTGTTTTGCACTCTCTAGTTTTAGTAAATCAACCCCAATGTGTTGATAGTTTATTTTGTAGTATTTCTTTTAGGGCATATTTCTACCAAAAGCCTTAAAAATACACAGGCTAGTTTATCCAAAAACGAGCGATCACATTATAAATACTAAATAAAGGCTAGGACATGGCTTACCCTGCGATCTCCGGCTGTGATATTCTGTAGCGCTCCTGCTGCCGCCTCTGTTGTGTGTCTGTTGAGTTCACATTGCTGCAGTAGTCGGTTGTATAGATGGACAATCTGTGGATGCCACAACCACTCCATCCCCTTCGGATCCTTTGAGATCTCTGCAAAAGTGGCAAGGTCTGTGCCCTGTTGCTGTGAGAAAGAGTGAGATACGGTGTAAGTCTGGGAATGAGCAACAAAGAAAGATAGAACAAACATCACCTGTGTGGTGGAGAGGGTGACCACATTTCCAAACTACAATTCAGGGGCACCTCGCCTTCCCAAAAATCAGCTTGTGCTGTAACGAATCACAGCGCAGTGATTGGACACAAGAGGCGGGATTTATGATTTCTCCAATCACAAGCAGGGGTCAGGATTGTGCTCCTCCAGACATTCCCGGCCAGTGAGTAAAGCAGTGATGTGGCGGGGGGGGGGGGGGGGGGTAGCTGTGTCAGTTTCATTCAGGGACACTGGAATATTGCCTCTGGCTTCCTGTAAGTCTTGGATACACCAATAGCCAGTCCTCCCCGATATATTTATTATCTATAACTATATGGGAGTTTTGGGTGTTCCATAAGCAACAGGAGCATCACTGACCCAAGGAAGAGGTTATCGTACTTAAAGCGGAGGTTCACCCTATTAAAAAAAAAATAAAATTTTTATTCCATCATAAAATTCGGCATCGTAGCGCGAGTATGCCGGTCTTACATTTTTTATCCCCGTACTCACTGTTTAATCCTACCTAGACGATTCCGACTGCCCATGGGGAATGGGCGTTCCAATCCAGACGGAAAGTGATTGACGGCCGGCTCTGGCGCGTCACGCTTCTCCGGAAATAGCCGAAATAGGCTTGGCTCTTCACGGCGCCTGTGCGCAGGCGCCGTGAAGAGCCGAGGCCTACTCCGGCTGTCTTCGGGGAGCGTGACGTGCCAGAGTCGGCCGTCAATCACCCTCCCTCTTGCTAGGAACGCCCATTCCCCGCGGCAGACGGAATCGTCTATGTACGATTAAACAGTGAGTACGGGGTTAAAAAATGTAAGACCGGCATACTGTAGCTCGCGCTACAATGCCGAATTGTATGCTGAAATGTTGTTCAGCAGGGTGAACCACCGCTTTAAAGGAACACTAAAGGTTTGTTTTTTATTAGATCAATTGATTGCTGTAAGCAAGAGCATTTAAATATCACTTACCTCGTTTTTCCTTTTGACCTCCAAAATACAGTAATCCAGGTTTGAAAATGCAATTTCCTGTCTCTCCTCTTCTTGCTTTCCACCAGCATCTGAGCCGTTTTGCATGGTGGAAAGCAGGATGTGCTCACCCCCTCCCTATGACTACAGACCTGCGTGAAGATGCTCTCTTATCTCTCACAGGCATGGAGGCTAAGCCTAATGGGAACTGTAGTTCCCATTAGGCCGTGATGTAGCAAGAATGAATGTGCACCGCAAACCAGGAAGTCAGTGAGAATAATGATTCAGGAGTGCTGGAGGTGAATAAAACAGCTCGATTTCAACAGGTATCAAACTAGTTATAATGCAAAACATTACTTTTTACTTTATCAGCTACTGTCAGACTTTAATTTAAGAGGAAAATAATTTTGTCTTTACAACCCCTTTAAGAGATCCTGTCATCAGATTATTCATTTCAACAAAGCTCTTCCCATACATTTTTGGGCGTATTTAACCACTTATGGACCCCTTCACGCCGATATATGTTGGCAGAAGGGCACGGCTGGGCACAGGCACGTGTACCTGTACGTTGCCTATAAGAGCCCAGCTGCGGGGGCGCGCTCGCGACCCGGTCCGAAGCTCCGTGACTGCGGGACCCCGATCGCCGCCGGTTTTCCGCGATCGGTCACAGGAGCTGAAGAACGGGGAGAGGTGTGTTTAAACACACCTTCCCTGTTCTTCTGTGTGGCAGTGACACTGATCGTCTGTTCCCCGTTATAGGGAACGACGATCAGTGACGTCACGCCTACAGCCACACCCCCCTACAGTAAGAATCACTCCCTTAGGGCACACTTAACCCTTTAGCGCCCCCTAGTGGTTAACCTTTCACTGCAATTGTCATTTTCACAGTAATCAGTGCATTTTTATAGCACTTTTCGCTGTGAAAATGACAATGGTCCCAAAAATGTGTCAAAAGTGTCCGATGTGTCTGCCATAATGTCGCAGTCACGAAAAAAATCGTTGATCGCCACCATTACTAGTAAAAAAAAATATATTAATAAAAATGCCATAAAACTATCCCCTATTTTGTAAACGCTACAAATTTTGCGCAAACCAATCGATAAACGCTTATTGCGATTTTTTTACCAAAAATAGGTAGAAGAATACGTATAGGCCTGAACTGAGGAAAATTAATATATTTATTATAGCAAAAAGTAAAAAATATAAAAAGTAAAAAAATATTGAATTTTTTTCAAAACCGTCGCTCTATTTTTGTTTATAGCGCAAAAAATTAAAACCGCAGAGCTGATAAAATACCACCAAAAGAAAGCTCTATTTGTTGGAAGAAAAGGACGCCAATTTTGTTTAGGATCCGCGTCGCACGACCGAGCAATTGTCAGTTAAAGCGACGCAGTGCCGAATCGCAAAAAGGGGCAAGGTCCTTAACCTGCATAATGGTCCTGGTCTTAAGTGGTTAAAGCAGAACTCAAAATGTACCGTCAGACGGTCTTATTCCTAGTCGATAACTTCTGCTGTATGTCGGTCTTTAGCCATCCTCATTGGTTGGAACTGAATGCCATCAGTCTTGTGCATATCCAGGAGGCGGTCATCCCAGCACACAGAGACCAGGGCTAGCAGTGTAAAGCCTGGTACACACGATCGGATTTTCCGTGGACAAAGCGTAGGACTTTTGTCCTAAGAGCGTTGGCCATGAACTTGTCTTGCATACAAACGGCAAAGAATTGGTCAGCCAACAAACACAAAACAACGTGGTTTTTCAGCTCTTTAGTGCCAACTTTTGGGCAACTTCTGCAAATGTGTTATGGTGAGCATTGCTTCTGAGCATGCGTGTTTGTACTTTTGTGCGTAGGACTTCTGTACACACGATCGGATAATCCGACAACACACATTTGTTGTCGGAAAATTTGACGGTATGCTATCCAATATTTGTTGGTGGAAAATCCGACAACAATTGTCCGATGGAGTATACAAACGGTCGGATTTTCCGACAACAGTCTGCCATCACACAATTCCCGTCGGAAAATCCGATCGTGTGTATGGACCTTAAGTTAAGCTGCATGTGCACAGCTCAGTTTACATGCCGGAGGAAAAACAGAGCAGGCAGGTAGTTGAATCGAATTGCAAAAGTGACATGTAGAAGTTGATTTACTAAAACTGAGGAGTGTAAAATCTGGTGCAGCTCTGCATATAAACCAATCAACTTCCCTTTTTTTGCCAAAGCTCAATTGAGTAAGCTGAAGTTAAAAGCTGATTGGCTACCATGCACAGCTGCACCAGATTTTGCACTTTCCAGTTTTAGTAAATCAACGCTGTAAGGTCTCTTCTGCAATAAAGAGCCTGGGGCAGATCCACAAAGATCTGCGCCAGGCGCAGCGTATCTAAGATACGCTACGCCGCCGTAACTTATCTTTTTTAGTTTGAATCCTCAACGAATCCGTGCCATAAGTTACGGGGGCGTAGCGTATCTCTCGCGGCGTAAGGGCGCGCAATTCAAATGGATGGCCGTGACCCGACGTAAACAACGTTTTTTTGGAACTGCGCATGCGCCGTCCCTGGGGGTATCCCAGTGCGCATGCTCGAAATTAAACTGGAACCCGCCAATGCTTACGACGGTGACGTCATTCTACGCAAATTCCTATTCGCAAACGACTTACGCAAACGACGTAAAAAATTCAAAATTGTACGCGGGAAGGACGGCCATACTTAACATGGAGTACGCCTCAGTATAGCAGCTTTAACTATACGCCGGGAAAAGCCAAACGCAAACGACGGAAAAAAAAGCGACGGGCCGACGTATGTTCGTGGATCGCCGTAAATAGCTCATTTGCATACTCAACGCGGATTTCGACGGGAACGCCACCTAGCGGCCGCCGAAAAATTGCATCTTAGATCCGACGGCGTACGAAGACGTACGCCTGTCGGATCTAGCTGAGATGCAGTCGTATCTTGTTTTGAGGATTCAAAACAAAGATACGACGCGGGAATTTTGAAATTACGCCGGCATATCAATAGATACGCCGGCGTAATTTCTTTGTGGATCTGCCCCCCTGTCTGCCAGCAGAACTTACTTTCGCTTTAACATATTTTATGCAAGTTATTTACCTTTAAAAGCCTCTCTTGTGTAGATATCCAAAAGCCCCGCTGGGCGCCACCATCTTGGATATGATCTCAGCAGCTCTAGTACACTCAGAGCTCTCACTCAAATGACATTCTATAGTACCTGTATTCCCCTTTGCTCCTTCCTCAAAAGCTACATAAAAAATGATTATGTGGGGAGGTGAAGGGAGGAGTGCAGGAGCTGGGCCAGCACAGAGTAGTAGACACTCTCAAAAGAGGGGAGGCCTATGCCATGCAACAAGGAAGGGAGTGAACGAAATCACATTTTCCAGCAAGGCAAGAAGTACATTGCAAGTCGATAAAAAATACAAAAATATATATGCAAGGATTACTTGACATTTCCTGTGCTTTTACCTGCAATTTTAAAGTTGGTGATATCTTTTGTGTCCAATAGTTTATGGCAGTGTGTTTTAATTTACCTCTTTCAGTTTCCGGCTCTGAGGGGTGAAACAACCCACACCGTCTCCTGCCGCGGTGCGTCCTCTCTGGGTTCCTTCCAGCCTTTGCAGGGAAGATGGTGGCAACTCATCATACAGTCGGTAGGACAGGTTTCTGAGCACACATACTGCATTTTCAACGCTCTAGAAAGATACATAAAGTTGTTTTTACTAAAAATTACCAATCCTTTGCATAAGTTAAAGCGGGGGTTCCGCGGGAATGCGTTTTTTTTATATGCATCTGCCGATATTCACATAGTCAATGGGGTGCTCACGTGTCCTTATTTCACAGGCCCCCGCAATGTCTTTCTGCCGCAAAAGTGACTTTATAAAAATAATTGCTGGAGGATTCCATCTTGCTTGTGGGCACTCTGAAGCCCACAAGCATTTCCTTCTGGGATACGGTGAACGCTGATGTCCCAGCATTCACCGCTCTATCCCGCGGATATGCAGTGTTGACGGCGAGCGGCGCCGTCAACACTACACAGTTGATTGTAGTACAGCGATGTCTCCTGGGAGTCTCGACACATCACTCCTAGGAGACATCGCTCTTAGCCAGGGAAATCGAACGCCCCCCCCGGAAGCCACACTAAATGCTACAGAATCAAGGTAAAGAATGACATAAAAAAAAAATAAACGATGGATTCTACATACACGATGGCTGGTGGTATGAGTAAGACGAAGTTAATATTTAGGGTGAACCTCCGCTTTAACGCAGTAAGACCAATAGCCTCAGTCATGCTCATTTCAGTTATAGTCACATCTCCTTCTCTCTCTGGGTTTGCCATGACCAAAAGTGATCTCAGTACCATTGGTACAAAAAGAAACAAGGAAAGGTATGCTACAATAGAATATACATACATATATACACACACACACACACACACACACACACACACACACACTGTACATACTGTACATACACACACACACACACACACACACCTGCTCCCAACATTTTGAGATGGTATGAGGGACACCTACTAGCAAACGTATGTAGGCATAGAACACGCCCCCCTTAAAAGGAGAATTAACCCCAAAAAAAGGTTCATTAAATCCACAAGAGCTTTTTTTTTACCACTCCTATTCCTTTTTATTGGCTTTTAACATTTACAAATGCAGCAATTTAGAATTTGGATGAAAGACTTTGCACTGGGAAACACCTTTTGAAAGATAAAAAGTGCATTTTATATACAACTATATAGATCAGACCAAAATGAGGGACAAATGAGGAGGAAAGAGGGACAGAGGGACATTGATCCAAATCTATGAGCTATGTATATATTATATACACACACACACATATATACAAAATTGATATTATATTCCTATATTTTGCTTATTTTTTTTTGTAAGAGATGTTGAATGCTGCATTTTAATTTTTAGACGTTTTATCCAGGGGTCAAGTCCTGGGGAAAAAAGTGTGGGAACTCCCACCCAAGATCTACTCCACCACCAAAAAAAAAAAAAAAAAAAGATACGCTCATATACATAATTACTAAACCGCATGTTTGTTTTTTTTCGATCCACTGTACCTTAGTAATCCTTTATGTTACTGGCCGCTTCCTGTATATGGATTCATCAGGTAGTGTGCGGGTATTCGCAAGTTACCCGTAAGTTCTTTCTAAATCCCGCGATAACTCGTGGCAGACCTCCGCAATGTCTCCTGGGAACAATGACAAAAGCTCCCAGGAGACATTGCGGCATTGAGGAAGTAACGAAATACCGGCACACTACCCGATAAATCCATATACAGGAAGCGGCCAGTAACATAAAGGATTACTAAGGTTCGCCTGCCCCTGACAGTGACTCGAGCTGGGCATCGCCGCTTAGTGAAGGATTGACTTGGGCGGCTCGGCTGCTCTAGTCCTGCAAAGGGAACCAAGTTCCTGCTGTGAAAAAAGTGCTGGAACTCTGTTCCCACGCGTTCCCGCAGGACTTGAGTCCTGCTTTTATCAAGAAAAAAAATAAAATAAAAATTGAAAACATACATTTTTCAGTAGTTCATCACTTAGATTTAGGGGAACATAACTGGGGGTTGCATGCAAATGCAAGGTGATATTTTTTCCAGAGCACAGCAGATTAGGTACAAAAGTCAAAGTTGACAAGTTTTCCCCTCTTCTACAAAAAGGTGAATAAAATGTAAATCTGTAAATCTTATTGCAAAAATGCTAAAAAGTTCAAAATGTGTCTGCAATGGATTACTACTGTAATCTTGAATCACTGCAAAGTGTGGCAGGGCATTGTCTCAGTTCTGCTCCAAGAGAAGCATTGGAGCTCACATGCAATCCCAGTAACTGTAGCCATTCTGCAATGTGCTCCAATAGAGCCTGGATCAGAAGTAAATGCATCCTGGTACTGTCCATAGCCAGTTCTAAGCCTACTGTAGCCGCAGTACATTCTGCAGCTCTGTTTTACAACAGCCTATAGCAAAAGTAAAAATGTAAATCAAATGGTTAAAATATGCAGCTTTTATTAAGATACATGGTAATCCTGTCATTAAGTCATTTATTTTTTTATAGTTTAGTCTATAGTTTTTTTTTTTTATAGTTTTCACCTTTTTTTTTTTTTAAGAGGCAGCAATTGCTTTGATACACGGTGCATTAGAACTGGTTAGGGTTTACATCCTCTAAATGTGTTTTTTAAAATTTCACATTAGCGATTGCTCCTCACCTTGTCTTCAGATTTGCCAGCCTGTAGAGCTTGGTTTATGTATGCAACCAGGGCGTCCACCAGCCCAGGGCACTCTCGCATCTTCTGACGGGTCTCCTCACTGGCAGAACTCAGGTTCCTTTAATAGAACACAGAACACGGATCTGAGAAATAATCCATTTTGTCCCAACCCGCCTACTTCGAACAGCCCAGCAAGTTTCATTCATACCTGAGAAAGCCGGTGGCATTGTAAAATATCTCGGCCTCTGATGCATTCTGCTGGATGAGTGCAGATCCTGATGATCCAGAGAGTGGAAACAGCACCCTCTCTGTCAGGGGACTTAGAGTATCACGTGCCAGTCTTGATTTCAGGTTATCACTGGAAGACAAGTTCCATAAAATCCCTAAAAAAATAATAAAGACAATAAAAAAAGTGGAAGAAATAAATTTTTTGCTTAGAAAATTACATAGAACCCCCCCCCCCCCCCAAGCACAGGCCTGGACCTAGAACTTTTCCAGTCCTTGATCACCTCTATTGTAAGCGGCTGTCGAACTGGCTTGTTGGAAAATGTTTCTCAATCAGCCGGCTACAGCCAATTGACTGCAGCACTGATAATAGTACTCTGACAAAGGAGGATTCCCCGCTATCCGAATACAACAGTACGGAAGAATTCACCATCTACCTCGCTTGTGTAGATGGAGGAAAGCTTTCATTTTTTTAGCTCAGCCCTCTGGCTGATCGAAACACCAGCCCCCCCAATAATCTATGGGCAACATTAATTAAATCAGGGGCTATAGTTTTTACTATACCTTTATCACTACCTGCTGGTGTCTGAATGAGAATACTTTAGTCCAATAAGCAATGTCAATTTGAGGACTGTTCCTGATTTATCTTTCAAAAAAGGTTTCCCAGTGCAAAAACCGGTCACCCAATTTCTAAAATTTCAAAAGCCAGTATAATAAAAAAAAAAAAAAAAAAAAAAAAAAAAGGAAGAATAGTCCAAAAAAAAAATAAACGCACTTGTGGATTTAACTAGTCATTTTTTATTTTTGTATAATTCTCCTTTAAAAAGGGGGCATGGCATGGGATGCAGCTTATGCCTACATACTTTTGCTGATAGTTCCCATCTCAAAAAGTTGGGAGGTATGGCCAATTCATGGGTGGGTCCAAATCAGGTCCAAAACATTTTCCTAAATAGCTTCCTCTACCTTAGTGCAGTCCTCCTTCACTTACCTCATCCTTCGATTTTGCTTTTAAAATGTCCTTATTTCTTCTGAGAAATCCTCACTTCCTGTTCTTCGGTCTGTAACTCCACACAGTAATGCAAGGCTTTCTCCCTGGTGTGGAGTGTCGTGCTTGCACCCTCCCTTGGACTACAGGAGAGTCAGGACGCCCACTAACACACAGCTCCTTTCTCTATCTGCAACGTAGAGAGCGTCCTGACTCTCCTGTATTCCAAGGGAGGGGTCGAGCACGACACTCCACACCAAGGAGAAAGCCTTGCATTACTGTGTGGAGTCACAGACAGAAGAACAGGAAGTGAGGATTTCTCAGAAGAAATAAGGACATTTAAAAGTGTAGCGCCCCCTTACTTTCAGTATGGGCACTACGCTAAAGTTAGTGGGGAATGGAAGAGTTATTTTGCTCCCATTCACAATTTGCTAAATTTGGGCTGCTGTCATTCCTGAACTGTCCTGTAGGTCAGTCTGCGCTCCAGGGATGTGGCACCATCCATGGGCGGCAGTTGGCGCTAGAGGGGTTCCGGTAGAGTCACTTTTCCCCAGTAGCCAATTAGAGGAGTTTTCCCTCGCAGAGCATGCTGGGGGAGGGTATATCTGTGGCAGACGCCAGTTTTCTTGGTCCTTCTTCTTCGCGGGTTCCAGGTGCGACACCCACCTTCAGGGTGTGCGCATCCAACGGACCCCAGAGATGGCCTACCAGGGGGTCACACGCTACGCGGAGCTCCATGTTCCTGAAATGGGGCCCCAGTGACTTACTTGGTCCCCAGCTCTACTGAGGAGATCCCAGGCTGGATGCCTTTCGATGGTGGGGTCGGCTTGAGGTGAACCCGGAGGCAGGTTGTCCAACAGGGCTTGAACAAACCATCGGGGATCTGGTGACCGGGACATTGACAGGTACACTTCAACTGTCACCCGGTGACCCTTATTTAATCTACTGTGAGGATTCGCTCAATCCGTTCGGCTCACTTAAAGTACTATGCCTGTGGCAGAGGCCCTAGAGCCCCAGCAACCTAAAGTGACGCTTCGGCTGCTAGGCTTGTGGCAGAGGTCTGTCCGGGGGCACTTCACCCACTCTGGCTAGAGTGGCGACGAACTGTAACTTTTACTACTGTGCTGTTGAGAGCAGGATTGCTCGATTCTTATCCAGGCCTGATACTGCAAAGTTCTCTTTTGCTTCATCACCCTTTTTGCTATACCTCAAGTTGATGTTGGCCATGTTGGGCCTGGAAATAAAGCATTTGAAAACCTTTATTCATTGATTGGACATTCGCTCACTGCTTCGCTACTACTCTACTCATCAACTACACCCCTAGACAACGATAAGAGGTAACTTAAATACGCCGATCCCAAAACAACCAGCGGCTCCTGCGGGGATAGCGCTACAAAAGCAAAATGGAAGGATGTGGTAAGTGGAGGACTGCACTAAGGTAAAGAAAGCTATTTAGGAAAACTTTTTTTACCTTTACAAACCCTTTAAACACTTACTTTATTTTTTCATAAATATTTACATTTTTAATACATTTTAATTAACAGCTATAGTACAGGACAGCTTGTGTAATATTACTTTAGCATATTTAGTTACTACACAATTCATTTTGTAATCACTATGAAAAGTTTTACCTAATCACATGAATGGAATAAGTCAAGTGATTATATAAAAAAAGAACTCCATCTTTCCACACATTAAACTTAGCTAACTAAAGATAACCATGTCCCTCACTAACCTGTGCAGTATAAAGTGTATGTAGCTGAGGCTTACATACAGCATACTGCACTGTGTCCGGGTGTGAGCCGAGACTTCCCGTCTCATACCCGGAACACAGAAGAGTCTTCTGCAGCAGTGATCAGCCTCTCAAAGCAAGCGATGTATTCCATCAATGAATACAAATCTTCCTCTGATTGGCTGAGGATCGAGAGATTTCACTTTTGGTATCTCCTTGGTTCTAAAGAACCTTGCCCCATCACTGAGCAGTGACATGTGATTATCACAATGAATAGAAGTGTTTTTGACCTGGGGGCTGTGAAAGACAACTTGACTTCCCCCCTTCTCTATGTTGTTCAATACATAAGATGGTGGTGCCCAGTGGTGGGTGGGAAGAACTCTGCCTGTTTAATCGCAAATTATTCCGCTGCTCTACACCGAGCAGGATACATTCTCTGTAACGGTTTATAAATATATAAAGCATACCAGTTACATTCTTTTTGAGTTCATCATCTTGTTCTTTAAGTGTCAGTAGAAGTTCATAGATGCCATTTTCCTCCACCAGCGACATCTTGTTCTCGGGGCTATCGTAGATCAGATTGCGCATTGCTCCTGTGGCATGACGCTGCACCTCTTGGTTGGAGTGATTGAACAATTTCACCAGTTTAGGGATGGCCTGCAAACTTCGAGCCTAAACAATATACACAATATGAAGCTGCCATGAGTATAATCAGGTTAAAGCCCAGGATGGGTTAGAACTAGAAGCTATTTTTTGTGTTCACACTAATTATACAGAATGCCCCGGCGTAAAGGGAACCTAGGCAGAGGGGTCGCATGACTGGGGGAACGCTGAGGATGTTGCTCCAGGAAGAGGATGTGAGGTGGGACAGCATTTGCTAAGGGGTGGGGCTGGCTACACGAGGCAGCTCTCTATAAGTGCAGAGGGGGGCGGAACTAGGCATTCGGCGCCAAGGACAGGAAGAGGTAACACACAGATTGTTTTTCCCTCCCTCCCTAGTGGAAGTTGTCTGGAATGGGTATGTGTTTTTAATGTGTCTTTTTTCGTTTCAGGTGGTATTGGCAGGGGTATGGGGTTCCTGAGGGTTGGTTGGTGGTGGGTAGATATATATTGGTGGTATATATCAAAGATGGTTGGTAGGGTTTGGGGCCTGTTCTCGGGATGGGCAGTGCACCTTCCCTATCTGGTTAAGAGGGCTAGTGGTCAATCGGGCTGAACAGTGAAGGAATCGATCAAGTCTCGGAGCTGGTAGGAACACGGCTGGAGGACAGAATACTTTGGAGATGGTGTCAGCCCATGACATAGCCTTGTTTACCTTCTCTCAGGAACCTCTTACGTAATATTTGGAAAAAGTTATTTGGGTTAATAAAAAAGTTATGTTTAAATATATATATATTTATTTAAAAAGTTATTTTATAGTTTATTTTATGTTACCTTTTTGGAATTAATAAAGGGGCCTTTAGTGGCCATTTAATCCAGAAGGTGTCATGTTGTTAATCTAGGTTAAGGGGTATGTAAGGTGGTTTTATTTAAGGGGTAATGAGCTAGGACTCTAGCAGTGCACCAGTCATGAAACTTGCCAGGTGTAAACAATCACTCACCTGTTTCTTAGCTTCTGAATCACTGTAACAGCGGTGCTGTATATAGGCTGCTCCCAGCACCTGGAGATTGGCATCAGTTGCCATTAAATATTTCACAGCTGATGGCATATCAATATCATCAAACCTGAAATGTAATGCAGAATAATTTGATTAGTTCCTGGCGAGATCAGTTGTGTTATGAAGCCCCATGCCGTTTCAAGTACAGGAGAACAAATGAGCTTGATTTTTAAAGCTAGACTGACCAATCAGATCCTAGCAATACAGACAGAGCTAAAACCATCATTTGTGCTACCGTACTTCACCCATAAACTACTTCAACAGCAGTAGTGAAAGCCTACAAGGCTTTTACTTTTGTTAAACCAATTCCTGCATTTTCAGATATGTTATTAATAGAACACACACACACACACACACAACCATTTTCTGTTGTAGCCGGATGTAAACTTTGTACCATCTGCACTCAAATTAATTAGAATCGCAGTCTACCCAGTGAACTACTAGGGCTCAAATGCAGGATAAATACAAGTTCCACTGAATATCTATTATAGCGCTGACTTGGCATGATGGACCTCTGCAAAGGCACCACTGCTTCCACACAAAGAGCCGGGTTCACACTTGTCTAATACGGTAACATGCATTACCATGCTGCAGGTTAAGGCAACCTATTCATTTTAAAATTGTGCTACCAATGCGCCCCAGTGAAGTCAAAACCACACCAGACTTTTTGCAGGAATGCACTACAAGCATGGTACTGCTTTGGGGTGGCATTTAAAATAAATGGAACTGCAGCAAAAACACATATAGCTGGATTCAGGATGGCGGGCGCATAGTTGCGGAGGCGTAGCGTATGGCATTTACACTATGCCGCCGTAAGTTAGCGAGGCAAGTACATGATTCACAAAGTACTTGCCTGCTAAGTTACGGCGGCGTAGCGTAAATCGGGCGGGCGTAAGGGCGCCCAATTTAAATTCGACTGAGGGGGCGTGTTTTATGCTAATGGGGGGTGATTGACGTATTTTACGAACGGCGTATGCGCCGTCCGTGTACATATCCCAGTGTGCATTGCGGCAAAGTACGCCGCACGGTCCTATTGGTTTTGACGTGGACGTAAATGACGTAAATCCCTATTCATGGATGACACGCAAACAACGTAAATTTTTAAAATTTCGAAGCGGGAACGACGGCAATACTTAACATTACTATTCCAGCTATTTGATGGAATAACTTTAGGCCTGATAATGCGTTACGTAAACGGCGTATCTGTACTGCGTCGGCCAGGCGTACGTTCGTGAATAGGTGTATCTAGTGATTTATATATTCTACGCCGACCGCAATGGAAGCGCCACCTAGCGCTCAGCCTAAAAATTACACTTTAGGATACAACGGTGTAAGACACTTACGCCGCTCGTATCTGAGCCTAATTTAAGCGTATCTGGTTACCAGAATACGCTTAAATTAGCGCCGGCGCACATTCAGACTTAGGCTGGCGTATCTACTGATACGCCAGCCTAATGCCGCATACACACCATCACTTTATGTGATGAAAAAAAACAACACTTTCTGTGAAGTAAAAAATTACGTTTTTGAAACTTCAATTTTCAAAGACGAAGTTGCCTACACACCATCGTTTTTCTCACAATGTTCTTGCAAAGTGAGGTTACGTTCCACCACGTTTTTCCATTGAAGCTCGCTTCATAAGTAGCTTCTGGGCATGCGTGGATGAAAAAACGTCTTAGAAAACGACGTTTTTTGCTACACACGGTCAATTTCTGTGAAGTAAAAAGTGCACTTTTGAAAAACGACACATAAAATTGAAGCATGCTTCAATTTTTTTTGGTCGTTTTTTACAAGACATAAAACGACGTTTTCCCCCACACACAGTCAATTAAAGTGACGTTTTTAAAAACGTCATTTTTTTTCATCACATAAAGTGATGGTGTGTACGCGGCATAAGTCTTTCTGAATCCACCTAATAATGTGAACTCACTCCAAGACTTAACACTCATTATTAGAATGTACATGCAACCAATTTAAACCAAAATTTTCATTTGGACTTTAAAAAGGCGCAAAATCACAAATTGTAAGGCCAGCATTTTGCTGATCATGTACACAGCAGATTTTAGAAAATGTAATCCAGTTTTCCCTTGCAAAAATCTAATGATGTAAACCAAATAAAGAGAAAGAGAGAGAGAGAGAGAGCGCGCGAGAGAGAGCGAGAGAGCGCGCGAGCAAGAGAGAGAGAGAGAGAGAGAGAGAGAGAGAGAGAGAGAGAGAGAGAGAGAGAGAGAGAGAGAGAGAGAGAGAGAGAGAGAGAGAGAGAGAGAGAATAGGCTGACTTAACCCCCCACCCCCCTTTTTTTTGCGATTGAATGCTGGTAGAAAATGGGTGAATATCTGTGTCTAACCAGAATATGGGTTGTGTACATGGGCATCAGACTGGGAAGAACACCGAAGACACCATGCGTTCAGGTAAAATTTATTTCAGACCCTTTCAGAGTTTAGTTTTTTTGCATTCACATAACCTTATATGTGAGAATAAAGTCATTTCGAATATGGGAAAAGTAGGATATGCTGTGTTCAATTAAACTTGAAAGCCTGGTAAAATAGAACAATAAACCCAACTGAACATTGCTCTAGAGGATTCTGATCAGAATTCAAACCTTGTATTCTAAAGGCCCCCTTTCAAACGGATGGACTGTTTGGATCAGCAGGGGTTTTGATCCGCTGATCCCTTGTTGATCAAAACAGAGCAGGCAAATGACAGATCGGTGTTCTGTCAAGTTTATGCAGAGTTGTCCACTTTACTCCATTGACGGTTGTGTGTAAACTAACTTTGCTGTCCGTTTACACCCAACTACACTCTGATCTGATCCGCCTAAACAGCCTCTGTCCCCCTTTTCCCCCTCATTTGTCCCTCATTTTGGTCTGATCTATATAGTTGTATATAAAATTCACTTTTTAATCTTTCAAAAAGTGTTTCACAGTGCTAAACCCATGGCTCAAGTCCTGCGGGAACGGAGTTCCTGCACTTTTTTCACAGCAGGAACTCCGTTCCCTTTGCAGGACTTGAGCAGCTGAGAGCAGCCGAGCCGCCCAAGCCAATCCTTCACTAAGCGGCGATGCCCAGCTCGAGTCACTGTCAGGGGCAGGTGAACCTTAGTAATCCTTCATGTTACTGGCCGCTTCCTGTATATGGATTCATCAGGCAGTGTGCGGGTATTCCGTCATTTCCTCGATGCCGCAATGTCTCCTGGGAGCTTTTGTCATTTTTCCCAGGAGACATTGCAGAGGTCTTCCGCGAGTTATCGTGGGATTTAGAAAGAACTTGCGGTTTAGTAATTATGCATATGAGCGTATAATTTTATTTTTTTGGTGGGAGTTCCCACACTTTTTTCCCCCAGGACTTGACCCCTGGCTAAACCCTTTATCCAAATTGCTGCATTTGTACATTTTAAAAGCCAAAAATTTTCAGTGCAACTCCAGGCAAAAAAAGAAATTAAATTATTTTAGTTTTGGATAGCATGGGGTTATAGCAGTTGTATGCCCGCAAAAAATAAACAAACCTTCCACACAAGGGCATAATGAGCTAGTATGCACTTGTTTCTTCCGGGTTTGTCGCTCCGGCGCTGTGAGTGGCTGGAGCCAATATCACTAGTCACTGTATTACTAGACACTGCATATTGGTTTAGTATACATCCCGGGAACGAATAATTATGATACATGGTTCTGCACAAAGTCCAACGTCACAGTCAGGACAATGGAACCCGTTTCCTTTTTGATTTTTTTCCACTGTCATCTCGCTTCGAGCAACAAACCACGCACATCCTTATAGGTACTGACTTTCGCGGTTGGTGGGATGTAGTCCATGAAGGGACGACCAGTCAGGCGTTCCGGGTTGACAACGAGAACAGCACGACGTCCAGCTCCAGTCACAGCCATTGATGGTGTTTGGTGGTTCACAAAGATCCGTTCAGCAACTTTCCAAACGAAGTCCAAATGAATCACAGGCTTGTCACTTTTTTTGAGCAGAATGTAGGCATTCCACAAGCCAGAGTGGCAAGTAATTTATTAGTTGTTCAATACCACTTCTGCAGAGGTTTCCCCCACCACTCCCTGAAGTATTATTAGGTCAAGAAATTTCCAAATGTCAACTGTGGTCACTGTTGCCACTTTCTGCTTCTTGGAAACTTCCGATGTGTAGTAGCCAATTGTTGCACTTTTTACCAGTTTGTCTCAGTAACGATCTTTTTCAATAACCTCATCGGTCCGAAATAATTGTAAGTATGCCAAAGGGTTGTAGTGTCCAATGTCTTTTATACCAGATGCTCCAGTAAATGGGAATCTTGAGGGCGCTACCACAGTCAATAGAGCACCAAGTTCACACATCACTGAGCTCAGTTGCAGAATCGGCGCTGTCATCACTTTCAGTGTCCGATGAAGATTTTCCCCACAAATCACTATCGCTTTTCTTCCATGGCTGAAATTAACTTCAAGCTTCTAACTAGATGGCACTACACGCCTGTCAAACTCCATCACATGTTCCCTAATAACTCTCCACTCTGTTGGAGGAACTGCGGTCAGAACGCTACCCATGCCCACATCTGGTGGCTCTGCCCTTCCATTCGGCCTTACTGGGTGGAAATATTAGACATGATACACCAGATCACCGAAGTGAAATTGCCACTTGAGCCGTGGATAGTTCTTTTTCATGCCACTTCAAGACCCATAGGTAAATATAAACGTTCACTTATCCCACATCTCCTTAATGCAGCTAAAGCTGTTATCCCCCGTCTCTGGGGCCAACCCACAATCCCCACCATTAAATCATGGTTACAAAGAATCTCCGAGATTAGTCTCATGGAGGAACTCACCCATATTGCCAGAGACACTAGTGAGCAATACTCCAAAACCTGGGCCCCCTGGTCCTTATTTATTTCTACTCAACACTATAAAGATATAATTTCCCTACCCCCTCATGATTCTCAAACTTCATAAAACCTCATATCACTGATTTGGGGTCCCTGCTTGTACTAAATGTAGTGACCCTGGCCTCTCATTGAGGTTTTACTGAATATAATGATTTTGCCAGTTGTCCGTTACTATTGCCATGTGTGCCGGCTTCATCCTCCCCCCCTCCCACTCCCCCTAATATCTCTCTCTACATCTCTCTCCTTTCCCTCCCTCCTTTTTTCTCTCTCTTACTCTGCATTTAATTTTATTTATTTCTTATTTTATATATTTTCTTTTTATTATATAATTATTATTATTTTTTTTTTTCTGATAAAAATGTTATATAGACTTGAACTACTTTGGTTCTTTGTAATAACATGTTGATTACATTTATCTGTATACTATTTGTATGCTATATTTCTCTTGTATCTTACCTTGTTGTGGTATTTGAATGTACCTTTTTTTTTTTTCTTTCAATAAAAACATATTGAACAAAAAAATCACTATCGCTTAATTCTGCAAGCGATTCCAATTTCCTAATCGTTGTTTTCTAGCTGGTCTAAAACCGCTTTTGACCTAAAGGGGTGCTTTTTGGATGCCATGAAAGTTTTTCAAGTTTCCAGGCAGAAAAAAAATGGTAAAAGCGCAGGCAAGGCACTGGACAAAGCACTAGGGACAAAACTGAGGTGAAATGGTTTGATATAGTAATGTAATCCTAAGTAATTTCCTGCCTGGTTCCCCCTCCATTGCGTCGCGGGCAGCGCTCACAGGGAAGGGAACCCGGAAGACAGATGCCAAGATCCGGTGGACACAGCAGGAGGTCATCGGGGGATCATAGGGACAAGGTAAGTAACAGTACAGGGATACTTCGGTGTAATCCTGAGTGTGGCTCGGGGGTTACCGCTTTTGGTACTGAAAATTAACCCCCGAGCCACACTTGGGATTACCGCCATGGAGGTTAAAAAGGGGTTGTAAAGGTCTGTAAGGGTTTTGCACAAAGTGGCCCCTGATCCTCCCCGCATCAAGTGCTCCTCGGAGACCTGCAAGCTGCACCACCAATCTATCCAATGGGGAACCGAGACAGCGGCTGGAGCTGCTGTGCTCGTCCCCATCGATGGGGTTAAGGCAGTGTTTCTCAATTCCAGTCCTCAGGCCCCCCCAACAGGTCAGGTTTTCAGGATTTCCCTCAGATGAAAAGGCTGTGGTGATTACTAAGGCAGTGAAACTGATCAAATCACCTGTGCAAAATAATGGAAATCCTGAAAACCTGACCTGTTAGGGGGGCCTGAGGACTGGAATTGAGAAACACTGCGTTAAGGTAAGTAAAAAGGGGGGATCTGGGGGGCAGCTGCACTACAGAAGTTTTTTCACCTTAATGCTAAAGGTGAAAAACCATGAGGGTTTACAACTCCTTTAAGTAAGAGTCATATGCAAGTCAGATGTTTGTAACTCGGAGACTGCCTGTAATAATTACTCTTAAAAAAAAAATAATAATAATATAATAATAATAATAATAATAATAATAATAATAAGCACAAGGGATGGTACTTACTGTATATTGAATAAGAATTGTCCTTTGTGCTGGTGGCTGTTCTTGGTAAATCTTCTATCCTCTGCTTCCCCCATACCCCTGGTGCTTGGGGGGAGGGGGGGGGGATACAAGCCACTGGACCTGCCATAAGCACTCGTCAAGAGTGCAATCTATGCCTGTCCTTTCTGCCCCCTCCTCCATTCATAACAGGTTTGAATTCTGATCAGAATCCTCTAGAGCAGGGATAAGCAATTACCGGACCTCCAGCTGTTGCAAAACTACAAGTCCCATCATGCCTCTGTCTCTGGGTATCATGCTTGTGGCTGTCAGAGTCTTGCAATGGCTCATGGGATTTGTAGTTCTGCAACAGCTGGAGGTCCGCTAATTGCATATCCCTGCTCTAGAGCAATGTTCAGTTGGGTTTATTGTTCTATTTTATCAGGCTTTCAAGTTTAATTGAACACAGCATATCCTACTTTTCCCATGTTCGAAATGACTTTATTCTCACATATAAGGTTATGTGAATGCAAAAAAACTAAACTCTGAAAGGGTCTGAAATACATTTTACCTGAATGCATGGTGTCTTTGGCGTTCTTCACCAGTCTGATGCCCATGTACACAACCCATATTCTGGTCAGACACAGATATTCACCCATTTTCTACCAGCATTCAATCGCAAAAAAATCTTTCCCTCAAAAAAATTATAAAATAGTATCAGCAGCCCAAAACACTAACAGACACTATCCCAGGTCATATAGCCAAATGTCTGGACAAGTTTGTTGAACTTGTGAACATAGGACAGATTTTACACACTTGTTTCCTGCAATGTGTACTGCTGTTACACTTGCTCACAATCAGCAAAGCAACCCAATGTAAAAGAGAAGTGTCCTGAGTAGCAGATTAGTATACCAAGGGTCATGTGCCTTCAGGCTTCAGCTGTATACAATAAGGGCCAAATGTCTGTGGGCTACTGGCAATCATAACTGTATGAATTAGTTGGACATTCCATTCCAAAACCATAAGTTGTGCAAAACTAAAGTATTTTGAACAACATTCTTCAAGGTACTGAAGTTTTTTTACCTTCAGTACCTTGAAGAATGTTGTTTAAAATACTTTAAAAATGTTGTTTGCTTTTACCGTTCGATTTGGGAATGGATAGATGCTCCCATTTGCAAAGCACATACATGGTTAGAAGTTTGTTTAAAAAAAAATAAAAAAAAATCGTAAATCCTGTTTCTTTGACATTTCTCATCATTAAGGTTGAAAACAAACATTTATTTGACCCCACTAGCGATTAGAAACTTGCACGAATGTTCTTAAAGCCAACATTTGATTGAAATTCTATTAGTGTATGCTCAATATTACAGAAAACAGGTTATAATTCATCATCCAACACCGTAACTTATATGTTCTCCCTGACCGTTTTAGTTCCTCAACTTTTCAGTAATCTACCACAGCCAACATACAAAGTGAGTGAGTGAGAAACGTATATAGCGCAACACATGCGAACTGAATCGCCTCTGGGTATGTGGTTCTCACACTCTGATGGAATACTGCTCGAGATAGTGAAGCTCAGGTGTCATCTGTTGACAAATATGCGAACCTTGGAGAAAAATTGCAGAATCGCTATTTTAATAGAAACTTACCCGCTAGTGAACGAATGCTGACTCATCAAGCTTTTGTTCCCATCATAAGCATCCATGCCTCTTAGCTCTTGAACTTGGTGTGCAGACTCTGCCAGGCTTCGCACCGACGGGGCTCGAGAGGTTTGCTCCATTGTAGTTGTCACATACCCAGAGCCTGCCCCAACTGACTGTTGTATCTGTTGTCCAACGGAATTCAAGGTGCCATACGATCCAGAGGCAGCACGATTGCGATTGTTGCTTTGAAAACGTTGAAGAGTGCGCATGGCAGGTGCACGAATTGTCCGAGTCTGTACTACCTCTGCTCGTTCAACCCATGAGCCACCGCCACCATCCTGACCAAAGTTTCCTGAGAGGGATCTCTGCATTGTGGGTGCTGCACTGACAGAAGACATCTGACGATTATAATAAGCGGGTTGAGAAACTGCCACTTGCTCATATCGGTCATCACCATCTCCAATACGTAGCGATCTCAGAGACATTGTATCATAATCTCTTCGAGCTGTATAGGCCTTTTCATGGTAGGAGGATGGACGGGAGGTGGCGTATCGTTGCTGTTGCTGCTGCTGTTGTTGTTGTTGTTGTTGTTGTTGTTGTGGAGGAGGTACACTGATTCTCTGTGAGGCCCCAACATCCACAGCAGAGCGGGAAGAGTAGCCTGAACGCATGCCCCCGAGGGTACCATATCCAACCGAGCGGCTTGACTGTAGAGGGAAATAAAAAATCATCAATATCACTTAATAATTACATGTTCTTTCACTTCATTTTGTCATTCTTGGGTATGATTTAGCCCAGTTTTCAACGCACACAGTAGGAACCCAGGAAAAAAACTTTCCAGTCTCAAGGAACCCCTACTACATCTACAACTCATGATACATTAGTGTGATGGACAGTGGGAACAATGCTCCGTTACACTAATGCCGGGTACTGACGAGCAAACATGTACGATGAAACCGGTCCGTCGGACCTTTTTCACCGTACTTGTCTGCCCGGGGATTTCTGTATGGTGGCTGTACTCACCATCATACAGAAATCCGCTCGTAAACAATACGCGGGGCGTGTCCGCACCGTCGCCGCGTCAGGCGGGCCTGACAGTTAAATGCTTTCACGCATGCGTCGAAGTCATTCGACGCATGCGAGGGATGGCGGGCGCTCGGACATGTACGGTAGGTCTGTACAGACGACCGAACATGTCCGAGGGGACAGGATTCCAGCGGGCTGTTTTAAAACAAGCCCGGAAATATTTGCCCGCTGGAAAAAGGCCCGGCGGGCAAATGTTTGCTGGAATCCTGCCCGCTCGGGCCTACACACGACCGAACATGTATGCTGAAACTGGTCCGCGGACCAGTTTCAGCAGACATGTTTGGTCGTCTGTACGGGGCCTTGGGGGATAATTCTTCCCAATAACCACAACAGATAGCTAAAAAAGATCAAAAGGTTTCAGTGGGAACTTTTCTGAGGGGCAGAAATTGCTCATTGCTCCAAAATCCCCTAGAAATCCTAGGATGAACCCTGGTTTAGAAACCCCTATTTATCCATTGTGAACATGGCCTCAATGGCTTTAATTGTGCTCACCTTGCATACAATCAGTGTCAATTTTGTAGACTAAAACATTTTAGTTGACTAAAACAATTGAGATGACTCCAATACGACTAAAACTAAAAAGGCATTTTAGTCAAAAGACCAAGACTAAATAGAAATTTGACGTCAAAATTAACACTGGTCTGTAGTGCATGTTCATACCTCAATACCATAAATGATAACATTCGCTTTTTCAATCCAGCAGTATATAAGGAGTAAATTGTAGAGAAATGCTTAAATAATGCATTACAATTTAACTACACCCATCAGATTTTAGATGTCTAAAATTAGTTTTAGTCGACTAAAATTATTCAGGCAAATAAAATGTACTGGTGATTTTAGTCGACTAAAATGTTGGATACCCATTAGATTTTAGATGGCCAAAATTAGTTTTAGTCGACTAAAATGTCCTGGAGATTTATCAGACCAAATATGACTAAAAAAAACAATTGCAGGAGACTAAAATGGGACTAAAACAAAATGCCATTTTAGTCCTAAGACTGAGGCTAGGTTCACACTGCTGCGAATTCAAAATCACGCAATTTTACTGCGATTTCGCGACCGCGATTTTAGGGAATGCCAGTCTATAGAGTTGAATTTGCATCGCACACAGATCAGACCCTTTTTCCCGCAGCTTAGATTTGCACCACACTGATGTGAATGGCACTAATGGAACACAATGTTATTTTAATGACTTGCGAATTTGAGCGATTGCAACGGCTCAAATTCACAAAAGAATTTGCAGCAGTGTGAACCCAGCCAAAAACGAAATCTAAATTTGCTGCCAAAATTAACACTGCATGCAATCCATTTAGCACCTAATGAACAGAGAGCAGCCAGGGGCGAAATAGAACAGGACCAAGTGTTGTGGGACATTGTTTAGGAATTATTGGATGGTGGATATTGGACCAGCACTTGTCTACTCTGCCTGCTTCTTCCATTAAGAGTTCAGCATCTACTGGATCAGTTCATCTTGTGTGAAATAGTACCTCGTCAATAGAAAAAAGGTACAAGCATAGTTTGACACAGACACACACTAGGAACATAATAATATTTCACAAAATAAACCATTATACTGCTTATACTAGTTTGGGAATGCTCTGATAAATACTGCAATGCTAGACCACTCAACTCTCCATATAAAACAATACAATAGTGTTTAGGT
This sequence comes from Rana temporaria, assembly GCF_905171775.1. NCBI lineage: Eukaryota > Metazoa > Chordata > Amphibia > Anura > Ranidae > Rana > Rana temporaria. The sequence goes on along the minus strand of NC_053499.1, from coordinate 43,483,309 downwards.
AAAAATCTAGTGAACAACAATTACTATAGTAATAGTATGACCATCTTGTTCTTTCCATCCACAGTTAGAACCCAAAAAACGCTTGGCACGTTTCTGGCGGTTACTCTAAGAACTATCTGCGTCTAATTCAGGCAAGTATTGGCATCAGTGTCCGTAACATCCAACAGGTGAAAAAATTCAGGTAATCCTTATTACTGCGACTTAAAGAACCTGTTGCTTTTGCAGGGACATCTTCATAAAGGATTATGGTCAGTTCTCAGATTAAAAAACTGTTGGTGATTAAGACCAGGTCTGAGCTGGCATACAGATATACGCCAGTACACAGAGTGGGGCCTGTCTGTGCTATGAAGCTGCCATAAATGTGACAGCTTTCCACACAGTACTATATTGCGACCCCAAAAATTCCTATGTATGTGGACTGAGTGTACCATCAATTATTGCCCTTGGGGGGTATCATACCTATAATCTATAAAGATAGCGGTACAACAAAACTGGGATTTTAATTATACCACACGGGGTGTAACACAAACTCAAAAAAAGTACAAAATGTAAGGAGGCTGCTTCACAGCACTGATAAATGTTATTATAGGAACTGGCAGTGTTCCCATAAGCTCCCGAAGGCCAATTCTCCTACTTTTCAATGGTCACATGATGCATGTAATGACTCCAGTTGACGGGTTTCATCACTTAGGCTACTTTCACACTGAGGTGCTTTGCAGGCGCTATAGTGCTAAAAATAGCGTCTGCAAAGCGCCCTGAAAGAGCCTCTTCTCTCACTCCAGTGTGAAAGCCTGAGGGCTTTCACGCTGAAGCAGTGTGCTGGCAGGACACTCAAAAAAGTCCTGCTAACCGCATCTTTAAGGCGCTGTAGGAGAGGTGTATACACTGCTCCTAAAGTGCCCCTGTGAAATTAATGGGCAGCGCCATCGGTTTTAACCCTTTTTCAGTCGCTAGTGGGGGTTAAAAGCACCCTGCTAGCAGCCGAATAGCGCAGCAAAAACGACGGTAAAGCGCCGCTAAAAAATAGCGGCGCTTTACCGCCAATACCCCCACCACCCCAGTGTGAAAGTAGCCTTATGCCGCGTACACACGACCATTTTTCATGACGTGAAAAATGCAATTTTTTTTAAATGTCATTAAAAACGATTGTGTGTGGGCTCCAGAGCATTTTTAATGACGTGAAAAATGGGCATTAAAAATTAAGGACATGCTCTATTTTTTGGCGTCGTTTTTCACGTCGTGAAAAACGGACGTGTGTAGGCTTTAACAACGTGAAAAAAAACGCGCATGCTCAGAAGCAAGTTATGAGACGGGAGCGCTCGTTCTGGTAAAACTAGAGTTCGTAATGAAGATAGAAAATTCGTCACGCTGTAACAGACTGAAAAGCACGAAGACTGAAAAGTGCAAATCGTCTCTCACCAAACTTTTACTAACACGAAATCAGCAAAAGCAGCCCAAAGGGTGGCACCATTCGAATAGAACTCCCCCCCCCCCTTTTATAGTGCCGTTGTACGTGTTGTACGTCACCGCGCTTTGCTCAAGCATTTTTTTTCCACGATCCTGTGTAGGCAAGACAGGCTTGACAAGAATCAGGTCGAAAAAACATAGTTTTTCTAGACCATTAAAAATGGTTGTGTGTACGCGGCATTAGACATCTGCTTGTGCTCCGTGTGTTACTTTTCGTTTATGCTCTATATCAGGGGTCTCAAAACTTTCTAAACAAAAGGGCCAGTTTACTGTCCGTCAGACTTTAGGAGCGCCGGGCTGTGGTCAGTGGGAGTAAAAAAGGTTCCGACATCAGTGGGAAAAATAATACCCCATTGTTTATTTTAGTATCGGTGTATCATTATCAGTGTAACTGGGAGGAATTGTACTCCATCACTGATGTTATTGGGCCCTATTGTTGGTGTCATTGAGAGGAATTGCGCCCCATCACTGATGTTATTGGGCCCCGTTGTTGGTGTCATTGAATAATGAATAAATGACTTGTATAGCGCAACGCATGCAAACTGAATCGCCTCTGGGCGCTTTTTCCAGCCAGTATCTGCTTGGCTGGTGCGTTCATTTTTACCCCGTAGGATCATGACACGCTAGGGACACACAGTCATACACACATATATACATATATACTGGGCCAATTTGGACGAGATCCAATTTACCTACCAGCATGTCTTTGGAGTGTGGGAGGAAACCGGAGTACCCGGAGGAAACCCACGCAGACACAGGGAGAACATGCAAACTCCAGGCAGATGGTGTCGTGGTTGGGATTCGAACCAGCGAACCTTTTGCTGCTAGGCGAAAGTGCTACTCACTGCACCACTGTGCTGCCCTTGGGAGGAAATGTGCCCTCTTCATTGGTGTGAGTGGGGAGAATTGCCCCATTATTGGTATTAGTAATTTAAATAGTGCCAAGGGCCAGATTAAAGCAAGCAAAAGGCTGCATCTGGCCCGCGGGCCGCAGTTTGGAGACCACTGCTCCATATCATCCAATAGCTCAGGGAAGGTGTTGAAGGGCTGGATTATTCTTTGCCTGCATGCCTTAGCAACCACAGTCTGAGTGGAGTCCGTCATTTATTCTCAATTGCACCATAACACACATGCTTTGCAAATCACAACGGCGCATTGTGGTACATTCTATTATAAAATTATTATGCATGGTTATTGAAGAGACACCTAAAGCTCCTCCAATATATAGTATTTTACTTTTATTCTCTATGATACAGGTCAGGAAAGTTGAATAATTGGATTATTATGCTTGGCTGCATGGTTTGGCAACCACATTCTGAGCTTGAATCCATAATTTCTTCTCAATTGCCCACCAATGTATCTGCACTGCAGAGTGTGGTATTTATTACTATTCGTTTCTGCTCTGCATGATCCAAAAGGTCAGGAAAGATGTTGAATGAGTGGATAATTCTACTTTTGGCTACGTGCTTTGGCAACCACAGTCTGAGCTTGAGACCACCATTCATGCTCAATTGCACTCCGATGCATCTGCACTGTAGAGCACAACAACTCCTGGTGCGTTGTTGCATTACAAAAAATTGACTCATGTCCAAATTTTTAGTGCAGGCTAGGGCTTTTCCAGCAACATTATTCAAATAAGTAGGCAGTAACTTGCAATAATGCACCAGGTCTCAACAGCATGAATGGGCCCTCAGGGTTTAAGATTTGAGATGTGACCACAGGTCTTGTAACAACTTGCAGGCATTCATTTTAAACATCAACCTATTCCCCCCCCCCCCCCCCCCCCTAGATAGAAAAGCCTTGACTGAAAAACAGGCCTATTTTTCCTAGATAGAAAAGCCTTGACTGAAAAACAGGCCCATTTTTCCTAGATAGAAAAGCCTTGACTGAAAAACAGGCCCATTTTTCCTAGATAGAAAAACCTTGAAAAACAGGCGAATTTAATGTACAGTGGAAACGCTAGTCCTAACATGACTAAGAGCCAGCAATAAAGATAGGATTTGCAGTGGATTATAAACATATTACAAGATGCTCATACATTGTATGAACAGTGGTAAATGTCACCCCACCCTACAAAGCTCAGTCAATAGGTACTCACAGCTATCCTTTGATCGGGGTTGAGGATCTGGGAGCGGGAGCTGTAGGAAGCTGTCGCGGAATTGTAGGTAGCTGGCACGGAACTGTACTGGGTTCGAGTCGTGTAGCTCTCTGTGTGAGGAGAAAAAAAAGAGTGTTATTCATCAAAATAAAAAAAAAGGCCTATGAGCTTGACAAGAACTCTGCAAGCGTGAACATCATAAAAGCTGAAGCAGTGAGCAAGACTAATCAGGAAGTGTCAGGTCATACAACAGAAAACCTTTTATTTCAACTAGTTAACACAGCACGAAAAAAAGCACCCATGAAAGCTCCCATTAATGTACTGCTCAAATGTTGTTAGTAATTTCAATCTAACTAGCCTTGCCAACTAACTCACTGCTCGTGTTCATGAGACCGCAGGCCACACCCCCCCAAACCAGACCCTAAAAACTAGAGCAACACACATGATGGCATGAAATGGCCACGGTTTTATTTATTGGTTTACCAAAATTCATAAATCAATATGTTCAATAACTTTATTAAACAAACAATGACATCTTTTAGCATATTACCAAAATTATGCCCAGTTATTTGAACTCTGGCAATTTCATTCACAGAAACAACACATAAATTTACCGCTACGGGCGGGGGAGGGAAAGCTGCTTGCTTGAAGGTCCTAAAGAGGACCATTTCCTGTATTGGCCCCCTTTTATCAGAAAACCCCCAGGTGTTCACAATCCCCCACTCATCTCTTTTCTGCCTCACGTATTCCCCTTAAAAGGGGAAGTGCACCAGCCACCTTTTCCTTACCTAACACACAACCCGGGGGGGGGGGGGGGGGTCGTGGACCCATGAAGGGGGGCCCCAAAGAGATTGTGCCCCCCTTTTACATTCTACAGTAAGGTGACCAAATTTTTTAAATGAAATCCGGGGACATATTTTTTCTTTACTAGTAATGGCAACAATCAGCGACTCTCTGCCCGTCGCTGCACGCCTCACAGCCTCTTAAGTCTTACTCTTCGGGCCCCCGGCTACTACTGGATGGGGAGCGTAGGAAGATCACTCCGCCAGGGAAGGCAAGGAGATAGGCAGGTGGCTGGCCAGGATTTGAGCCTAGGCAGAAGAACATGCCAGCGAAGTTGAATGGGCATGCGCCTGAAATGGAAGAAATATTCCCTCCGCTCCGACCAGCAAATGGTCATCAGAAAGGGGCACAGATAATGGAAAAAACACAACCCCCCCTATGCTAGTATGCACGGCGGAGCGGGGGTGTGTAATAATTTTTTTTTATTTTAACTCTGCACTGACTGGCTTTGAAATTGCCCCTGTCCCCTATTAAATCCAATCTGGGGACAAAACCAGGGACAGACTTGGTCCGGGGACAGTGTCCTCAATCAGGGGACTGTCCCCTGAAACTGGGGATGTCTGGTCAACCTATTCTACAGGGACCTTAAGAAATCTGCACAGGGAAGTGGCACAATGTTCAGAAGTATGTTTTTATAGCAAGTCCCATTTCTGTTTTTAAATGGAATCCGTCACTACCCTGTTAAGGGCAAAGGGACACGTTTTATTGCTAGACTCACCCCACCCCTCTTCAGGCAGATAATTATGCTCCCTGCTGTCCTGTTTGCCTGCAGTAGTCCTGACAGTGTTCAAGGCTGCATATGTCCCATGTAGCCCTGAGTACTGAATCATGGAGAGGATGGTTATCAACAAGAGCTCCGTGAGGTGAACTGACAGAGTGCAGGGAATGGAGAAAGCTATAGGTGTTCCAGAAGGGGCAACCGTTAATCGTAAAAGGTAAAACCTCACACACATAAAAAGAAGACACAGTTCAATCCTGGTTTGCAAATGCTAGTCTGAAGACCATCAGATTCCAAAAGACATTTACAAGGCATAAAAAATAAGCAGAAAAAGAATTGGGGAGCAACTGCGCTAATATGATACAAATGAAATACAAAGGTGCTCCTAAAGAATACAAATGTAAACGGTAAAAGCTGCACCTTACTGTGTATGGTGGAACAGTGGTAACATAGGAAAAAAAATTAAGATGCGCTAAATAAATTGATACAGAATGAAATCCCAAACCACATAATACAAATCAATATCCATAAATAAGGGAAAGGGAATAGAAGGATGAAATAAAGTCCTTATGGGAACAACAAAGTTCCTGTTCACCCGTGTAGTGAAAAAAATAAAGTAAAACCAATTAGTCCATCAAAAGTCCATGGTTTTAAAGTGACTATCCAGAAGCAGTGATCCACCACCGAAAGCAATAAAAGCCTCTTACCGGATATCCGGCGGTCTCTTAACTAAAAGAGGACCCCAGAAAGCATGTCAAGGATAACCAATGTTAATCGGAATGCAGGTGGGCTGAGCTGGAAACCAATCCTTATCTCGATCCCGGTGCTTTACAAACTCGATTTAGCAGGTACCATGAAAAGACATATAGGGACCGCAATAGTGTAAAACCAATATTATATTTTATTTAAAAAGTCAAAAACACACTTACATTCAAACAGTGTTATAGGGCATGTCTAATTGGGGCTCCGGCCGGAAGCTGTCCAATATAACCCGTCCAAAATGGTAGAGAAGTCGTGCAAGTAGCGGGGGGTGATCCGATGCAGCACTCGTTCCGCCCGACCGGTTTCGCGAAAATTTGCTTCCTCTGGGGCACGGGTGACACACCAGATCAACCCCCCTTAAATAACAATCCAGATGAGGGACAAAACAGCACCACGGGCGCACATGCGCACAGTCAGCTCAGACCAAGCCTCGATCTGAGCCGCTGATAGAACGCATTTGCTAAAGTGCGCCACGCGGGCTGAAACCGCCTCAAAATAGATACAATAAGGCCAGATATAGTGGCAGGCTGCTGGACCAGACAGCTGGCATCACGAAGTGCAAAAATGCACCCCCGTATGCCAGCATACACTCCGATACCGCGCCGCTGTGGAACGCACAAGCGGCGCTTCCGCATGATGTCATCGCGCACGCCGACGTCAGACGCCGGCGTGAGGACACATCAGCTGGAAGCCAATCACCAGATGGCCCATACATTGCGGGCCAGACCTCCATATGAGATGGAGGAAAGAAACCACGCTAAATATTGATTGGCCGACGGTGCCTAACTACAGGAGGCACAATGGGCCAAAAATACAGACACAGGCGAACCTTGTTTCCAGACAATAACAGAAACGAGCCAGGCACAACCCCGGACCGTTCGCGTGGGTCCCCTAATTGCCAAAATAGATATATTAACCAGCAATTAAACATAAAAAGCATTACTAAACAAACATAAAATATGTACATGGTTCATATATAAAATCTCGCCAAAACATGATTACAATGCTAATGGCTAAAAAAATGTATAATGTGACCTTGTGTTACATAAAATTTTAAAACGTGTTTAAAAATGTAAACAATTATTGTATATCAAACAACCCTTAATACATGAGATCTGAAGATCTCCCGACGGCACTATACAATCACAGCACTGCAATAAAAATATAACGCCATGTCCAAACAACCAATAGGTGGGTGGAATTAGGTAAATCAGATGCCAAAGGAATGACACTGATTTAAAATGTATCTCGCCACTTTAGAATGAGGACAGAGGGGGGAGTACTAAGAATTGTTGATAAAGGCGTTAATATCGGTGTCAATATTTAGCCCAAAAGGCATATAGGTTTTGACGCGGTGGATCCACGCCATTTCCTGTCTGGAGATATCCCGGACAAGATTACTGCCCCTCCAATGAGGGCGAAATTTGTCGATACCAACAAACAGGGTCTTAGAAGGGTCCCTGTTATGCTTCAAATCATAGTGCCTTGAGACAGAATGTTTGTCGTATCCACTCCTAATTTTGGCAATGTGTTCGTTGAGCCTAACGGATAGTGCCCTCTTCGTACGGCCAATGTACTGAAGCCCGCAAGGGCACTGAATGAGGTATATGACCCCTTTTGTAGTACAGGTGATGAAGGGCTCAATGTCGAACGTTTGTCGAGTTGCTGAAGATTGGAAGGCACACAACTTCCTATCCCTGCAACTATTCAAAGTACAGACTTGACAGCGTTTGCACTTGTAGTAGCCAGTAAGATTTTCTAAAAAAGTTCTGACCGCCCTTGGGGGATCCTGTACGCTGGGTGCAATGCGACTCCCAATCGTAGAGGCCCCCTTAAAGATCACACTTGGTTGTATTGGAAGAATGGGCGCTAAAACCTGGTCTGTTGTTAAAATGTGCCAGTGCTTCTGTATGAGTTTCTTCACACTAAAGTGCTGTGCAGAAAAAGTTGTAATAAAGGGTAGAGAGAATCTCTCATTCTGCGCTACTGGAATTTTGTCTGCTAGTAAGGATGCCCTTGCTGTGTTCCTGGTCCTCTCCATAGACTGGGATAAGGTAGCAGTATCATATCCTTTCTCCTCAAACCGTTTGGAAAGGATTGAGGCCTGACTCTCAAAAATTTGATTTTTAGAGCAATTCCGTTTAAGACGCATAAATTGTCCTAAAGGTACAGATTTTAACCAAACTGGAAGATGACAACTGTCTAGAGGTATAAATGAATTCCGATCCGTTGGTTTAAAAAAAGTGGACGTAACAAATTCCCCATTCTCAATGGTAATTTGGAGATCCAAAAAGTGTATTGAGTGTTGGCTGGACTCAAAATTGAATCTGATGCCCCTTGTGTTCAGATTCAACTCAGCCATAAACTCAACAAGATCATCCCCACAACCATCCCATAGGAGGAGGACGTCATCAATGTATCTACGCCAGAGTAGAATCTCCGGGCGGTGATGACAATCAATGACGTCCTCCTCCCACTTGGCCATGAAGAGGTTGGCCAAGCTGGGGGCATACTTTGCCCCCATCGCGACGCCCCTATCTTGTCTATAAAACATGTTGTCAAAAAAGAAATAGTTATGCGTGGCGGAACGAGTGCTGCATCGGATCACCCCCCGCTACTTGCACGACTTCTCTACCATTTTGGACGGGTTATATTGGACAGCTTCCGGCCGGAGCCCCAATTAGACATGCCCTATAACACTGTTTGAATGTAAGTGTGTTTTTGACTTTTTAAATAAAATATAATATTGGTTTTACACTATTGCGGTCCCTATATGTCTTTTCATGGTACCTGCTAAATCGAGTTTGTAAAGCACCGGGATCGAGATAAGGATTGGTTTCCAGCTCAGCCCACCTGCATTCCGATTAACATTGGTTATCCTTGACATGCTTTCTGGGGTCCTCTTTTAGTTAAGAGACCGCCGGATATCCGGTAAGAGGCTTTTATTGCTTTCGGTGGTGGATCACTGCTTCTGGATAGTCACTTTAAAACCATGGACTTTTGATGGACTAATTGGTTTTACTTTATTTTTTTCACTACACGGGTGAACAGGAACTTTGTTGTTCCCATAAGGACTTTATTTCATCCTTCTATTCCCTTTCCCTTATTTATGGATATTGATTTGTATTATGTGGTTTGGGATTTCATTCTGTATCAATTTATTTAGCGCATCTTAATTTTTTTCCTATAAAAAATAAGCAGCTTTATTGATAACCTTAAAAGGCATTTTTTTAGCTCAACTTGGAGTCTATAGAATGACTTTTGTGGAAATACTGTCTGTATCATGAAACAACCCCCCCATTTATTTATTTATTTATGTATGTATTTATTAAAATGCTTATTGGGAGCGCAGTCATTACCAGAAGGCCTCGATGCGCTATTGGGTTATTTCAGAATAAAAAAAATAAAAAAAAGCAATCAGCTGGGAACATCTAACACTGACTGATTCTATTGCCCAGAAGGGACAGCCAAGGAATGTGCAGTTTGGGGGAAATGTCTGTACAAGTATGCGATCGAGAAAATCCATGTTCTGTTGATAGGCACCTTTACACATTGTTACTGGCGTCATCTGAAAACCAGGGATACACTCAGTTACACATTGGTTTGGAGCACTAAGGACTTTAATGCCATTACCTGTTACCCTTCCCATATATATGGATTGAGGCCTTTCAGGTTGGCGATCGTTGAGGCAGATTTACCCATCTGCTCATCTGTGTCCGGCCCATTGTACCGTGTATACAGTTAATTTTGTGAACATATCCCTGGAATAAGTTTTCCGTCTATTGCTTTCCAGCAACTGATTGCCATACCACCATATGCAACTTTGTTTTTCATTCTATGATACTACTCCCCTAACTGGTTGAAATAACATTCCTCTGTGAATTACAACCAACGATAGGCTAACAAGAGACCGTTCGTTGATTACCACCAACACGGGGTACCTTTTAATGAGATATCTATGCTCCTGAGGAAGCGCCAATTCCAAAGCGCGCAACATGTTGAGCAAGCCCTCCTGTTCCTCTGGATAACCACTTGGTCACTTGTGATATAACCTACGTTATGATTATGCTTTTTACTGAAGCTTTCTATGTTAGAATCATACAATGAATGTGAACCTTGTGTGTGGAACCAGTTATTAATTTAATTTCATTTGTGATTTTATATCTATAACTGTTTTTATGATATTTCTATACCAATAATAAAAAATATTTTCTAGTTTTTCATACTACTTGTACCGTGTGCCTTTAAAGCCCAATTCACTAGTCCTTAGTCCAATTCTACATTATCGGGGCGGTGGCACACCTAATACTGGTGCATCCGTATTATCCCCCTACGTTTGATGTACAATAAATTAGGCCTTTTTCCTCACCTTTACACATTGGCCAGACATCCTTTTAGTCCCAGATTTCTCCTGTTTACTTGGGTTAAGCCGTCTACAGTTTTTTGACGGGGGCATATACAAACTAGCCATAGCGCAAACGTTCTACATGTTCATATCGTGCAAACACACATGTTTACCTCTATGAAGATGAAGCGGTTTGCACATCAATAGTACCAGCTTATCTGGTGTGGCATAACAATATCATTTTGTCTGAAATCTACAAACCAGTAGATTGCCATGGTCCAGAAGTGAATACAGACATACGATTGCTGCATCCGATTATAGCAGACCAAACCAGGTGAACATTCTGTTGTGTCTGTATGCAAATTAGGACAAAAAAAAAAAAGTGTAGCTCTATGGGACATATGCACATTAAGACTGTCACCTCATGGATGAAGGCAGTTGGAATTCAGTCCATATTTTGGAGCTGCTATAAAGGAAGGAAGGAAGGAAGGAAGGAAGGAAGGAAGGAAGGAAGGAAGGAAGGAAGGAAGGAAGGAAGGAAGGAAGGAAGGAAGGAAGGAAGGAAGGAAGGAAGAAAGAAAGAAAGAAAGAAAGAAAGAAAGAAAGAAAGAAAGAAAGAAAGAAAGAAAGAAAGAAAGAAAGAAAGGACACTGGGCCAGATTCAGATAGGAGATACGACGGTGTATCTCCTGATACGCCGTCGTATCTCTAAGGCCGGACGGTCGTATCTATGCGACTGATTCAGAGAATCAGTTACGCATAGATATCCCTAAGATCCGACAGGTGTAACTGTGTTACACCGTCGGATCTTAGGCTGCAATTCCAGGTCGGCCGCTAGGTGGCGCTTCCGTATCTTTTACGCGTCTAATATGCAAACGAGGAGTTACGCCGATTCAGAAACGAACGACCGCCCGGCGCATTTTATTTTACGTCGTTTGCGTTCGGCTTTTTCTGGCGGAAAGTTACCCCTGCTATATGAGGGGTATGTACGGCGTATCCTATGTTAAGTATGGCCGTCGTTCCCGCGCCGAGTTTTGAAATGTTTACGTTGTTTGCGTAAGTCGTTCGCAAATACGGACGGACGTAATTTACGTTAACAACGAAACCAATGACGTCCTTGCGACGTCATTTGGAGCAATGCACGCTGGAAAATTTTGCGGACTGCGCATGCGCAGTTCGTTTTGGCGCGGGGACGCGCCTGATTTAAATATTATACGCCCCCTACCCGCCGAATTTGAATTTGGCCGGGGGATTTACGCTACGCCACCGCAACTTTACAGGCAAGTGCTTTCTGAATAAAGCACTTGCCTCAAAAACTTGCGGCGGCGTAACGTAAATCAGATAGGTTAGCGGATCTTTAGATCCGCGTAACCTATCTGAATCCGGCCCTTACTGTCTAAGTGACAGTGGTCAGCAGGGCCAATAGAGAGGACTATCCAAAACTGTTTAAAAGGTTTTTGGCTATACGTAAAAACTTTTAAAGGAAACCTATGCTGAGCGCGTGATGGCCGTCATGGCTTGGCGATAACAAATTATAGTTGCTCCAATGTTTTAGTACTTGTGCTCAGACATGTATATGCAAGTCAGGACTTCTTATTTTGCCAGTCATTCTGATAGTATTGAAGACAGCCAGGAAATTCAAAAAGGTTGCCCTGACCCTGCAATCCACCTGACACTCTGGGTTCTGACCTTATTCAAAGAAAGATCACAAATGCACAAGACACCAAAGAAATATCAGCACTTGCAATAGGATACTTTACTGCATATTGCTGAGATAAAAAGGGAAAGAAAATGTAGAATTTGGATTTACCCAAAGTGCAACTTTAGCATAAAACAGAACTACAGAGATATACAAGGAAATGGCAGTAACAGCGAACCTGATGATAGGAAGCAACATATCTCAATTACCATACAGAGTTATGAAGAGGCACAGAGTGTAAAAAGTCATAGCACCCACATATACGTTTGTTGAAGTCAGCCCAGTGAAAGAAATTATCAGGAGGTTGCTGTGAGTTATTGCACTTTGCCTTGATAGATAAGCCCTTTGACTCCTGCTCTGCCTAGTCAATTGACTTCAGGCTACTAGCACTTGAGCCCAAGGTTATATTGCGTAGGCTGTATTTCGGTTGCATGGATTCACTTCGCTCCCTTCACTTGCTGATTTTTTTGAGACAAGGAAAATAAAATAAAAAATAAGAACTGCAGTAACACTAATTTGCAAAGTTTACTGAATATAAGATCGGTCATTCTGAGCATCGCTATATGGAAGTCCATAGGTACTCATAAAAGTTAAAGTTCAACACTATTCAAGATTTCTCAAAAAAAAAATTAAGATAATTAAGGTTCGAGTTGAAATTGACTACTGAAAAAAAAAAAATAGTAATATAGGATTTGAATTGGCACAGCCTACATAAGAGACAAATGTTGATGAGAATTATTGAGAAGTGCATCTGTACCTCCATCACAAGTTGTACCTCACCAGCAAATTCAACAGGTATTTGTGAGACTTTGCAGGGGGACCCAAGAGAAAACTGTATGTTCAGTTGCATATACAATTGGAGTGCTGCAACCCTTTTTTATTTTAATACAATCGTTCTAGACACCATTTCATTAAACATATTTTTTCGTTTTGTACGTCTTCCAGGTTACTGAATACCACAGGTCTGTAGAAACAAATGCTTGTACTAGTCTGAAAAGCTTGTGACACACTTAGCAATAAAAAGGCCAGTGCAGAGCAATGTGAAAGCAAACACTTGTCCAGAACCTGAGGTGATGAATAACGGAGGATAAAAAGGAAAGGTACACAACAGTGATGTGTACATATCCATCCACACTTTCCTTCCTGCACGATAATGTTGAATACTGTTACATGAACCTCAATAATGCCCACAGGCTTACAAGCAAATCAACTGGTGGCAAATATCAGGGACAGCAGATGTCCCTAGTGGGAAGAAAAAGAAAAAAGAAAAAGAAAAAAGAAAAAGAAAAAAAAAAAGCTGAAAAAAAGAAGAAAAAAAAGATAACTAAAGAAGAATGGCTGGAATCTTGTTTAAGGTTACCTACTGGATAAAAGTAACCCTGTGGTTACCCAGAAAGGCAGGGGTGTCAAACACAATCTCAACCGCAGTACATCTAAGGCCGCGTACACACGACTGGTCCAAACCGATGAAAACGGACCGAAGTCCAGTTTCATCGGTCCAAACCGACCGTGTGTACGCCCCATCAGACTTTTGTCCTTCAGACCAAAGTTTTAGAACTTGCTTTAAAAAAAAAAAAAAAAAAAAAATCGAACCGATGGACAGCTGACCATCAGTCAAATCCGATGGTTAGTACACAAAAGCATCGGTTCAAAACCCGCGCATGCTCAGAATCAAGTCGACACATGCTTGAAAGCATTGGACTTCGTTTTTTTCAGCACGTCGTGTGTTTTACGTCACCACGTTCTGACCCGATCGGTTTTTGAACTGATGGTGTGTACGCACATCAGACCATCAGTCTGCTTCAGCGGTGAACCAATGAAAACGGTCCGTCGGACCATTCTCATCGGATGGATCGACCATGTGTACGCGGCCTGTATTTTCAGCACAACAGTTTTGGGATATATGACATCAGCAGTATGGTTAACCCCAAAGGGCCAGTTGTATTTGTAACATTATGTATCTTTTATTATTCAGGAGTGCAGAGTTCAGGGGTACGCCATGTACAGGGTGCACTGTGTACAGGGTTTAGGGGTGCACTATGCACACTGTGCAACACTAACCCTCCACCTCTCCCCCAAAGCTTCCTTGCATCTCTACCCGTGTATTTGGCTATATCATCTCAATATATCAAAATATCATCGCAAACACAAGCCCATAAATGTGAAAAAAATACATCAATATTGAGAACCATAAAACATATTGGGAGCATGAGTCACCTGAAATTAGCCTACATGTTTCGTGGCACAGGCAGCTTCTTCGGGGCTTCATGTCTGGGTATAGCTGGATCAATGGGTCCTCGGGAGACCCAGACACCAACTACTGCTACTTGTGGTGCCAGTTTGCTTTGAGGTTGCTTGAAATAATTTACTCAGGGGTACTTTCACCAGTGTACTCATGGGACCCTTATGGCATATATACACACTTTTGGATGCTGTTTGAACATGGTTTGCAGTGACTGAATGCTTCCTGTTTATCCAGATACCATCTGTGATATCCAGTTCTAATAGGTCCTCCAATGGCACTTGTCTCCAGCTGGTTGAAGAGTTGATAGAAGTCTCTCCTTAGCCCAAAAACAAGGGGAAGGGGGATAACATATAAGCACTCACATTAGCCCACATCCGAAATAGTAGTTCAAAAAAGGAGATTGTACTACACTAGGTAGTGACATGGCGGACTTTCAAAGGCAATCACAGGGACATTTTGGGTTATATAAAAATAAATTTAATTACAAAAATATAAATATACAAATAAATTTCAATAAATGTTGAGAAAAATACATATACATATTCTTAAGCAATATATTCGTCTCGCCAAAAGGCGAGACGAATATATTGCTTAAGAATATGTATCTATGTATTTTTCTCAACATTTATTGAAATTTATTTGTATATTTATATTTTTGTAATTAAATTTATTTTTATATAACCCAAAATGTCCCTGTGATTGCCTTTGAAAGTCCGCCATGTCACTACCTAGTGTAGTACAATCACCTTTTTTGATCTCTCCTTAGCCCAAACACACCCGATGCAATCTTTGACATCTTTATGAACCAGACACAAATTCCTTGAAGAAGCGGCCTGTACCACGAAACATGTAGGCCAATTTCGTGTAGCTCATGTGCCAATATGTTTTATGGTTCTCAATACTGATGTATTTTTTACTTATATGGGCTTAGGTTTGCCCGCACAGTGTAAGGTTTTGTCTTTTATACATTAATAAAACTTTTGTATTTAAAATGTGTTATTTATGTAATGTATTTTGACATATCTAGGGAATGACTGCTTAAACACCCATTTTTTAAAATAAATCTCTTTACTTTATCGGGCTGGCGATTCCCATGATATGAGGCTGGTTGAGCACTTTTTTTCAAATAAGCCCCTATCCTATACCATAGCCACTATATTCTACACATTGTAAACAAAAGAAATAAAGAAAATTTAAAACACACCCTGCTGTACTGAACATTTTTTTGGCGAAGATCCCCACATCTTTGCTTCCTTGAATTCTGGAACACATTCATTATGCCCTGTGAGAAGGCATTGCTGTGTCACACATTTCACAGAGCCTGCCTTCTGAACCACAGTGGTGCTAAGAGGAGGAGTTTCAGGAGGGGGAAACCACTGCTTGCAGGCAGCAAGGTACCAAGGGATATGTAGCCATTCAAAATTTAAAGTAAACAGCAGAGGAGTAGATGCAAGGCATGCAGGGAAGCCAGGAAGTTGTGGAAAAAGATGGGCAGCAGACAGGCAAAAGCTTTTTAAAATAAGTTCATATTGGATTGTCAAAAATAATTGGTTTGTATTGATATATTACAATGCGGATGTTTAAAATGAGAATATGCTGCGACTTTAGATCTGTCAACATACTTGTAGGTTAAAAAAAAAAAGTGCATCTTTAGCCACTTCCTGCTGGTTGAGTGAGGCACTTTGGCTGTAACCAGGGCCTGACAGATGCATCCTGGGAAGGCTACATCACTAGTGCTTTTCCCCAAATGATATGCACTCCCATATGTTCCATGAGGTAAACCCAGAGTTCTCAGAAGTAAATGCAGATGGATTCAACTGCCCTTAGTGAGACTGGCTACCATGAGCGCAACGGAAATAAAAAATAAAATAAAAAATAAGGTATGTAAAGAATAAAAAGAGGCTGCAATTATTTATAATCATTGTTTAATGAAGTTCCTCTTTGGAAAAAAAATTAATAAAAATCACAGGAACTTTGCTGAAGAGATAACCAGTATAAAGAAAAAAAGAGCACGTTAGCAAATAAACCTCCATCTCAGTCAGTGGGCACTACTGCCCACCAAGCGTGCCACATAACGGTCTGAGTGTGAATCGCTTATAAAAAATAAAATAAAAAAATATGCAATATGAGCAAAAATAAATAAAAAGTTACTAGTAAAAAAGGGGTCATATTTTTTGTACGCATTGGACGCAGATTCTACTAAAATACGCCTAGGATACACTTCACATGTCCCTACTAAAATACACACAGTTAAAGGAATGCAAGCCACTAAACAATCTTGCATAGTATTATCACATACAAGAGCATCTGGCTAGAAGGCAGGATAAAAAATAAAATAAAAAAAAAACACCACACTACAGGACAAAGTTTAAAAGGAAGCCGTTACTTTCTCATGGGTTGCTAGATCAACCGAAAGGCTTTTTTGTGCCTTTGAGGCTCCTTGGTAACCGATGCGGGCGGAGATTACCCTGAATACAATGTCACTGGCAGAGTTATGGGTCTTTTTTTGTGAATGAATGTGAAGGTTAATTGGTCTGTATAAAGCATCTCTGGCATTCATGCACATGAGTGAACAATTCCTTTGCCAAATTTCTTGAGAAAGCATACAATTCAAGCGATGGTGTGAGGCAGGCCATTATTTAGAGAAGCCAAAGTTGCTATGTCATTAGGCCTCTGTCCCAGTCAGCCATCTTAATACCTGAAACCTAAATTAGAGCCGACGAGCACCTTTATAATTACGCCAAAAAGGGGAACCTGACACTTTGCTATTTAGTAAACACCACAGTGGTTTAAAGGAAACCGGTTTTAAGAGAACTAAATTGGTATTCTCCCCATCAACAGTCACACTGATTCTTTTCATACTTTGAATCGATGATTCAAACATAGTGCTGGCTGCATTTCTTTTTTTGTTTTTTTTATTTATTAGGAATTCCCCCCCCCCCCCCCAATGATCTGCTCAGTAACACTTCCTTAGGGTGTCTCCACTCCATAGAAGGAGCAATGGAGCCACCTTTAGACAGCAGCATAGTCAATCTGAGGAGAGGGTAGTATTGGATGTACTAGCACATTTATATGGACTTGACTAAAAATATTAAAGCGGGGGTTCACCCGAAAAAAAACATATTTTTTTTAGCATGCCATCAAGCATACTAACGCGATCTACAGTACACCTTTCTTTTATTTTTAGGTGCTGTACTCACTGTTTACTGCCGTAATGAAGTTTCAGACTCCCCGCGGGGAATGGGCGTTCCTATGCACAGTGAAGATGATTGATCATCAAGATGATATTTCGGCTATCTTCGGGGAGCGTGACGCGCCATAGCCGGCTGTCAATCATCTTCACTATGCATAGGAACGCCCGCGGGGAGTCTGAAACTTCATTACGGCAGTAAACAGTGAGTACGGCGCCTAAAAATAAAAGAAAGGTGTACTGTAGATCGCGCTAGTATGCTTGATGGCATGCTAGAAATTTGTTTTTAGGGTGAAACACTGCTTTAATGTTGAACTGCAGCAAAAAAGTTTTAAGCAATTACAGCAAAGATTTGTTTCCTTTTGGGATAAAGGTTTTACATAAATAAAAGCTGACATTTGTAAGCACCCAGTGATAAATGGTTTGTCTCAACCCTAAAACTGACACTTTTGCTGGACAGTTTGGTCTGTAAATGGAGGTTGATCAAAGGGTAAAAAAAAAAACACCTTTTGGGTTTAAATACACTGTAAAATTCAACAAGTGAGGCAAGAACTTCTGATCTGCATGATCTTGGTGGGTCAGGAACATACTAAAGCACATTAACGTAATAATAGCCAAGTAATTGTATTTTAGGAGGTGGTCATCAATGATGGTCCACAGAGGTTGGTGTCACTGTGGGATGGAGGAACGGATTTACCATCTTGTCCTAAACAGCCAGTCAATGCCTTTGCCACACAGGATTCATCCTTGGTGTATAATGCCGCGTACACACGATCATTTTTCGGCATGAAGAAAACGTTGTTTTAAAAAAATGTTATTTAAAATGATCGTGTGTGGGCTTCACATCATTTTTCGGCTTCTGAAAAACGATTTTTTTTTTCGAGCATGCTACTTTTTTTAACAATGTTTTAAACAATGTCGTTTTTCGGGTTGTAAAAAATGATCGTGTGTGGGCCAAAACGACGTTAAAAACCAGCGCATGCTCAGAAGCAAGTTATGAGACAGGAGCTCTCGTTCTGGTAAAACTACCGTTCATAATAAGCACATTCGTCACGCTGTAACAGACAGAAAAGTGCGAATTTTCTTTTACTAACACGGAATCAGCTAAAGCAGCCCAAAGGGTGGCGTCATCCACATGGAACTTCCCCTTTATAGTGCCGTCGTACGTGTTGTACATCACCGCGCTTTGCTAGAGCATTTTTAAAAAACGATGGTGTGTAGGCAACGTCGTTTTAATGAAATTGGAAAAACTTTTTTTTCTACATGCCGAAAAATGATCGTGTGTACGCGGCATAAGATGTTGTGTCAGAACTAGCTGGTGGTGGGGCCAGAATGAAGCCCAGATCGATAAACAAGTAATGCTCATAGCACCTGCCGGGGAAAAAGATCATGGAGTTGGGCTTTAGTGTGCATGATCTGGTCATTGGCTCACATTAAAGTATTTACATACTGTAAGTCTGAACAGGCTGCCCAGTGCAACTGGTTTGAACGAGTCCTAAAGCTCGCCAATGGAAGAAAAATCCCTCCTAAACAGTGGTCTACTCTATCCAAAAAAAAAAAAAACCCAATCAAAGTTTTAGCTAGACTTACAATAAAAAAAAATAAAAAAAATCACCTTTAACTGTAGCTTGGATATGAGAACACCCTACCTTTGAATTCCAATGAGGCATTTTCTTTTGAAATCCTCTATGAAATGATAGGTTACCAGATACAATTAATTACTGCTATCACTCACTGGGAAATAATAGATCTCCAAGTGACTCTATTCACCTAGATCCTTTTAATACATCACATACTTTTGACCAGCTTATTTGCTGACCTCTTATGCAATTTATAATATTTATTTCCACACCAGTTAATTATTCAGATGGAAATACCGGTATGTCTACCACAAAATTTACAGCAGACAAAATGCCCTAGTCACACCAGCCGGACCAGAAACACTGTCTTCATAACAAACTGGATCCAGCCCAGGGACATTATAAGGATTCCTTTCTGTATGCAGGACATGAGACTATAAAATAGCTGTATTTCTAGAAGAAATGATACATTGATGAGAAAATTGCCAAAAGATAAGTGCCACTTGACTTGCAAGAAAAGCCACTTTTTTTTTTTAATTTCAAGAAGGTATGAGCCAATTCTAGTTCCATGGTTTCAGTCTAGTTCTAGTTTCCAGTATATTTAGTCCTCTGGCAGGGACGGACTGACCATTTGGGCACTGCCCGGGGGGCCCGTGCCACTAAGGGGCACCATCAGGGTTGCCAGCCTCAGTAAAACCAGGGACAGAATGTAATCTGTGTTTTTAAAAAAAAAATCCCAAGATTATAGCTGCCCCACCTCTCCAGTGTGTGTATGTGTATTCTGTGTGTATGTATACTGTGTGTGTGCGCGCATACTGTGTATATACACTGTATGTGTGTGTGTATACTGTGTGGCCCCATAATCTCCTATTGCCCGGGGGCCCCATAAGTTGTCAGTCCGCCCCTGTCCTCTGGTGATCTGAAGTTCCAGTTGATGGTACAATTAAATTCTCTCTCCTAATGCAGCATTTTTTCAAAATTGTCGTTCTATTTTTGTTTATAGCGCAAAAAATAAAAACCGCAGAGGTGATCAAATACCACCAAAAGAAAGCTCTATTTGTGGGGAAAAAAGGACGCCAATTTTGTTTGGGAGCCACATCGCACGACCGCGCAATTGTCAGTTAAACCGACGCAGTGCCGAATCGCAAAAAGGGGCAAGGTCCTTAACCTGCATATTGGTCCAGGTCTTAAGTGGTTAAACCAAGATAAAACTGAACTAGCTGGCGATTGCACCTCTTATTTCCCCTGAGGTCTAGTGTAGATAGTGTCCCTTCTAATCCCTTATATTACATAGTCTTGATAAAATGTCTTTTATAAAAACGTATTATTATTACTACTATTATGTGTCATTTCGCCAGCTTTCATATTTGAATTTTCAGTTAATATGTAACCAAGCCCTTGATGTAGTGCGATCTCACCACCACACCTTGTGGCTCTTCACCATAAGGCTCTCTCTCTCTCTTCTGTTCTCTTGAAGAAAAGTGCAATTGTTGCTAAATATGCCATCATCTGAGAGGATACATGAAGATCCGCAAAGTGTTCAATCTTCCTAAATGCACACAAGTGTCTTCACTGGTATGAAAACCAATGCATGCGTCATCCGCCCCGCCTAACCTTTTCTGATGCGTTACAGTGAACAGACCTCTCCTCCCCTTCCTCATCCCCATAACGCCTCCTTGTGCACAGGAAGTTGTCAGCTCAAACGATTTCTGGCAGGATCAACAGGTATTTTTTGTACTCCTCAAATACGGAGTAGACATAAAAAAAAAAAAAAAAAAAAAAAAAACACTTTTAATAGCGTTTTCAATTAGCCAACATGGAGCAAAATAAGTAGGAGTTCATGGTTTGGGTTTACATACGTTAAAGTAGTATTAAACCCAAAAAGCAAAAAAAAAAAAAAAAAACACTAATGCCCTGTACACACGATTGGTTCATCCGATGAAAACGGTCTGATGGATTTTTTCATCAGATATCCGATGAAGCTGACTTTCATCTGTCGTGCCTACACACCATCGGTTAAAAAAATGATTGTTTCAGAACGCAGTGACGTAAAACACAACAACGTGCGGATAGAAATGAAGTTCAATGCTTCCGAGCATGCGTCAATTTGATTTTTCATCAGACAAATCGATCGTGTGTAGGCGGCATTACAGTAAAACCTTGGTTTGAGAGTATTTTGCAAGACAAGCAACATTTTTAAATACATTTTGACTTGATATACAAGCGATGTCTTGATATAGAAGTAACATCACATCACAACTGAGTATGAGAGAGAAGAGAGGCGCCCCCAAGTGTAGCAATACATTTAATGAAGGTACAACATTTAGAAACTCACATGGTTGACGATTAAAACTGGCACATCCAAGTATGCAGGCACCCGGGGTAAAGATGTCCACATAATCTATCCTCCTCACCTCCATTGACGTTGTCACTTCCACGCTGCGCTGCGCTCCATGAGCACTTCAAGCCTCGCTCTACTGCAGGGTAGTTTTCCCGGTCACGATTGCAGACAGCTTAACCCCGGATGCCTGCATTCTTAGATGGGCCTTTTAATCATCAACCATGCGAGTTTCTAAATGTTGTACCTTCATTAAATGTAACCATATTACTACACTTAGAGGCACCTCTCTTCTCTTATATACTCTGTAGCTCCTGCTGGATTTTGCGTCTAATCCCCGTGGAGGCTTCCGTTTGTGAATGGACATTTTATGGCTACACAACCCATCACATGTTTTTATATGGACTATAAACTGAAGGACTTATGAATAAATGCTTAGGGAACGAATCATTTGAGGTTCCATTATTTCTTATGGGGAAATTCGCTTTGATATACAAGCATGCTTCCGAAACAAATTATACTCGCAATCCAAGGTTTTACTGTATTTTGCAGCTTACAAATTCTTAGATTTTGATGGCTGCATTTAATTTTCCTTTTTCAGGCTTTTAGTTTCACCTGGTGATGTAGCCAGCAAAGTGGAACTTGCGTATTAAGCATTAGGGAACCGCCTGTAGTACTCAGACCCTTGCACAACCAGGGATGGACTGGCCATTGGGACTACAGCGAGTTTCCCGGTGGGCCGATTGCTCAGTGGGCCAGCTTTAGTGACAGTGGACCACCGCCCCCCTCCGCTCCTCTGTCTCTCCCTTTCCGCAGCGCTCACCTGGGGGGGACAAAGAAGCAGGGGGAGGACCAGAGGAGCAGGGGGGGTGACAGAGGAGCATGGGGGAGGGGACAGACAGCTGACTCAACAGCTATGGCCTGGGAGTTTCTCCCTTCTGCCTAATTTTGTCCCATAAGGGGGGCACCGAACTGATTCTTTGCCCCGGGAGAAATAATGTCTAGCTTCCCCACTGGTACTACCAGGGTGGCCAGGGGGGGGGGGGGGGTGTGCAGGAGTTGTCCGGCCGCCATGAAAGAGACCTGTCAAAGTGGGCCCGTCTGGATGACGTCCAGGGCCAAATTTCTGTCCCAGTCCAGCCCTGTGCACAACTGTACTACAAGGTGTACTTCACCGTCTTGCATTACACAGTGAAATAAAAATCACTCTTGCGGACAACTACAGTCAGGGAATATTAAATGAGGTTATGCAAAAAAATAAAAAACATTTACATACACAAATATCTTCTCTGCCATACAGGAAAACTAACAGACGGAAAACAGCCCATGTGGTCTAGGAAATGTCAAATTAGATCAACTTCAGTCTTACAGCGCCAAAAATAAAAAAAAAAATAAAAAAAAAAAACACACACACACAGCACATATACTGTAGAGGCGTTTAAAAGCAAAAAATAGTATTGTATGCGATTTTCAGAATAGACTTATATTCTTGCACAGTCTGTATTGTCCGGTGTGGAATGTCTGAACCTCACCCTTTCACACTTCTGTGCATGCAGCAACGTGTATAGTGGATTAGAAGTTCAGTAGATAGTAAGGGACAATTCCATCTTTCAGCACACTTCTGTTTCCATCTGTCAGTTCATTTATAAACACGTATACCAGCCTTACACAGATTTGACAGAATCATTTCCTTGCGTGGGAAGAAATCATTCCCTTATAGCAGGGGCGTTGCTAGGTGGCAAAAAGACCAGGGGCTTCAGCCCGAAGCCAAGCCGCCACCTGGGGGGGGGGGGGTGTTGTAGCACAGTCGGTGGAGTGGCGCGGCGCAGGGTGACCTACCTGACACATACCCTGACCTAAGTCAGTGTGTGTGTGTGTGTGTGTGTGTGTGTGTGTCAGTACACACTGACATAACCTGCATACACTAACAAAACCAGACGCCACTCCACTGACCACTGAGACCAGACTACACTGACCAGACTACACTGACCACTGAGACCAGACTCCACTGACCAGACTACACTGACCACTGAGACCAGACTCCACTGAGACCACAGACTCCACTGACCACTGAGACCAGACTACACTGACCAGACTACACTGACCACTGAGACCACACTACACTGACCACACTACACTGACCACACTACACTGACCACTGAGACCACACTACACTGACCACACTACACTGACCACACTACACTGACCACTGAGACCAGACTCCACTGACCACACTACACTGACCACTGAGACCACACTCCACTGACCACTGAGACCACACTCCACTGACCAGACTACGCTGACCACTGAGACCAGACTCCACTGACCACTGAGACCACACTCCACTGACACCACACTCCACTGACCAGACTCCACTGACCACTGAGACCAGACTCCACTGACCACACTCCACTGACCACTGAGACCAGACTACACTGACCACACTCCACTGACCACACTCCACTGACCACTGAGACCAGACTACACTGACTAGACTCCACTGACCACACTCCACTGACCACTGAGACCAGACTACACTGACTAGACTCCACTGACCACTGAGACCAGACTACACTGACCAGACTCCACTGACCACTGAGACCAGACTACACTGACTAGACTCCACTGACCACACTCCACTGACACCATACTACACTGACCACACTCCACTGACCACTGACTAGACTCCACTGACCACTGAGACCAGACTCCACTGACTAGACTCCACTGACCACTGAGACCAGACTCCACTGACTAGACTCCACTGACCACTGAGACCAGACTCCACTGACTAGACTCCACTGACCACTGAGACCAGACTCCACTGACTAGACTCCACTGACCACTGAGACCAGACTCCACTGACTAGACTCCACTGACCACTGAGACCAGACTCCACTGACTAGACTCCACTGACCACTGAGACCAGACTACACTGACCACTGAGACCAGACTACACTGACCACTGAGACCAGACTACACTGACCACTGAGACCAGACTCCACTGACCGGTGACCTGACTACACTGACCTCACTACACTGACCTCTGACCTCACTACACTGACCTACATACACAATCACTGGGTGACCTACCTCGTGGTACAGATGCAGCCAGGACTCGAGGAGGTTCGGGAGCCGATCAGCGATGTGGGGTGCAGGCAGCGCTGTCAGGAGCCGAGGAGGAGAGCCGCATCATGGCGCGCCGGGCGGCATTGTAATTGCCGCCTTCTCAGCTTGCAGGCAGCGCATGGGTCCGGCCATGCGTGGCGTGACGCGTCATCACGTCCCGGCTGCGGATTTGTCCACTGTGATGTCCATCATAACAGCACAGCGCGCCTATGATGGACATCTCACACTGGCCAATCCTGGGATCACGGGCGGGACCGTGATGCGTCCGTCGCACTCGCACGGCAAGTCTGCTGACAAGCAGCACTGTCTGCACTTGACAAAGATAAAAGTTTTCCCTGGCCCGACGATTCGGGGCTAATAATGTTATATTAAACGGCCGAGACTCGGGGCTTTTCGGGGTACCATTCGGGGCTTCAGCCCACCAAGCCCCGCCCTAACAACGCCCCTGCCTTATAGAGGTGGCCGCAAGGATTTGCGGTTTGGGTTTCAGCCAAAGACTTGTTAGTTGGTTTTAATTGCTTAAAAGAATGTATATAAAAATGTAAGTAAAAAGGCTTTTTTTATTGTCTCCATTTCTCTTCATTAGTAGCGGGTTTCTACACGTTACGTTACTGTATGCATTTACACTGATACGCCATAACGTTATGACCACCCACCTAATACAGAGGTCCCCCTTACCAGTGGCAGCCCGTCCATTAGGTGCGCCTGGGCGCCGCCCCCTCTGTCCATGCCACCCCCCTATATGAATAGATAGCGCTCATGTTATGAATTAATCTATCCACGGTTGCCGCGGCCACCCCCTATTCATGCGTCTGGCCCCTTTCAGGACACCTAAAATTACAGCGGTGGGGGGTGTATTTTTGAAGCACCCGATTAGAGTCACAAGCTTCAAAATAGGGTGGGCTTGTGGCACAGAGCATTGCCCCATGAGCCCACCCAGGTGTAACAGCGAATTAATATTCGCTATTAAAACACTGATCCTCAATCTGTCCAAACCTGTTTTCCCAATTGGCCAAAAAAGAGAAGAGAGTCCCAATTGGCCGCTGAGGATGAGGGAAGAAATGGCAGCCACCGCGATGCCCATGGAGAGCTGGGGGGAAGGGAAAGCAGTCTGCAGACGCCGAGCAAGGGAAGGCACCGGTGAAGCCCGGGAGAAGCGCTGCCCACCCTCCTCCCCCCCCCAAAAAAATAGCAATTGGGTATTCCTTGCAAAGTGTAGCTTTATAGTATTTATTAAGCCCTGGGGCAACTGCAACTACCAGCAGTGCTGTTGGTTGGGACACATATGCCCTCCTCCAGCAGCTAAACACTGGATTGTGCATGGGGCTTGAATTTTGCACAATTTACAAAACACAAGTGCACTTAGCGATACAAAAATTTAGGGAACTATGCACCCCAGAGACGAATGTTTGGAACACAAGAAGTCTGCATTATGGGTATTCTTTCCTGGGCGCATACCACCCTAAACATTGTACCACTAGGTGCGCTGTCCAGTCCCATGCAGCCACAGCAGCTGTCAGATTCTTATAGTGTTGGAAAGACTGCCAGCAGTGGGGCTAGATGTGACACCTGCACCATCCACCCGCAACTAAATGCCAGAGCACTGAACCGGAGCTAAAATGGCCATTATGCATGGGGCATAAAGAGAAACTACCTGATGAATCCATATACAGGAAGCGGCCAGTAACAAAAGATTACCAAGGTTCGCCTGCCCCTGACAGTGACTCGAGCTGGGCATCGCCGCTTAGTGAAGGATTGGCTCGGGCGGCTCGGATGCTCTCGGCTGCTCTAGTCCTGCAAAGGGAACTGAGTTCCTGCTGTGAAAAAAGTGCAGGAACTCCGTTCCCATGCGTTCCCGCAGGACTTGAGCCCTGTGTGGGATACAGGTGTGGCATGAGAGACGGGAATCAGTAAGAACTTTAGGGGAACACAGAAGTTCTTACCGACTTTCCCAGCTAAATTTGGGGGACCGGTCCTTTTCAACAGAGCAGTGTTGAGCAGCGTGGTTGGCATAAATGGCAAGTTCCCTCTTCTGTACAGGTATGCCTTTGGATTAAGAAATTTTATAATTTGATGGGGTTTCTAAGCTGTAGACTATAGATAGGATTAGCCACCTGGCAGACAATGGGGTTTCTACCTCAATTGAATAATTAAAAGAAATCATCTTTGCCGCAGAATGAAGAAAGCGTAATTCAAGTTTTTACGTCCTGAAAGGTTCAGTATAACAATATATGAACAGGAAACTGAAATAGAGGAACATAATCTTCCTCTGCACAATTATTTCACACCTGGCTTCTTTTACTGGCACCATCACCCCATGGCACAGAGGCGGAGGAGCAAACTTTTATCATCAAGTACAGTTTTTTATTTTTTTGGGCAGAAATTATGAAAACTAAACTGGGATATGACAAGAGCACTTCTCTAGAAAAAAAAGTTTTATCTGAGTTTGGGCTAAGTGGCAACTAGCTGTCTTCCCTTATTTATTTAGGCTCCATATTATCTAGTCTGGAATGTGGTTGGCTGCTACTTGTGTCAGGAATGATGAAGAGCACATTAAGAAGGTTAAGATTGGAGGTTGGCAAAGTCAGCGGGCTTACCAACTTCCGCTCATTACCAGACACGGGTGCAGATCTAGAAATTGTATCCCTGGACATCTCTGCTTTTCAGCACTTGCCAGCTTTAAATCATTGTTTCTCCCACCTCTGAAATACATGTGACTGAACTCTTATTTGCCAAAAGGAT
Organism: Rana temporaria; assembly: GCF_905171775.1. Taxonomy (NCBI): domain Eukaryota; kingdom Metazoa; phylum Chordata; class Amphibia; order Anura; family Ranidae; genus Rana; species Rana temporaria. Next base: position 43,456,153 of record NC_053499.1, on the reverse strand, counting down.
TTGTAATTCAGTCCAGACATTTTTGTGATTCATACACTTCTGCCAGACAGCAGAGCTAGGAGAGGGACAAGACTTCTGTTGACAGTCTTATTGATTCCCAAATTGACCCAGTTAGCAGTCTGCTGTCCTGAGGATTTGGAAAGGGGGGGGGGGGGGCGAGAAAAAAAACGAGAAAAGTATAGGGCACTGGATCTTTTAAAAGCAGGTTTTCCCAGTCAGGTCATAGGAAGTATGGCAGGGAAGATTTTCCTTGGGCATCGCTTCCAGGAGTTGTGGCTCAAGGTCAGTGGAGGATCCTGAGGGGTAATTAGTATGATTGATCGTTTCTAATGCCGGTTAATCTAGATTAGGTTAACAGGCACCTGGAGAGGTCATACCAGCTACCCCTGAGGATCCCTCATAGTCTACAAGTCCAGTCAATACGCTGGCGGCCGCGCAACTGCCTAGTCCGTACGCAGCGGCTGGATGTGGCCCTTTGCTTGCCTTTATCTGAAACTTGATAAAAGGGACACTATTCCTACCATAGACACCAATGACGGGACACTATTCCTACCATAGACACCAACAGAGGGACACTATTCTTCCCACTGAAACCAACAGAGGGACACTATTCCTACCATAGACACCAATGACGGGACACTATTCCTACCATAGACACCAACAGAGGGACACTATTCCTCCCACTGAAACCAACAGAGGGACACTATTCCTACCATAGACACCAATGACGGGACACTATTCCTTCCATAGACACCAATGACGGGACACTATTCCTACCATAGACACCAATGACAGGACACTATTCCTATCATAGACACCAATGACGGGATACTATTCCTATCATAGACACACACCAATGACGGGACACTATTCCTCCCCCGATGCCATCAATGGGCATTGTTATCAGCATCAGGACATTTTCTAATTCAACTGGCAACAGTTCAGCCCATTTAAAGCGGAGTTACACCCTTTATGCGTTTATTAAAAATCCAGATACATAAGTGTAGCTGCTGACTTTTGATAAAAAGATACTCACCTGTCCTACGGTTCAGCGATGCAATGTCGTGGGGGAAAGAAGGAGAGAAGCGAGGCTTCGGGCAGCCGCGAGTGTGGGCACACGGCTGTGACAGCTTGCGAATTCAGAGCTGCATGCGCGAGTCGTACTGCGTGTTCTGAATGGCCGGGCAATCTTCTGGCATGACTGTCCCAGAAGATTGCAGGGGGGGGGGAGAACTTCTGCTCTACACCATGAGCGGAAGTGAGAGCTGAGTACCTGTCAAAACTAGGTATCCACTCCCCCCCCCAAAAAAAAAAAATATGACATGCCAAATGTGCCATGTTGGGAGTTGTTAAAGCGGAAGTTCCACTTGAAGGATAGTAAACTGGCCCTTTGCAAACTTTGGAGATCCCTGGCCTAGATCATACCTGGGCCATGCAACCACCTAGGCCTCATCTGGACCATGCAATAGCCTAGTTCATATCCAGGCTATGCACAGGCTAACACTCATGTACAACTCCTTACACTGTACTATTGTAATAACAACATTAAATCCTAGGCTTTTGAGCAAGCTTTTTTTTTTTTTTTTACTCTTTTGTACAGTCCCTTGTGGTTACACTTTATTATAAAATGTAACATTGCAGATGAATTAATAATAGCATACAGCTGACAAGTAGTCTGTGTGCAACTTTCCCACCATCAGTAAATATTACTTTGTAATCGGTCAGAATAACTACAAAAACACACACACAAACCCCACACAACAATTAGGAGCTATATACAATTGGCTAGGATCATCCTGGAGTCTGCAGCATTGCTTGCCCGCTTCTAAGATAGCACTTGCACACATAACATTTTGTTTGGCAATTTAATGCTCATCTCTGATGCACAATGGATGCATTCGCACAGACAAATCTACACTCCTCAGTCCCATGTCACAGCATTAGCAAATCTAGTCCTTCACACAGCATGATTGATCCAGGCTCACACATATCCATAGTGACTTCCACATACACACCCAAACACACCCACACACAGCTGTGTCTCAGACTTTGCTTCTATTCATGGGGGAGTTCCCAGAGAACAAACTCTCATTGCTGATAACAAGTGAATGATTTGTAGAGGCGGGAAGGAGGGAGGGAGCCATGGCGGGTGTATCTCTATGAGTCTCAACAAGAACCTTTTTACTACAAATAAGTGTTCATGCATTCTTTTCTCTGTGTGAGAGTACAGGACAGATCATCGGTCACCTCAAATCTGCAGATTTCAGAAGGACTACAGGAAATTGATAGAGATATAAAAATAAATAAACACATACACACACACACACACACACACATAAAAATATATAAAATAGAAAACAAAAACCACAACCACAGAATTGCAAACCAGATGTTAATTACAGAGTCTGTACACCCGAAATCTGATATTTCAGATTTTGGAGTACATGCATGGCTGTATGAAATTACAACTAGTATGCAGGATATTGCTAGCAAAATTTTGCTAAAAAAAAATTAAAATGCTTTAAACATTGTTTGCATGCAATGTTTACATGCATACAATTGTACAGGGTTAATATGCTAAAGGGGGGGGGGGGCACAATGTGGGCCCACTGACATGGGCTTGCGGCTGCAGTTTCCCATTTGTAAATAGGTGTAGCGGTAATTATAGTAAGTTTCAGTTCAGGTGTGGGGGCTATTGCCCCTTTAAATAGAGAAAAAAAAAAAAAAGTCTTCACCTTACCTGCACAGGTAATGGGTATTGGAGGAATCCCATCACATGCTGTTCCAGAACCTTCCTTGGACCTGGAATTCTGGGTTTAAAAGGCAGTCAGCCTTGTGGGACATGCAGTGTATCAGCCTCAGGTCGGCAAGCAACCTACCAACGTCGTTGGCACTTGATGCAGGGGGAGACTGTTTCTTGGAAATTTTGTAATATCTGGGCTTGAGTCCTTTGACTAAGATCTGATTTGATGTGTTCTGATTTACACCAATAAAGTGCCACAGCCAATGTCTTGCCATATCCTGGTCTGCATTTCATTAAATGGGTTGTAAAGGTAAATGTTTTTTCACCTTAATGCATCCTATGCATTAAGGTGAAAAAACATCCGACGGTACCACCCCCCCGAACCCCCGTTTTACTTACCTGACCCCTCGAAAGTCCCGCGCGCGTCCACGTGATCCTCTTCGGTTCCCAGCCTGGCCGTTGATTGGCTAGGCTGGACGGATTGATAGCAGCGCAGCCATTGGCTTGCACTGCTGTCAATCACAGCGGATGATGCGGCGCACCGGGGGGCAGGGCCGAGTGATACAGTCGGCGGTTATGCCCGCCGCTGTATCGCGGGAGCACTCTCGCAAAAGTATTCCACCATGCGAGCTCGCTCGCATGAAGGTGGAAAGCATAGGGGTGTGCCTAGGCACACCCTAATCACCCCATGTGCATTAGCATTATCCAGGGGTGGCACCAGGTGGGTGGTTTGGGATGCCGGTGGCCAGTGTAAATGCCCCCATTATATTAAAGGCTAGGTTCAACTGTAGGAACACATTAGACCTACACTTAGGATGTAAGGTAATATTCTCCCAATCAACTGTCTCCTACTATCAGAGTCTCCTCCCTGTGACAGCAGGTGGCGTTCATGTATTTGAAATTTGGGGTGCACACCCTAATGCAATAGGCTGCGCACACCTATGGTGGAAAGCTTTTGCGAGGAGGAGCCGAGACAGCCGCCGAGGGACCCCAGAAGACAGGGTTAGGGGACACTCTGTGCAAAACGAGCTGCACAGTGGAGGAAAGTATAACATGTTTGTTATTAAAAAAAATGTTTGCCTTTAGTGTTCCTTTAAGTTATAAGGAGGACTTATTCAAAATGCAAAAAAAAAAAAACACAAACCTTTAAAATGTAGCCAATTCCCACTTTGTATATAGTGCACAGATAGACATCACACAGAGTATATAGGAAACAGAATAAAATCAATGCGCAGTTCTGCATGATCATGATCACACCCTATAATTATCTACATTTGCCTCCTTTTCCTGGCACTGTACTGCCATGGCACACAGCAAACCAGAGCAGCTCTGTCATCAAACAAGCAGATCACTGGGAGAGATTAACACAATTGACCTCAAAGAGCTATTAATGCAACCACACCCTCACTGTATGAGCATGCAGACTGACATAGGTGAACTCTACTGCTGATAGATGCCTCAATAACCAAAGAAATTCAAATAGGTGCACTGTCACATGTGCAAAAACACCAGCCATGAATACATCACACGGGCGTTGATTACTACTAAAGGCAAATAGACTGTGTACTTTGCAAAGTGCAGTTGCTCCAGAGCTTAGTAAATTAGGTAAAACTTCACTTTGCAAAAAATACCCAATCACGTGCAAGGGGGGGAAAAAAATCAGTTTTGCTTGCACATGATTGGATGATGGAAACCAGCTGAGCTTATGCTCATTTACCAAGCTCTGGAGCAACTGCAAAGTGCACAGTCTATTTGCCTTTAGTAAATCAACCCCATAGTGTTCTAAAAAATGGTCCTTTTATAAACACATGTAGCACTACCCCCGTAGGAGCTGCTGGTTTAGTTTTGGGTCTTGCACGTCACCTCGCTCTTCGTTGTCTAGGGAATGAGATGAGAGTCTAAGAAACTTCAATGTCCACACAAGTTGTAAATCCTTTTTGCTGTCAGGTTTTTTTATTTTCACACAAACTTGTATAGGTAGAGGGACGGAGGGCCAGGGGAAGGTTCAGGCACACGATGCAGATCACTGGGGAATTTCTATGGCCTCAAAAGTCATCTCACCACCTTCCTCTGAGTGGGAATTGCTCACCTGGAGAGGCCTCTCTCACTGGCCTAGCAGCCGGCATGATGCACGGACGAAAAGAATACAGTCCCTGCCACAGGATTTAGTACCCAGATTTCAAGCTGTACAGTTTAGAGCCTTTAAGCCGACCCGGCAACACTGTAAGGCATCATAGAATACGGTACATCCTCCAATAAAGTTACCAGGCCTCTCCGGAGATACCAGCCTTCCGCTTGGTCCTCTCCAGGACAGGTCCTTCCCTGGTTTCCTCCATTGAGTGGCTTCCTCTCGCAGGACAGACAGCACAGGATCACCTTCAAAGTACAGGCCCCAGTCAAGACGACTGGGCCTACCTGGCGGAATTGCAGCCTCGGACCAACGTGGTACCGGGGCTGAAAATGGACCATCACATACCTCGAGCCAGGAGGGCAACGAGGCAAAAAGGGCCCTAAGAAAATGGCATCTGCCCCTTAAAGCGGAGGTTCACCCGCACATGACACTTTTTCCCCTTAGATGGATGCTCGTTTTGTCTAGGGGAATCGGCTAGTTGTTTTAAAATATGATCTGTACTTACCGTTTATGAGATGCATCTTCTCCGCTGCTTCCGGGTATGGGCTGCGGGACTGGGCGTTCCTATTTTGATTGACAGTCTTCCGAGAGGCTTCCGACGGTCGCATCCATCGCGTCACGATTTTCCGAAAGAAGCCGAACGTCGGTGCACAGGCGCAGTATAGAGCCGCACCGACGTTCGGCTTCTTTCGGCTACTAGTGACGCGATGGATGCGACCGTCGGAAGCCTCTCGGAAGACTGTCAATCAAGAAGGAACGCCCGCTCCCGAAGACCCATACCCGGAAGCGACGGAGAAGATGCATCTCGAAAACGGTAAGTACGGCTCATATTTTAAAACAACTAGCCGATTCCCCTAGACAAAACGAGCATCCATCTAAGGGGAAAAGATAAAAAAAAACATAATTGGGTGAACTCCCACTTTAAGTATCCTTCTCCAGCATGCCCAGCGGGGAGACCACTCCCACTGGGCTGTTGCCGGGTTAAGACGCCCAATGTTCCAACATTGACCTGTGGTGGTAACGCCACCTACAGGCAAACAATGGGAAAACCCTCCAAGCACATCCAGGTGATTAAGGCCAATGCGAATTGTAGAGGCAGGCCCCGTTAACTATATTGACAGGAACACAGTGAAAAACTGGTTTGGGACCTGGAGCCTAGACATTTAGTAGAGACTTCAGTGGGATAAAATCTCTAATCTTGGGTTCTGTTTTTTTTAATTACCATCACACTAATGGGGCAGCATGTGTTTGCTGGGTTTTAGTAGAGGCCCATACTATGGTTCTGGGCTTCACCCTGGCAGACAGAGGTCTCTGCCCAGGAGTCAGAAGGGACCTACTTAGGAGACACGTAGGAGCCAGAGCAGCAAGGAGCCAACATGTGAGTGAAGACAGCAGGAGACAAACAAGGGCCTAAAGCAGGGGTGTCAAACACCAATTCATTGCAGCCCATTATAGTTGCCCTAAAAGGGCTGGTTGTAGCTGCAAGACTATATAAATTTATCCAGGGGCAGGAACTCAACCATGCCCCCCTAATGAACCGCATTCAATGGTTGGTGGGGCCAAATTGCACAGTGGAAGGTTTTTAAAGGGGGCAATAAATACCAGGGGTGCGTTACACACAGAGTGGGCACCCAGCACAGATGGGGATCACAGTGCAGCGTACCATGTGCCTTCTCATCCCAAACTGCACCTTGTCCCTGCTCCGAGTGCAAGGATCTGTAGGAGCCACCGAAAGGAAAGCTGCAATTGTAAAAACAGAAGGCTTCTGCTTTTACAAGACGACAGTGGTGAGCGGAAGGTGGCAGAACAGAGTTTCATCACACTCCAGCTGATAAAATTCCCTGGGTGTGAGGGTTCACATGAAATGGCCTGGCGGGCCCATGGAACCCATGTTTGACACATGGGGCCTAAATGTAGAGCCAGAGCAGCAGTGCTGCATGTTTAAGCCAGGAGGCTGATGATCCTTGTTTTGTAAACCCCTGTGGAGGGAAAACTCACTTATTTTGATTTATTTTTATAAAATTGTGCAAGAAAAGCGCTTAAAATAGTAAGTGAGTGGGGTGTCCTTAAAGTCCTGTTTAAAGCGGGATCTCACACTAGAAATACAATAAATTTGGGTGGACTAGCCCTCAAAATAACTTACAATGATGAAATTAAATTTGCTGATGGGCGCTGGGCTGGTTTAATCTCATCATAAATATATAAAATAAACAGATTCATTTATTGTGTGCAAACACCTACGGAAGTACAAACAAAATCTGCTCATGGTAACCGTCTATGAGGATCACAGGGCCTTTTCTGTTCTCAGAAGTAACAAAGGAAGGCTTATCACTGAAACTGTGCCAGGAAAATGTATAAAACCTTTCATATTAACACTTTGTACTTAGGTGTACTAGTTCCTTCCTTACATGGATCATACATGCTCTACCTTTTTATTTCCATTGACAAACAATCATATTCAAACTTTCCCTGTCCAACTGCCATTTAGGTCTACAGTTCAAAAATATTGAACTTTTTAGGGCCTGTGTCAACGGACTCTGAACTTGTGTCTATGGTATCAGTTAAAGTGAAACTTTAGTCAGAAAATTAGGTCACTTCAAGCTGGCCACTTTTGCAGGTATAGCAATGGAAAACCATTAAAATAAGTGGCTATACGGTTTAAAAATCCATTAATACATGGTTTCACCCTGCTCTGCACATGCTCAGTTGCTCCCCAGTTTTAGGCACGGCTGAGTTTGTAGAGGCCGATCTGCTGACAGCCTTAAAAAGCAGAAATAAACTGTAATTTACAGCCAAGGAAGCTGATTGTGTTTGATCTGCAATTGCCATAGTGCTGCACATGTGATCAGTTATACCAGCAGCTATTTAATTGTTGAGGACACAAGCAAAATGTGACAGTTAGCAATCCCAGGAATGTATCTTTTTTTTAAACTGGTAAAATTATGGGGTTGGTTTCGCGTTATGATTTACTGCTGTTCAGGGGCTCTGGGCTTCAGCAAAATGGCAGCCTCCAGCAAGAAGAACCCAGAGCAATGCTGGAGGCAATTTACAGCACACACCAATTTTGGCTGCATAATTAATGTGGAATGTATGTTCCTTGCCAACGAACATCTATCAAGTTATGGGTAAAGTTCTGCTTTAAGATGCTTCTGAGATCATTCAGAATTCCTTGACAGGTGCATTTGCCTGCAGTTGACATCCTGCTCTGCTTGTAGCGGGTTTTGTATTCTCATAGACCACCAATTTTGCAAGCAAACAAAAGCCGTCAACACCGGCTCTAGGGCCGGAGTATTAAAGCGGAGGTTCACACAAAAAGTGAACCTCCGCTTTTGGGATCCCTCCCCCTCTCCGGTGACACATTTGGCACCTTTCAGGGGGGGAGGGGGTACAGATACCTGTCTGAGACAGGTATTTGCACCACTTTCAGGGCTGATTCCCGCGGGGAATCCAGCATGTGACGTCACCCCCCGCCCCCCGCTCTCCTCTTGAGAAACACTGTTCAGGCTTCAATTCCTGATTCCCTCACCAAGGATGGTGGCGAAAGCAGCTCAGGACCGAGCAATTGCTCAGCCTCGGCTGCCGACATAGCGGGCGCACTGGAAAGGTAAGTGTCCATTTTTTTAAAGTCAGCAGCTGCCATATTTGTAGCTGCTGACTTAAAAAAAAAAAAAAAAAAAAAAAAAACACGGCGGAACCTCCGCTTTAATGAAAGTAAATGGTCATTCTTGGTTCCAGTTTTAATAAACCAAAATCCTATGTCTAACATTTGTGAAGAGCTGAGCATAGAAAACATAAAGTTCATTGCTTTCGGTTTTAAAATACGAAAGCGCAAAGCACCGCCATCCACTCTCAAACCAGGGTTCCTTCAGGCTTGGTTCTCACCAATGCACGTGGCTGCAAGTGCTGAAATCGCAGCGATTCTCCCACCCAAAGTTAAAATGTGAGAAAATGTGCAGTGCTGCCAATTTTAAATGGTACCCCGACACATGTAAATAAGTAGTGCATTTGCAAGTGTGAGAACTGCAGGGACATCACTTGGTCAACATAACCAATGCGATTTCCCAGCGGGCATCATTTTGAAGAAGGTGCATGCACTTTTTTTGGGGGGGGTGCATGCACAGCAGCCTATTCAAGTGAATAGGCTGCCGTGTCCGCGCAAACATGGGTTTGCAAAAACAGGAAGGTGTGAACCTCGGCTTAGAGGTCACTAGGGATTCTTTGAGTTGTGGCCATACGTAGGCAAGTTATGGGGTCAATATCACTCAGCAGAGCCAGGTTCATGAGCCCAATGAGGATGTTAAGGGGTAGGGACATTCTTCCCAACAGCCACCAATGTAAGGGTTGTTTTCCTCATTTACCACCAATGAGACGGTTGTATCATGGGTTCCTGAGACTGCTGTTATTGCAAGGATTTCTCTATGGGTAAAGGGTTGAGAGAAGTGGATCTAGATTTCTTTGTCTGTAGGGAACAAAGGGATGCCAATTAATCTGTTTTTACATAGTTTTGAGCCACTTGCTGTCAGATGCCGAACTGTAGAGGGTGCAAAAGTAACACGCTGAGCGTTTCCATGTTTCTCGATATCAGCGACTGTACAAATCACATGTAAAACATCAAGAGTTTTCACATATTGAGGGATGTCTCCCAAAACAGCAGGGGTTTTTTAAGGGGGTGCCTTCTTTTTAAAAACAGTTCAGCCACCATAATGAACAAACTGTACAAAAACCCAGAGCACCAGTTTGCTGTACACAAATCAGTAACAAATTACTGTTCATTACTATGACCTACTGTATTCTGGATGCTGGATACAGACCATAGCAAAGACGGTTCTTACCGTAAAAATGCTATTTCAGCATACAGTACAGATCGGTCAGGAATGCAATGCTTGTTTAGCATTATCACAACTTGTCATTGTCCCGCCCAAATAAAACTTATACTATTACATTTTTTAAATTGCTGCATCTCGAGGGTGACTTGTCAGAATACCTAAAAGTTTTATAGGACTCCACCCTCCCTAAAAAAATAAAAAAAAATAAAATAAAAAAAAGACACCTCACATTCTTCTTCCATCCACACAGTGGGGTGGATGGAGGATTGATGACTGATTGGCGGCTGCAGCTGCTGATCAGGAAAGGTTTTCAAGCTTGTCCCTTCAACAGAAATCAAAGGGTCGACTCTCACGTTGGGGACAGCCCATACACTCATCAAAGTTCAGCTGGTTCAGCAGGGCCAATTGAATTTTGATCAGTGTATGACCAGCTTAACGCTCAACGATTAGAGGTCAACTTCTGCTGAGAACAGCTTGTAATCCTTTTTGTCTCCAGCCTAAAAAGGGTGGCATAAGTCCAGCCAAAAACTTTACTTTTAAAGTTTGAATAAATTGGGAAGGGTTAGAACCCCTGTTCTGTGTTACCTCTATGTGGGACTCCATTGTGTCACACACACACACACACACACACACACACACATTTACCATAATAATAATCTTATTTTGGCACCTGGGAGGAATATATGGCGATACAACCCACTGCATCCTGTTAAAATCAATGATCAACTTGTTTCAAGTGTACGTGGTTCCAAGGGGTACTGGCGTACAGGACCATATGCATACAGGGATGTATTCAGGGGTCAAGTCCTGGGGAAAAAAAGTGTGGGAACTCCCACCCAAGATCCACTCCCCCACCAAAAAAAAAGTGATACGCTCATATGCATAATTACTAAACCGCATGTTTTTTTCTAAATCCCGCGATAACTCGCGGCAGACCTCCGCAATGTCTCCTGGGAACAATGACAAAAGCTCCCAGGAGACATTGCGGCATTGAGGAAGTGACGGAATACCGGCACACTACCCGATGAATCCATATACAGGAAGCGGCCAGTAACATAAAGGATTACCAAGATTCGCCTGCCCCTGACCATGACTCGAGCTGGGCATCGCCGCTTAGTGAAGGATCGGCTCGGGCGGCTCGGCTGCTCTAGTCCTGCAAAGGGAACAGAGTTCCTGCTGTGAAAAAAGTGCAGGAACTCCTTTCCCACGCGTTCCCTCAGGACTTGAGCCCTGGATGTATTCCCTGAACATAGAAAGCCAATGGTTTTGACAGGCTGCTGGCTGCACACACACACGCACACCACCTGTACCACCCATTTTTACACCGAGCAAGAAAACTTAATGAGATTTCCCTTTCCTGTTCCACTGACAATTTTACAGGAGAGAAAGTGAGAAAAAAAATCTGCAACGGCTATGTTAAAGGGGTTTTAATGGTTTCTTTATTTTCTAAATAGGTTCCCTAAAGCTAGCACATTGTTGGTTCACTTACCTTTTCCTTCGATTTCCCTTTTAAATGTTTTTTTTTCTTTGTCTGAATTTCTCACTTCCTGTTCCTCCTCGGTAAGCTTGCCCCCATCATCCGAGCCGTTCTGGCTGGGGGTTAGTCAGCGTACTCGCCCCCTCCCTTGGGACTACATCCCTGCGGGGAGAACACAGCGTCTCCCCGCAGGGATGTAGTCCCAAAGGAGGGGACGAGCACGCTGACTAACCCCCAGCCAGAACAGCTCGGATGACGGGGGAAAGCTTAGTGAGGAGTAACAGGAAGTGAGAAATTCAGACAAAGAAAAAAAAATTAAGGGGAAAAAAATAAAAATAAAATAAAATAAAAATAAAAATAAAAGGAAAAAAGTTAGTGAACCAACAATGCACTAACTTAAAGGAACATATTTAGAAAATAAAAAAAATAAACCTTTACAACCCCTTTAAAGATCTTCTTATTAACAGTAACAGTCTCATATACTGAAAAAGGTATTTCTGCAAAATATACATTACATGGCGCCATATTGTAAGAAAATTATGCCTCCAAATCAAAGCCTCCAATTGGCTAGGTGTATTGTGTGCAGCCACTCGATATGTCAAGATGGAAAAATGGAAATGTGAAACGGAAACCATTCAGCTCTACAGATGAAGCTTTCTGGCACTACTGGGCTTTCATTACAAACTAGCTTTTCCAAATCCTCCTTCGATGAGCGAAAAGGTCTCAGTATCACCAACTTTCTTCAAATTGTTTACAGGTGGCTTTACTGTACCTCTTTCATAGTCACTGTATGGAAGGTTCTGAATTCCTGCTATAGTATGACTCTCCTCTTTCAGATATCCTAACTAGGTTCTGTGTCAATTTTTAAATGGATGTTTTGGATTTTTTTTTTTTTTTTTTTTTTTTTTCTTTTTTTTTTTTTTTGCCACTTCAGACTTCACCACAGCGAGAGACTTGCTCATGATTTTATTCATAATTCCGTCTCTACATCAGGTTTAGCATCATTTGTGGTGCATTTCTTTTGCATATTTTTATACTTGTTATTTTTATTTTATTTATTTGTTTATTTTTATATTTTCATCTTTTTTTTTTTTTTTTTTTTTTTTTTTTTTCACCGTTTAGAACTCACTCTTTTATAGTAAGTACGGAATTTTTAAAAGGTTTTATCTGCGTGACAAAGAAATACCCAGCACCCCATCTCCCCCTCCCCAACTAAATCCCCCCTCCCCCCCCCCTACCCCCCCCTCCCTTGACCATCCCACGACTCCACTGTAAGAATTCCTTCCCTTAATTGAAAAATGCGTTCCTATTCCTCTCTCAGGTTTTCTGCGAACCTCCAGGACTTTTTAAATTCCATCCAGGGTACCCATATATCCTTTTTCCCTACCTCGTGTTTATAGCTCCCGTATTTTAATTTCTCTCTCCTATAAGTGTCCTCTACGGAGTCGATCCACTCCCACATTTGCGGACTTTTCGCGTCTCTCCATTTAAGGGGAATCAATCGTTTCGCTGCGTTCAATAAATGAGGGATCAGTGAACCCTTGTACTCCTTCTCTGGAATCTCCCCCCCATGAAAGAGAACTACCCATGGGTTATCTTCCACTTCTTTTTTTGTTATTACCTTTATCAGGGCCAAGATTTTTTTCCAATAAGCTTTAATTTTCAGGCAGTCCCACCATAGGTGTGCCATTGTTCCCCTTGACTCACAACCTCTCCAACATTTCTCTGACTCTCCCCCTCTGAATTTTGCCATTTTATCTGGAGTGGCATACCACCTCGTCAAACATTTGAAGTTCATCTCGGCAGTTCTTACATCTACTGCCGAGGTGTGGGTCATTTTCAGGATTCTTCCTATGGTCGTTTTCCCCCTTGGGACCCCTAAGTCCGTTTCCCAATTTTGGATGTATTTTAGCGTGTCCAACTCTTCCGTTTTCTGCAAGTAATTATAGATTTTAGATATATTTCCCTTTGAGCTTTCGATGCTACACAATTGTTCCAATAAGGTGTAATCCTCTTGTGACCTCAAAGGGTGTGGTAGGCGCTTGACGAATGACACTAACTGCAAGTATCTCCACTCGTCGAGCGCCCTAATTCCAATCCTATATTTAATATCGTGAAGTGTCCTAATTTTGCCCTCTAGTGTTATATCTTTTAACTGTGTTCTATTTGTGATCCAATTTCCCCCTACTTCTTTTGTCCCTGGAATAAAATATTCGTTTTCTTTTAAATCAATAAAGGGTGAGTTGAATTCTGTTTTTAATTGTTTGTGAAGTCTATCCCAGATCCTCCATGCATTATGAGTAATTGTGTGTGTTGAAGTGTGTAAGGATCTGTGTTGTGGTGGATTCCAAATTAATCTCCCTAACTGTGCCCTTGCTAATGTGCATTCAATATTTATCCATCTTTTGTCCTGGGATTCTTTAGCCCATTCTATAACCCGTGAGAGAACCGAAGCATTATAATACAATCTGATGTCGGGTACAGCTAAGCCTCCCTTTTTCTTGGCCCGTTTTAGAATTTGAGCAGACACCCTGTGTTTTTTATTATTCCAAATATAGTTCATTATGAGGGAGTTAATTATTTTAATGAATGACGGTGGTAGGTATATTGGGACCATTTGAAACTTGTATAGGATTTTTGGGATGAGAACCATTTTTACTACATTTATCCTCCCGAACCACGAAATAGGTCTATTGAATATGTTTTTAATTTCCCTTTTTATTTCGTTGAGCAGGGGGATAAAATTTATTCTATATATTTTCTTGATGGTATTTGCCAGTTTTATTCCCAAGTATTTTATTTCTTTTTGCCATTTAAAATTATATTTCTTCCGCAGATATTGTTCTTCTTCTTTAAGAATATTGATATTTAAAATCTCCGTCTTTTCTGTATTCATTTTGAAGTTTGACACCTCACCATATTGTTTTAAAGTAGCTATTAACTTCGGGAGAGTGACTCTTGGACTACTTATATAAAATAAAATGTCGTCTGCGAAGGCGGATAATTTGTGCTCATCTTCTCCAACCTCTATTCCATATATTTCTGGATTTTGTCGGACCATTGCCAGCAGGGGTTCCAGTGATAAAACAAAAAGAAGAGGGGACAGGGGACAGCCCTGCCTGGTTCCATTTCTCATCTCGAAGGGTGCGGATAAAGATCCGTTGATCTTGATCCTAGCGCAAGGGTGGAAATAGAGCGTTTTGATCCATTTGATCATCCTTGGGCCAATTCCTATACATTCTAGTGTTTGTATCAGGAACCCCCAGTCTACCCTGTCAAACGCTTTCTCAGCGTCTACTGACAGGAATAGACCGGGGGTCCCTCTTTCTTTGATCTGCTCCATGAGAAGAAGTGCCCTGACCCCATTGTCCTTTCCCTCCCTCCCAGGTATGAAACCAACCTGGTCTGGGTGGACAATGGTAGTCATCACCCCCCTTCATTCGTTCAGCCAAAATTTTTGCATACAGTTTGGTATCTGCATTCAGGAGTGAGATGGGTCGGAACCCTGAACAATTCGTATTGTCCTTTCCCTCTTTTTTAATGACAGTGATCGTAGCTGTTAATGCCTCTCTGCTCATCTCGTAGTCTCGCCCCAACCCATTGAAATATTGACATAGTCTAGGGACTAAGATAGTACTAAACCTTTGTATGTAGGCCGACGTGAAGCCGTCTGGTCCCGGGCTTTTCCCATTGGGAGTATTTTTTAAGACCTCACTTATCTCCTGTTCAGTAATACGTTCCTCCATTCTTTCTATCTCAAACTCTTCTATCTTCGGTAGATTAGTTTGCCGTAATACTTCCCTGATCTTATCCTGTTTTTCGGCAGGGTCCCTGGTCTTCTGTTGGACATTGTATAGTTTTTCGTAAAAGCTTCTGAAAGATTCTGCTATTTTATTTGTCGCGTATACTAAGTCCCCATCCCCATTCCTGATTTTTTCGATAAAATTCCTGGTTTTCTTTTTTCTTATCATTCTGGCCAAGTTTTTGCTAGGTTTATTTCCCCAGACATATCTTTCACTCTCTATCCTGTCTATGAAATTCTTGGTTTCTTGCCCGGCAAGGGCTTTATATTCATCCCTTGTTAAGGTTAACTTACGGAGTGTTTCCCTCTTTTGGCCCTGTAATTTATGTTCCTGTTCCAGCCTATATATCTCCTCTTTTAGTGTTTTTAATTTACTCATTCTTATTTTATTTTTCTTTGCCCCTTCTGCAATAAATATCCCTCTTATATACGCTTTGTGGGCGTCCCACAGGGTTGCTCCTGTGATTCCCTCCTTGTCATTCTCCCGAAAATACCATTCCAATTCTTTCTGTACTCTCTCGACCACAACCTCGTCTCTCAACAGACCTTCATCCAATCTCCATTCAGGTGGAATGCATTTTTGTATGGATGTGCTTATTTTCATGGTTATAGGGGCGTGGTCTGATAGCGTTATGATCTCACAACTTGCTTCGACCACCCTCTCCAAAAGTCTATGGTCTACGAGGACGTAGTCGATCCTCGAGTACGTCCCATGCACAGGGGAAAAAAACGTATAATCTCGTGTCTTGGGGTTAAGGATTCGCCAGACATCCACCATTTGGTTTTGTATCATTTGTTTTTTCAGTAGCTTAAGGTGCTCACCGTTATTCCCCTGAGCATGGGACGTACTATCGAGGCTCGGGCACATACAGAAGTTAAAGTCCCCCATCAACACCACATGTCCCTCTTCAAAATTTTTTAATTTTCTGAGGATTTTACTAATATATTTAGCCGAATTCACATTGGGTGCATACACATTTGCCAGAGTGTAGTCCTCCTCTCCTAGTTTTATTTTCAAGAACAAGAATCTCCCCTCCGGATCATTCAATCTGTCCACCAGTGTGTATCTAACTCCTCTTGCAAATCCTATGGCAACCCCCCGAGATCTCGATGAGACTGTATCTCCATAATACCAGACGGGATATTCAGATGACAACAGCTTTATATTGGACACTAAGGTAATGTGGGTCTCTTGTAGGTAGGCAATGTCTACTTTATACTGCGTAAGTTCAGCAAGAATTTTATGTCTCTTAATATGGGAGTTTAATCCTTTTACATTATATGATAAGAACTTAATATCTGTCATTTATCTCTTTTTTTTTTTTTTTTTTTTTGAGTTTGAAAAGAATTCTTGTGGAGTCGTTCAGATGGTCTGTGGAGTCGTTCAGATGGTCCCCCTCCCCTTACCCTCCCTTCCCCCACCTCCCTTTTCCCCCCCTCCCAATTCCCCATCCTCCCCTCCCCCCCCCCCCCCCCTCCCTGGCCCACTATTGGCCTGGGAGCCGCTGGTAGAAGACTCATCATCTTCATCCTCGGCTCCTCTTTCGTGGTGGTGCTCAATGCACTCCATTGACTCCTCCTCCCTCTCCCTCCCCCCCCCAATCAGCCCCCTGATATTCTAGGCTAACCCAAGCCCCACTAGCCCACCCACTCCGGTAAATCTGGAACGGTCAAGTCCATTTTTGAACAGAAATCTTTGAGTTCTTCCGGAAACCTAAGTCGTGCAGTTTTACCCCCCTTTATGCCTATAAGGCACGCAGGAAAACCCCAATGATATTTTATATTTTGTGCCCGCATCAGCTCTAAAAGGGGTTTCAGGTGTCTTCTCCTTTCTAGCGTTTCTTTCGACAAATCAGAAAATATCTGTAGTTCAGTCTCTCTATATTTCAGGGGGGGTTTCCCCCTAAGCCGTCCCCAAATTTCTGCTCTATCGATATAGTTCCTGAAACGTACCACTACATCCCTAGGACCGGATCTTTCTGTCTGTTGGGGGTTCCCCACTCTGTGAACTCTATCGATCTTGAGGGGCTTGGATTCTACTGATCTCTCCAGTAGGGGATTAAAAATTGTGTTCATGATATCTCTGAGATCTTCATCCCTATCTTCTACCACCGATCTGATTCTGAGGTTCTGTCGCCTGTTGCGGTTCTCCTGGTCTTCGATCCTATATGCAGTCAATCGCTGATTTTCGGTCAGGGTCTTAACTTGCTTTTTCAGGGAGTTAATTTCCTGGTCCTGTTCTTCTATTCTCCTTTCCGTTTCGACCACTCTTTCACGCAGCCCACCGAGATCTATTCTTACCTTGTTAATTTCTGGATGTTTTGGATTTAATCTTTACTATATGTATATAAGCATATTTTTTTTCAAATAAAGGTTCAATAAGAAATGATTCCCAGAGCACTGTGGCTTGTTAGCCTAGTAGTAGAGCTGCATGCCTTGAGACTGGCCTTTTCTGATCAAGAGGTCTAAGGAATAGATTCTATTTCAGACACGTGAGCGTGCATGCGTGTTAAAAATTCAGTTTGAGCTACTGAGCTCTGCACACACTAGCATTTTTAGAAATAAGGGGGATAAAAAAAAAAGTCTCTGGAAAAGATGTGAAAAAGGTATATCCAATATCTACCCGCTGGCTCAAAAGGAAAGTACAAAATATGAATGTTAAATATATGCCATGAATAGATTTTTTTTGTCCAAACTGTAAAGAAAAAAAAAAAAATGCAAAACCACTACACATTGGCCCAGATTCTCGTGGAATGGAGTAAAACTACGGCGGCGTAACGTATCTCATTTACGCTACGCCGCCGCAAGTTTTACGGGCAAGTGCTTGATTCACAAAGCACTTGCCTGTAAAGTTGCGGCGGCGTAGCGTAAATCCCTCGGCGCAAGCCCGCCTAATTCAAATGATCCGGGTAGGGGGTGTGGATCATTTAAATTAGGCGCGTTCCCACGCCGAACGTACTGCGCATGCGCCATCCCTAAAATTTCCCGACGTGCATTGCGCGGAATGACGTCGCAAGGACGTCATTGGTTTCGACGTGAACGTAAATGGCGTCCAGCCCCATTCACGGACGACTTACGCAAACAACGTAAATTTTTACATTTCAACATGGGAACGACGCCCATACTTAACATTGGTTGCCCCTCATATAGCAGGGGCAACTTTATGCGTCGCAAATCTAGTTGTATCTTCACTGCGTCGACCGCGCGTACGTTTGGGAATTCGCGTATTTTGCTAATTTGCATACTCGATCGGGAAAACGACACCTAGCGGCGGAAAAAAAAAATTGCATTTAAGATCCGACAGCGTAAGAGCCTGTCGGATCTAATGGTTATCTATGCGTAACTGATTCTAAGAATCAGTCGCATAGATACGACGGCCCAGATTAGGACTTACGACGGCGCACATGGCGTTGCGCCGTCGTAAGCCCTTTCAGAATCTGGGCCATTACCTTTAATGGATGCCTGTACAAAAAGGCTAGTTGTTTGGGGTAAATTTGGTTGAATGACTGATACTTTAAGTCACTGACCTGGAACAAATATGTAGTTTAGAAGTTGTGACTTTCCTGACTTCTGCAGCTTCAGAGTCCTAAGGCAGCCAGAGAACTAGCATTTTCAGAAAAATGCTGACATGAAAAAGCCACCAGCATCTTCTTGCTTTTCCCTTTTCCATTTAATAATTTTACAATTGTTATTCTCTCCTTCATTTTCAGACCTCAAAGACTTTACAGTAAAAAAAAAAAAAAAAATTGCACCCAGCCTCGGGGGAAAGATTCCTCCTGGTAAACATTTCACACATTTTTCCTTTTTTGCTGTGTTTTTCTAGTACAGCAAAAAGCCCCTTAACCTGCAATTCTCCAATAATAAAAAGTTATTGCGTACTGTACACACCCTGAACATGTCAAAACGGCCAAAGGGTGTACACAGGCTGGGACTGTCTAAGTACTACTTTTTACTGGATGGGCTTTTATGCAATGCTGAACATATTGCATGCTACAGTATGGTGACTGTATTTACAGCATTATATAAAATGCCACAGAAAAGAAGAAAAAAAAAAAAAAAAAGATATAGGAGATTATATATACCGTATTTAAATCGGCATATACTGCGCATTTTTTTCCCCTTAAAATAAGGGGAAAATCATGGGTGCGCGATATACGCCGATCCCTGCGCTGTGTTTGAACGCCGCCGCCGACATATACCGAGCGCAGTACACTCGGGTACACTCGGCAAGGCTCGGCTCCCCTCGCGGTCACGCCCTGTGCCGCCTCCTAACCTTTATGCGAAAGGAGCCAAGCGTGCCCGAGTGTACTGCGCTCGGTATATGTGGCGGTGGCGTTCAAACACAGCGTAGGAAGCGGGGATCGACTCAGAAACAGCGCGGGAGAACACCACCAGGGCCGCAGACGGACGCCGATGAACGGCGGGAAAGACACGGACGAGGGGCATTAATGTACGTTTTTTTTTTTCCAGGAAATTTCCCTTCCAGGTTGGGGGTGCGATAAATACGGTAATATGATCGATCTCTCTCTCTCTCTCTCCCCCTCTCTCTCCCTCTCCATCTATCCCCCTGAGGTTTAGGCAGGGCTGCTATAAAATGTTTTTGCCAAGCGATAGTTGCCTTGGCCAATTGTAAGGAGGTCAGTTGATTTTGCCCCAATTCTGGAAGTGCCGCACTTTTCTCACTCTTTTCTCTTGGGTCCCTTAGCCTGCTGGGAGAACCCATTTAGGTGGAGTCAGGTGATCGGGGTTCTGTGCCACCTCGTTTTGCCCCGGGCTGCTAGGCCAGAAACCCAAGGCCTATCCCGGGGACATCTGGCTGCTAGGCCATCTGAGAGCCTATCCATAAGTAGTGCAGGGTTATGACTGCAGTCTTGTAGTTCAACCAGAATTAACGGTCCTGCCAGCTGGGGAACCAGTTGTGGGTGGAGGTAGAGGGGAAGCCGTCACCACTAAGGGACCACCTTGTTACTGGAGATCATTGTGAGTAAGCTGGGGTCAGTACCAGAGCTTCTCACAAAGCGGGGACGGTGAAGAAGCGGGAAAGCATCAGCAAGTGCCAAGTCAGGGACCCAGCGGGACAGCAGAGGTGACGCTTGTGGAGTGCCAAACCAGGGACCTAAAGTGTCAGCAAGGGTGAAGCTTGAGGAGTATCTGAGTGCCAAGCTAGGGACCAAGCAGGGATGATGCTTGAGGAATATACTGAATGAGAAGATTGGCAGAGCTCAGGGGATTCAGTGGCAGTGGATTAGGAGCTTGTGGAGTGTAGTTCTACAATAGGAGGTTGTAGGAGAAGTGAAAGAGCTCATTGCAACCTTTGTTAGAGATGGTAACAAGACTTTTTCCAGAGGAGACAGCGTTCCTACTCATGCAGATGTGGAGTCTGGCTGAATACCTTTCCCTGCATGCCTATAGAAGTCAGAGTCTGACAATTAATATTGCATCCACTTAAGGGTCTCCTGGCCCCAACCCCCTCTCCCACAGTTTTAAGAGACAATAAATCTCTTTGCATTCAAGAACTGTCTGGCGCCCATCAATCCACCTTGCATTACATCCACCATGCCTTGTAACCCACTCTACATAGAAGGAAGTCAGCTGTCCCTGACTCTGGAGGTCACTATTAGGCCCCCGGACTTGAATACATATACACCAAGGCTGGTAAGAAGCCAAACTTACTGGCTTGTGAATGTGGATACTGCATACTTCCTAGCATCTTGTGTTTAACTGCATTTTCCTTGGCCCAGATTCACGTGGCACTTACGCCGACGTATCTCGAGATACGCCGCGTAAGTGCACATATGCGCCGTCGTATCTATGCGCCTGACTCTGAAAGCAAGATACACCTGAAAATAGGCTTCATCAGACCGACGTAAGTTTTGTACGCCATCGTATCGTGGGCGCATATTTACGCTGGCCGCAAGGGGCGCTCCCATTGATTTACGATTCGAATATGCAAATGAGTGAGATACGCCGATTCACGAACGTACTTGCGCCCCACGCATCAATATACGCAGTTTACGCAAGTCGTAGGTCCCGCATAAATTTAAGCCTCATAAAGCAGGTGCAAGTCAGCAACATCAATGCAAATGGCTGCACCAGGGAACACAGCCGGCGTGTTTTACATTGTTTACGTAGTACGTGAATAGGGCTAGTCGTAGGTTACGTTCAAGTCGTAGGCAGTGATTCGACGTAACTTAGGCAGTTGTTTCGACGTGATTCTGAGCATGCGCACTGGGAAGCGTCCATGGGACAGCGCATGCGCCGTTCGTTATTCGTATCTTGATGGCGCTCGGCCCATCATTTACATGGGGTCACGCCTCATTAGCATGGCTCACACCCACTGCCACTTACGAGTTACGCCAAGGGAACCCAGCGTAGATTAGGGAGCAAGTGCTTTGTGAATACTGTGCTCCCCGCTCTGCGCTACGTCGGCGTAGCGTATATTCGATACGCTACGCCGGCATAACTATGCGCCAAGGTATGTGAATCCAGGCCCTTGTCTTTAAAGGTTTTTATGCCTGTACCCCAATTATTAATCCTCTATACCTACTGGACGCTAGTAGTTGTGCCCATGTGTTCCTGGTGTCTCTATGGCATCATTTTCCTTTCCTGAGCTGTACATGCAACGGTTTCTTGTTAAGAGACAAATGAAATCTTAACAACAAAAGGGACCCGTGTCTGCTGAATACCTGAACAGTGACTGCATATGATTGGATGCAGACATTGCTTAACTGCCTTTTTCTAAAGGCTCCAACAAAAGTCAGTTGAACATTTTTGATTGATTCAGCAGGAATAAAAGGAAGAATGCTACAGTTTAGTTGCAGCTAGGCCTTCCAAGAAACTGACATTGAATTTGGGGGGGTTGTATTTTATAATGGTACTATATAAATATACACATGGGTGCCACCTGTCCCTCCAACCCACCCAGGGAAAAAACGTGTGCATTTACTCTCTATCCTGAGCATTGAATAGCAGACGAGGATAAACCATTAGTTCCATTAGGCAATAGGTGCATACCATTTTATCACTGCAAACTGTGGGGTTAGCAAGTACAATAGGTTTTCAGGCCCTGGGCTGCATATTAACTTATTTTCTATTGCGAAAAAAGTGGGTGAATTTATGAGTCGATTGTTATTTAGTGGCTTCAATATCTCCCCCTCCTTAAAGCATGCTGTTTCTAGGCAATTCCACCATTGGTGGTTGAGTAGACAAGATTCTAACTGCCTCCCCTTTCCTTTTATTGCATTTTATTATCTACTGCTAGCTATAGATCGATTGTTTTTAATCAGCCAGTTGGCTGATCAAAAAAAAAAAAAAAAAAAAGTGGGTGGTGGTGGGTGGGAAGGGAACTGGTTCCCCTATCGACACATTCAAGGTGGATGACGAATCCCCCCCCCCCCTGCACTGTTGTATTCTGACAGCAGGACTCCTCAGCTGCCAAAATACACTGATCAGAGCTGCAGCCAATTGGTTGCATGTGCTGGCTGAACATAACATTTTCCAATAGTCCCATTCGGGAGGAGTCTTCTCATTAGATCAACTCCTCTCAAATGAAAATGGCCATACATGAACCAAAATTCAGCCAGTGCCTGACAAACTTTGAACCACGGTTGGCTAGCTTTAGGGTGGCCATACACCCTACAACCAGTTTCTTTAGATCCACCATCACCCATGTAGTACAAGGGGACAGGGTAATTGATATTAGTTGAATAGATGGTTTAGCCATGTGCTCATATTACATACTTTGGGTACATGGTAAAGGAGATCAGATATAACCTTGTAACAGTGCAGATCCTGACCTCCCTGGGGCCCTAAGCTAAACTACATGTTACATTAAAGTTGAGAAGCGGGGGGGGGGGGTTGGTGCTGACTTCTTACCTCTTCTCCCATGCAGCCAGCGAGTTGAGAAGTGGGGCGAGGGTCTGAAAATGACTTCTCAACAGGCGGGCCTCTAGTAATTTGGGGGGCCCTCCGCTGCTTTGCGGGGCCCTAAGCGGCTTGCATAGTGAGCCTATAGGGCGGCTCGGCCCTGCCTTGTAAAAAGTGGTGGTGACAGCACCACCATGCGCTGTACGCGGCCTGAGCTGTGGGAGGGGCCAAGTAGGCTCCACCCAATACAGGCTGCCTGCAGGAAACTATTAAAAGGGCGGAGACCAGACCAGTCACCCTACACAAGAAGAGAGAGAGTAGCATTGACTGGTCTTTATTACAGGGCTCTCCTGCACGGAGGAGGTTTCACACTGGATTACTGCATGTATCCAGAGGAAATACAAAGCACACCAAGATTAGAGGAAGAGAATATTTACTCATCTCAGAGTTCAGTCTTATTGCGCTTTGTGTCCTGTGTGTTGCTATGACCCAAGGTTTTCCCTCTGAGCTTTCACTCATTTTGTGGTGCCTTCACCCCCACCCTGTTAAGGCTGGTCATATAACAGAACTTAAATGGAAAATTGTTTTTGGAGAATTTGTTCAAATTTTCTAATGGTTACTGGGGTCAAGTTGATCACCTTCAGGAAAGGAAAAAGATGTAATAACTATTCCTCCAACAAATTAAATTCCATGGAATTGTGGGTTTCATTTTGGGAAAATCCATCATTTTGTAATGTGGATGTGCCAAGAACAAAATAAACCGGTTTAAAAATGTTGCCCAGACCTGCAACTTGAATAGAATCCCAGAATTTAATAAAAGTTATAATAAACTGAATCCTTATTCTCCAAAAATAACCTATATGAATCCACTACCCAATGGCCATGTAATTTATTTTTCATGAAATGCATTCTTACCGTCTTCATGTAACATGCTCCAAGAGCTCCCAACCCCCCCCCCCCACTTCCATTTGGAAAGAGCACAGTTGTGGTCATAAAAGAAGGGGGGGTGTAAAACTGCGCTAATGGTATGTGAATGAAAATAGATTAAATTGAATAGAAGAAGCTGCGACACAAAAAACATGTGATAATCATTTGAACAGTGTGAAAATTATATAATAGTCGAGCTACAAATATGATTAGAATAAAGTAATATGATTGATGAATTTATACTAATAATAAAGTAATTCACCTTATATTAATGTACAAATAAAACCAAATTAAATACCAAAAAAGTGATGTATGGGTGTTTCAAAAACATCTACTTGTGAAAATAATGTTCATATACTAATCAGACATCCGTAATGTCAGTGAATAAACAACACCACATATGGAAGAAACGCAATTCGCAATGTCCACAACCAGATGATGGAATTCCAGTCCCGCAGGAAAAATAGGATGGGGAGTGAAGAGTGCAGGGGATCAGACAGCTGTCCACCACCACCGCAATAGATTCCTCCTCGTGCACCACACGTAAAAGAAAGGGGGGAACCCTTACCAGATTCGTTGGACCTTAGGTGGCAAGGTCATACAGGCTTAGCAGATATACCTCTGCAAGGTTTAAGATCGCTGGGCATCTCCTACAAAACTCATCTCCATCGGCTCAGGGGCCAGTGGAAGCATGAAGGCAACACTCTCTCCAAAGTGGGCAGAAATAGGCAGATCCGTAAGCGATAGGGGATTTAATATAAAAAATAAAGGCAACAATAGTGCATTATCCTTTAAAAAAAAGCACTAGATCATTTATTGGTAAGTGCACACAAAAACGATACAGTCAAAAAAATAGCATTAAAAATAGCCGGCACAGCTAAAAAAAAAAAATCAATCGTACACCCGTGCTTCCGGGGTCACGTGGTGACGTGCTACGAACCGTATCGACGTCCCCACGTGACCCCGTGTACGATTGATTTTTTAGCAGTGCTAAAAAATATATATGAACATTATTTTCACTAGTAGATGTTTTTGAAACACCCATACATCACTTTTTTGGTATTTAATTTGGTTTTATTTGTACATTAATATAAGGTGAATTCCTTTATTATTAGTATAAATTCATCAATCATATTACTTTATTCTAATCATATTTGTAGCGCGACTATTATATCATTTTCAGTTGTAGTCAAACGCACACTACAATGCCCATAGTCCCCAGTCCATCTTGGGAGCCAGAGAGCAAGAGAGGGTGTCTATATTCCTACATACAGCAGGAACATGGAGAACACATGTAGCCACCCTCAAACAGGAAGCTGGATCACAGCAAGTTTGCGTTTAGAGTCGCTAACAGATTGAGAGCAAAAATTTGATGATGGCCAGATCAAATGCACCAACGATTTTTCAGTATTTGTCAAAAAAATAAATATATATTTTTTGACTGGTGTATTAAAAAAGGATAAAAGGAAAAAAAAAAAAAAAAAGAATAAGTTCACCGTTGGGAACATGTTACATGTTCCACCCGATTTTAGGGTGGAACATGCAACATGTTCCCAGTGCTGCAGGCACTGCCCAATCTCCCCCTTCCTGTGGCATCAGTACGGAAAGAAGTTCCCGTATTAGCTGCCACGGTTTAAAAACAGCCTGTCATTCAGACGTCATTCACAGCTCTGTGTCTGAATGAATTACAAACCCCGACACCCTCAGCGGCTGTCGGCTTGTAGTTTTCAATGAACTACCATGGTGCTGTGAAGCGCTGTGGTAGTTCATGAAGTCTTCCTGTCGAAGTATCGGCTTACCCATACGGAATGTACAGACAAGTAGATACACTGACAGTACTCAGGCTACAGGCTCCTACTACAAAAAATACATACATAGTTTGAATCGTGGCATGGTCCAAATCTTGGCTGCTGAGATTTGGACCATGTATGGGCAGGCTGAATTTGCCAAGTTGAGCGATAAGCCTGCTGGAATTTTACTTGCGATTGTTGCTAGCGGCAGATATAGCCACTAGCAATAATCATGGGCCTTCTCTTGGTGGGGACGGCTTCCCACGCCAGGAGAATACAGTGGCTAGGCAGGAAGGATTCACCCCATCAACACGGTCTGGTTGCAGGAAAGAAATTTGTACTGTGTTTGGCCGGCCTTAATAAAATCTGTCTGTATATGCAGCATAGCAGGTTTGTTATTCTAACTTTGGAACTTAAGGCCGTAATCCTCTGCATTGTGTAAAAAGGCAGTTTTATCCTGCATTCACAGATCCTTCCCTCCTGCACTGTCTATCTGGGGAAGGCCAGCAAACACAGGCAGGGTTGCCAATCTGCACATGCTCAGTTGTGTCTTTTATGCTGGAGAGATCATTTACTTGTTCTCAGAGATAGCCAGGTCACATGATATTGGCATCACAAATGTGGGTATGTATACAGGCTGCAGTGGAAATCTTCTACCTGAACTCTCAGCACTGGAGGAACTGTGCAGTTTATCACTGACCATGGTATACAGATCAGCCAAAAAAAGGGTATATAGTGGCAATAATTTAATGTCAAAATATTTATAAGCTGTGGGGGCAGATGAACTATTTTCATATTACTGGGTTTATTAACACTTTAAGCCTAGTACACATGGGCTGAATGTCGGGCAACATTTGGCAACGTGCACTGGAGTCGGTCTGACAGATGATGGCCATTCGGCTGGCTTGTCGAGGGGCTTGACCGAAAAATGTCTGCTAATCAGCTCCCAATCAGCGCTCACCGCAAATTGATATGAGATATGATATGCACAATAACTTTTGTGCATGTATCGGACATAACTATAGTTTGGTGTAGGAGACAGCACCAACAAATATCTTATTAGTAACCATACACATGAGGTTCAGCTAAGTGATCTGATGTACTGTATGCTGCCCAGCAGGCAAAAGGTGCATAGTCAGATGCTGTTAGCATTGAGGGGGGCAGGAAAAAAAAAATTAAAAAATTAAAAAAAAATCCAAGCAGGTTCTCTCATTAGCCAAATCCACTATTCCCCAGGGAATACCTTTCTTATCTGCAGACATAAGATGGTCAAAATTGTCACCAAGTCTCAGCAATGACTAGATATTTTCTTGCACTATCAGATCAGATCCCTCGTGACAAATGTTAAAGTGGTCACGGATACGCAATTACCCATTTTGCATCAAGATATTCTTGTGTTTGTCCAACTGTGATCATGTAACAATAGACATGGTTTATCAAGCTGTGAAAGCCCCTAAAGAATGTTGAGGTAGTTTTTCAAGCACATCGCTATTCCTCGAGAGGAGACTTTAGCATGGCTTAATTGATATACTTTTTTATTTTTTATTAATAATAATAATAATAATAATAATAATAATAATAATAATAATATTTTATATAAAACACACACACACACACATACATAACCTATATTCAGCATGCATGATGACCATTTTGTGATTTTAATGTTGCAATAAATCCAAAAAGGATAAATATAAATAAAATGTTGAAAAACAGTGACAAACAGGCATACGAATTGGGGGCATCCGACATGCACTGCATGATGAATGCGCATGCTGGATGAAGGGAGGGAGGACCATAAAGAAACAAGCAACTGAAATGACCTTTTAGGCATAACCCCCTCTCTGACCCATTTTTTGTGTGGGCCTTTGATGTCGAGGGCTGCACTTGAGGCCCCCCATATCAAGAAAGTTGACCACCACTGATCTAGGCTGTCCATGATGAGAGCAGTTGGTGGTCCCTTGTTCTTTGACTGCGTTTCTCTATGTTTCAGGTTTTGTAGAAAGTGACGCAACGTGTTTTTGGCAGGTTTTATCATGTTCCTCCTTTTGGATATTGCAGCACAGACCCACTATACATGCACGCATTGGAACATTCCTGCGGAATGATGTGCTCCTTATTGCTGGTGACTGTCCTCTGTCTGGTCGGGGAGGGGTGAATGCTGTGTCCTCTGCTGCTGTGTCACCTGTGTGTAATAAGGAGGGGCATGGAAGGGCGGAGGGAGAAGGGAGTGTACATGCCTGTCGCCTGGGTGTTGAATTTCGGATGCTATGTGTATAGACCTGTTTATTAGTATGAGTAGGAAGGGAATAGGTGGGGGAAGTTATAACCATTTCTATGCCAAAAAGGACTTGCTGTACAACCCACAAATGAAGGAAGGAAAAGACAGATTAACAGAGGCGTAATAAGTTGCCCCTCCCCATACAAGTCCTCTCAATTATATAGCTTGCATCAGAATGGTCTTTATTTTCACTCGTAAAGATCCTGTCCTACCAATACCGATACCTTATTTCTTGGTCCACCCATCTATTACAAATCTTTCGCTCTCAGTATTCCTGACAATTTAAAGTACATTTATAATGTCTCATATAAAACCCGACAAACTTCTTATAACTTCCTTTTGGTCCGCTACATATGAACGCCATTTGTTCTTTTGCAAAAATAAAATACCTGTTGATCCTGCCAGAAATCTCGTTAGCTGACCCATTTAGGAGACTAGGCAATTGAAAGGTGTTCTTTCAAACCTTTAAATAAACTTAATGCATATAATATATGATTTCCCTTAAACGTCTATTCAGTGATCACAATTCATGAGCTGTTGGGAGTCTGAGTTAGTTTGAGAATACTGGGAGGATGGGACACACATGGGGTGCTACAATAAGGGGAAAGCCCATCATAATGTGGTCCATGAGGCTCTGGTGAGTGTTCACCTAAGGGCAGGGCTGGACTGGGACAGAAATTTGGCCCTGGACTTCATCCAGGCTGGCCCACTTTGACAGGTCTCTCCCAATGGCGGCCGGACAACTCCCGCACCCCCCCAGCCACCCAAGCCCCCTTCACTAGCCATTAGACGTTCTACTTTATTAGAATAGAACGGCTTGGTACTGGTACTCTTATAGGCAGTACCAGTGGGGAAGCTAGACATTATTTCACCCGGGGCAAAGAATCAGTTCGGTGCCCCCCTTATGGGACAAGATTAGGCAGAAATGAGAAACTCCCAGGCCATAGCTGTTGAGTCAGCTGTCTGTCCCCTCCCCCCATGCTCCTCTGTCACCCCCCCTGCTCCTCTGGTCCTCCCCCTGCTTCTTTGTTCCCCCCAGGTGAGTGCTGTGGGGAGGGAGAGACAGGAGCGGAGGGGGGCGGCAGTCCGCTGTCACCGATGCCGGCCCACTGAGCCATCGGCCCACCGGGAAACTCCCTGTAGCCCCAATGGCCAGTCCATCCCTGCCTAAGGGGTGTGTTGAAGGTCTGAACTGTGAAGCACTGCTCACTCACACTAAAGCTTAACTTTTTTTTTTTTTATTAAAGTGACTGTGTGGTTGCCAGGGAAAGGCCAACAGGTGGAGAGCCCAAAAAGGTACCATCACTACTTTTTCTCTCTGCTTGCCCATGGAACCTAGTAGAAGAAACCCAAGCATACTACATATTGCTCTAGTCGGTCTTGCACAGAGCAAGGACCAACCCCGGCCCACGTGACAGTGCAATCAGCTGTTTGAGCAGCCAGTACTGGCAAGTGTGTTTTTCCTGCTTCAGATGGCCAAATGGAGCAGTAGAAGGAAAGAAAATTGCTGACCGTGTTGATGAGGGAATCCCTTCTGCTGCACTTTTCTATTCCAACAGGTTTCCCTGACCTTAGAATACAATGATGACTTCTGCTGGCATTGATTGCATGAAAAAAAAAACAAACACACACACACACACACATCGACAGGCAGGTTGTACTGAAGTTGATCAACAGATGGAAAAAATGCCATTCTTGAGATGTGTAAATATCCAGTATGACAACTTCACCCTTTGCTTGCCCAGTTCCATTGTTGATGATTAGAATAATGTTCTGTCAGCCGTAGTCAACTAACAGAGCCTTATACCTTGTTTATTTGCCTTTAAATACTTTTGTCCCTTACTCACTCTGTAGCAAGGGGATGCTCTGTGTAGTTAGCTCTACCTTACTTCTTCCAAAATGTGGGGGGGGGGGGGGAGTTTTGGTTTTAGTTCTACTTCTTCCTTAGAGCTAATGCCACCTCACTAAAGGTAATGACATTACGATATCTGAGGGCATCAGGCAAATTACTAAGTTGCTAAAGATATCTTTGGGTATATGTTACATGGGGGAGGGGGGGGAGCTATGTATGACATCACCCATAAAAAATTTAAATAAAAAATTACTTGCAAGTAATTTTTAATCCTGACTTGGAAGTCATTTTTAATAAAAAAACAAAAAACAAACACACACTTCTTATGGACTCCTTTATTGTTGAATGTTCTGCTGAACTGATTACATTTCATATACGTTAACGAGGAGTTGTGCATTGTCCTTATAGTATCCAACTGGCATTTTATATTTATTGTGTATTTTGATAAATATCTGTGCTGAATATTTCCTGGTGTGTGTGTGTTTTTTTTTCTTTTTAATTAAATACATTGCATGAACTGAAAGGCAATTTTTAGCTTGACTTTGGACCCACAGAAGAAGTTTGTAATCTTATTTATAGTTACATACTTGGATTCATTTGAAAAAGGACACATGCCCATCAAGTTAAAGCGGGGGTTCACCCTATTAAAAAAAAAAAAAAAAAAATTTTTATTCTAGCATTACATTCGGCATCGTAGCGCGAGCTACAGTATGCCGGTCTTACATTTTTTATCCCCGTACTCACTGTGCTATCCCACATTGAAGATTCCGGGGAATGGGCGTTCCTATGGTGAGAGAAGGTGATTGACGGCCGGCCCTGGCACGTCACGCTTCTCCGGAAATAGCCGAAATAGGCTTGGCTCTTCACGGCGCCTGCGCATAGCCTGTGTGCAGGCGCTGTGAAGAGCCGAGACCTACTCCGGCTGTCTTCGGGGAGCGTGACGTGCCAGAGCCGGCCGTCAATCATCCTCCCTCTCCATAGGCACGCCCATTCCCCGCGGGAGTCGGAATCTTCAATGTGCAATAGCACAGTGAGTACGGGGATAAAAAATGTAAGACCGACATACTGTAGCTCACGCTACTATGCCGAATGTAATGCTATAATGATGTTAAGGAGGGTGAACCACCGCTTTAAATATTGAACCCCAAGCCTATAGTTGATACATACAAAGGAAGGCAAAAAAACTAAGGACCAGATTCTCAGAAGAAGTACGCCGGAGTATCTGCTGATACTCCGGCGTACTTTCAAATTTGCAGCGTCGTTTTTTTTTTTGCATAAGTCGTCCGTGAATAGGAAAGGACGTAACGCACGTCGCCGTTCAAAAAAATTACGTTGATGCGACGTCATTTCGCGCAAAGCACGGCGGGAAATTTCAAAACGGAGCATGCGCAGTACGCTCGGCGTGGGAACGCGCCTAATTTAAATGATACATGTCCCATTTGAATTAGGCGGGCTTGCGCCGGACGGATTTACGCTACCCTGCCGCAAGTTTACAGGCAAGTGCTTTGTGAATCAAGCACTTGCCCGTAAAACTTGCAGCGGCGTAACGTAAATGCGATACGTTACGCCGCCGCAATTCTATGTGAATCTGGCCCTAAATCTGTGTATATGGTCCAATATGACTCCCAACAGGAAAAAACTCCTTCCTGATCACCAAAGACAGCCGTGTAACTCCCTGCATCAACATTGTAGGATGGTCTTTATAAATATTAGTATTCACCTTTTATTTTTTAACATTTCTTATGTCATTGTGACATATTTTAGATTTAACTTGGCAAAGTATACAAAGAATTGAATGAAAGCTGCAGTCATAAAGTGCAGCAACAGGGACTGTAGACATCAACGAGCCCTGAGCTCCTATCTAGAGGGTGTTGTGTACAGAGAGTAGCGTCTATATGCATAGTCTACCTAAAACAAATGGTTCTTTTACCTCTTTCTACGCGTTTTGAAAAAAATAAAGGAATAATCTTTTACAATAATTTCATAGTCCAATTAAAAATCCAGCAGTTTAGACATTATTGGCTGTGTGTTGAGTTATTTTTGAGGGGACAGCACATTTGCACAAGATGTACACTCACTACTTTACATTGTAGCAAAGTGTAATTTCGTCGGTGTTGTCACATGAAAAGATAAAATAAAATAATTACAAAAATGTGAGGGGTGTACTAATTCTTGTAAGATTCTGTATATATATATACACACACACACACACACACACACACACACATACATACAAACACTGGGCATCCATGAAATCACCTGAGGGCATGATAAAGTTGTAAAATTCATATGAACTGTTTTCCCATGATTCCCAATCAAGTGAACCCACCCTCATGGTAGTCAGGGGACATAAACCCCTATATGAGTGGACTGGTTCTCTTAAGACTCTCATCTTACACCGCTTTTCTCAACAGGAACGTGTCGGAGCAGGGAAGATGGCTGCAGCTTGTGTACGTGAACCAAAGTAAAATTTTGGTGAAGCTTTCGTGAACTGAGGAATCAGTATTTTTTTCTTTTTTTTTATCCTCATAGTTTTTAGAGTAGGGAAGCATTATGAACTGTTATTAGTCTGTCTGAAAATTGCTTTTCAGGACATTTTGGCTAGAGCTCTACTTTAATATAGTTTTCCCATCGTTACAGGTCTGTAATACTTGGCTTCATCTCTTTGACAAGGTCAATAGGAATTACTTGCAGCATATGTGTGAAATTATTCTAAAGATGGCCATACATAGGGAAATCTGACCGTTCAGTAACAAAAAATTTCCCACCCTTAGGCTGCATTCACACCTTGGCGTACAAAATCGCGGCGTTTTGTCCCGCGAATTGCGGCGACAAATTGCAGCGTTTTGTACCGCGATTTGCGGTGACAAAACGCTGCGATTGTGAATGCAGCCTTCACCCCCTCTATGGAGATGGTTCACATCTCCTATGCCGAACGCCGAAAGCCGCCGGAAAAAAAAGGTCCGGGACTTGTTTTTAGGCGTACGGCGTACGGCGTTCGGCGTGGAGGTGTGAACCATCTCCATAGAGGGCAATGTGAAATCATCCCTCCAGCGTCTCAGGGGCGGCTGCGGCGTCGCACTACAGGCGTATATACGCCTAGGTGTGAACGGGGGCTGATGCCGCGTACACACACGATCATTTTTCGGCATGAAAAAAAACAACGTTTTTAAACACGTCATTTAAAATGATCGTGCGTTTGCTTCACATCGTTTTTCGGCTTCTGAAAAACGAAAAAAAAAAAATTCGAGCATGCTGCATTTTTTAATGTCATTTTTTAAAATGTCGTTTTTCGTGTTGTTAAAAATGATCGTGTGTGGGCAAAAACGACTTTTCAAACCCTCGCACGCCCAGAAGCAAGTTATGTGACGGGAACGCTCGTTCAGGTAAAACTACCATTCATAATGGAGTAAGCACATTCATCAGACAAAACAGACAAAAAAGCGCGAATCGTCTTTTACTAACAAGGAATCAGCTAAAAGCAGGCCAAAGGCGAATAGAACTTCCCCTTTAGAGTGACGTCGTACGTGTTGTACGTCGCCGCAGTTTGTTCATCATCGTCGTTTTTTTTCCATGATGAAAAACGTGTTTTTTTTCATGCCGGAAAATGATCGTGTGTACGCGACATTAGACAAGCACTTTTCAACTGACAGGTAGATGTAGGATGAGCAACCCATCACTGGCTGTTAGTGGTGGCCAGAGTAGGAGTGTTTATTAAATATTTTACCTGATTACCAACACCAAAGCCAAATCTGACACCATTTGGGCTTTAGGGAGCACTGAAAACAGTAGTTTGTATTCATGGGGGCCGCGCGCAAGTTTAAAAATCCATGTAGGTAGCTAAAGAACATTAAAACGCGCTGAATGTTTTTAAAAGGATTATGGTGATGAATAAACTTCTTCTGGACCATCAACATTATCTTGATATCTTGGGTGCTCCTTTCTTCTACAAAGTTACTATGAGGGCTGAATAGAATCCTTTTGCACTTGAGAAATGCCTTCAAAGATCTGACACGCCATTTGGAAAACTCGCCCACACCGTGGCCCAGCTTGCCACCTCCCCATCCAAGTTTTTATTGCTTTAGGTTTATTTACAGGGAAGGTTATATCACCATTTGTCCTAGTGATAAAAGAAAGTGGGGAAATCCAAGATGTTACAATTGTCATGGCATCAGAAGTGGAGTGGAAATATTCCAATGGGGTCTAATTGCAGGTCTTGAGTCCTTTAATGAATATTTATATATTTTCTGGCGACAACGTTGATTGTGCAATTTCTCCTCACTTCCCCATTTGTCTCGAAGGCTGGATTCACACCTATGCAGTTTTGGTGCTTTTTGCAGATTTGAACTACAGTCCATTTATCATGGTTTTCTATGAAACACGTTCTGTAGTGCAAATCTGCAAAATGCAAAAAGCACTAAAAATGCATAGGTGTGAATCCAGCCTAAAGCCTGGTACACATGATCGGATTTTCCGCGGACAAAGCAGAGGACTTCTGTCCGAAGGGCGTTGGCCAGGAACTTGTATTGCATACAAATAGGCAAAGAATTGTCAGCCAACAAACAAGAAACTGTGTGGTTTTTCAGCTCTTTAGCGACACCCTTTGGACAACTTCTGCTAATGGTTGTGTTATGGTTAGCATCGCTTTTGATCATGCGTGTTTGTACTTTGGCGTTTTGTCCGATGGACTTGGGTACACACGATCGGATAATCCGAAAACACACAATTGTTAGCGGACAATTTTAAAAGCATGCTTTCCCACATTTTTTGGAGGAAAATCCGACAACAATTGTCCGATGGAGCATACAAAACGGTCGGATTATCCGACAACAGCCTGCCATCACACAATTCCCATCGGATAATCCGATCGTGTGTACGGGCCTTGAAGCGGAGGTCCACACAAAAATGGAACCTCCGCTTTTCGGAACCCCCCCTCCCCTGGTATCACATTTGGCACATTTCAGGGGGCATAGACTTCTGGGCATAAACCCCCGGAGAATCTGCGGGGGTCTAGGTCACTTCCCATCCCCCTGCTGTCTTCTGGGAAACACACAGGTCCCAGGAGACAGCGGGGACGCGCAGTGCGACTTGTGCATGCGCAGTAGGGAAGCGTAAGTGAAGCCGCAATGCTTCACTTCCTGACTCCCTCGCCGAGGATGGCGGCGGGGTCAGCCGAGAGCCGAGCGATTGCTTGGCTTCGGCTGCAGACATCGTGGGCACCCTGGACAGGTGAGTGTTCATTTATTACAAGTCAGCAGCTGCAGTATTTGTAGCTGCTGGCTATATATATATATATATATATATATATATATATATATATATATATATATATATATATATATATATATATATATATATATATATATATATATATATATATATATATATATATATATATATATATATATATATATATATATATATATATATATATATATATATAATTTTTTTTTTTTTTTTAGGTGGAGGCTTTAAGACAGAAAGTGAAGGAAAATCTCACTGGAGACACAAACAGCATTAAGAACTTGACAGTGGTTGTAATGTTCACCCAATAAATCCAAAACTAAAAAAGAGCCCTGGCTTGAGTTCCACTTTTAGTGGGCATTTATTTAAAATGTCATATGCCAGCTACAGGTACCAGCATTTCTCTGAATGAACCAATCGCCTCCAACAGCTGGCAGGCAGCAATCACCTTCTACTCATATAAATATCAGAACCATGGGCTCAGTCTTCCTGCTGACATAAAGAACTTAGACTATGAACTTTACACGCAGTTGTAAAATTCTTGCATCACGTGGTGCTAAGCAAATATCTTTCACCAATTTCCCTGCCCATAAACATCACCTACTATTACAGTGAGCAGTGCACCTTGCCTGCAGGTAGAATTACATGGGAGATTCCATATTACCAAGCTTATTTATGCATTCATCAAATTTCAATAAAACCTTCAATTTATCATGCAGGGCTCCCTTGTGTACCCAGACCGGTCAGATCATTGTTTGCATCAGAGGAACACACGAATATGCCTACGACAGTCACAAGAATTTAAGAAAAAATTTGGGTAGAAACCAATCAATCTTGCTGTAGTTTCTTGAATTGAGAGAGGAAACCAGGGCACCCAGAGGGGAATCTTTGAAAACAATGGGAGCTCATACAAATGCAATGTAGTAAATATCCAAAGAGCTCTAGATCTGTAGGGCAGGTGTAGTAAATATTCATTAAAAAGGACTCCAGACCTGCAATTAGGGACACTGCATTCAACTTGTTTCTAGCAATCCCAAGCCTGACAGTGAATATAGTGGACTCTAATTTCTAAATTTTTTGTAATACATTGTGAACAGCCTCAACCTAAAATTGGTGATTCCTAACCTGTGGGCCATGGATGGGAATCAGGGGGTCCATAAGGGTCAGGTTAAACAAAATAAAAACCCTGTACAGCCATCTCCCTGGTCCCAATCAATAGTTTCCCATTAAGGCTGGGTTCACACTACTACACTACTTTCATCCTACTTTGCTCTGTGTTCAATGTTTCCCTATGGGAGCGTCTTGTAGCGTCCTACACAAGTCGGTCTGACTTTGAAAATGCTCCCTGTACTACTTTTGGTCCTACATTGATCCTACTTCAGGCCCATTGAATATCATTGAAGTCGGACCAAAGTAGTATCCTGTTCATGAAAGTAGGATGGATGTAGGACCAATGTAGGATAAATGTAGGACCGATGTAGCAGAGCAAAGTAGGATGAAAGTAGTGTAGTAGTGTGAACCCAGCCTAAAAGAAAATGGACACCTTGCCACTGCTAATAGCACTGACTGCATCTCCTGATTTACGGTTGTCCCAGGTATACCATTTAAAATTTGTATCATCGTTCTATGCACAACCGCCATCTTGTGCCACTCCATAATAGCAAATGCTAATTCTCATTGTCTAGCAGTACTAGTAGAAGATTTGAGCAGAATTAAAGTGGAGTTCCACCTGTTTTTATGTTTAGTAAAAGTCAGCAGCTATAAAAAGCTGGTCACTGGACACTTGCCTGTCTCATGGACCAGCGATACGGGCACCCGGAACCTCGCTCCTCTCTGTGGCGCCGTCACAGCAACTGTGGGCACCCGGCCGTGACAGCTTGCAGTTTTGTGGCCGGGCACGCACTGTGCTCCATTATTGGCCAGGCAATCTTCTGGGCATGTGACATGTAAGGGTGATGAGGAATGCTTAAAGGGGTTGTAAAGAAGATGATTGTATTTAATTTCTGTAATGAGTGGTCATTACTTTTTACATGAAAAAGGAGCAAGGTTTTTTGTTAATGTTTATTTAATGCAAACTTTGTGTATGTCACATGTATGAGGCAATCAAATTTCAATAAAAGTACATATATTCATTGCACGCAAGGTTTAGTTTATGTGAATATTTCTGGAGATGGGGTCCATAGCTTTCATCAGGTTTTTAAAGGAGTCTGTGATGCAAAAGGTTAAAAAGAAATAAAAATAATGGTACAAAAACATACTATAATGAGAATAGATGTCAACTTGGAAGTACAGGGTGTCTCAGCTTCTCCCACTAATGTCTGCTGGGGTCCAAGGGCCACACAGAATACTGTGCCAAAGGCCTGGATGTTGGTGCTTGTGGATCTAAAATAGGTTTTAACCCCCTTTCTAGTCTGTATAGCAAGGTTGTATATCTGGCCCTTTGAAGAGATTTTCTTTACCATCTGTCATAGTGTCAGAAATATCTCCATTAGGACAGTGACAGCAACAAAAGTGTTTTGTTGTTGTATGTCCCCTTTGGTGACATTTCTTATCACTTCCTTTCTCCTTGAGTTGAAAGGAGGCTTCATTCACACGTAGGCGTCCCGGATTAGTGGTTTACAAATTTAGGTTACGATTTGCCCTTTGTGTCCCTTACTTGGTGTCAGGAGGACAGGAAGTAATGGGAAATGTCCCCAGTGGGGCAGACAGCAAAACAATATTTTACATAGATTTCTGTGTCTGTCAGTGATCTCCACATTTCTTGTCTCCCTGAAGGAGTTGCAAAAACACAAAACGTAAATAAAAAATAAATAAAAAAAAAAATCATATTGAAAGTAGCTCCTGGGTGGTAAAACCATGCAGTACATAGCAGCTTGAAAATGTATCTCTAGACAAAAAAAAAGTATTTCATTTTTTTTGGATAGCGTAGGAAACGTTGGACCCTCTGTCAGATTTGTATTGCAGTCTGTCACTATCATCAAAATTCACCCCTCTATCGATATTGGTGACCATTATGGATTTCTCTTTTCTTCTTTCTTGGTGACAACGTTAGCAAATTTTGTCTCCAGATCGAGAGGCAACGGAAACTCTTCCCAATATGGCCATACATGGATCGGACTTCAGCCGGTTCAGCAGTACCCCCCCCCCCCCAAATTTCAATCCATCTACAGCTGTTTAGGTTCATGAGAAATCTATTGATCGACTTATCATAAATGTACCCGCTGGAAAATTCCCATTCAATGAGCACTTGGCTGCAGCGCTGTTTAATGTAGTCTGATGGCAGGGAGCCCCATTCTCAGAATACAATGACACAGTGGGGAGGATTCCCCCACTCACCTCCAATGTATGAATGAGGGAATCGGTTCAGATATTTGCATTGGCTAAACGGAGGAAATAAAAAAAAAAAAAAAAGAAGAAGGACTGATCCAAGTATGACCAGCTTTTAAAGGGGGAACTCATGTCACTTGAAAGATTTCCATCAACTTCCTGTTGTGCCTCTGGGACAGGAAATGAGCTTTCCACAATGGTACACAAACAGTAAAAAAATAAAAAAATAAAACCCTAACACATGATGGGTTTGAACCCATTCTACTGTACCCAAAACTAAAAAAAGTTTTAGCTATATGTTCACTTTTAGGGCTCATGTAAACGGCTAAATTGGGCTATAGGCCACCAAGAATCAGCATTTCTCTAAAGTGGGTATGCCCAGAAGCCTATGCCAGTCAATGACAGGTGCCCATGGCTGTTTGCATACATCTAAATGGTTACTTGTGATTAGGAACAGATGAACAGCCCTATATGTAGACAATTTGTTTCCAGTGCCGCTCATCTGTGTCTAATCGCATGTAACCACTAGGATTTCCAGTTACATGTGAACAGTCCCGATTGGTCGTCGATTTGTACAGGCTGCTGTCCATGGCTGATCGCAAACACTTGCACTACCTGCTGCAGAGAAGCGATTAATCTTGGTGACGTACAGCCCAAATTGCCCATGTAAAGGAGCCCTAAACAGAAAAACATACAACCATAAACCGAAAAGCATAATAGAAAATTCTGTAGTTACACTTTTTATTAAACATTTGTGAAGGATAAGGCCGGGTTCACATATGTGTAAATTGGAATGCGGTTTTACGGGATGCCGGTATGTCTGGGCCGGTATGTATGTACCGGATGCCACATATGTATGGGGCGGCCGCAGTGCAGATCCCAAGAGGGACCTGTGCGTTTTTGGGTTCAGCTCATGTGCGAATTCAGGCAAAAAAATTTGGATCTGAACTGCGCCCGAACCAGTGCACAGAAACGCACCGGACCCCAGTCTAGAAACCGCGGGCAGTGGTCACACATATGTGAACCCAGCCTAGGAATATCTTTTTTATCTTCTCATATGAAATCATCAGGTAACGTGTTCAGTAGCAGCCAAATGTAAAATGCCAGATGGGGACTGTGGAGTAAATGAAATCACAAGAGGCACGTATGAATGGCAGCACCCTCAGGGGTCCAGAGATGTTGAAGGCTGTTCCAGGGTGGGGTTGCATCATTTGCATGACAGGTATGTTACTAAGTGCCGCTGTGTGAATAATTATTTCATATTCCACAATGGGTCCTTATAAAGCAATTGATATGACAATCACTCTGCTGGTCTGTCAAGATTAGTGCATACCTCCCTTTACAAAGCACTTAGGTAAAGAACACTTAATTACCATGTTAAGAGGCTTTAACAAGACCAGTCCTAAAACACTAAAGTGAGAAGGAATGCAATAAAACGTACTAGCAGCTCAAGAATCGGGGCAGGGTAGGGTGACAAATGGAGAAAAATCCCAGTTCCCGGTTTTTATTAGTTACAACAAGAATTTGTTTGCAAACAGAACTTAATTATAGGATGAATCAGGACAGGAGAGCCAAGTCATGTTATATTTTACAGGATGAATCAACTGATTGATCTTCAATGTGTGCAAAGCCCTGTGATTAACACATACACAACCCCAACATTCTAGGCTAGAAGCCAACATTTCCAAAATGTTGCAAAAGTGGATCCGTTACCCGTAGCAACCAGAGGTTTTCTCAGAAACCATGATTGGCCGCTGTGGCCAGAAGCTTGGCTTTTCTTCAGCTTAGATCAGCAAAGTGGTATAAAAAGAAGGGGGCGGAGGGGATAGGCTATGAGCTAGATTCAGGTAGGGGAGCGCATAGTTACGGCGGCGCAGCGTATCGTATTTACGCTACGCCGCCGTAAGTTAGAGAGGCAAGTGCTGTATTCACAAAGCACTTGCCTTCTAAGTTACGGCGGCGTACCATAAATGGGGCCGGCGTAAGCGCGCGTAATTCAAATGTGGATGAGGGGGCGTGTTTTATGTTAATTCTTGGTGACCCGACGTGATTGACGTTTTTTACGAATGGCGCATGCGCCGTACGTGTACATATCACAGTGTGCATTGCTCCAAAGTACGCCGCAAGGACGTATTGGTTTCGACGTGAATTACATCCAGCCCTATTCGCGAACGACTTACGCAAACGACGTAAAAAAATTAAAATTTCGACGCGGGAACGACGGCCATACTTAACATTGCGTGCGCCACCTAATAGCAGGAGTAACCTTACGCCGAAAAAGCCTAACGTCAACGACGTAAAAAAATAGCGCTGGGCGTATGTAAATTTGTGAATCGGCGTATCTAGGTCATTTGCATATTCTACGCCGAAAACGACGGAAGCGCCACCTAGCGGCCAGCGTAAATATGCACCCTAAGATACGACGGTGTAAGAGACTTACGCCAGTCGCATCTTAGGCTAATGTCGGCGTATCTTGCTTTCTGAATACAGAAAAAAAAGATACGCCGGCGCAGCTTTGAATTTACGCGGCGTATCTATAGATACGCCGGCGTAATTCATTGCTGAATCTAGCCCTATATGTGCAAGAACTGTCAAATAATGTTTGTTCTGGCACAACCAAAAAGGAAATCAGGAACAGTGGATAATTGAGACGGGAAACTAGATAGGATCAATGAAGCAAACCCAACAGGGCAATGAATGGGTTGACCTTCCCCCTTACAGACGGGCTAACGACCACTGTTTTCAGAGCTTGAAGGGGGAGGGCGTGTTAGACTTTGATAGCCTATAGTTAGGCTAACAAGTGTAACAGCCATGCTTCCTTAACCCTATCCATGCCAGTGCTCTGGAACAACAGCATAGTACATTTATAATCTTAGAAGTCCTATAAGCAGTTTCAAGATTAGGTTGACAATCAATGAGACATTTGGATCTCTCTTACCTCCATATACGGAGCCGGCCTTTGATGACGAAGACCCCTTTTGCATCATCCTGGCCCGGACCTGTTCCTGCACGCGGGCGTTGCGCAGCTCTTGGTTCTCTTCGCGCATCTTGCGGTCCATTTGCGAGTCGGTAGGAAGCGCCAGCGAGGTGATCTGGAGGTTTGGCTGCAGGGCCGACATAAGGAAGTGAGCGTCTTGCATTTTCAAAGCCTTGAGGGTGGAAGTTCAATCTCCCACACTGTGCAGATTATATATTCCCAACGGAACGTTCACCTTTGCGCTCGTCCCCCAGACTAAATCCTTGTCCTATCTCGGAGTGGGCCTGCCTTGGCTCTGCTTCCTTAGCTGCTCCTAAGCCTACAAGGCGTTATTTGTATGCAGCAGACTGTTCCTGTCACTGGGCTGCTCTCCTAGCCTGCTCCTACGCCCCACCCTGCCATTACCTAAGTGCTCCTACCTGTCCCTGCCTTTATCTCTATACCACGCCTCTCTGACCTAATGCTCCTGTCCCTCAGCGTCTCTGTCCCTTCCTAGTCTCCCTGTCTGGGTATACACTGCTGTGTTCTATAGGAGAATGCCTGACGTTCACTTCCTACTTCTTGTAGACTCTTTCACACCTGTATATGTCAGTCCCACCTACTCCTACACCTTGTCTCCACACATCTCTCTACAAGCGCTCTTTCCTCCCAAGCCCGCCAGTGTTCTCTCATCTCCCTGACCTGCATTCTGCTGCTTTCTTTCACTCCTCACACCCTTCTTTTTTTTTCTCCTATACAAGAATGTTACGTCCCCCTCTCACTGTCAGCAAGGAATCTTCCTCCCTCTCTCTCTATTAGGGTCAGCCCCTCATTGAAAACACCACAGCAAGCCTTCAACACCTTAACCCAAAAGAGAACCCAACTGTTAGACCACTGCAATAGACAAGCTGTCATATAAACACATGGAACTTTTTTTTCCCCCCAAAACTTGTCTTTGTGGGTTAACCTTTTCCCTCCCATAGCCTTTTTTTGTTTGTTTTTTTTCACACATGCTAAAATGCAAATTTTTAAAGGAACATGCACTAATGCCGCGTACACACCATCACTTTATGTGATGAAAAAAACCGACGTTTTTAAAAATGTCACTTTAATTGACCGTGTGTGGGGGAAAACGACGTTTTATGTCTTGTAAAAAACGACCAAAAAAAATTGAAGCATGCTTCAATTTTATGTGTCGTTTTTCAAAACGTTGTTTTTTACTTCACAGAAATTGACCGTGTGTAGCAAAAAACGTCGTTTAAAAAGACGTTTTTACACCCGCGCATGCCCAGAAGCTAGTTATGAAGCGAGCTTCAATGGAAAAACGTGGTGGAACGTAACCTCGCTTTGCTAGAACATTGTGAGAAAAACGATGGTGTGTAGGCAACTTCGTCTTTGAAAATTGAAGTTTCAAAATGGTCATTTTTTACCTCACAGAAAATGTCGTTTTTTTTCATCACATAAAGTGATGGTGTGCATTTAGGCTCCATTCACACTAATGCTTTTTTTGATGCATTTTGCAGAAATGCAGGGAATTTTTATAACATGGTTTCCTATGGAACATGTTCACATCAATGCTTTTTTGTGCCTCTGCGCTTTTGGAAAGGGTCAGGGACTTTTTTCCCTGCAAAAAGCAGCGTTTTACATGCAATAGAATTCAATGGACCTGCATCCAAAACGCAAGTGCCGCGATTTTGCCGCGATTTTGCGTTTTTTTTAAACTGTTTATAGCTGGTTGTTAAAGGAAATGTAAAAAGATTAAAATTACTGGCTAAAAAACAAAAACGCAAATCGCTGTAAAATCGCGGTAAAAACGCACGTCAAAAAACGCAGCAAGCACTGCAAAAACGCTCAAAAGCAACATGCATAGGTGTGAATCGAGCCTTAAAACACCAAGGGGGTTATTTACAAAAGGCAAATCCACTTTGCAGTACAAGTACAAATTACAAGTGCAAAGTGGAAGTGCAGTCGCTGTAGATCCGAGGGGGACATGCAAGGAAAATAAAATACAGCATTTTAGCTTGCACATGATTGGATAATAAAATCGGCAGAGCTTCCCCTCATTTCAGATCTACCCCTCAGATTTACCGCGACTGCACTTCCAAGTGCACTTTCAGGCCAGGTTCAAACCTATGCGTATTGAATGCGCATTTCCCTGCATTCAATTTGCATAGCAGGAGAATGTGACTGTATGGAGCCGGTCCGGTGCGGTGTGCCGGAAAAACACGTGCCTTTTTTTGTGCGTTTTTATGTTCAATTTTAGCCCAAAATTCTTACAAACAAATTACGCCTGAATTTTGGCTTAATACGACCAACGTAAGTCTTCTACGCCGTCGTATCTTAGGTGCATATTTACGCTGGCCGCTAGGGGCACTTCCGTTGATTTACGCGTCGAATATGCAAATGAGCAAGACACGCTGATTCACAAACGTACTTGCGCCCGGCGCATTACTATACGCTGTTTACGTAAAGCGTACGGCCGGCGTAACTTTACCTCTCATAAAGCAGGGGTAAGTCATGTTAACGTATAGGACGTCGGAACACCCGTAGTTTACGTAAGTTTACGTAAGTCGTACGTGAATAAGGCTGTGCGTAAGTTACGTTTACGTCGTAGGCAGTGTTCGACGTATCTTAGGCATTCTAACCGACGTGATTTTGAGCATGCGCACTGGGATACGTCCACGGACGGCGCATGCGCCGT
The DNA here is from genome assembly GCF_905171775.1 of Rana temporaria. NCBI lineage: Eukaryota > Metazoa > Chordata > Amphibia > Anura > Ranidae > Rana > Rana temporaria. The sequence goes on along the minus strand of NC_053499.1, from coordinate 43,412,230 downwards.
TCGTTCGGCCCCTAATTTGCATGGGGTCACGGCTCATTGTAATACAACACGCCCACTGCCTTGATAATTTGAATTAGGCGGGCTTACGCCGGCCCATTTACGCTACGCCGCCGTAACTTAAGTTCTTTCTGAATACAGTACTCGCCTCTCTAAGTTACGGCGGCGTAGTGTATATGAGATGCGCTACGCCCGCCTAAAAATACGCCAGTCTTTCTGAGTCTGGCCCATAGTTTGCACTTGTAGTGCAAAGTGGATTTGCCTTTAGTATATAACCCCCCATATATTTTCTAAATTCTTAGGACCCATGTAATAGCTGTAAATATATATTTTCAGTAAAGAAAAAAAATATACATTCAAATTTTATTGAAGTGAGTTTATTTAGTGAACAAAAATAAAATCTCCACATTTTCTGTAAAATCTAAAAGATGAGTCAGGTTAACAGATACCAACTACACTATATTGCCAAAGGTATTGGGACACCTGCCTTTAGGGCACTTTCACACTGAGGCGCTTGGTGCGCTGGCGGTAAAGCGCCGCTATTTGTGGCGGCGTTTTACCGCCGCGTTTGCCATGATTTTCAGCCACTAGCGGGGAGATTTTAACCCCCCACTAGCGGCCTAAAAAGGGTTACACCTGCACACAAAACGCTGCTGCAGTGGCGGTTTGCAGGCGGTTTTAGCTGCATTTTACCATCGTGTTTGCTGCGATTTTCGGCCACTAGCGGGGAGATTTTGATCCCCGCTAATGGCCGAAAAAGGGTTAAACCTGCCCGCCAAACACAGCTGCAGTGGCGGTTTGTAGGCGGTACAGCCGTGCTGCCCCATTGATTCCAATGGGCATGGGCGCTATAGGTGCGGTATTTTTACCGCTCCTACCGTGCCTCAAACATTCATCTGGCAGGACTTTTTTTTACTGTCCTGCCAGCGCAATGCTCCAGTGTGAAAGCCCTTTCACACTGGATAGAAAGGAGCGGCTCTTTCAGGCGCTATTTTTAGCGCAATAGCGCCTGCAAAGCGCCTCAGTGTAAAAGCAGCCTAACACACATATAAACTTTAAAGTGGTTGTAAACCCACGAGGACAACAAAAATACCTGCAAGACTAATGCTGCATACAGACGATCGGACATTCCGACAACAAAACCGTGTTTTTTTTTCCGACGGAATGTTGGCTCAAACTTGTCTTGCATACACACGGTCGTACAAATGTTGTTGGAAATTCCGAACGTCAAGGGCGCGGTGACGTACAACACGTACGACGAGCCGAGAAATATTAAGTTCAATAGGCAGTGCGATTCTTCTGCTTGATTCCGAGCATGCGTGGAATTTTGTTACTTCGGAATCCTGTACACACTCCTAAACCTTGTGAACAGCCTTCCCAGAAGAGTTGAAGCTGTTATAGCTGCAAAGGGTGGGCCAGCTCAATATTGAACCCTACGGACTAAAGCCTCGTACACACGGTTGGACATCCAACAAACTTTCCCTTGGATTTTTGTCCGAAGTGATTTGTCCGGTCACACCCATAGCATATACATGCTCTGACTTTTCTGCAAACGTTTCTAAAACTTTCCCAACATCACGTGTCGTTTCTGCTCTTTTCTGCTCTTTATCGCCACCCTTTGGTTAACTTCTGCTATTGTTGGTTGATTTTAACATTGGTTCTGGGCATGCGTATTTGTACTTCGGACAAAAGTCCGATGGCTTGCTGTACACACGGTCGGACTAGGCACCATCGGACTTTTGTCCGTTTGCAGACCGAACTTTTTGTCCGACGAAACCCGAAAAAGTTGGTCCGATGGAGCGTACACACGGTCGGACAAATGTGAAAACTTGCAGATTTTGAAGTTTGTTGGACGAAAGTCCGACCGTGTGTACGGGCCTTAAGATTGGGATACCATTAAAGTTCATGTGCATGTAAAGGCAGGTGTCCTAATACTTTTGACAATATAGTGCATGTCAAGACTTAAAATTGTTTAAAATGGTAACAAACCATGATACCAAGAATTTTTCATAATTTACGCCCGTTGGGGCTCATTCACACTTCAGAGAACATTTGAGAAGTGGTAAGGAGGTGTTGTATCACTTCCTTGCTGACTGATTAGCTAATTCTGACACTTCCTACATACATGTAAAAATCAAAATTTTGTTGCTAGAAAATGACTTAGCACTCCCAAGCATTCTATATATTTTTTAGCAGAGGCCCTATAGAATAAAATGATGGGTGTTTTTTTTTTTATGTCACACGGTATTTGAGCAGAGGTTTTTCAAATGCATTTTTTTGGGAAAAAATACACTTTAATGAATTTTATTGCACACAATGTAAAATGAATAAATAGATGCCTAGCATGTCACGCTTTAAAATTGCATACGCCAATAGAATGGCGCCAAACTACAGTGCCTAAAATTCTCGGGGAGGGGGGGGGGTGGGGGGACTGACTGCCGCAAATTGAGAAGCAGGGGGAGGGGCCCTTTACAAAAAAAAAGAAGAAATAAAGAAAAATATATATAAAAAAATGGGGGTAGCCCTCCAGGGCCCTGGGGACCTCTGGGCCCTTTAATAAAAAGAAAAAAACAAATAAAATATATATATACTTTTTTTAAAAAAAGGTATATATATGTAGGTATATATATATATAAAAAGAAATTAAAAAAAAAGGGGCTTGCCATCCGGGACCTCTGACATTTATAAAAAAAAAGGGGGGGGGGGTTGCCATCCAGGGCCCTGGGGACCTCTGGGCCCTTTAATAAAAAAAATATATATATATATATATATATATATATATATATATATATATATATATATATATATATATATATATATAAAAAAAGAAAAAAAAAGAAATAAAATAATATAAAAAAAAAATTAAATTTGTTTAAACAAAAAAGGGGGATTGCCATCCGGGGCCCTGGGGACCTCTGGGCCCTTTAATAATAATAATAATAATAATAATAATATATATATAAAAAGAAATAAAAAATATATATATATAAAAAATTGGCCCTTTAATAAAAAATAAAATAAAAATATATTAAAAAAAAGAATATATTTTTTTATAAAAAATAAATAAAAAAAAGGGGGGGTTTCCGTCCGGGGCCATGGAGGGTTGCCATCCGGGCCCCTGGGGACCTCCGGGCCCCTTACAGGTGTACTGCCTGTACCCCCCTGATGGCGGCCCTGTATAGGACTGCATAATTATAGACACATTGGGGGACATGGGTCCATTCACACCAGAACACAGTTAACTAGAATGCATTGCATTAGTATGCCCATCCATTCATAGAAGTTAGAAAAAACTGCCCATCCTCCATTTATCAATCACTTTTCATTGATGGCAGCTATAGCACCGCTTCTATGAATGGAGGAGGGGGCAGATAGAATGGTCTTAGTTGGCACTCCTGGGGAGTGCCTCTGCCAGTTCCCGTGACTGTATTAACCCCCGCAGAACAAGAGATTACCACTGTGGGAGTGTTAGGGGTAAAGGAAAGAGGGGTTCACCTAGGACAGCAGCCACCAGCACAAGGGACACTTCTAAATAAATGTAAGTATTGCCCCTTGTGCTGATTTTTCTCTTTTGTTAACCAAACTTAAGCCGAACATAGATAATTCGAATCTCGGCCAGTTCAGCAGGTACCAGCCAAGATTCGATCTATCTCTGTGCAGGCTGATTGTACCCAAGTTGACCCATCGATCGATTTGGGTACAACCAGCATGTCAGAGTTGTATGTGACTACTGCCAGTGGCGACAGCCACTAGCAGTAATCATTGTGCTCTCCTGGCAGGGCTGGCTCCCAGCCGGGAGAACACAATAGCTTTGCAGGAGGAATTCCGTCTATGGGCGGCTTTTGACAAGCCATAGATTATGCGATTTTGTTACCTGCAATCACGAGTTGCAGCAAAGAAAATCGATCGATTCCCCCATCAACACGCTCAGTGTTGGTGGGGGAATCAATCTATTTTCTTTGCTGCAACTCGTGGTTGCAGGAAACAAGATCGCATAATCTGTATAGTTATTCATTTATCGAGCAACTTGAGTACCACCAGCCTATCTGATTTTTCATGCAATTATTGAGAGCGTCTATGGCTGCGAGCAATAATCACTGTGTGTTCTCCCGGCTGGGATGGCTCCCCCCAAACCCTCTCTTTGGGAGAACGGAATAGCTTGGTTGCAGGAAAGAAAGTCGCATAATCTATGACTTGTCTAAAGACGGTTCGAATTTGGGCCAAGTCCATACCTCCCAACTTTCTGAGATGGGAACAAGGGATACCTATTAGCAAAAGTATGCAGGCATAGGACACACACCTCTGTCACGCCCCCTTAAAGAAGAATTATACAAAAAAATATATTAATTAAACCCACAAGTGCTTTTTTTACCACTACTATTCCTTTATATAGGCTCTTGAAATTTACAAAAGCAGCAATTTAGAAATTAAATAAAAAGTTTAGCACCAGGAAACACTTTTTAAGAGATAAAAAGTACATCCTATATACAACTACAGTGGAACCTCGGATTGCGAGTAACGCGGTTAACGAGCGTTTCCCAATCCAAGCACTGTATTTAAAAAAATCCGAACTTGGTTTGCGAGTGTTGTCTCGCCAAACAAGCAGGATTCATGCCACAGCGGTGGGGGGGGGGGGGGGGTGCCGGAGCCGAACGGTGCAGATCGGAAATGCACGGAAAGGCCCGAGGACAGTTCGGCTGACCTTGGCAAACCTTGGAAAGGCTCGTGAACTAAGGGCCAGATTCACATAGAACTGCGGCGGCGTAACGCATCGTAGATACGTTACACCGCCGCAAGTTTTCATCGCAAGTGCCTGATTCTCAAAGCACTTGCATGAAAACTTACGCTGGCGGCCTCCGGCGTAAGCCTGCGTAATTCAAAGGGGCGTGTGCAATTTAAATTAAGCGCGCTCCCGCACCGGACCTACTGCGCATGCTCCGTTTTGAATTTCCCGCCGTGCTTTGCGCGAAGTGACGTAATTTTTTCGAACGGCGACGTGCGTAGCGTACTTTTGTATTCCCGGACGTCTTACGCAAGATCAAAAAAATTTCAAATTTCGACGCGGGAACGACGGCCATACTTTATACAGCACATACGTGTGCTGTGTAAAGTTAGGGCAGCAAAAACGACGACTAACTTTGCGACGGGAAACTAGACTAGCAGCGACGTAGCGAACGCGAAAAACCGTCGTGGATCGCCGTAACTACTAATTTGCATACCCCACGCTGGTTTACGACGCAAACTCCCCCCAGCGGCGGCCGAGGTATTGCATCCTAAGATCCGACAGTGTAATTCAATTACACCTGTCGGATCTTAGGGCTATCTATGCGTAACTGATTCTATGAATCAGTCGCATAGTTAGGAAGACCCTAAAACAGAGATACGACGGCGTATCAGGAGATACGCCGTCGTATCTCTTTTGTGAATCTGGGCCTTGGTTTGCGAGTGTTGTCTCGCTAAACGAGCAGGATTCAGGCCAAAGCGGTGTGGGCGGGGGGGTGGTGCCGGAGCCGAACGGAGCAGATCGGAAATGCACGGAAAGGCCCGAGGACAGTTCGGCTGACCTCAACAAACCTTGGAAAGGCTCGTGAACTGAGTCTTTCCGAGGTTTGCTGAACGGAGTTGTTTCCGAGGCTCTTCGGCTTCCCCCCCTCTCCGGTTCTGGCAGAAGCGGTATTGCATGCCATTGAAGTCAATGCAAAACAAATTATTCTCGTTTCCATTGACTTCATTGGGGAAACTCGCTTTGATATGTGAGTACTTTGGATTACAAGCATTCTCCTGGAACGGATTATGCTCGTAATCCAAGGTTCCACTGTATATAGATCAGTCCAAAACGAGGGACAAATGAGGAGGAATAAGGCACAGAGGGACTTTGTTCCAAATCAGGGACAGTCCCTCAAAATCAGGACAGTTGGGAGCTCTGCAATTCAGCAGGACCAAACGATATTTGAACCATGTATGGGCAGGCTGATTGTACCCAAGTTAATTTATCGATCAACTTGGGTACAACCAGCCTGTCAGATTTTTCATGCCATTATTGATAGTGGGTAGATTCAGGTAGGGGCGCGCACTGATACGGCGGCGCAGCGTATCGTCTTTACGCTACACCGCCGTAAATTACAGGAGCAAGCGCTGTATTCACGAAGCACTTGCTCCGTAATTTGCGGCGGCGTAGCGTAAAAGGGGCCGGCGTAAGCGCGCGTAATTCAAATGATCCAGTAGGGGGCGTGGATCATTTAAATTAGGGGCGTTCCCGCGCCGAACGTACTGCGCATGCGCCGTCCCTAAAATTTCCAGACGTGCATTGCGGTAAATGACGTCGCAAGGACGTCATTGGTTTCGACGTGAACGTAAATGGCGTCTAGCGTCATTCACGGACGACTTACGCAAACGACGCTGGAACGACGTCCATACTTAATATTGGCTGCGCCTCCTAATAGCAGGAGCAGCCTTAAGCCGAAAACGAGTTACGCAAATGACGTAAAAACTACCGCCGGGCGCACGTACGTTTGCGAATCGGCGTAAGTATGTAATTTGCATACTCTACGCTGACAACTACGGAAGCGCCACCTAGCGGCCAGCGTGAGAATGCACCCTAAGATACGACGGCGTAAGAGACTTATGCCAGTCGTATCTTCGGCTAATGTCGGCGTATCTAGCTTTCTGAATACAGAAAATAGATACGCCGGCGTAGCTTTGAATTTACGCAGCATATTTATGGATACGCCGGCGTAAATCGTTCCTGAATCTACCCCAGTGACTATAGAAGCTAGCAATAATTACTGTGATCTCCTGGCCGGGATGGCTCCCCCCGCCCCCCCTGCCGGGAAAACGAAATAACTTACCCCATGGTTTCAGGAAAGGAAAATCGCACCATCTATGGCTGTCTTAAGGCTTTAACTCAAACAGGAAATCATTATCCTTTTGTTTATAAACAAAACAATGTGATTACAATGTCATCACTGTGGTGGCAATCACGTTTCTTGATCACACGGCATTGTTGATAAACATGTCTATGTTAGTGTCTTGTCTTTGTTTATTATTATTACATTATATGTAATAGATTGTTCATTATTTATTATTATACTTTGCCTGCAAAACTTCATCCTATATAAATAGTTTCTTTCCTGACTATAAACACACAGAACACTCACATGCTAAATACTACAGGGAGGTGCCATAGGAATTTTTAGTAAAATATTATTCTAAATATTTCCTAATTTCTACTAATACTGTTTTTGAGGCCCCTGCTGTGTTGTGTGGGAATAGAAGAGCAGTAGTCATAACACTGATCTATAGGGTGGAAGACAAAGAAGCTGAACCCCCCCAAAGGTCAAGGTTTGCTCCGCTGTGTTCCTTGTGATAACACAAAAGCAGAAGATTCCCGGCCCCTCTTCTGACCAGAAACTCTTCTACTGGCAGTGAACTGGCTGAAATGCTGATGATTGTACAACTACAGAAACTGGCAGTACACGCGGTCGTTTTTCGGCAGGAAAAAAAACGAAATTTTTAAAAACGTCATTTAAAATCATCGTGTGTGGGCTTCACAACGTTTTTCGGCTTCTGAAAAAAAAATTCGAACATGCTGCATTTTTTAACCACTTAAGCCCCGGACCAATATGCTGGCTAAAGACCCAAGGTGTTTTTACAGTTCGGGACTGCGTCGCTTTAACAGACAATTGCGCGGTCGTGCGACGTGGCTCCCAAACAAAATTGGCGTCCTTTTTCCCCCACAAATAGAGCTTTATTTTGGTGGTATTTGATCACATCTGCGTTTTTTAGTTTTTGCGCTATAAACAAAAATAGAGCGACAATTTTGAAAAAAATGCAATATTTTTTACTTTTTGCTATAATAAATATCCCCCAAAAACATATATAATTTTTTTTTTCCTCCATTTAGGCCGATACGTATTCTTCTACCTATTTTTGGTAAAAAAAATCGCAATAATCGTTTATCGGTTGGTTTGCGCAAAATTTATAGCGTTTACAAAATAGGGGATAGTTTTATTGCATTTTATTTTTTTTATTTTTTTTACTACTAATGGCGGCGATCAGCGATTTTTTTCGTGACTGCAACATTATGGCGGACACTTCGGACAATTTTGACACATTTTTGGGACCATTGTCATTTTCACAGCAAAAAATGCATTTAAATTGCATTCTTTATTGTGAAAATGACAGTTGCAGTTTGGGAGTTAACCACAGGGAGCGCTGTAGGAGATAGGGTTCACTGTGTGAGTGTTTACAACTGTAGGGGGGTGTGGCTGTAGGTGTGACGTCATCGATCGTGTCTCCCCTATAAAGGGGATGACGCGATCGATACGCCGCCACAGTGAAGCACGGGGAAGCCGTGTTTACACATGGCTCTCCCCGTTCTTCAGCTCCGGGGACCGATCGCCGCACTCGAGCGGCGATCGGGTCCGCGGGACCCGCGGTCCCGGTCCCGGAGCTTCGGACCGGGTCGCGGGAGTGTGCCGCGGACAGCTGGGTACAAGTACAAGACGTATATATACGTGCTTGTGCCCAGCCGTGCCATTCTGCCGACGTATATGTGCAGGTGGCGGTCCTTAAGTGGTTAATGTCGTTTTTTAAAATGTCATTTTTCGGGTTGTAAAAAATGATCGTGTGTGGGTTAAAACGACATTTTAAACCCGCGCATGCCCAGAAGCGAGTTATGAGACGGGCGCGCTCGTTCAGGTAAAACTACCATTCATAATGGAGTAAGCACATTCATCACGCTGTAACAGACCAAAAATCGCAAATCGTCTTTTACTAACAAGGAATCAGCTAAAAGTAGCCCAAAGCGAATAGAACTTCCCCTTCAGAGTGTCGTCGCACGTGTTGTACGTCACCGCGCTTTGTTCATCATTTTTTAAAAACGATGGTGTGTGGGCAATGTCGTTTTTAATGATGAACTTTGTTTTTTGGACATGCTGAAAATGTCGTTTTTTTTTATGCCGAAAAACGACCGTGTGTACGCCGCATAGGAATGTGTAACTGTGACATCAGTTTATAATAGCACTTTGTACTGCAAAAATTATTCGGAACTTGTCACTTATTTATTGAAAAGAAACTCAAAAATAGCTGTAGGTACAGATCTCAGAATATTTATCCGGTGAAAAGATCCAGCCGATGGCAGATTGGGAAATGTGCTGCATTCATTACATAATATGTTTATTATGTAATGGAGGAATCCTAATATGCAACATAAATGATACATTATGCAAGCTCTTCTATACCTACTGAGTGACAGAGTAATACTTACTAATATATATCTTTGTCAACAGAATTGGAGGAACTGAATGACACAATAATTTGTCATAAAATCTTGTGAAAGAACACACTTAGCCAGATTCACATACCCAGCCCTAACTTTGCGGCAGCGTAGTGTATGGTGCTTACACTACGCCACCGTAAGTTAGCGAGACAAGTACATGATTCACAAAGTACTTGCCTGCTAAGTTACGACGGCGTAGCCTAAAGCGAGCGGGCGTAAGGGCGCCTAATTCAAAATAGGCTGAGGGGGCGTGTTCTATGTTAATTTGTGTTGACCTGACGTGAATGATGTTTTTTTGGAACGGCGCATGCGCCGTCCGCCTACATATCCCAGTGTGCATTGCGGCAAAGTACGCCGCACGGGCCTATTGGTTTCGACGTGGACGTAAATTACGTAAATCCCTATTCACGGACGACTTACGACGTAAAATTTTCGAATTTCGACACGGGAACGACGGCCATATTTAACATTACTATTCCAGCTATTTGATGGAATAACTTTAGGCCTGATAATGCGTTACGTAAACGGCGTATCTGTACTGCGTCGGCCGGGCGTACGTTCGTGAATAGGCGTATCTAGTGATTTACATATTCTACGCAGCCCGCAATGGAAGCGCCACCTAGCGGCCAGCCTAAATATTGCACCCTATGATAGGACGGCGCAAGCCGTCGTATCTTAGATAGGTTTAAGTGTATCTCTGTTTGAGAATACACTTAAACTTAGGTCGGCGCAGATTCCGAGTTAGGTCGGCGTATCTACTGATACGCCGGCCTAACTCTTACTGAATCTAGCTAACTCACTCTAGTGAGTAGGGATCTTATGCCTTGTACACACAACTGGTTTTCCCGTCGGAATTCCTCTCAAGCCTGCCTTGCATACACACCGTCACACAAAAGTCTGATGAACTTTTGACTGCCAAGAACGCGGTGATGTAAAAGACTACGACGAGCTGACAAAATTAAGTTCTATGGGCCAGATCCACAGCCAGCCGCGTAACTTAAAAATTCCCATTTAAGTTACACTGCCGGAAAATTTCTACCTAAGTGCCCGATCCACAAAGCACTTACCTAGAAATTTTCGGCTGTGTAACTTAAATCCGGCCGGCGCAAGGCGTTCCTATTCAAATGGGGCGAGTCTCATTTAAATTAGGCGCGCTCCCGCGCCGGCTGTACTGTGCATGCTCACGACGTCATTTTCCCGACGTGCATTGCGCGGTTTTACGTTACGCTGAGTTTTGTGAATCGTGCCGGGTAAAAAAAGTTGCGTCGGGAAAAAAAAAAGATACGGCGGGAAAAAAATAATAAAAAATAAATAAATAACAGTGTCGCGGGAAAGAAGGGTCTACTTTTACATGGTGTACTAACTTTACACTTTGTAAAAGCAGCCCTAATTTTGCGTTTGCAAACTAATACTTATGGAGAAAAAACGAAGCGTAAAAGCTTCGTGGATCTCCGTAAGTGCTAATTTGCATACCCGAGGCGGCATTTCGACTCGAAATGCCCCAGCGGCAGATGCGGTACTGCATCCTAAGATCCGGCAGTGTAAGTCCCTTACACATGTCGGATCTTCTGCCTATCTATTGGAAACTGATTCTGTGGATCAGTTCCAAAGATAGAAACAGGGATACGACTGCGTATCAGTAGATACGCTGGCATATCCCTTTTGAGGATCTGGCCCTATGCTTCCAAGCATGCATCTAATTGTTTCCGAGCATGCACGGTTTTTCCCATCGGAAAAGCTTACAGAGGAACGGTTTTCCAGCTAGAATTTTTTCCTGATGGGGAAAAAAGAGATCCTACTTTTTTCCGGCAGTTTTCCCGTCGGAAAAACTGCGAAGGAGCATACACACGGTGGGAATTCTCGGGCAAAAGCTCTCATCGCAGTGTCCTTTCAATCTTGTGCCGATTATGGAGATAGGCGAGGAGCGCCGATCATAAATAGGAGGATTTGGAAACTTCAGCTGGTTGGAGAACAATGAAAGAGCACTTTATTGGTGTATGACATAAGACATAACCAGTACATTTCCGGGCATTTCGTTTCATAGTTACATAGCAGGCGAGGTTGAAAAAAGACACAAGTCCATCAAGTCCAACCTATGTGTGTGATTATATGTCAGGGATTTGGGCTCCCTCTTTTTTTTATGGCTTTGGGCTCAGGGCTGTTGGCCATGGGGACTATAGACTGTCTCCTGTTCTGGAGTGTCTGTATCACCTGCAGTGGAACACTGATATCATATTAGGACATGGACTTCAGTCCGCATGACCAACAGAACTACTGTAGACCTACCCCCACAGGTGCCCCTGATATTAACTGGTTCTTTCCCAAACAGTACAGAGGCCACCAGTCACCCTAGCAACAGTCCATACAGTCCGGCTCCAGTAACCAGTCATGGGGTTGTCTTTTTAAGCTTTATTGCTGATAAACTTGAACAGAAAAGAAAGGTGCAGGGTGGTATGGGATACTCCAAGAACACTAAATTAGCATGCTTACTTCACTAGGCTAGGCTTCTCAGAACAGTCTTTATACCAATGACAAAGGGGAATGGCCAGAACTGAGACACTGTAAGAGCCATCTCAGTGAGAGCTACCACTGGCACTTAAAGCGGTTCTCCACCCTAAAGTGAAGTCCCGCTGATCGGAACCCTCCCCTCCCCTCCGGTGTCACATTTGACACCTTTCAGGGGGAGGGGGGTGCAGATACCTATCTAAAGACAGGTATTTTCACCCACTTCCGGCCCGCCATTCACGGGCAAAAGACGGGCATTGCGTCACATCCCGTCGCCCCCCCCCCGTTGTGTGCTGGGAACACTCGGCTCCCAGCACACAGCGGGAGCCAATGCGCCGTAGGGAACCGGGCAGTGAAGCCGCAGCGCTTCACTTCCTGGTTCCCTCAGCGTGGATGGAGGGGGGAGCAGCAGGGTGACGAGCGATCGCTCGTGCTCTGCTGCGGACGCCGCTGGACCCCAGGACAGGTAAGTGTCCTAATATTAAAAGTCAGCAGCTGCAGTATTTGTAGCTGCTGGCTTTTAATATTTTTTTTTGGCGGAACATCCGCTTTAAGCTGCCTATTTGACTCTCCCACCCCTATGTTCTGGAAACTTTCACAAAGCAGGGGGAAGCAGTCAAACCTGTAACCTGTGAGATCTAGAACAACCCAAAGAAATCAATAACTGCTCCAATGAGTGCAAAGGAGCCGAAAGCTACATTTGTCTGAAATCCTAGCAGCCAATCTAGCAGGGTGCTACACTACCAAAGAAGAAGTCCAAATACTCCAAAACACATTGACCATGTTTTATGTCAAGCACCAATAAAGTGATCATTGTTCTCCAACTGGCTGTTTACGCACATTGCTCCTAAAACTATCTCCACAATCAGTAGCTGATGTGGACACAGCCAGCAGTCTGCAAATCTTGGCATTAGCCACAAGGACTGGTGTGTCTGCATAGGCATTAGCTCCAGTTGCTGGCTTGTCCCACGCAACCCTACCAAAAAAAGCTAAAATATTTTACTTCTGGATCAGGAGAAACCAGACTATGGTGAGGGAAAGGAGGGGGCAGGGGGTGACAAATTCACAGTGCAGTGTAAACTCCTAGCCCATTTGTGGAATTTGTAAGGTACAGAGAGTGGAGCCTGGTGACTGGCCAGTGTAACTTTCGCGCAAAAGCACAGGCGTTACATTGTCAGAGAATGGATAAACGGGAAGGACTCCAAACTTGGAAGAAGTGGAGGAGATGATGGTGGGTGGAATGGCAGGAGACAACCCTAAACTGTCAGTGCTGACTAAAGCCTCGTACACACGATCAGACTTCCATCTGACTTTTCTGTGGATTTTGGTCCGAAGGCGCGTTGGCCGTGAAATTGGTATGCATACACATGGCAGAACATTTTCAGCCAACAAACACGAACATAGTGATGTAATAGACGTACTACGTGGTTTTTCTGCTCTTTAGCGCCACCCTGTAGGCAACTTCTGCTGATGTTGTCTTATGCTTAGCATTGGTTCTGAGTCGGGTTGTCCCGATACCGATACTAGTATCGATACCGAGCATTTGCCCGAGTACTTGTACTTGGGCAAATGCTCCGATGCTTCACCCGATACCTGTACAGTCAGGGAGGATCCGTGTTGCCTGGGGGAGTTACAAACACCGATCTCCCTGTATTTCTATAAAGCCTGACAGCTTCTCCCTGGACCCTCCCCCTTTTCAGCTGCTTTAGTGAAATCTATACGAACGATGCTTGTAAGTTGTAACTCCCCCCAGTCCCCCCTCCGTACTGCAGCTGTCCTTCTCCCTGTGCCCCTCAGTTCTGCTGCTCTCCCCGGCTCCTTCTTTTCTGAATGAACAGAGTCAGTGATCACTGACTCTGTCCATTCACATAACTGAAACATCGTAACCTGTATTTACGATGCTTCAGTTTATGAATGGAGTGGAGCTTCTGTCTCCTGTCCATTCATTTTCAGTGCAGCTGAGGCTGCTGAGAAAGAGACTGGGGAATCTGTGTCCTTAGTCCCTTTCTCTGTCTCAAAGGTAAGATGTCAGGGGTCTGTTAAGACCCCTGATATCACACCAAAGCTCCCCAACAGGGATAAAAAAAAAAAAAATTGCAATAAATTATAAAAGAAAAATGAATTGTAAAAAATAATAAAAATTAAAATAAAAAACACACTGGGCTAGATCTTTAGATCCGCGTAACCTATCTGATTTACGATCCGCCGCCGCAAGTTTTTGAGGCAAGTGCTTAATTCAGAAAGCACTTGCCTCTAAACTTGCGGCGGCGTATCGTAAATCCCCCGCTAGGGGGCGTGTACAATTTAAATCAGGCGCGTCCCCGCGCCGATCGAACAGCGCATGCGCAGTACGCGAATTTTCCCAGCGTGCATTGCTCCAAATGACGTCGCTAGGACGTCATTGGTTTCGGCGTGAATGTAAATTACGTCCATCCGTATTCGCGAACGACTTACGCAAACGACGCAAAAAATTTAAAATTCGACCCGGGAACGACGGCCATACTTAACATAGGATACGCCGCATATAACAGGGGTAACTATCCGCCGGAAAAAGCCGAACGCAAACGACGTAAAAAAAAAGCGCCGGGCGGTCGTTCGTTTCTGAATCGGCGGAACTCCTCATTTGCATATTCCTCGCGTACAAAAAACGAAACGCCACCTAGCGGCCGGCCTGGAATTGCAGCCTAAGATCCGACGGTGTAAGTCACTTACACCTGTCGGATCTTAGGGAGATCTATGCGGAACCTGATTCTATGAATCAGGCGCATAGATATGACGGACGGAACTCAGAGATACGACGGCGTATCAGGAGATACACCGTCGTATCTCTATCTGAATCTGGCCCACTGACACCATCCACTCCCCCCCTAAAAAAAAGAAATAGAAAGAATTGTAAAATAAAATAACAAAAAATTGTAAAAAATTAAAATTGTAAAAAAAAATACTGACACATGTGCCACTGTCACATGACATTAAAAAAAAGTATCGGTAATCAGTATCGGCGAGTGCTTGAAAAAAAGTATGGATACTTGTACTCAGTCTTAAAAAAAGTGGTATCGGGACAACCCTAGTTCTGAGCATGCGTGTTTGTAATTTGGATTTTAGTCCGATGGACTTGTGTACACACGATTGGATGATCCGATGTAACAAGTTTGTTGTCCGAAAGTTTGAGAGCATGCTCAGCGAACATTTGTCCGTAGAAATTCCGACAAAAATTGTCCAATGGAGCATACAGACGATCGGATTGTCCGATAAAACACGTCCGTCAGACCGTTGTTGTCGGAAAGTCCGATCGTGTGTGTGGGCCTTAAGGGGAAACACAGAGGTAAGTCTGCCCTAATATTCAAGAACAGTCTACCGTCAGCCTTGCTAAAGTTCCTCTTAATGGGTACCCTGTGTTCCAAATATGTACATCCTATACTTCTTTAGTCTGTATTGCTTTTGCTCCAAGCTGAGTTTTGCTAAATATGGTAGTTAAACAGACACACAAATATGCAGGTTTTCCCCCAGGCTCTATGCAGACTGTTTTGTACATCTACAATATGTAGACCGCCCCTTGAAAAACAAGAGAGTGTCACTCAATACAGATGAAAAAGAGAGACAATAGGTAAAGGAAGAGCTCCATTCTTTCCAATGAGGGGCATATGGCTGGCCAATGAAATAGTGAGCACAAGCTTTTAAAGCGGTAGCAAACTCTTTTTTCTAAATTGTACCTACAGGTAAGCCTATAATAAGGATTACTTGTAGGTACAGTGAATGGGCCAGATTCACAAATGAGATACAACGGCGTTTCTCCTGATACGCCGTCGTATCTCTGTTTCTATCTATGCGACTGATTCATAGAATCAGTTACGCATAGATAACCCTAAGATCCGACAGGTGTAATAGTTTTACACTGTCGGATCTTAGGATGCAGTACCGCGGCCGCCGCTGGGGGGAGTTTGCGTCATAAACCAGCGTCGGGTATGTAAATTAGGAGTTACGGCGGATCCACAACGGTTTTTCGCGTTCGCTACGTCGCCGCTAGTCTAGTTTCCCGTCGCAAAGTTAGTCGTTTTTTTTGCTGCCCTAACTTTAGTCAGCAAGCGTATTGCTGTCTAAAGTATGGCCGTCGTTCCCGTGTCAAAATTCAAAATTTAATGTCGTTTGCGTAAGCCGTCCGGGAATACGGAAATACGCTACGCGCGTCGCCGTTCAAAAAAATGATGTCACGGCGCGCAAAGCATGGCGGGAGTTAAGAAACGAAGCATGCGCAGTAGGTCCGGCGCGGGAGTGCGCCTAATTTAAATGGCACACGCCCATTTAAATTGGCCGCCTTGCACCGGAGGCCGCCGGTGTAGTTTTCATTGCGTGCTTGGTGAATCAGGCACTTGCGATGAAAAATTGCGGCGGTGTAACGTATCTAGGATACGTTACGCCGCCGCGATTCTACATGAATCTGGCCCAATATCTCCTAAACTTGCTGTGTTTGGGAGATATTCACACTGGATGCAGCCTGTGACATCACCTGCACATGTACTCTAAGGCCTCGTACACACGACCGTTTTCCTCGACAGAATCCATCAAGAAACTTGGTGGCAGAGCTTTTTTGCCGAGGAAAACGGTCGTGTGTATGTTTTTCATCGAGAAAACTGCCGAGGAACTCGACGAGAAAAAAAAGAGAACAAGTTCTCTTTTTCCTCGTCGGGAGTCTCAATTTCCTCGTCGTGTTCCTCTCGGGCTGGTTTTCGACGAGAAACACGTTCGTGTGTATACTAAGAAACCCGCGCATGCTCAGAATAAAGTATGAGACGGGAGCGCACCCTCTGTAAAAGTAGCGTTTGTAATGGAGATAACACATTCGTCACGCTGTAACAGACTGAAAAGTGCAAATCGTCTCTTACCAAACTTTTACTTAAAGTGGAGGTTCACCCAAAAACCTTTTTTTTTAACATTAGATTGAGGCTCATTTTGTCAAGGGGAATCGGGTGTTTTTTTTACAATCG
The DNA here is from genome assembly GCF_905171775.1 of Rana temporaria. Lineage (NCBI taxonomy): Eukaryota > Metazoa > Chordata > Amphibia > Anura > Ranidae > Rana > Rana temporaria. Next base: position 43,395,463 of record NC_053499.1, on the reverse strand, counting down.
AAGCCGTACTTACCGTTTTAGAGATGCATCTTCTCCGCCGCTTCCGGGTATGGGCTGCGGGGCTGGGCGTTCCTACTTGATTGACAGGCTTCCGATAGGCTTCCGACTGTCGCATACATCGCGTCACGATTTTCCAAAAGAAGCCGAGCGGCGGTGCGCAGGCGCCGTATAGAGCTGCACCGACGTTCGGCTTCTTTCGGCTACTCGTGACGCGATGTATGCGACCGTCGGAAGCCTGTCAATCAAATAGGAACGCCCAGTCCCGAAGACCATACCCGGAAGCAGCGGAGAAGATCGCTCTCTAAAACGGTAAGTACTGCTTCGATTTTAAAAAACTACCCGATTCCCCTTGACAAAATGAGCATCAATCTAATGTTAAAAAAAAAATTCGGGTGAACTCCCGCTTTAACACGCAGTAACATGAGATTAGCAAAAGCAGCCCCAAGGGTTGTGCCAGTGGAATCGAACTTCCCCTGCCGTCGTACGTGTTGTATGTCACCGCGTTTGAGAACGAGGAGATTTTGTCTTGACCGTGTGTACGCAAAGCAAGCTTGACAGGTTTCGCGACAAGCCTAACAAGGAACTCGTCGAGGAAAAAGATGTTTCATTTACGACGAGTTCCTCGGTCGTGTGTACGAGGCCTAAAAGTCCGGCATACTGTGCCTGATCTTCAGAGCTTCATACCAGAGCCGAGGGCTCCTGTGCACATGCGCGGGAATAATGTCATCGTGGTCCCAGCCTCTCACACTGCCAAATTTCACAAACCCGGAAGGAAGACCGGGAGAAGATGTAAGCCCTGTTAGCGGTGACGGCATGCTGCTGGAGGGCTTTGTTCCAAGGTTTGTATTGTATATTATAATATAACAGGCTGAGCACTGTTAATTATTTTATAGATCTTTCCAGTTATCACACCAAGCACATATAGCCAGATTCAGGTACAGTTACGATGGCGTATCAGTAGATACGCCGTCGTAACTCTGAATCCGCGCCGTTGTATATTTAAGCGTATGCTAAAAATGAGATACGCTTAAATATTACTAAGATACGACCGGCGTAAGTCTCCTACGCCGTCGTATCTTAGCTGTCTATTTACGCTGGCCGCTAGGGGCGTGTACGCTGATTTACGCATAGAATATGTAAATCAGCAAGATACGCCTATTCACGAACGTACGCACGGCCATCGCAGTAAAGATACTCCGTTTACGTAAGGCGTTTTCAGGCGTAAAGATAAACCACCAAAAAGATGGCGCAGCCAATGTTAAGTATTGACGTCGGACAGCCGTCAAATTTTTCACGTTTTACGTCGTTTGCGTAACTCGTCCGTGAATGGGGCTGCGCGTAAGTTACGTTCACGTCAAAAGCATTGACTTTTTGCGACGTGATTTGGAGCATGCGCACTGGGATACGTCCACGGACGGCACATGCGCCGTTCGTTCGAAGCGTCATTTACGTGAGGTCACGAATAATTTCCATAAAACACGCCCACCTCTTCCACATTTGAATTAGGCGGGCTTACGCCGGCCAATTTACGCTACACCGCCGCAACTTACGGAGCAAGTGCTTTGTGAATACTGCACTTGCCTCTCTAACTTGCGGCGGCGTAACGTAAATAACATACGTTACGCCTGCACAAAGGTAAGCCGCCATACGTGAATCTACCTAATAGTGTATTCTTCTGGACATGATATTGAAAGTCCTATAACAGTGAAGAATTGAATGTCACTAAATGGCGGACCATGGTCCAGACACAGACCAAGTGATATTCCTGTCCGAACTGCAGCTATACCACTTAGCAGCATCAGTGGACTCCTCTCCTGTGTATCCTCACCCACCTGCCACTAACTTTTCAAATTAACAATCAGGTGATGGGTTGTTAGGAATGCGAGGCAGTCCTAGCAACTAATGACTTGCTTGTCAACATTAATAGTTGGGCAGCTCCTGCCTTCTGTACAGACCTACTGTATCTCCTACCTACTGTGAAGGGAGGAGGGGACCTAAAATTAAGAGGGGGGTGCTGATTTAATTGAGGTCTGTGATGTGAGGAAGGGGGAGTTGTGATGTGAGGAGGGGGTGGAGCTGTGAAATGAGGGAGGGGGCTGTGATTGCAAGGGGGCCTGTGTTTTAAAGCGTGGCTGTGATGTAAGGGGAGGAGGCTGTGACATGAGGAGGGTATGGAACTGTGAGACGAAGGGGCTGTCTGTGATTACAAGGGAGGCTGTGATGTGAGGGGTGGGGGGCTGTGCTATAAGGAAGAAGCTGTAACGTAGGATGGCTGTGATGTGAGGAGGGGGTCTGTTATTGCAAGGGGGACTGTTATGTAGGGTGGGCTGTGATTGCAAAGGGGCCTGTGTTTTAAAGGGTGGCTGTGATGTAAGGGAGGAGGCTGTGACATGAGGAGAGTATGGAACTGCGAGGTGAGGGGATATCTGTGATTGCAAGGGGGGCTGTGATGTGATGTGGGGGGGGGGCTGTGGTATAAGGGGGAAGCTGTAAAGTAGGATGGCTGTAATGTGAGGGGTGACTGTGATTGCAAGGGGGACTGTGATGTGAGGGGGGGCTGTGATTGCAAGGGGGGCTGTGATTGCAAGGGGGGCTGTGATGTGATGTGGGGGGGGGGGGGCTGTGGTATAAGGGGAAAGCTGTAAAGTAGGATGGCTGTAATGTGAGGGGTGTCTGTGATTGCAAGGGGGGCTGTGATGTGGGGGGGGCTGTGGTATAAGGGGAAAGCTGTAAAGTAGGATGGCTGTAATGTGAGGGGAGTCTGTGATTGCAAGGGGGACTGTGATGTGAGGGGGGGGCTGTGATGTGAGGAGGGGGACCATGAATGCAAGGGAGACTGATGTAAGGCGGGGCGGTGATATACAAGGCCTCCAAGTATGCAAGTGGAAATCCCCTATATTATGCATAATATAGGGTATTTCCATTTGGTTGTAATTTTACTTTGAACTTTAACCTCCCAGTAAATCTGTAGTTAAAGGAAGGCAACATGTACAATATTGGGGGGGTATAGTGTTAACCAAAACTACAGAACAAAAAGATTTGGGATGCTTATTTTAGCCCGGTAGCTGGAGAAGCAAATATAACTCTGGGGTACATCCCAAGAGGAATTACCAACAAGAGGAAGGAGTTAAGCTAGCCATACAAATATCGATTTATTTAGTTCATCATGTCAATTATTCAGTGGACAATTTTCCAACAAGCTTCTTTGATAAAAGTCTATTGAGTAACATGGGCATCCGCTCCATAGGGCAAGGGGGGGCAACTGACCCCCCCTGGAAAATCGAGAAGGTGTGGAAGAGTCTAGCGTCCGCGGGCTGTCTGAGCGATCTCGGCCCGGATGTCACACAGGCACAGCGAGCAGAGTGAAGCCGCCTCCCCCTCTACCTTTATGTGTACACAGGGGGAGGGAACCTGCTGTGCCTATGCCATGCTGATGGCTGATCTGAGATACTGAATGGGATGGGGGGAGGGGGGTCCGTCTGTGCTGAATGGAGGGGTCTGTGCGGAATGGGGGGGTCTGTGCTGAAGGGGGGGTCCATCTGTGTTGAACGGAGGGTTCTGTGCAGAATGGGGGGGTCTGTGCTGAAGGGGGGTCCATCTGTGCTGAATGGAGGGGTCTGTGCTGAAGGGGGGTCTGTACATTCTCTAGGCTATATTTATATGGGCATGGAGTGAAGCTGAATTATCTCAAGAGCTATTTCACACTGCCAGCTGACCGCGTTATCGGTAAAGCGCCACTAAAAATCGGTGCTTTACCATCGTGTTAGCTGCGCTATTCGGCCACTAGCGGGGTGCTTTTAACCCCTGTTTAAGAAAGGGTTAAATGTGTGTATCACCGCTGTCGAAGCGCCCCCCTCTGAAAAAATTTCAGCGGATGCCCATGTTGAGTAATCAACTTTTGTGAAACAAAGCCGCGCTGGTAGGGCCGTACATTGCTCAAATTTCAGACGTGTCAATACAAATTGGCTGAAATTCATGCAAAGTATGGGCAGATTTTCTGATTCCACTATGTAGAGGTAAAGTTAGACCTCATTTACAATTCCGTGTCTAGTTCAGGAGATCTCACTTACAAAAATATTGATTAGTTAGACTGAGTCCAGAGCCAGGCAGCAGAAATGGTACAAGGTCTTATGCCTCGTATACACGACCATTTTTCTCGGCAGGAAAAAAAAAAAAGTTTTTCCCGACGTGATTCCTCTCCAGCCTGACTTGCATACACACGTTCATGCAAAAAAACGTCCGACTAAAGTGCGGTGACGTACAACACCTACGAAGGGACTATAAAGGGGAAGTTCCATTCAGATGGCGCCACCCTTTGGGCTGCTTTTGGGCTGCATACTTGATTCTGAGAATGTGCGTTTTTTTCCCCTCGGAAAAGCATACACACGACCGTTTTTAGCGACGAGAAAAAAACTGATGGGAAACGCGACTTTTTTTGCGGGCAGTTTTTTCGTCAAGAAAACTGCTAGGGAGCATACACACGACCGGTTTTCATGACCAATATAAAAAATGGCAGTTTTCTCGTGTGTACAAGCCATTAGGGGTAAAACATATTAGGAGTAAGGATGAGCTTGGGTGTGTTGGGATCCCAGTCTGAACCCACCCAAGAGGTCCTGCCAGGTAGCTGTCACTGTACCGGGCCAATGGTAAGCAGCCAAGGCATTCCCACCCTGAAGCTGCATGTACACAAAAAGCATATATACATGCAGGTGCAGGGAGGGAATGCCTTGGCTGCATATGATTGGCTCAGTACAGTGACAGCTTCTTGGCGGGCTTGTCAGTGGGTTTAGTCTAGGATCCCAACATGTCTGAGCTCATTCCTAACTGGGAGAGACTTGAGGAACTCAATATGGTCAGTCCTTGAGAAACAAAGAATCCGTGGACATTGATTGAAAACAGGCTCAGGGCTTAAGAAGTTTAAGTGTCACTAAACCCAGGAGCCTGCATTCACTATATCTAGTCTCCTATAGTACACAGAACAGGGAAATACAATTATTTTAGTAAATATAAACAACTAAATACTTTTTCTCATCAGCAGTATATAGCAGTCTTCTAACTTCTATCAGCAGAGCTTTCATTCTCCTCTGTCTGTCCTATGAGGCTGCAGGACTCCTCCTGACCCTCTGTCTTGGAAGTGCTGATTGGCCCTTTTCTGATCACATGCACCCTCCCAGAAAAAAAAAAAAAACCTCTAGCATTACACACCCAACTGAGCATGTGCAGATTGCCTCCCAGGCTCTGTACTATCAGGAAATGGATTGGTGACTGTGAAGGAATGGGAAGGATTAGAGAAGACAGGATCAAACAGCCTTTCTACACACTGCGCAGGATTAATCCCTTAGGTTCCACAGTGAGTATAAGGCCTCATGCAGGGGAGGGCTGGCAGCCTTAGGCCTGGGGGGCAAGTCCAGTCAAGTGGCCTATAGAGCGTGGAAAAGTGATGGATTGAGAAAAACAGTCCAAGATTTTTCATGATCACAAGAGTCTGCACAGAGCCTCCCCTTACATCAGAGTCTGCACAGAGCCTCCCCTTACATCAGAGTCTGCACAGAGCCTCCCCTTACATCAGAGTCTGCACAGAGCCTCCCCTTACATCAGAGTCCGCACAGAGGCCCCCCTTACATCAGAGTCTGCACAGAGGCCCCCCTTACACCAGAGTCCGCACAGAGGCCCCCCTTACATCAGAGTCCGCACAGAGGCCCCCCCTTACATCAGATTCCGCACAGAGGCCCCCTCTTACATCAGAGTCCGCACAGATGCCCCCCTTACATCAGAGTCTGCACAGAGCCTCCCCTTACATCAGAGTCCGCACAGAGCCTTCTCTTAGATCAGAGTCCGCACAGAGCCTCCCCTTACATCAGGGTCCGCACAGAGCCCCCCCTTACATCAGAGTCCGCACAGAGCCTTCCCTAACATCAGAGTCCGCACAGACCCCATATACATCAGATCTGATGTAAGGGGTGTTCTGGGAAACTTGATTTAAGGGTTCATGCTGTGGACTATTGTGTAAATAGGGTCTCTGCTCACCAAAGCCTGCCCCCCATCCCCTTTAACAAAGTCCACAGAGCACCCCTTTTTATACACTGGGAGGCAGGAGAGACTAGAGAGGGTGAGCTTTCCAGGATGGAGGCTGAGATGCAAGCAGGCTGTCTGATGCTTTTTTGGGTTCAAACTTCCTGTCCAGTGCCTACAAATGCCGGGGAGTGTGGGCAGGGCAGACTCAGAAGGAGGAGTACCAGATGAGCTCTATCTCTCCTCGTGTCTGTGCAGAGAGAGAAGGGGATGTTAGCGCTGGTGTGCGCTGAGGCTGAGCTATGTGTGAGACGAGACATAGCTCAGCTCTGCAGCCATCTACCTCGGAGCTGACACAGGCACGGCTGCACAGTGGGAGGTGAGCAGCGGCCGTGACCTGTGTTAACAGAGTTCCAGCAGGCATATTCCTGCTCTGCAAAAACAACATTTGGTAGTGGCGGCCAGTGGCTGTGCATAGTGTCACCAGCCCGGGGGGAGATTTCCACCCTGCCCCCCCTGCCAGCCCTCCCCTGGCATGCACACTGGACGTTTTTTGACGTTTTTACAGCAGGTGATTTTGGCTGTAGACGTTTTTTTTTCTACATGCATTAAACTCCCCATCATGTTATCCTATGTGTCCATGCACACATAGGCTGTTATCAGCAGTTTTGGGCAGTGGCATTTTTGAGCAGTAAAAAAATCCAGTGGGTTCTGAGAGACGTTTTTCAGCTGTAACGTTGATAAACGTGGCTCACCAGCGTTTTTGGAAGTTTTTGATCCATTAAAAAAAAGAACGCTAAAAATTGCTAACGCAAAAAAAGCTAATAAACGCTAAAAAACGCTATTGAAAAAACATTGAAAAACTCGCTGCAAAGCTACTGGCGTTTTTATCATTTTAACGTCCAGTGTGCATGAGGCCTAACAAGCATGCTTTACTGCATATACAGACTGATTTATGTATTTTATTGGGAGTTTTTGTGACAGACCAACACAAAGTGGCACATAATTGTGAAGGAAAATGATAAATGGTTTTCAACAATGTTTATAAATAAATATCTGAAAAGTATGGCGTGCATTTGTATTCAGCCCCCCTGAGTCAATACTTTGTAGAACCTCCTTTCACTGCAGGTACAGATGTAAGTCTTTTTGGGGATGTCTCTACTAGCTTTGCACATCTAGAGAGAGACATTTTTGCCCATTCTTCTTTGCAAAATAGCTCAAGCTCTGTCAGCTTGGATGGAGATTGTCTGTGAACAGCAATTTTCAAGTCTTGCCACAGAGTCTCAATTGGATTTAGATCTGAACTTTGACTGGGCCATTCTAACACATGAATATGCTTTGATCGGAACCATTCCATTGTAGCTCTGGCTGTATGTTTAGGGTCCTTGTCCTGCTGGAAGGTGAACCTCTGACCCAGTTTCAAGTCTTTTGCAGACTCTAAAGCTCTGTACACACGATCGGTTTGTCCGATGAAAACAGATCGATAGACTGTTTTCATCGGATAAACCGATCGTGTGTGGGTCCCATCGGTTTGTTTTCCATCAGTGAAAAAAAAATAGAACATGTTTTAAATGTTTCCTATGGATCAAAAACCAATAGAAAAAAAACGATCGTCTGTGTGGAAGTCCATCGGTCAAAAATCCACGCATTCTCAGAATCAAGTTGACGCATGCTCGGAAGCATTGAACTTCATTTTTCTCAGCACGTCTAGTGTTTTACGTCACCACGTTTTTGGCACGGTCGGATTTTTGACTGATGGTGTGTAGGCAAGACTGATAAAAGTCAGCTTCATTGGATATCCATCAAAAAAATCCATCGGATTAGATTCCATCAGATATCCGATCGTGTGTACAAGGCTTAACAGGTTTTCTTCTAAGATTTCCCTGTATTTGGCTCCATCCATCTTCCCATCAACTCTGACCAGCTTTCCTGTCCCTGCTGAAGAAAAGCATCCCCACAAAAGGATGCTGCCACCACCATGTTTCACAGTCGGGATTGAGTGTTCACGGGGATGTGCAGTGTTAGTTTTCTGCCACACATAGCTTTTTTCCTTGAAGACCAAAAAGTAAAATTTTGGTCTCATCTGACCAGAGAACCTTCTTCCACATGTTTGCTGTGTCCCCCACATGGCTTTTCGCAAACTGCAAACAGAAATGTTGATGGCTTTCTTTCAACAATGGCTTTCTTCTTGTCACTCTTTTATAAAGGCCAGATTTGTGGAGTACACTACTAATAGTTGTTCTGTGTACAGATTCTCCCACCTGAGCTGTGGCTCTCTGCAGCTCCTCCAGAGTCACCATGGGCCTCTTGGCTGTTTCTCTGATTAATGCTCTCCTTGCCTGGCCTGTCAGTTTAGGTGGACGGCCATGTCTTGGTAGGTTTCCAGTTGTACCATACTCTTTCCATTTTCAGATGATGGATTGAACAGTGCTTCGTGAGATATTTAAACCTTGGGATATTTTTTTATAACCCAACCCTGCTTTAAACTTCTCCACAACTTTATCCCTGACCTGTCTGGTGTGTTCCTTGGCCTTTGTGATGCTGTTTGTTCACTAAGGTTCTCCAACAAACCTCTGAGGGCTTCACAGAACAGCTGTATTTATACTGAGATTAAATTACACACAAGTGGACTCTATTTACTAATTCTGTGACTTCTGTATGCAATTGGTTCCAGTAGATTTTAGTTAGAGGTATCAGAGTAAAGGGGGACGAATACAAATGCACGCAGCATTTTTTAGATATTTACAAAAAAATTTTTAAAACCATTTATCATTTTTCTTCCACTTTACAATTATGTGCCACTTTGTGTTGGTCTATCACATACAATCCCAATAAAATAAATTTATGTTTTTGGTTGTAACCTGACAAAATGTGGAAAATTTCAAAGGGTATGAATACTTTTTTAAGGCACTGTATGTTCACATTCCTATTCTTGTGTTATTGTATAAGGCATCTTCTATACAGTGACTGCACTTGACTCATCTGCAGACATCATCCTTTAAGTTTCATTGAGAGGCATATCATGTATACACACGTATTTGAGTCTGAAGGCTGACCATAATAAAGTGAAAAAAAGAATTCATACCCCGTAAAATTTTCCACATTTTCCACAAAAATGTCAGCCCTAAAACTGTAGAACAGGGGTCTCAAAGTAGCGGCCCGGGGGCCATTTTTGGCCCGCGGACCGGTAATAAATGGCCCGCAGGCAGGGCGGGTGCCGCAGAAGTGTAGATCGAGGTGCATGAAGAGTAGCGCAGGAAGCGTCTGTCAGAGGTTCACTTGTCTCTCATGTCACCTGCTACTCCCCGGCGGCCCCTCCTCTCTTCCATCCCAATTTGCTTGTGACATCATCTGGAAAGGACGAGAAGAGAGGGGGGGCCGTCGGGGAGTAGCAGCGTGACATGAGACAAGTGAACTTATGACAGACGCTTCCTGCACTGCTCTGCATCTGAAGAAAACAACAAGTAAACGCTGACCTTGTGCCCTGATGTGCTCTCATGTGCCCTGATGTGCTCTCATGTGCCCCATGTACCCTGATGTGCCATGTGCCCCATGTACCCTGATGTGCCCCATGTACCCTGATGTGCCTCATGTACCCTGATGTGCTGGGCTCTGTACATCAGGGTACCCTGTGCCCTGATGTGTCATGTGCCCTGTACTGATGTGCTGTGCCTGATGTGCTCTCATGTGCCCTGATATGCCCCATGTGCCCTGATTGTGGCCCATGTACCCTGATGTGTGCCATGTAGCCTGATTTGCTGGGCTTTGTACCCTGATGTGCTGTTTCATGTGCCCTGTACCCTGATGTGCCATGTGCCCTGATGTGGCCTGTTGTGCTGTACCCTGATGTGCCATGTGCCTTGTCCTGTCCTGATGTGCCGTGCACTGTATCCTGATGTGGCCTGTTGTCCTGTACCCCTATGTGCTGTGCTCTGTACCCTGTTGTGCTGTGCCCTGATGTGCTGTGACCTGTGCCCTGATGTGCTGTGCCCTGATTTGCTGGGCTCTGTGCCTTGATGTGCTGTACCCTGATGTGCCCTGTACCCTAATGTGCTGTGCCCTGATGTGCTGGGCTCTGAGCCTTGATGTGCTGTGCCATGATGGTGAGTGGTCAGAGTGTAGTGGTCTGTCGGCAGTGTAGTGGTCTGTCGGCAGTGTGCAGTGGTCCGTGTGTAGTGGTCCGTGTACAGTGCAGTGGTCAGGGATAATAATGCGTTTGCTGACACCAATACTAGGGGTTAATAATGCATCTGCTGACACCAGTGCTGGGGGTTAATAATGTGTCCGCTGACACCAGTGCTGGGGGTTAATAATACGTTCGCTGACACAGTACTGTTTTTGAAGTTTGAAAGTTTGCATGCGGCCCCCCATGGGATATGAAAACTTGTCTTGCGGCCCTCAGGTAATTTGAGTTTGAGACCCCTGATGTAGAATGTTTAAAAATATATTTTTTTTTTTCTAGTCAGATAAACTTGAAATATTGTGTATTGATATTGTGCAAGCCTTTAATCCAGCCAGCAGGCAGAGCTCTAGTCTCCTTCTAACATATGAAGTATTGTGTCAGCTTTGTTGAAAGTAGCCCATTGGCAAAACTCAATGAATCATCCCAGCAGTGACTCATCTTTTATCATAGTTATGATAAGTGATCGTCATACACCTTGAATTTCGGCTGATTCAGGCATTTACGATGCAATTTGATCTAAGGCGTCCTAATGGGAAATACCCAGATCAGCTAAAGTCGATTCTCAAACAAGGCCTGTATCTAACTAGCTACATTAGCCTGCAGCGGAATAGCCACCCATTCTTGCTGGTAGTCATTGTGTATGGCCAGTTAAAGCAAGATTAGTCTGATGTGCTGTCTCTTTAGTTAACCCACTGTGCTCTTGGAATCCTTAGTCATGTATTATATGTTTATTTGTAACACAAAGGAGATAAAGATACATAATATATGCATAGTTGCCAACTGTCCCGTATTACACAGGACATTCCTGGTATTTAGACCTTTGTGCCAGTCTTACTATACCCCGGGAGATGTCCCAGGAAATCAGCGTTTTCCTGATTTTTTGCCGCTGCCGCTAGAGGTCCGTGGCCGACACTGGTGAATTGTCTCCGCCGGATGCCATTTTACAGAAGACCAGCTAACGTGAGGAAGAAACAAGAGGCGGAACCCAGGCTTGGCCTCTTGGTTCTTCCCTTCAGCCTCCATGAGCTGGTCTTCTGTAAATGGTGTGGAGACCAAATCACCAGTGACATTGCAACTGGAGGACGGCTGATGTAAGGAGGGACTCTGCTGGGGACACCTGATGTAAGGAGAACTCCGCTAGGGACACCTGATGTAAGGAGGGACTCTGCTGGGGACACCTGATGTAAGTAGGGACTCTGCTGGGGACACCTGATGTAAAGAGGTACTCTACTGGGGGCATCTGATGTAAAGAGGGACTCTGCTGGGGACACCTGATGTAAGAAGGGACTCTGCTGGGGACACCTGATGTAAGGAGAGACTCTGCTGGGGACACCTGATGTAAGAAGGGACTCTACTGGGAATGTCTGATGTAAGGAGGGACTCTACTGGGGAACCTGATGTAAGGAGGCACTCTGCTGGGAACATCTGTTGTAAGGAGGGACTCTGCTGGGAATGCCTGGTGTAAGGAGGGACTCTGCTGGGGACGCCTAATGTAAGGAGGGACTCTGCTGGGGACATCTGATGTAAGGAGGGACTCTACTGGGCACACCTAATATAAGGAGGGACTCTGCTGGGAATGCCTGGTGTAAGGAGGGACCTACTGGGGGTGGCACCTGATGTAAGAAGGGACTCTGCTGTGAAAGCCTGGTGTAAGGAGGGACTCTGCTGGGGACACCTGATGTAAGGAGCGACTCTGCTGAGGACACCCAATGTAAGGAGGGAATTTTCCTGGGGACACCTAATGTAAGGAGGGACTCTGCTGGGGACACCTGATGTAAGGAGGGACTCTGCTGGGGACACCTAATGTAAAGAGGGAATCTGCTGGGGACACCTGATGTAAGGAGGGACTCTGCTGTGAATGCCTGGTGTAAGGAGGGACTCTGCTGGGGACACCTGATGTAAGGATGGACTCTGCTGAGGACACCCAATGTAAGGAGGGAATTTTCCTGGGGACACCTAATGTAAGGAGGGACTCTGCTGGGGACAACTAATGTAAGGAGGGACTCTGCTGGGGACAACTAATGTAAGGAGGGACTCTGCTGGGGACACCTGATGTAAGGAGGGACTCTGTTGGGGACACCTGTTGTAAGGAGGGACTCTACTGGGGGCACCTGATGGCATCTGGTGGCAGGCAACTTTGCAAGTGACACACTTAGGACTCCCACTGATTCTGCATTATGGTGCATTGAACAATTTAATTGTATATAGAATGAAGACGCCGGCCGGAGAGGAGGGGGGGCGAGGAGCGGAGCCCCGGCCGGCGCATCGCTGGAGCCGTGGAGCAGGTAAGTGTCTGTTTATTAAAAGCCAGCAGCTACACTTTTTGTTGCTGCTGACTTTTAATAAACTTAAAAAATGGGTGGAAAACCCCTTTAACCCCAAACATTATTTTGGGGAGGAAGATAAAAGGAGGAAGTTGCAATTTTTTATGTCACATATTTTTGTGTGCACTAAAATTTATTAAACTACATTTTTCCAAAACAATTGTGTATGAAAAACAGTTGCACAAATACCACAACATAAAAAATTGCAACACCCACCATTTTATTCTCTAGGGCCTCTGCAAAAAAAATGTATATAATGTTTGAGGGTTCTCAGTAATTTGCTAGTAAAATAAATGTAGATTTTTACATATACAGTACGTGAGAAGTGTCTGAATTAACCTGGGAGTCAAAGTTGCTGACCCAGCAACTGCAATGGAATGTATCCCTACAATAGAGGCTGCATGTCAAACCTGAGAACAGGTCTGAGAACTCTGCTGCAGATCTAATGATAAGATGGTCCTAATACATTTGCCAGGTAAAGAAAACAAATCTTGACTACATAATTATCCTTTTTCCTTTTTTTTAATAACATTGCTGCTAGGACCTGTCCCCGGGACTCTCTAGTCACAAGACCTGAACAACTGGTCTGTGCATTGTTGGTGTTTTCTTTAGACGCTCAGAAGTGGCTACGCGGAAATTCCACCAGAAACGCACAAGAGCTCCATTAACCCCTCTCTAAACCATAATCAGAAATAGCATGGAGGAATCATAGAAATAAAAGCTTTCCCTCTGAACGCCATCGATTTCTTTAACCACTTGACCTCTGGAAGGTTTTACCCCCTTTATGACCAAGGCATTTTTTTGCTAGTCAGCACGGTGCTACTTGCAATTGCGCAAAACACTTTACACAAATAAAATTTATGGACCAGATTCACAAAAGAATTACGCTGGCGTATCTATTGATACGCCGCGTAATTTTAAATTTCCTGCGTCGTATCTTTGTTTTGTATCCACAAAACAAGATACGACTGCATCTGGGATCGATCCGACAGGCGTACGTCTTAGTACGCCGTCGGATCGTAGATGCATTTTTTCCGCTGGCCGCTAGGTGGCGTTTCCGTCGAATTCCGCGTTGAGTATGCAAATTAGCTAGTTACGGCGATCCGGCCGGCACATTTTTTTACGTCGTTTGCGTTCGGCTTTTTCCGGCGTATAGTTACCCCTGCTATTATGAGGCGTACTCAATGTTAAGTATGGCCGTCGTTCCCGAGTCGAATTTTGAATTTTTTACGTCGTTTGCGTAAGTCGTTCACGAATACGGCTGTACGTTATTTACGTTCACGTCAAATCCAATACGTCCTTGCGACGTAATTTGGAGCAATGCACACTGGGATATTTTACGGACGGCGCATGCGCCGTTCACAAAAAAGGTAAAAAACGCGGGGTCAAGTCAAATTTAAATAAAACACGCCCCCAACATCCCTATTTGAATTGCGCGGCCTTACGCCGCAACACAAACGTTACGCCGCCGTAAATAAGGGCGCAAGTTCTTTCAGAATACAGAACTTGCACCCAAAGTTACAGCGGCGTAACGTATCGGGGATACGTTACGCCAGCAGAAGGATCCGCTGATCTTTCTGAATCTGGCCCTATATATTTATATATTTGCACACAAATATAATTTTGGTGTTTGGTGGTATTTGATTAGCACTGGGTTTTTAATTTTTCTTACATAAACGAAAAAAAGTCTTACAATTTTCAAAAAAAAACAAAAACAAATTTTCTACTTCCTGTTAAAAAAGATATCCAATAAAATCGAATTTCTTTATAAATTTAGGCCAAAATGTATTTTGATAAATGTCTTTGGTTAAAACCAAACTGTGTTTTAGGGACACTACACTATTGGGGACACTAGTACAGTGGAACCTTGGATTACATAATCTGTTCCAGGAAAATGCTTGTAATCCAAAGCACTCGCAAATTTAAAGCGAGTTTCCCCATAGAAGTTAATGGAAACAAAGATAGTTTGTTCCACATTGACTTCTATGGCATGCAATACCGCATGTGGCCAGAGGTGGGGGGGCGCCGGAGAGCCTCGAAAATGCTCGGAAACGTCCGGAAACAGAGTATTTCCGAGTGTTTCTGAGTATATCGGCTCCGAACCATTCTGAGTGTTACCCCCGCGCGGTAGCTTGAATTCTGCTCGTTTTGCAAGACAACACTCGCAAACCGAGTCAGGATTTAAAAAAAAAAAGTTTCTCATCTTGCTCTCGGCACAGATGTTAAAGTAGAGCTACACCCAAAAGGGGAAGCTTTGCTTGCTTGTTCCCCCCCCCTCCACTGCCATATTTGGCACCTTTCGGGGGGGGTACATGTTTTTGAAAGGTGCCCGTCCCCATTTCCGTGTGACTCCCAGAAGTTAGGCTCCTGTCCTCCCTAGGGTTGCCACCTTTTCTTCAAGACAAACCTGAACACTTTAGTGGCCGGGGACACCTTTGGCCACAGCGAAAAGTGGGTGTGGTCAAATTACTCTTGCTGACATCATCGCCCTGCCCCCCCCCCCCAGTGATGCCGAACTTGCCCCCAGACAGCCGCCCACAGGTCCTACAAGGCAACAGATTTGTGTGTGACTATCTTGGTTACTTGGGGAGCCACTGCTCAGTCTGAATAATGTTTCCGGGTTTCAGTCCGCCAGAAACCTGGACACATGCTTAAAGCGGAGGTTCACCCAAAAAACAAGTATATAACATTACATTCTGTATACCTCAAACATGTACAGTATGCTATTTGTTTGTTTTTTGGGGGTGTACATACGGTATTATCGCTATTTTTCACCTGGCTTTCGGGTACTAGCTCCTGCGGGAGTAGGCGTTCCTATGCAGTGGCGCAATGTCCTCTGGGACTTCGCCCAGATGATTGACGTGCCTGACAAAAAAAAAACCCTCCCCGACGGGTAAGGTGCGTCACGAATTTCTGAAACTAGCCGAACTGCGAGTCAGCTCTATAAGGCGCCTGCGCACCGACTAGGAGCCTGTAGAGCTGACTGCACAGGCGCCGTATAGAGCTGACTCGCAGTTCGGCTAGTTATGGAAACTTGTGACGCGCCTTATCCGCCGGGGGGAAGTTTTTGTCAGGCACGTCAATCATCTGGGCGAAGTCCCAGAGGACATTGCGCCACTGCATAGGAATGCCTACTCCCGCGGGAGTGTGTACCTGGAAGCCAGGTAAAAAATAGCGATAATACCGTATGTACACCCCCAAAAAACAAACAGCATACTGTACATGTTTGAGGTATACAGAATGGGCCAGATTCTCAAAGGGCTTACGACTGCGCAACGCCATTTGCGCCGTCGTAAGTCCTAATCTGGCCCGGCGTATCTATGCGACTGATTCTTAGAATCAGTTACGCATAGATATCCATTAGATCTGACAGGCGTAAGGCTCTTACGCTGTCAGATCTTAGATGCATTTTTTTTCCCGCCGCTAGGTGTCGCCGACGTAGTTTTCCCCGTCGTCTATGCAAATTTGCTATTTACGCGAGATTCCCGAATGTACGGGCGGTCGACGCAGTGAATTTACAACGTTTCCGTAGCATTTGCGACGCGTAAAGTTGCCCCTGCTATATGAGGGGCAACCAATGTTACTTATGGCCGTCGTTCACTCGTCGAAATTTTAAAAAGTACGTCGTTTGCGTAAGTCGTCAGTGAATGGCGCTGGACGCCATTTACGTTAACGTCGAAACCAATGACGTCCTTGCGACGTCATTTAGCGCAATGCACGTCGGGAAATTTTAGGGACGGCGCATGCGCAGTACGATCGGTGCGGGAACGCGCCTAATTTAAATGATCCACGCCCCCTACCTGGATCATTTGAATTAGGCGGGCTTGCGCTGGAGAATTTACGCTATGCCGCCGCAACTTTACAGGCAAGTGCTTTGTGAATCAAGCACTTGCCCGTAAAACTTGCGGCCGCGTAACGTAAACGAGATACGTTACGGCCGCATACGTTACGGCCGCATCTACGAGAATCTGGCCCAATGTATTTTTTGGGTGAACCTCCGCTTTAAAACCCAGACTGTCCAGGTGAATCCCAGACAGGTGGCAACCCTAGTCCTCCCCTCACTGGGCCATTTACAAAGTGTGCATGCACAGTAGGGAATCCTTACAAGGAATAGCGGCGGCGGCAGTAGCACCCGAGAGCCGATTGAAAAATCGGCTGGGGATGCCAACATCGTGGGATCCCTGGACAAGTGAGTGGACAAGTGAGTAGCTGCTGACTTTACTTTTTTTTTTGGGGGGGGGGGGGGGGACTCCGGTTTAAGAAAGAGAGAGCAGACTTGATTCCCCTATTCACCCTAAACAGTGTGGATGGTCGAGTCTGCAATTCAGGATATGTATTCTGACAGCCAACACATGCGGCTGTCGGAATACCAGAACTGTGCCCACATCTGATTGTATGTAGGTAATAATTTTCCACTTGGCTCCAAGCCAGGCGGTGTAGCAATTGTGCAACACCCGCCATCCACGGAACAAAATTTGATTACAACAGGTTCCATTTATAATTAAAAGATTACTATTTTATGACGAGGCCCTTTAAAGATAGTTATACAGTATGTGAGATAATGGTCGGTATAATGGAGACTTAGGTCCAGATTCACGTAGAATCGCCCTACGCTGCGGCGGCGTAACGTATTACATTTACGTTACACCGCCGCAAGTTTTTAGCATAAGTGCTTGATTCACAAAGCACTTGCCTGTAAACTTGCGAAGGCGTAGCGTAAATCCGCCCCGCGCAAGCCCGCCTAATTCAAATGGGGCGGGGACCATTTAAATTAGGCGCGTTCCCGCGCCGAACGTACTGCACATGCTCCGCCCCTAAAATTTCCCAACGTGCATTGCGCTAAATGACGTCGCAAGGACGTCATTGGTTTCGACGTTAACGTAAATGGCATCCAGCGCCATTCACGGACGACTTACGCAAACGACGTGAAATTTCAAATTTCGACGCGGGAACGACGGCCATACTTAACATTGGCTAGACCACCTAGAGGGCAGCTTTAGTTTTACGCGGCGTATCTCTACAGAAACAACGTAAATTTACAGCGACGGGCAAAGCGGACGTTCGTGAATCGGCGTAACTAGTCATTTGCATATTCTACGCCGACCGCAATGGAATCGCCACCTAGCGGCCGGCCTAGAATTGCAGCCTAAGATCCGACGGTGTAAGTCACTTACACCTGTCGGATCTTAGGGCTATCTATGCGTAACTGATTCTATGAATCAGGCGCATAGATACGACAATCGTATCTCAGAGATACGACGGTGTATCAGGAGATACGCCGTCGTATCTCTTTTGTGAATCTGGCCCTTTATCGTGGTGAATCGGCACACCATCACAAATAGCACATGGAACCTCATTTTACTGTAACAATATTGTGAATGGGGCCTAAGACAAAACTGAACTGTTTATTTCACAAGGCCAACCTGAGGTGAAAAACAAATCTAATAGATTGATGATCTTGTTATATAAGGAATATGGCCATAGCTCTTTGTCATCATAAAACAACAGGAACTCTGTAAGCCTGTGTTGTGCATGCCATTACTACTACACTATATCATGCCAATGGCGAGCCTTTGAAACGCTGTTTGTCTTATACAAGATCGCTGTTGATTCAGCAACAATGTAAATAGCTTCTTTAGCAAACACACTAGTATTGGCAAAAGGTTTAGCGCCTTTTGTCATTTCCCAAATGACTTTTAAATGGAATTTCAAAACCAAAAATCTGTTTAATAGAAGCCTGTTGACTTTTCACAGTGCAGAGAAACATATTGCAGACTAAGCTGCATACCTTCATTATAATGAACAAAAGGAAAAGGAGCTTTCCGTTTTAACCAGCCAAAATTAATTCAGATGCATCAACCGCATGCAATGTTATAGTTGTCTTTATTAACCACTTAAGACCCGGACCAAAATGCAGCTAAAGGACCCGGCCAGGTTTTGCGATTCGGCACTGCGTCGCTTTAACAGACAATTGCGCGGTCGTGCGACGTGGCTCCCAAACAAAATTGGCGTCCTTTTTTTCCCACAAATAGAGCTTTCTTTTGGTGGTATTTAATCACCTCTGCGTTTTTTATTTTTTGCGCTATAAACAAAAATATAGAGACAATTTTGAAAAAAATGCAATATTTTTTACTTTTTGCTATAACAAATATCCCCCAAAAATATATAAAAAAACATTTTTTTTCCTCAGTTTAGGCCGATACGTATTCTTCTACCTATTTTTGGTAAAAAAAAAACGCAAGAAGCGTTTATCGGTTGGTTTGCGCAAAATTTATAGCGTTTACAATATAGGGGATAGTTTTATTGCATTTTTATAAAAAAATTTTTTTTTTACTACTAATGGCGGCGATCAGCAATTCCTTTTCGTGACTGTGACATTATGGCGGACACTTCGGACAATTTTTACACATTTTTGGGGCCATTGTCATTTTCACAGCAAAAAATGCATTTAAAATGAATTGTTTTCTGTGAAAATTACAATTGCAGTTTGGGAGTTAACCACAGGGGGTGCTGATGGGGTTATGTGTGACCTGAAGTGTGTTTACAACTGTAGGGGGTTTTGGCTGTAGGTGTGATGTCATCGATTGTGTCCCCCTATAAAAGGGATCACACGATCGATAACGCCGCCACAGCTCCGTTCTTCAGCTCCGGGGACCGATCGCGGGACTCCAGCGGCGATCGGGTCCGCGAGTCACGCGGTCCTGGTCACAAAGCTTCGGGCCGGGGCGCGTGCCCGCGACCCACGGCTGGGTACTAGCACAGGACGTACCTGTACGTGCATGTGCCCAGCCGTGCCATTCTGCCGATGTATATGTGCAGGAGGCGGTCCTTAAGTGGTTAAGAAAGCAGCCACAACTGGATAAAAAAGCCTGCCACCTGCTAGTATGCTATTGCAAAGTACCCTTGCTCTCTTTGTGGAAGCACAGGTCTCTCTGCAGAGGTCCAGCACGCTCCCTGCTGAATCAGACCTATAGATATGCAATCAGCAAAGCACACACTTCTTGCTGATTGGGGGGGGGGGGTCAAGCTCCGAGTCAAAGGGGGTGTGTCTGATCTTTGGGGAGACCACTGCTTCCACACAAATAGAAAAGGTTTCTTCCCTGCAGCATGCTGGCAGGGGTCAGGCTTTTCTATTCAGTCTGTGGCTGCTTTCTAAAGAAACCAAGCTGTTGGATTTTGAATAACTTATGTTTTTATGCACCTGCAATGTATTTAGCTGCTTTAAATTGAAAGTCCAATTGGGCTTGAGAGCCTTTTCACTCATGGGGGGTTATTTACTAAAGGCAAATCCACTTTGCACTACAAGTGCACTTGAAATTGCACTGAAAGTGCACTTGGAAGTGCAGTCGCTGTAAATCTGAAATGAGGGGAAGCTCTGCTGATTTTATTATCCAATTATGTGCAAGCTAAAATGCTGTTTTCCTTGCATGTCCCCCTCAGATCTATAGCGACTGCACTTCCAAGTGTACTTTCAGTGCAATTTCAAGTGCACTTTGCACATGTAGTGCAGGGTGGGTTTGCCTTTAGTAAATACCCCCATTGTGTCTTGTATTTCGTCATGTCAACATGCATTGCTTTAAGGCAGACCAATTTTTTAAATAACCCACTATACTGTAGACAAAAATGGACAAAAAAAACACACATGCAGCTTATTTTAACGCAATACATCACAATGCACGGTAGTGTGTTATTGTGTGTTGTGGTATGCTGCATTGCTTTAGTGTGTTGACAGTGCCGATCCTGACCTCCCTGGGGCCCTAAGCAAAATTACATGTCACATTAAAGTTGAGAAGCAGGGGGGAGGGGGGGGGGCACTGCCGACAGTGACACAACACATTAACCACTTCCATACCAGGCACTTACGCACCTTCCCGCCCAAGCCAATTTTCAGCTTTCAGCACTGTCGCACTTTGAATGGCAATTGCGCGGTCGTGCGACGTGGCTCCAAAACAAAATTGGCGTCCTTTTTTCCCCACAAATAGAGCTTTCTTTTGGTGGTATTTGATCACCTCTGCGATTTTTTTTTTTTTGCGCAACAACTAAAAAAAGACTGAAAATTTTGAAAAAAAATACGTTTTTATTTTTTTCTGTTAATTTTTTTGTAAATAAGTAAGTTTTCTCTTTCAATTACGGGCACTGATATGGCGGCACTGATGGGCACAGATGAGGTAGTAATGACGGGCACAGATGAGGTGGCACTGATTGGCGGCGCTGGTATGCGGCACTAATGGGCACACATAGGCGGCACTGATGGGCACACATAAGCGCCACTGATGGGCACACATAGATGGCACTGATGGGCACACATAGGCGGCACTGATGGGCACTCATGGGCAGCACTGATGGGCACTCATGGGCGGCACTGGGCACTCATAGGCAGCACAGATGGGCACTCATGGGTGGCACTTATGGATGGCACTGATGGATACTTATGGGTGACACAGATGGTCACTGATAGGTGGGCACTGGGCATGGATGGGCACTGTGGGGTGGCACTGATGGACACTGTGGGGTGGCACTGATGGACACTGTGGGGCAGCACTGATCTACCCATGTTGCTAGTCAGTGCCCATTTGTGGGCACTGATTGTCATCTTTTTTTTTTTAAAAGCTTTTTTTTTTTTTTTTTTAAGACTTTTTTTTCAATGCTTTTTTTTTTATTTGCCCTTCCCTGGTGGTCCAGTGTGGCGATCCGAGGGGGGGCTGCGCTGATAAACAATCAGCGCGAACCACCCCTGTCAGGAGAGCCGCCGATCGGCTCTCCTATACTCGCGTCTGTCAGACGCGAGTGAGGAAGAGCCATCAACGGCTCTTCCTGTTTTCATCGTCTCCGCCGGAGGCTCTTTACCGAGATCGGAGATGCAGGGTGTCAGACTGACACCCCGCATCACTGATCGCCGCTCTGCGCGCCCCCACGGGCGTGCGCGGCATGAAATCCTGCAGGACCTCCAGGGACGTCCAGTCAGGATTTCAAAACCACTTCCCGGACGTAAATCGGCCATAGGCCGGGCGGGAAGTGTTCTGCTGTCGGAAATGACATCTTACAATAAAGTGAGAAGCAGGGGGTGCTGACTTCTTACCTCTTCTCCCATACAGCCAGCGAGTTGAGAAGCGGGGTGAGGGGCCGAAAATGACTTCTCACCAGGAGGGAGTAATTTTGGGGGCCCTCCGCAGCTTTGTGGGGCCCTAAGCGGCTTGCATAGTGAGCCTATGGGGTGGATCGGCCCTGTGTGTTCAGATGGCAAAATTACGTAAACGCATGTAACACACCTTGGGTTAACATGCTCTCTGTATCGTAAACTGTGCTTCAGCCCTTAAAGGGACTCTGACGTATAAGAAAAAATGCAGGTAGAGGTCCCTTCCTCAACATGCAGCAGCTCCTGTTACCTTGCTTGTAGAACAGGTACAACTATTTAGGGTAGTGTTAAAACTTGCATCTATCATTTGCCCCTACACATTCCTATTCTCCTATTACTGGCCAGTAGGAATATGTAGGAGGAAGGAAGGTTATTATATCTTTTCACCTGGTTGCCGTGTGTGGCGGCAACCAGGTGAGGAGTACAAAGACAAGTGTGCCTTGCCTACAGTCAAGCATGGTGGTGGGAGTGTCATGGTCTGGGGCTGCATGAGTGCTGCCGGCACTGGGGAGCTACAGTTCAAAGTGTAATTTCTTCAGTGTTGTCACATTAAAAGATATAATAAAGTACTTACAAAAATGTGAGGGGTGTACTCACTTTTGTGAGATACTGTGTGTGTGTATATATATATATATATATATATATATATATATGCAGTATATGCATAGGCGTCCGCTCCATAGGGCAAAGGGGGGCAATTGACCCCCCCTGGAAAAATCAAGAAGGGCCAGATCCAGGGCCGGATATCACACAGTGAAGCCGCCTCCCCCACCTGCTGTGCCTGTGCTGCGCTGATGGCTGATCTGAGGTACTGAATGGGATGGGGGAGGGGGGTCTGTCTGTGCTCAAGGGGGGGTTTGTGCTGAATGGGGGGTCCATCTGTGCTGAAGAGGGGGTCTGTACTGAAGGGGGGTATGTGCTGAAGGGGGGGTCTGTGTGGAATGGGGGGTCTGTGCTGAATGGAGGGGTCTGTGCAGAATGGGGGGTCCATCTGTGCTGAATGGAGGGGTCCATCTGTGCTGAGGGGGGGTCTGTACATTCTCTAGGTATAGTTATATGGGCATGGAGCGAAGCTGAATTATCTGAAGAGCTATTTCACACTGCCAGCTGGCCACATTATCGGTAAAGCGCCGCTAATAAGTGGCGCTTTACCATCGTTTTAGCTGCGCTATTCGGCCGCTAGCGGGGCGCTTTTAACCCCCGCTAGCATTTGAAGAAAGGGTAAAATGTGACTGTGTATCGCCGCTGCTGAGGGGCCCCCCCCTGAAAAAATTTCAGCGGATGCCCATGAGTATATTAGTATGTTAGTACTGTCCAGCAGTTTGTGGAGGGTATTTATAAAAACCAACACTGTGAAGAAGCAGTCACATTTCCCCATTCCATTCTATGCCGTGTAATGTTTCTCAGCAAGGTTTGGCCTTTGAATGCCTTTGGATTTCCAGTTAAACAAAAAAAACCTTTCCCCTCAGAACCGTTTAGCCCCCATAATTGTATAAAGGATATTTCAGATTTGGACAGACGAATTGCTTGGCCTTGTGTCCCTCATTGTAAGCTCTTTTAGTGACCTAATGAAGGCATTCACCATTCACCTCATGTTCTCTGAAAGCTTGCCCTTATGACCGGTTACCAGGTCATGTTTTAAATGACAATGATAAGTTAATTACAGTCTCATCCAATAAAAGCTAGTTTGATCAGCACACAGGGCAAACACAGGTGCAAAAGCCCAAAGGCTATAGAAGTGGAAGTATCCCTGAGTGCATGTTCCACCCTCATGAAAGGATATTGTAATCGTTATCTCTTCGCAAACATGTTCCATTGTTCTACAGGGCTCCAAATCCCAGTATACTGTGCAGTATGTAGGCCCTAAAGTGTATCTAAATCCAAAAACAAAAATCTAATTTATTGCAGCCTACCAGTCCTTAGATGTGGTGGCTGCATTAGTTTGAAATTTTCAAGCTTTTTTAGTGTTTCAGTGTGAATGTGCAGTGCTGTGTGCTTCACTGCATTTTTATAATACATTGCAGTGCTTGCTTTTTTAAATTTTGTTGTCTTTTATTTAATGCTACACAATGCACTGGGTCGTGATTGGGTTACAGAATAGGGATGAGCCGAACAACCCCCCGTTCGGTTTGCACCAGAACCTTCGAACGGACTGAACGTTCGCGCGAACATTTAGAACCCCATTGACGTCTATGGGACTCGAACGTTCGAATTCAAAATTGCTCATTTTAAAGCCTAATATTCAAGTTATTGTCGATGGAAAAAAAGTTTTAAAACTTTTTTTCCATTGATACATGTTCCCTCGGGCAAGATCCGGGTTCTCAAAGACGTTTTCACAGGCATACTATAGACACCCAGCAGGTACAATATTTAAAGGAATTTTTCATTTTCTTTTTATTTAAGCATCATTAAAATCACTGCTCCTGAATCAAGAGCAGTGATTTTAATGATGCTTAAATTAAAAATAAAAATAAATGAAAAATTCCTTTAAATATTGTACCTGCTGGGTGTCTATAGTATGCCTGTGAAGTGGAACGTGTTTAGAACTGTCCCTGCACAAAATGAGATTACTATAGGAAAAAAGTAATTTAAAACTGCTTGCAGCTTTACTGTAATGTCTGGTCCCTGCAATATGGATGAAAATCATTGTGAAAAATAACACAGACACAGACAGTACACACACCACGTAGCTTTAGGTGCACACTGCAGAGCACACGGCCACGGCCAGTACACACCACGTAGCTTTAGGTGCACACTGCAGAGCACACGGCCAGTACACACCACGTAGCTTTAGGTGCAAACTACAGAGGACACAGGCAATAAACCACGTAAGAATACTGCAGCTAGCACAATCACCTGCCTGCCAGTAAATTAGGAAGAACTGATCTAGCTAAACTATAGAGTGTATAAATATATGTACAACACCTGGGATGTATATATATCTTCTACACACTGTAACATTAACTGACTAGCCTGCCTGCCTGCTCTATCTACCTGCAAAAAATGACACTCTCTCTGTCCTCTCTTAACCACCGCATAACACTACACAAAGCCGACCTGCAGGCGGCCTTTTATAGTGTGGGTCGTGTACTAAATCCCCTGAGCCATAATTGGCCAAAGCCCCCCTGGCTCATAGTGCATGCTTGGCCAATCATCAGCCAGCGATGCCGCAGTGAATTATGGTCTGTGAAACGTAACTCGAATTTGACCCGAACGGCCCAAAACGTTCGTAATTCGACGAACGATCGAACATACGATGTTCGAGTCGAACCTGAGTTCGACTCGAATACGAAGCTCATCCCTATTACAGAACACTTTTCAGTGCACTCTGTCCTCTATCTAGTGTCAGATACATTTGTAATATTAAATACATGAATGCTGAGTAATGTGTAACGCTTCCAGTTAACTATTCAAATATTTAAATAAAGTTGGGCTTTAATGTCTGAAGGTTTTTTACCTTCATGTATTCTATGCATGACGATAAAAAACCTTCTGTGTGCAGAAATGGCTGTGTATGTAAGCGAGTGCTGCAGCAACCACCAGCTCAAATTGAGGAAAATCAGAGCGAGATAAAGCCACCAGCATACCACAGATCTTCAAAATGGGTCCTGAAGCATTGTTTTGAAGCCTCCTAGGACCCCTTTGTCAAGCATGTGTGGTCACATGCTTGATGGAGGGGTCCTGCAAGGCTCCAAAAGGTTGTGTAGCGCCTGGCTATTTTCAGGGCCGGTGCTATTTGAAATTTAGAGGGAAGTTCAGAGAAATAGTTGGCTCTGAACTAGTTTGATTGTTTAAATTTGGGTCTCTGCTCTAGCTTGGCTGTACTGTGGGCTATCCTTTTGTCCGGGGACTCCCGTCACCCCCGGACAGCAGGTGGCAGCAGTGGGGTCAAGTGTGTCTGAGTGTCACTCCTCAGCAGCCAGTCAGGGGTTGGGCCACCTCGCTGTGCATGTTGGTGAGGGGTATTTAGGGGGCAGACACCATTTCCACAAGGTTCTTCCTCGTGTGGCACCCACCATTGGGGTAGCCATTCCACGACACCCCCTCATATGGCCCTCCTGGCCAGGGTGTGCGTGGGTAGCAGTGTTCCTGGTTCTGGTACCATGTTGGCCCGGAGCAATTGATCTGCTGTACGGATACAGTGATCGACTGGGTCCCCAAACTGAAGGGGGTCCCGAGCTGTCCATCCTATTGGAGGAAGCTGACCGATGAGGAGTCTGTCTGAAGGATACCAAGCACGAGGCTGGTGTTCCAGGAGGTGCCTGTCCATTCATCGGGGGACAACCTGGGATCTGACAGGCTGGACGTTAGTCGCCTCTCAGTTGCTTATTTTACCGAAACTACTTGAAGGAGATCCGGGTGCTGAATCTACTGAAAGAGGATTCCGGACCATAATTGTCTCCAAATCTTTAGGAGGGTCTGTGGCAGAGACCTGATCCTAAGTTCGAGTGACACTCTGGCTGCCAGGCTGGTGAGAGAGGCCTATCCAGATGCACTATACCCACTCTGGCTAGAGTGGCGATGTAAAGTTGTCATTGGAAGCAGGACTGTTTCCCTATCCAGTTACACCTGAATTTGCCATTTCCTTTTCTCCTATCTCTTCACTCAATTTTACTATTATCGTTTTTACCTGGCTAATAAAAGCACAGAAAGACACCTGTCGTGTGGACATTCCCTTTATTGCAGCTCTCATCAAGTACCCTGGATGGCGGAGATACAGAGGTAACGTGCCACCCAAAACAAACCAGCAGCTCCTTTGGGGGTAGTGCTACAGTTGCTTCTCTTATAATGATGTGATCCCTTATTAAAGCTTTGGACCCATTTTGGAGATCCGTGGTTTGCTGGTGACATTCTCAAACTCTGTCGGGTTGCTTTAAAAATAATCAAGTATTTTTTTCCAAAAAAGTACACACAAAATAAATTACCTGGCAGGGGGCCAGATTCAGAAAGGTCAGCGGATCTTTAGATCCGCGTAACCTATCTGATTTACGTTACGCCACCGCAAGTTTTTGAGGCAAGTGCTTTATTCAGAAAGCACTTGCCTCTAAAGTTGCGGCGGCGGGGGAGCTGCGGTGGCTCAACGCGATTGGCACTGCGCTGACAAGCCATTCACCTCTGCAGCTAGGGGTTCGGATCCCGGTCTCGGCTACATGTGAATTGAGTTTGGTGTTCTCAGCCCGGCTCCCGGTGGGTGTGCTATGCGAGGTAAGCCTGCACTTAGTACGCCCACCCCCCTCCCACAAAAACCACCACAATTACACGCACTCAAAATTGGGTTAACATGCACGCACTTTGACCACGCGGTCTCTAAAGAGAGGCGAAGGACTAACGGGGCTGGTTGAGCGGGCTAGGTCCTCTCACTCCCTTATAGGGAGTCCCTCTGCCCCGTTGGGCTTCAAAGCGGAGCAGGTAGGGCGGGTTATGTGGGAGGACCCCCTCACACACCCGCCATTGCCACCCGGGGCATGGAGAAAGGTGGCAGATTGCCTCTAGGGGAGGCCTGCCTACTCCCAACTCCTGCAGTCCGGCTCCTCTCTCAAATACACGCACAAAAATACACTTTAAAAAAAAATAAAGTATCGTGAATCCCCCAGCGGAATTCAAATTCCGCGGCTAGGGGGCGTGTAACATTTAAATCAGGCGCGTCCCTGCACCGATCAAACTGCGCATGCGCCGTCCATAAAATTTCCCAGCGTGCATTGCTCTAAATGACGTCGCTAGGACGTCATTGGTTTCGACGTGAACGTAAATTACGTCCATCCGTATTCGCGAACGACTTATGCAAACGACGTAAAAAATTAAAAACTCGGCGCGGGAACGACGGCCATACTTAACATAGGATACCCCTCACATAGCAGGGGTAACTATACGCCGGAAAAAGCCAAACACAAACAGCGTAAAAAAAATGCGCCGGGCGGTCGTTCGTTTCTGAGCAGCGGAAATCCTCATTTGCATATTCGTAGCATAAAAAAAACGAAACGCCACCTAGCGACCGGTCTGGAATTGCAGCCTAAGATCCGACGGTGTAAGTCACTTACACCTGTCGGATCTTAGGCCCCGTACACACGATAGAATCCATCCGCAGATAAATCCCAGCAAATGGGTTTCTGCGGATAGATCCTATGGTGTGTACACGGCAGCGGATCTGTTTCCGCGGAGAAATCTCCTCTGGGATGGATTCCAGCAGATCGGATATTTGCTGACATGCACAACAAATCCATCTGCTGGAATCCATTCCAACGGATGGATCCGCTCGTCTGTACAGACTCACCGGATCCATCCGTCCAAAGGGATTCCCCGCACGCGTCGTAATGATTTGACGCATGCGTGGAATTCCTTATATGACAGCGTCGCGCCCGTCGCCGCGTCATAATCGCGGCGACGGCGCGACACGTCATCGCCAGAGGATTTCCGCGCGGATTTCAATGCGATGGTGTGTACACTCCATCGCATAGAAATCTGCGGAAATCTTTGAGAGGATTTATCCGTGGAAACGGTCCGCTGGACCGTATCCGCGGATAAATTCTCTCGTGTGTATGGGGCCTTAGGGATATCTATGCGGAACCTCATTCTATGAATCAGGCGCATAGATACGACCAACGGAACTCAGAGATACGATGGCGTATCAGGATATACGCCGTCGTATCTCTATCTGAATCTGCCCCAGGGGGTTTAAATCTTCCCTACTCTATCCAAAAGCAAAATAAATTCGGCTATGCATACACTTTAAATTGTGTAGTAAAAAAACAACAAAAAAGTTGAAAAAAACTTATGTAAACAGAAAACTGTATTGCAGATTATAAAATACTAATAGATGTTGAAGCAGCACTTGAGGCCGAAAGCTTTCTTTTATGTTTTGCCAGTGACATGTGCGCAGAGTTTTACAGATGTGTACAGAAGTAATTTTATCCTTTTCTTTTTTTTTTAATACATGCATTTAGTTTTCCAAGCAGCTTACTCTTGGATTTAATATCATTTTAATGTGTTACAATGTTTTTCTAAATTCATGGCTGATTTAGAAGATTAGTGCACTTCGAAGGCTTGTTCACACTGGCTGAGTTACCCTGCATTTGGCAGACGGAGCACACCCTGCTGCATTGCAGGCTTGGGGCACCTTGACAAAATATGCAATGCTCAGCATTTTTTTTATGTAACTTATTATTTTAAAATACAGCATGTTTGAAAAAAAGTGTAGCTCCACAATAACAGGCTCAGCAAAGTTCGAATGAGAAGTCAAAAGGAGCCTGACAGAGAAAACTGTCAGCTGAGCAGTGGCTGCAGCCAATCACCTGCGGTCTCTATTTGGGTATTCTGACAGCTGTGGATGCCGGAGTTCTATCGAGAAGTTCCCCCCCTATGGAATAGTGCCCGGGACGAACTGCGCATGCACCGTACTTCATAGCACAACAGTTGATTTTA
Source organism: Rana temporaria (assembly GCF_905171775.1). Classification (NCBI taxonomy): domain Eukaryota; kingdom Metazoa; phylum Chordata; class Amphibia; order Anura; family Ranidae; genus Rana; species Rana temporaria. Next base: position 43,366,389 of record NC_053499.1, on the reverse strand, counting down.
CAATCAGCTGGGCTGACGTAACCATGGCGCATGTGCACTACATAGGAGGTATCTCTCAATGGAAGATACCATTTCCCGGCACAATAGAAACCTATTCAAACAGCGGGGGGTAGGGTGACCAAATTGCCCCTCTCTCACCTTCCCAAAAAAAAGATGAGGTGGGGGGGGGGGGGGAATGTAGTCTTGGGGTTGATGGGAAATTTGGCGGCGGGTTATTTGTCAGGTGCATGTGCCAATTGCCTCGCTCCCGGTCTCACTGTCTGAGAGTAATTTGTCCCTGGTTGCAAGATGGCGCAACCAGTTCCGGAAATGTGGTTACTAGTTAGTAGGGAGTGGCTGTGTCCTCTATTTCATTCCGGGACATTGTATTGTCCCAGAATGAAGGTGCCCGGGACCTGGGACAGACATGTCACTTGCGGGACAGTCCCGGGCAATCCGGGACACGTGGGCACCCTAGTGGGGGGAGACTGTAGTTCTTAGATCAGCAGTGAAACACAATCGGAGAACTACGGTCTCCCCCCACTGTTTGTACAGGTTTAAATTGTGCCTGTGAAATGGTATCTCCCATCGAGAGATACTTCCTACGATGTGCGCATGCGCCATGGTTACGTCAGCCCAGATGATCGGAAAATCAACTGTTGTTCTGTTCCGTACGGCTTATGGGCAGTACATCCCGGGCACTTCTCGATAGTAAGCACTTCTCGATAGGAGGCACTTCTCGATAGTAGGCACTTCTCGATAGCGGGCACTTCTCGATAGTAGACACTTCTCGATAGTAGGCACTTCTCTATAGTAGGCACTTCTCGATAGCGGGCACTTCTCGATAGCAGGCACTTCTCGATAGTAGGCACTTCTCGATAGTAGGCACTTCTCGATAGCAGGCACTTCTCGATAGTAGGCACTTCTCGATAGCGGGCACTTCTCGATAGTAGGCACTTCTTGACAGAACACCTGCTATCAGAGTACAATAGCCGGAACTGGAAGATTCATCCATCCATGCTGTTTGAATTGGTGGCTCTACCGTATTCGGCTCTCTTGACTGAACAAGAGAAATGTTTACATGTTTGGCAAACTTGGCCATCCAACCAGAGATAAATGTTCAAATCTAATATAAAAGTAGGTAGTGTACCCAAATATTTAAAAAAAAGCTATAGTAGTATGACCACCATATGTCAGTGAAAACTATAGTGATTGTCTGGGATTATCTATTCTAGCCAAATCATTCTTCCCTCAAGAACATTTATCCCGAAAAAGTACCTATGGACAATAGGTTGTTTCTCAATTTAACTATAATCAGCAAATTTGGGTAATGGTCATTTTATTTCTATGGATATATGGGCAGCCAATGCCTTTATTTGAAATACAGAAACCAGCAAGGCTCAATCAAGCCTTATTAAGTGGTTAGGAAAACCTAATTATATACTGTACAACTCTGGTCTCTTAATTACAGTATCCTTCGCCCAAAAAATATTATTCAACATCCCAGTACATTAGAAAACCCTTTTACTTAGCTAAGGCCCAGTTTATTCCTACATACAATGATTGTGACCCACATTTTTTAACAATATCAGTAAGGGGAGCAGGTCAGATATTTCACGACCACACGACCGAGGAACTCGACGGGCGAAACACATAGTTTTCCTCGTCGAGTTCCTTGTTAGGCTGTCGAGGAACTCGACAAGGCAAGTTTCTCCATTCCCGTCGAGGAAAAAGAAGACATGCTCTCTTTTTGGCTCGACGGGATCCTCGACAGTTTCCTCGTCGAAAAATGTACACACGACCGGTTTCCTCGGCAAAAAAAAAAATCCCAGCAAGTGTGTACGAGGCCTGATAGTTCTTTCAGAAGGAACTCCCTGCTTGCTGGGTCTGTGGAATGACGGAGATAAAGTTTTTACTAAAGGCAAATCCACTTTGCACTACAAGCAGGGGTCAAGTCCTGTGGAAAAAGGTTTGGGAACTCCCACCCAAGATCCACTCCCCCACCAAAAAAATAACAAAATGACACGCTCATATGCATAATTACTAAACCGCATGTTTTTTGTTTTTTTTTCCGATCCACTGTACCTTAGTAATCCTTTATGTTACTTGCCGCTTCCTGTATAGGGATTCATCGAGTAGTGTGCGGGTATTCTGTAACTTCCTCGATGCCGCAATGTCTCCTGGGAGCTTTTGTCATTGTTCCCAGGAGACATTGCGGAGGTCTGCCGCGAGTTATCGCGGCATTTAGATAGAAGCAAGTTCTTTCTAAATCCCGCGATAACTCGCGGCAGACCTCCGCAATGTCTCCTGGGAACAATGACAAAAGCTCCCAGGAGACATTGCGGCATCGAGGAAGTGACGGAATACCCGCACACTACCCGATGAATCCATATACAGGAAGCGGCCAGTAACATGAAGGATTACTAAGGTTCGCCTGCCCCTGACAGTGACTCGAGCTGGGCATCGCCACTTAGTGAAGGATTGGCTCGGGCGGCTCGGCTGCTCTAGTCCTGCTATGGGAACTGAGTTCCTGCTGTGAAAAAAGTGCAGGAACTCCGTTCCCACGCGTTCCCGCAGGACTTGAGCCCTGACTGGAAGTGCATACTCAATACCAGTACGAGGCAAACATGCATACATGCTACGTTGGGAGAGAGAGTTGGGAGAGGAACTCCCATTGGAGGCTTGGCAGGCAGTCTGGAGGCAGGCTGCCAAGAGTTCCCTATGTACCCTCTATAAGGAAAACACGTATAAGATTCTCTTTTTTTGGTACCAGACCCCAGCTGTACTCCAAAAAATGTTACCCCTCCACCTCTGACCGATGCTGGCGCTGCCAACGAGACAGAGGGGGTTATAATGGACTGTGTGAACGTGTGATTGTTCCAGTCTATCTGATCCCTAGGTGAATGGTCAGGCACTCCTGTCCTTGCACTCCTGCCCACTCGAAAGAACTAGTTTCAGCAGCATCCAGGACTCCTGGCCTGAACATCCACCTCTTCATTGCTCAAAAAATTACCCCTAAAATTACCCTCTGTTTAGTCCCGACATTTGAAGGAGAAGGATGAAGAAAAGGGCCAATGGGGCCAATGTCACCAGAAATTGCAAGTGGCAGAACAGTAACACAGAACAGATTTTGATTTACACCATACCGATCATTTCCCCTGCTCCAATATTATTAAACTGGCAGACCTACCAATAGAAAGGACTCTTTTATTTCTACGGTAGTAGGAAAATAAATATGGGCTATCACACAATAAGGTTTGCAATGGTTTTCATTATTGTTTTGTTACTATCACCTATATTTATAAAGCGCTGGCTGTATCACCCAGAGTACACAGAACAATCATGGCAGTCCCACGCCCAGTGGAGCACAGGGCAAAACGACATGGGTGATTTTAATCCTATGCTATTTAGCAATGCAGCGTCCTACTGGAAATCAGCTCATTAGCAACACATCAAGGTACAGCAGTTAAACTGGCTGCAAGAAGTGGCTAAAGTTCTGAGTAGTCAGACATTACAACTGCATGTAGCATAGCCCTATAATACCCACTAAAGTTGTAAAATACCCCTTTAGTTAGCTTTAATAGAATCAGTTTAGAGTTATTTATGTTAAAGGGCCATTCTAATTGCAATAAGGAGTGTACATGGACCTAGGATTGTTCAATCTATGTGTATAACAATATCAACATCCTAAGTAGACGCAAAGTACAGTGGAACCATGGATTACGTGCATAATCCGTTCCAGGAGAATTCTCGTAATCCAAAGTACTTGCATATCAAAGCGAGTTTCCCCATAGAAGTCAATGGAAATGAAAATAATTTGTTCCGCATTGACTTCAATGGCATGCAATACCGCATGTGGCCAGAGGTGGAGGGGCACCGCTCAGCACCCCCCCTCCACCTCTGGCCAAATGTGGTACTGCACATCCCATTAGCTTGAATTCTGCTCATTTTGCAAGACAACACTCGCAAACCAAATCAGAATTAAAAAAAAATAAGTTGCTCCTCTTTCAAATTGCTCGTTAACCGCATTACTCGTAAAACCAAGGTTCCACTGTATAGGAAACAGAGATTAAGGAACCATCAGGTATCAAGAAAAGTCATAAAGTATACAATGTAATAAAAAACTGATATCTTTTATTTGAATAGCCATAAAACTCAATGTGCAGCTAGACTTTCACACACAGTAAAACATGTTCTGAACGATACCACCATGCTCATGTTCTTTATGTTGCCTATTATTTTAAAGGATGAGAACTTTGGAACCTTGGTGCCTTCAAAGTCCCTTTATCTCCTTTAAAAGGTTGTTCTGCTGAAAAAAATTATTCAGTCTATGGTAAATGCTGGAGATTAGAAACCATCAGATATTTTTTTTTGTCTTGCGTGACTTTATTAAGCCGGCCATAGACAGTTCGGAATTCGAGATTTGAACCATGTATGGGCAGGCTGAATGTACCCAAGTTGATCGATCTATCAACTTGGGTACAACCAAACTGCCGGATTGCTATTACAGCAAAACCTTGGTTTGCGAGCATAATTCGTTCCAGAAACATGCTTGTAATCCAAAGCACTTGTATATCAAAGCATTTTTGGGTATAAAAGAGAAGAGAGGCGCCTCTGAGTATAGCAATACGTTGCTAAATGTTGTACCTTCATTAACTGCCCATTCACACCTATGCGACAAGTTTTTTTTTTTAACAAGACATTGCATTGATGTCTATGGCCAAACGCCAATGCCGCCTGAAAAAAAGGGTCCGGGACTTGTTTTCAGGCGGCAGGCGTATGGCGTTCGGCGTTCGGCGTGAGATGTGAACCATCTCATAGACATCAATGCAAATTCGCCCCTCCGGCGTATCGAGCGTCGGACGTTTTGTCGCCTAGGTGTGAATGGGCTGTAAAGGGGTTGTAAAGGAAAAAATATTTTTTCATAATAAGCATCCTTTACCTGCAGACATTCCTCTTTTCACTTCCTCATTGTTTGTTTTTGCTCAGAAGTTGCTCTATTTCTTCTCTGTTCTGTTCACTTCCTGCTTGTCTGATTGTTACTCACCACCGTGATGGGAGGCTTTACTACGGTGGTCAGTGACGTGCTCACCCCCTCCTGGGAACTACATCTGTGCGGCAGGGCGCTCTCTACGTGTTAAGGCCCGTACACACGGTCTGACTTTTTGCCAACAAACTTCAAAATCTGCAAGTTTTCAAATTTGTCCGACCGTGTGTACGCTCCATCGGACCAACTTTTTCGGGTTTCATCGGACAAAAAGTTCGGTCTGCACACGGACAAACTTTACGTCAACAAAAATGGTGCCTAGCCTGATAGTGCCTAGCCCGACCGTGTGTACAGCAAGCCATCGGACTTTTGTACAAAGTGCAAATACGCATGCTCAGAACCAATGTTAAAATCAACCAACAATAGCAGAAGTTAATCAAAGGGTGGCGGTAAAGAGCAGAAAAACCACGTGATGTTGGGAAAGTTTTAGAAAAGTTTGCAGAAAAGTCTGAGCGTGTGTATGCTATGGGTGTGACGGGGACAACTCCCTTCGGACAAAAATCCAAGGGAAAGTCTGTTGGATGTCCGACTGTGTGTACGAGGCTTTAGAGACTTTAAGGAGGTGTGAATTACTGGGTGTGCTGCAATGCATACTGGGAAATGTAGTTCTTACATGAACGAGCGCCGCAAACCAGGAAGTGAATGAGAGAACAGAAACTAGAACGCCAGAGGTGATATTGATGAAGGAATTTAATAGGTATTTACTTGTTTTATAACAGAATCATTACACTAGTCTGTCTGTCTACCTTGCAGACATTAATTTTAGGCAAAACATTTTTTTCCTTTACAACTCCTTTAAATTTAACCATATTGCTACACTTAGAGGCTCCTTTCTTCTTTTTTTATACTCAGTTGTGACATGACGCTACTCTTATTTCAAGGCAAAATGTATTAAAACATTTTGCTCGTCTTGCAAAACGTTCTCAAACCAAGTTACTCTCAAACCAAGGTTTTCCTGTATTGCTAGCAGCTGTGCAATAATCACTGTGCTCTCCAGGTGGGGATGGCTTTCCCCATCCCCTGCTGGGAGTACACAATGGCCCCATGGGAGGGATTCCCCCATCAACACTGCCTGTGTCGATGGGGGAATCAAGCGATTTTCTTTCCTGCAACCAAAACGCACCGTATATGGATGGCTTTAGACAGATTTCTGTTCTTGAGTTCCTTGTTCTGCACACCTGCTGTGATCATTATTATGACGGGTTTATTCATTTTATATGATGGAAAAAGCAACAGGAGGAGCTGAAACATGTAAAGGTTGGCAGGAACATCAAAACCTCCCAGAAGTACGAGAACAAAGTGAGGAATTATGGCAGGGAGATCTCAATGCTGATGTGTCCAAAACATATAAAAACTCAGAGGATGACTGAGCCAACCAGCCAGGCTCTACTTATTGCTAAAATATCACCTTTCAGTGGATTGACCCTTTCATTCGATCTACAAAATACCCCTTTTGCTCATATTTTCTGTGGATAACCTAAATTAAAGCAACACTAAAGGGAAAAAATATATATTTTTTTTAAATAACAAACATGTCATACTTACCTCCACTGTGCAGCTCGTTTTGCACAGAGTGTCCCTGTATCCGGTCTTCTGGGGTCCCTCTGCGGCTGTCTCGGCTCCTCCTCGCAAAAGCTTTCCACCTTCATGCGAGCTCGCATGGTGGAAAGCTTTTGCGAGCACGCTCCCGTGATACAGCGGCGGGGCATAGCCGCTGACTGTATCACTCGGCCCTGCCCCCGGCGCGCCGCGTCATCCGCTGTGATTGACAGCAGCGCCAGCCAATGGCTGCGCTGCTATCAATCCGTCCAGCCTAGCCAATCAACAGCCAGGCTGGGAACCGAAGACGATCACGTGGACGCGCGCGGGACTTTCGAGGGGTGAGGTAAGTAAAACGGGGGTTCGGGGGGCGGTACTGTCGGATGTTTTTTCACCTTAATGCATAGGATGCATTAAGGTGAAAAAACATTTACCTTTACAACCCCTTTAACTCTCTATTTGATAAATGAATGTACATATTCTACTTTTTTTTTAAGTGGGAGACCATCATACATGTAAGTACATTTTATCTTGTCACTTGTCATTGCCCAATCTCTTTTCAAAAGTAGAATTGTGTGCATGAAAGTTCCTAACTATTTTATCACCCACAAAACATCTATCAAACCTTAATTATCTCTTGTGCTGTCTTGTCTTACATGGAGGATGATACGGGAAAATGAATAATCTCTTGGATACGTCTACATTTTATTCAGATACATGGTCTGACACTATGGGGGTTATTTACGAAAGGCAAATCCACTTTGCACTACAAGCGCAAACTACGGGCTAGATTCACAGAAGAAGTACGCCGGCGTATCTACTGATACACCGGCGTACTTTCAAATTTGCCGCGTCGTATCTTTAGTTTGAATCCTCAAACCAAGATACGACGGCTTCTGGCTTCGATCCGACAAGCGTACGGCTTCGTACGCCTTCGGATCGTAGGTGCAATACTTCGGCGCCCGCTGGGTGGAGTTTGCGTTGTTTTCCGCGTTGGGTATGCTAATTAGTTTTTCCGGCGATCCACGAATGTACGCGCGGCCGTCGCATTCTCCTTCATCGTCGCTAGTCGTTTTTTCCCAGCGTATAGTTAAAGCTGCTGTTTTGTGGCGTATAGATAGACTTGCCATGTTAAAGTATGGCCGTCGTTCCCGCGTCAAATTTAATTTTTTTTTTTTTTCCGTAAGTCATCCGTGAATAGTAAAGGACGTAACGCACGTCGAAGTTCAAAAAATTACGTCGGTGCAACGTCATTTCGCGCAAAGCATGGCGGGAAATTTCAAAACGGAGCATGCGCATTTCAATCGGCGCGGGGACGTGCTTCATTTAAATGAATCACGCCCCCTGCCCGCCCAATTTGAAATACGCGCCGAGAAATACACTACGCCGCCGTAACTTACGGCGCAAAATCTTCCTGGATTCGAAATTCCGCCAGGTAAGATACGGCGGCGTAGCGTATCTCTGATACGCTGCGCCAGGGCAATTCTTTGGGAATCTGGCCCTACGAGTGCAAAGTGCACTTGAAATTGCACTGAAAGTGCACTTGGAAGTGCAGTCGCTGTAGATCTGAAATGAGGGGAAGCTCTGCTGATCTTATCATCCAATCATGTGCAAGCTAAAATGCTGTTTTTTCTTTTCCTTGCATGTCCCCCTCTGATCTACAGCAACTGCACTTCCAAGTGCACTTTTCAAGTGCACTTTGCACTTGTAGTTTGCACTTGAAGTGGATTGTCCTTTCGTAAACAACCCCCTATATGTGTCATGTAACCTATAGATCTTTTACAGACTTCTATGTTACAGCCATGTAATTATAAAATTAGAAGTTGTGCAAAGAATGTCACCAATAAGGAACTCGTTAAGTATCTTTTTTCTGCCTGAAGCTTTTTTTTTACAAAAATTGTGCAATCTGCAAAATGCTAAATAACAAATGTCCTTTTTTCTCATTCCAAAGAGCACAGCGCCTACAATATTCACCATAATTCCTCTACAACCCAATGCTGCTATCTCAAACTGTACAATACGTGATCTGCAAAACTACTACCCAATACTGCTGTCCTGCAGAACATTTACTATACCATAGCGCCCAATGACCAAATGCCATTTCTTTGCAATTTTCTATAAATGGGGGTTTTATGCATAGACCTGCAATTAAAAAATGAACTCTACCTGCACGTTACTCTGCACTAACAATATTTATTGTGACACTCTACTTGACAAAAAGCTGTGTAAGATTGCCCAATCATTTTTTTTTCCCTTGCAGGTGATTAACCCCTTCTATGCCAAACACCAGCTAAATAATTACTGGTCCATACCTGTGCCCACACAACGGGGCCTTGCTGCATCATGGTGTCCTGAATCTCCTCTGCAGAACGTCTAGGGTGTGAGAAGTCCCGGAGGTAACAATCAAAATTGTATCAAAGACAGAGAATGGAAACTGTATCATCCTATGTCGTCACTGGACCTGTTGCTGTACCTCCGCCCTGTAGACTGTGTTAACCCTTCCAATCATCAGCTCTGTAAAGAGCAAAGGGTGGCGATAGGCTGCGCCAGCTTGTAATCTATCTGAGCCTAAAGTTTTAAGGGATACTGAATAAAACTATAAAAGGAGTAAGAACATAAAAAAACCTGCAGGTATAAAAAGAAAAGTGATTTCACCTGGAGAAAGTCTCTCTCTAAAGTGCCGAGTAAAAGTGAAGTGTCACTGTCCTGCATAATTTTCTAAAGAATGTCACTGATGTGCTTGTACACCTGGACAATAAATCATATTCGGCACCTTCTGGCTTGACAAGATAGGTGACTTGCTTACTAAACTGAATGATTTATAAATACGTCTTAACACTAGATTCACACCTATGCGGTTTTTATTGCATTTTGCAGTTTGCAGAAACACTCTACGGTCACATCTAAGCGTTTTTCAGCAGGTGCGTTTTTGGAAAGAGGTCAGGGACTTTGTTTCCCACAGCAGATTTTGTTTTGCATGTAAGGCCGCGTACAAACGGCCGAGAAACTCGACGGGCAAAACACATTGTTTTGCTCGTCGAGTTCCTTGTTTGGCTGTCAGAAAACTCGTCGAGCCAAATGTTCCCATTGCCCAACGAGGAAATAGAGAACATGCTCTCTTTTTGGCTCGACGAGTTTCCCGACGGGTTTCTCAGCGAAAAGTGTACACACGACCAGTTTTCTCGGCAGAATACGTCTCCCATCGAGTTTCTTGCTGAATTCTGCCGAGAAAACCCGGTCGTGTGTACGGGGCCTGATAGACTTCAATGAACCCGCAGCAAAAACACAAGTGTTTTTTTTTTTCATAGAAAACTGTAAATAGCTGGTTGTTAGGGAGCGGGCTGGGAAGCTGGCTGCCGCATCCTTAACAACTTACGAGTCATCAGCTGTCAGCGGGGTTCCCTGTTGAAAGCTGAATGTAAAAAAAGAATTGCCGGCAAAAACTGGGGAAAAAAGGAGTGGGGTCAATTTGCAATCCATACCGGGCCCTTTGGGTCTGGTATGGATTTTTTGGGGAACCCAACGCCAATTTTTGTTTTAAAATATGGCGTGGGGTCCCCCCCAAAACCCATACGAGAACCTTATCTGAGCATTCAGCTGTCAGCGTGGAACCCCACTAACAGCTGATGACTCATCGGTTGTTCTGGGCATAGCGGCTGGCTTCCCGACCCGCTCCTTAACAACCAGCTAATTACAGTTTGTTAAAGAGAAGAAAAAAAACACGCAAAAATGCATCAAAAATGTGGGTTTAAAAATGCAAAACGCGCCAGTAAAGCGTATTAACCGCAACTGCACAGATGTGAACCGAGGGCAAATTTAAAACTATTTATCGTTTTAACGTAACCATTTTTTATTATTAAAACAGTAATTTTGTAATATCTACAGTACTTATACCCTGTACACACGATCGGAGTTTCCATCGGAAAATAAACTCTGAAGGGTTTTTCCAATGGAATTCCGTTCAAGTGTCTTGCATACACACGGACACACCAAATTCCGACCGTCAAAAAGGGGATGAGGTACAACACTATGACGTGCTTCTAAAAATTAAGTTCAATGCTTCCGAGTATGCGTCAAATTGTTTCCGAGCATGCTTTTTTTTCTCCGTCTGAGTTCCATACAGACGAACTGAATTTCCGATAGAAATGTTCTCTTTCTAACTACGTCGGATTCTCCGACAGAAAAAGTTCGGAATATATCCGATGAAAAAATTCTGTCTGACTTTTTCCATCGGATATTCCGATTGTGTGTATGAGGCATAACATCCTATGTTATTTAAAGCAAAGTTCCACCCAGTTAAAAGTCAGCAGCTACAAAAAGTGTAGATGCTGATTTTTAATAATCATACACTCACCTGTCCCACGGTCCAGCGATGCGGGCTCACGAAGCTCCGCTCCTTTCCCGCTCCTCTCCGAGGCGCCGACATTCTAACTGTGGGTGCCCAGCTGTGGCTTTACAGCTGGGCGCTCACTGCGCATGCGCGAGCCAGGCTGCACGCTGTGAATGACTACTACCTAGCAAAACTCAATTTGCATAGTAGCCCCTGTTTAGGACATAAATCCATTAAGGTTTATTTTGAGGTTAGATTAAAGTGGAACTGTCTCAATCAACATTAAAGCGGTGTTTCACCCTGCAGAACAACTTTTTAGCATAAAATTAGGCATAGTAGCGCGAGCTACAGTATGCCTGTCTTAATTTTTTTATCCCCGTACTCACTGTGTAATCGTACATAGAAGATTCCGACTGCCCACGGGGAATGGGCGTTCCAATCCAGACGGAAGGTGATTGACGGCCGGCTCTGGCACGTCACGCTCCCCAAAGACAGCCGGAGTAGGTCTCGGCTCTTCACGGCGCCTGCGCACAGACTATGCGCAGGCGCTGTGAAGAGCCAAGCCTATTTCGGCTATTTCCGGAGCAGCGTGACGCGCCAGAGCCCGCGCTACTATGCCGAATTTTTTATGCTAGAAGAAATTTTTTTTTTTTTTTTTTTTATAGGGTGAACCCCCGCTTTAACTATGTGTAATCCTCATGCTGCTAGCATTAGTAAACAGATTGAAAAATTTATAATATTTACTTTTTTTTGCATTTCTTCAGTTACTTCCTGGTTTCAAAGCCTAGTCAAATTATGTCATACATCCCAGGAGTCTTCAGGAGAGGAGGAGGGGTTTTCACAGCTAAAAACTCCCTCATGCCTGAACTAAGGACAGAAGGATTCCAGGAAATAAATGCTACATCATCTGTCTTTACTTAGTTGATGCATTTGACTTTTAGGACCCTTTCACACTGATGCGTATTTGCTGCGCTTTTACCTTAATTAAAAGCACAAGAAACATGAAATAATATAATTCCCTTTAAATGTTTTAGAATTCATGCTCTGTGGGTGCAGTGCATTTTGAAAAGTCTTGCATGCTGCATCTTTGGCGCACTTTTCAAAAGTGCACCAAAAACGTATCTCTCTATTGAAATGAATGGAAAATGCATCAAAAACATGTCTGAAACGCATAAAAAATGCAGCACCATTGTGTTTTATGCAGCACTTTTTGAAACACATGTCCATGTTTCACAGTTTTGAGAACATACTGGAAATGCATCAAAAACGCATATGCGTTTTTACCGTGTTTTGTCAGTGGAGCAGTGTGAAAGGGCCCTTATTATTATATGTACTTGTATTTTTGAATGCATTTAATGTAAGTTTCTGCATTTGTCTTTACTGTATATCAACCTCCTGAACTCACTCAGAATGAGAGAAGAATGGGCAGCATTATGATCCAGGTTATGGTCTGCCTACCAATCAGGCTAACAGAAAATGTCAAGAGTAGCGTGGAGCAGAGTGAGCTCATCAATATGCTGCTGCTCCTTCATGGTCCAATCAGTAGGTAGGTAATGTGCTCTTGACCAAGCCGTGCTGCTGCAGCAGACATTGAAAACCTAGCTGTCCTCAGGGATGCCTAAAACAAGATCACTGGTTAGAATTACAAATCTGTGATAGGTAACAATTCAGATGTGCTTTGGGCTATAGATAAGGGGGTAGATTCAGGTACATTTGCGCTTTTTTTGCGGAGGCGCAGGGCAACGTTTTTGCCCTGCGCCCCCAGCAAATTTACTGCGCTGCCCTTGATTCACGGAGCAGTAGCTCCGTAAATTGCGTGGGCACGTCGGCAAAATGCCTGGCGTAAGCGCGCGCAATTTAAATGATCCCGTAGAGGGCGGGAATCATTTAAATTAGGCGCGTTCCCGCGCCGATCGTAGAGCGCATGCTCCGTCGGGAAACTTTCCCAATGTGCATTGCGGCAAATGACGTCGCAAGGACGTCATTTGCTTCAAAGTGAACGTGAATGGCGTCCAGCGCCATTCACGAATCACTTACGCAAACTACGTAAATTTGAAATTTCGCGAACGACGGGTATACGTAACATTGGCTGCCCCTGCTAATAGCAGGGGCAGCCTTACGCGAAAGACGCTGTACGGAAACGACGTAAACTGCGTACGCAGGGCTCGCGTAACGTTGTGAATCGGCGTTAGTATGCAATTTGCATACTATACGCTGAGCACAACGGGAACGCCACCTAGCGGCCATCGCAAGAATGCAGCCTAAGATATGCGGGCATAAGAGCCTTATGCCGCGCAAATCTTAGGCTGCAGTCGGCGTAACGAGGTTCCTGAATCAGGAGCATTCGTTACGCCGGGGCAAGTAAGCAATTGCGCTGTGTAACTATGGTTACACAGGCGCAATTGCTTCTTGAATCCGGGCCAAGGTTTCCAACTGGCTATATATTTATGAAGACTCTGAAAATGCTGCTGAATTGCTGCTGTCCATGGTGCCTGCAACTGACACCAAGGTGTCCATGATTCTTCCAGCATCCTCCTTGCTGGTGGAAACGCATAGTGCTTCATTACTGCCAGAGCAATGACTGCCTCCTTTCCCTTTTTGCCAATATGATTGGCTAATGCAGCTGTCAATAAAGGCTAGCTCTAAAGTAGGTTTCCTGAACCTTAGGGTGGCCATACTAGTAGATTTTTTCAAACATTTGTCCCAAAATTCTCATCAGTACACACGATGACTTGGCGAATGTCATTCATAAGTACTTAAAAAATGTTTGCATTTAACATTCGATTTTAGAGTAAATGACTGTACTTATTGGCGTATAACACTCACTTTTTCACCCTGCAAATCAGTTGCAAATAGCGTGTGCGTTTTATACACCAATACTGCAATTTGGGCTGCCTCAGAAAGAACGGGGAGGGGGCGGGACAAGCACTGTCAGATTACATACAGCAAGAATCTCCTGTTTACTCAGCAGCCTTTGTAATAGAAAGTCCCGTCTTGGCATTGGGCCAGTGTTCTGTCTATCATAAAAGCTGGTCCAGGAGGCGGGACTTTATATTAAAGGGATGTTCCAGTCATTTTTAATGTTTATTAAATGTCAGCAGCTACAAAAAGTGTAGCTGCTGGCTTTTAATAAACATACACTCACCTGCTCCACGTTCCAGCGACGCACCGGCCAGGGCTACACTCCTCTCCCCCCCTCGCCGGCCGGCGTCTTCATTCTAAGTGTGGGCACCCGGCCGTGACAGCTTTCTGCTTCACGGCCGGGCACCCACTGGGCATGCGCGAGCGGCGCTGCGCCATCTGATTGGACAGGCGATCGCCTGGGACCTGTCAGGTGTCCCAGGCGATCGCTTACAGGGAGGGGCTGCCAAAAGGCGATTAGACTATTCGCCTTTGCAGCCCCTCAGCGGAAGGAGGAAGTGGGACAGGAAGTCCCACTCCTCCTGAAGCCCCCACACCCCCCCCCCAAAAAAAATTACATGCCAAATGTGGCATGTAAGGGGGCGAGGAGTGGATTAAGCGGAAGTTCCACTTTTGGGTGGAACTCCGCTTTAAGGAGGCCTCAGAGTAATCAGGAGATTCTCACTGTATGTAATCTGACGGCGCTCATCCCGCCCCCCCTCCCTGAGATGGGCATTGATCAGGCTGCATTCATGGCAATGGGAAGGCTGCAGATAAGCATTAGTCAAGCTGCATTGATGGGCAATGGTGAGGCTGCAGATGGGCATTTATCAAGCTGCATTGATGGTTAATTTTGAGGCTGCAGATGGGCATTGATCAGGCTGCATTGATGGGCACTGACCCTTATTTTGCTTCAAAGTTCTTTATTTAAAAAAAAAAAAAAAAAAAAATTCCTATAAACTTCCCTCTTAAAATGAAGGTGCGTGTTATACGCCTGTGTGTGTTATATGCCGATAAATACGGTAACTTTCCCAAATGAAAACCACATTCATTGTTAGAAATTAATCTGTTCAAGAAAAAATTTCCATCCTGCTCTTTTCAATGTTCTCATCACTGTGGTCAAAAACGAACGTTGGTTGACCCCACTGACGATTGGAAAATTTAATGGACAAAATCAAATGAAATCCTATTTCTGTATGGTCAGCGTAACACTAGAAAAAAAATGTGCTTAGTGCCGTGGCACTGATATGTCAGAGGAGAGTAGGCTAATTTTACAACTGTCTGGTACTTATTGTTAATGACAGATTAAATAGGTATATAAAAAAGATGTTGTGTGTTGTATTATGTCCCCGCCCTAGAATAATTAATGTGGAAAGGTTTATGGAACATAACTATCCAGTTACCAATATTAAAGCCTTACACAGCAAGGCTAGACTACCTAATGACTCTACTTAAATCAAATCTAACTCAGAAACAAAAATGGATATATTGCACCTTACCAGTCCTGTTCTGTTTCAAATGCAGCTTAATGCATTGACATACCTCCTTAGACCCAGTTTGTTTGGACAGTCTGCCCACCTACTAACGTGGCACCACCCACAGCTTAAAGTGGTTGTTCTCTTTACACAAACTTCTCTGTTTGCTAATGACAAGTGTCCCAGTGTATGTGTTTTTTTTAAATAAAGTGCCATTCTATGCCTGATTTCAGAGAGCCGCTCAGCGGTCATGTGACCAGGCGTCACTCTCCTCTCCCCATCTGACAGCTACAGTGGGAGGGGCAGAGAATTCCCCACTGACGTCAGTCGGGAGGGGAGGAGGAGAGAGCAGATATAGAACAACACTTTATTTATAAAGCACATACACTGGGACATTTGTCATTAGCAAACAGAGAAGTTTGCGTGAAAATGTAAGAGTAATTTTAGCAGCAGGAGGGAAGGGGGCAGGCACTTGTAAGAGCTGACAGGCAGGGAGGGAGAGGGAGAGGACACAGGAGAACAGAGAGGAGAGCTGTGGATGACAGAGGCACATAAACTGACCATGTGTCAGGGCTCAGCAGCCCTGATAAACCGTGGTCAGTTTACAGGGGGAGCGCAGAACCAGGCAGGATCAGCCAGGTATTTCAGGTGATAAAAGGGGCCAAATTACACAATTGAATTCTCTCTTTGTCCTTCCTAAAGGTTTCTGCCACTTGTTCCACCATTGCTAGGCTACAGTCTACAGCAGGGGTCCCCAACCCCCAGGCCTCAGAATGGTGCCAGTCCATAGCCTGTTGATGACCAGGCCACACAACAGGAGGTGAGCAGCGACCGTTTTTCTGCACAGAGCTATCATAAACCACGGTTGTCGCTCGCCTCCTGCTGTGCGGCCATGCCCGTGTGTCCTCTTCCGGCTCTTGCAACCACCCCGTCCACGATGTCATCCTATCAGCAGGCCAGGGGTGGAAGGAGCAGCAGATCAGAATTGAGAGCTCACCCTGCCCCTCTGCCCTGCTGATTGGATGACATTGTCGGGCAGAAAGGGGACACACAAACTGATAGCCTCTGCCCTGCTAAAAGGTAGGGGTCCTGTGCAGGGGAGGCAGAGGCTGGAATGAGGAAGTGTGCTGTTAGAGAGAAAAGGAGGGGGAGGGGGAGGGGTTGGGGTAGACTGCAGGGGCACTGTGATGGGGGAGGCTGTGATTGCTAGGGGCACTTTAACTTAAAGGGGACTGCACTGTAAAGGGACACTATAATCATTACAGTGCACCTGTTCAGTGCAGTCCCCTTGATTTCACAGTGCCCCCTTTACAGTGCAGTCTCCTTTATATGAAAGTGTCCCCTTTATAGTGCAGTCCTCTTTATATCACAGACCCCTTTTAAAGCAGTCCCACATTGTCCTCGATTCTCCTTCATATCACAGCACTGTTACATTAATGTAGAGGGGCACTGTGATGTAAAGGGGACTGCACTGTAATGTAAAAGGGGGCTGTGATGTGAAGGGGGACTGAGGACAATGGGACTGCTTTAAATGAAGAACTGTGATGTAAAGGGGGACTGTGGACACTGATATAAAGGGGGACTGTGGACACTGATATAAAGGGGGACTGTGCAGTGAAGGGGGGTTGTGGTGTGAGGGGGATCTGAAGACAGACGTGATTATCCCATCTCCCAACCCATTCACCAATAACCCTCCCCCCGGTCCCTGGAAAAATAGGCTGCCCAAAAACTGCTCCCTGGTGCCAAAAAGGTTGGGGACTTCTGGTATACAGGTTAAGGTTCCACCATTCCCTATTAAGGCACACTTTATCAGATCGGTTATTGCTTTATGAGCTTTTCAACATCAGGGATCTGTTTTAAAGGTTTGCAAAGCAGTCACCTGGACTTCTGTTCACACATTCGTTTTTCCAAGTTTTACCAGGTGGATGTTCAGGCCACATCTGATGCCAGTTTCAGTCGTAATGTGCTTCAATCCCTCTGACTTCTATCAAGTCATTCCTTGACCTGGTGTTATGTGATCCTGTTTGTATTTGTTTTCTGTGGTGCCCAACCCCTCATTTGGACTGATTTTGGACATACATTGGTCATAAGAAAATTTCCAATAGTTCTTGGCATTGGCCACTCCATATAGCCTCAAGAGATAATTGAAGTGTGACTGCTTAAAGTGGTTGTTAAACCTTACAATCCACTTATGAATACAGGTAAGCCTATAATAAGGCTTACCTGTAGCTACCGTGGATATCGCCTAAACCTGCACGGTTCAGGAGATATTGCCTATATCAGGGTGTGCCAACGTCATCTGCACATGCACACTGAAGCAACGGCTCGTTCGTGCCATTGCTTCAGATGACGTGCCGTTACTGGAGGTGTAGGAGTGACGTCATTGCAGCTCCGGTCAATCACAGCGCCGGAGTCCGCGATACCTGGAAATAACTTCGGGAGCGATGTCGCCACGGAGCAGTGTTTGGGGACCACAGTGGGGGGCTTCAAACTAAGGTTAGTATTTCATTATGAGCTAGTATGCTATGCATACTAACTCATTGTGGCTTTATCTGGCAGGTGTTTTTAGAAAGTGGGTTTGCCAACCACTTTAAACTGCGTGTGCAAATGTTGAATGTTCCTGCCACTTGCTTGACCATTGCTAGGCGCTAGGCTACAATCTAAAGGTTAAGGTTCCACCCTTCCCTATTAAGGTGCTCTTTACCAGATTGGTTAGTGCTTTACCTGCTTTTCAACATCAGGGATCTGTTTCTCAGGTTTGTAGGGCTACCATCTGGTCTTCTGTTCACAAATTTACGTTTTACCAGGTGGATCTTCAGGTCTCATCCGATGCCAGTTTTGGGCGTAATGTGCGTAATCTTTTTGACTTCTATCAAGACATTCCTTGATCTGTTATATGGACCTGTCAGGCCTCGTACACACGACCGTTTTCCTGGACAGAATCCATCAAGAAACTTGGTGGCAGAGCTTTTTTGACAAGGAAAACAGTCGTGTGTATGTTTTTCATTGAGAATACTGTCGTGGAACTCGATGAGAAAAAAAAGAGAACAAGTTCTCTTTTTCCTCCTCGGAGTCTCAATTTCCTCGTCATGTTCCTTGTCGGGCTGGTTTTCGACGAGAAACACGTTTGTGTGTATGCTTAGAAACCCGCGCATGCTCAGAATAAAGTATGAGACGGGAGCGCACCTTCGGTAAAAGTAGCGTTTGTAATGGAGATAGCATATTCGTCACGCTGTAACAGACTGAAAAGTGCAAATCGTCTCTTACCAAACTTTTACTTAACACGCAGTAACATGAGATTAGCAAAAGCAGCCCCAAGGGTTGTGCCAGTGGAATCGAACTTCCCCTGCCGTCGTACGTGTTGAACGTCACCGCGTTTGAGAACGACGAGATTTGGTCTTGACAGTGTGTACGCAAAGAAAACTTGTCAAGATTCTCGGAAAGCCTAACAAGGAACTCGTCGAGGAAAACGATGTTTCATTTACAACGAGTTCCTCAGTCGTGTGTACGAGGCCTCAGTGTTTTTTGCTGTTTTGCCCACTCTTCATTTGGACTGCGTTTGGGCACCCATTGGTCATAAGACATTTTCCAAAAGTTCTTGGCATTGGTTACTCCATATTGCCTCAAGAGAAAATCGAACTGTGACTACTTACATTGATTTTGCAAAAGCCAATTAGCCATGTAACATAAAGCAATGTGTTAGGCCCCGTACACACGGTCGAACATGTCCGCTGAAACTGGTCCGCGGACCAGTTTCATCGGACATGTTCGGTCGTGTGTACGGCCTATCGGACCGTTTTCCAGCGGACATTTTTCCAGCGGACAAAAGTTTCTAAGCATGCTTAGAAACTTGTCCGCTGGAAACTTGGTACGCCTAATCGGACATGTCCGCTGGTTATTACGTCTAACCAGCGGACCGAAATCCCACGCATGCGTGGAAGCATTGAACTTCCTGGTTTGCGCACGTCGCCGCGTCACCGTCACCGCCACGTCACCGCGTTCTCTGTCCGCGGGGATTTTGGTCTGATGGTGTGTACACACATCAGACCAAAATATCCCAGGAGACATGTCCGATGAAAACGGTCCGCGGACCGATTTCATCGGACATGTCTCCTCGTGTGTACGGGCCTAAGTGTTTAATGATAAAGTATATACTGTATTTGAAATGCTGTATATGTAAACCCAATCACTAAAAAATTATATTTAAATCAACTGCAGCTTTTATTAACCTGCTTGTTCTGGTTCTTCAACAACCCTCTGTCCTTTTCTCCAAACCGTGCTCTGGGTTGTCACCCTGTCACGTTGGCTTTCGATGGTGACTACAAATGGTAATTTCAACACATTACGCAGTCATAGCCCCCTGTTATCACCATTAATAAATCCACCATGAGAAATGCTATGTAGTGGCTGCTGGAGGGCAAGCAGACAGTAAGTGGTTGGATAAAATTTCAACAAAATTCTAACTGTAATGCCTTGTACACACGGTCGGACTTTTGACCGTGCAAAAGTCCGCCGTGAGTCAGTCGGAAGTCCGACGGAAAGAAGAACAGGTTCTCTATCTAAGGTCCGTCGGATTTCCGACAAAAAAAGTCAGATGGAGGCTACACACGGCCGGACTTTCCGAGAAAAAAAGCCTGGCTGTGTGTACAAGGCATTAATGTGTTTTTTTTGTTCATTATTTACATATTGATAGGAAAAGGGGGAAGGCAGCCTCTAGCCCACCTTTTCCTCATGGGAAAGCGATGGATCCTATAGTTCCAGGTTTTCTGGGGAGCAGCTTGCTCCCTCAGGAAAATTGGCGGGCTCTTTTGCCCTGCAGTTAACCTCTTACTGCAGAGGAATTTGGCGGGCTCATTGCGCGACAGATGACCTCTGAAGCCTGGGGTAGTAAGCCCGGGAAAAACCAGTTTGAACTGGTCAGAACCAACCTGGTTCTGGGCTATTTAAACAGGGTTCCGTTAGCCTGGGCTCATTCGCCTCAGAAGACTTAGGAGCTGTGGTGTTCTTTCCCCCCCCCCCTTTTTTTATAATTTTGTTGCAGTGTTTATTATGTGGTAGTGTCACCTTTGTGTTTATCAAAGGGGGACTAGCTATTTATTTATATTATATTTGGTATGTGTTATTATTATAATATTATTATTAGCTGATGCTATGGTCTTTGTGTAAAGCTGGGTAGTTTTTATTGGCAGCCTGAGCCGTAGTGGCTAGGTTAGCTTTAAAGGGGAGGTTCACCCTAAAAAACACTTTCTCTAATTACACTGGCCCCCCACATTACAATACGATTATGCCTGTTATGTTTTTTTTGATGCTGTACATACCTTCGTACAGCTATTCACCCCTGGCTTCGGGATTGCGAGTCCCGCGGGAGTGGGCGTTCCTCACATGCTGGTGATTGACGTTTTGACAAAAAAACAGCTCCCCCCCCAGTCGCATAAGCCGCGTCACGATTGGCGAAAGGAGCCGAACGGCGATGCGCAGGCGCAGTATAGCGCTGACTCGCCGTTCGGCTCCTTTCGCCAGTCGTGACGCAGCTTACGCGACTGGGGGGAGCTGGTTTTTTGTCAAAACGTCAATCACCAGCATGTGAGGAACGCCCACTCCAGCGGGACTCGCAACCCCGAAGCCAGGGGTGAATAGCTGTACGAAGGTATGTACAGCATCAAAAAAAACATAACAGGCATAATCGTATTGTAATGTGGGGGGCCAGTGTAATTAGAGAAAGTGTTTTTTAGGGTGAACCTCCCCTTTAAGGCTTATTTTTAAGGTTATTTATTTATGTAAATATTTAAAGTATTTATTTATTTACCTTTTGAAACCATTAATAAACACTCACGGCCTTTATCATCCAACACGTTGTCTGATGTCTCTTATTTATTTTAAAGTATTAAGGGTATGTTCCGTCTGCTTTCCCATGTAATGTGCATGTTCTAGTCACAAAACAAAACCTGTTTTATATGTTCATTCAATTAACAGGTCTGGATGAAATCTTAAAAGCCTTTGAACTAAATGAGTTGACTCAATGGCAGATCAAATGCTCTGATAAACAACTTTTCAGGATTTCTCTACAAATGTTTGAAAAAAAAAAATGTATTGGTGGCCAGCTTTAGTTTCAAACGTGGAACAGTTCCTCCAAATGAGAGACAGTTGGCAGTTATACTATAAGATAAACAGTGTAACTGAGACAATAAGTCAATAATCAGTGTGCTGCCGATGGACTCTTCTGTCGTGTAAGGCGACATTGTGGTTGCAAATGGTAACTGACAGAAAGAATTACTAGCATGTTTCCCTGACAGTGTCAAGATGCACCTTAGTTGTCTGGGATCCCCTGCGGCTAGCTCAAGTTCAGCCTTGTTTTCTGCTTCTCACAGGGTGTGGAAGTTAAGGGGGTACTAGTCATACCCTTACTCCTTAACACGTAGAAGCTTGTATGGAAGGCTATTATGACCACACCCCGATCTTAATATTTTTCTCCACCCAGACACAGAGAAAGGCTCTTACTGAATACAGAGAAGGAATTTGGGATTTACTCTACATGTGTATTCACACACCTAGCCTGCAAGAAGTCATATACATTAAAGTGACACATTCAACTGTCCAGATAGCAAGCAATTGTGCTGAAAGTTTGAAAAGGATTTGCTGAGCTATTGCTAGACTTGCCAGACTTCACAAGTTTGTTGTACAATTGCAGTAAGTCCGCATTGCATGACTTCAGATCAACTTTCTTTGCAAACATTCTGCAAGTCTTCTGCAAGTTCTGGATCAGTTATGTTGTGCAATAGTCACCCCACCACAGGGGGCACTGTGCTGTAGTCTTGCAGAGCTCTTGCTGTAGACTCGCCACTGCAACTTTGCTCTTGCTAGAGACTTGCCACACACATTTTCTACAAATTGGAAAGGTGTCAACTAGAACCTTGCTGTCTGGGTGAGGACTAAACTATATTTAGCTGAAAAAAAAATGAACTAACTAAAGCAGCCAATAGATGACTTGATTTTCTTTCCTACCACCAGTAGTGGTAGGAAAGCAAATCACTTCATTCCCCCATCAACATAGTCAGCGTTGATGGAGGAATGCCTCCCACAGCGCTATTGTGTTCTGCTGGTGGTGGGGGCATGGAAAGCCTTCCTGGTCGGAAGAATAAAATGATTACTGCTAGCAACTTTAGCTATCGGCGGTAATCAAATGTAAAATACCCCGAAAGGCTGGTTGTACCCAAGTCAATCGATGAATTGACTTGGGTACAATCAGCCTGCCCATGCATGGATTGAATCTTGGCCGGTCCCCGCTGAACCAGTCAAATTTTGATCCATCTAGGGCTGGCTTGAAGTGGTTCTAAAGCAGTGGTGGCTGGTGGTAATTTATTTTGGGGGGGCGGTAAACAGTACCACCCCCCAGTTGATCAGTCGGCGGTCGGTCAGTTGGGTGGGTCTAGTGCACTTACCCCAGCTATGGTGGGCTGCAGGCTTCACCGGCGGTTTCCCTTGCTCAGTGGTGACTTTCCCTTCCCCTGCTCTCCTCGGGCATCGCATCGGCTTCCGTTTCCTTCCTCCTCTTCTGTGGCTAATTGGAACTCTTCTCTTTTCGGCCAATCAGAAAACAGGTCTCAGACCTGCTTCTGATTGGCCGGGTTGAGGATCAGTATTTCAATAACAAATATTCATTCACTGTTGTAACACCTGGGTGGGCTCCTGCGCAATGCTCTGCACCACAAGCTCACCCTATTTTGAAGCCTATTAGAGCCTATGGCTCTAATCTGGTGCTTCAAAAAAACACCCCTGCTGCTGTAATTCACATGCCCGGCATCCTTAAAGGGGACGGATGCATAAATAGGGGTGGCGGTGTCCTATCAGAATAGCGGCCTTGGAAAGAGCATGGGGGCATTTTTGCATGAAGGTAAAAAACCTTTTGTGTGCAGAAGCCCTCTCCATCCCCCTTAATACTTACTGTACCTGAGCCCCATCGCGATCCAGCTATGTGCACGGGAGCCTCGGGTCTCCGAGGACTCTCCTATCTCATTCGCTAATACAGCAGCCGGCCCTGACCCTAGTGCATTTAGTGAATGTGACTGCATCACAGTCCACAATGAGCGTTGTGGGTTAAAAAAAAAAAAACAACCTGAGAGCTTTTTCCTGTATAGTAATCAGTCACTCATCTCATCATCAGTAGAAATAAAAGTGATCACATAAGCTTATTTACACATTGTCACAATATTGTAGTTCAGGTTAGGACCAGTAAAACAAGAACATTTTGTGTGTAATAGGAGTCAGGAAGGTGCTACTTTCGCGCCAAAAGCTTGTTTGCTTACAGACTCAGTGATTGATATCCAACCCTGACTGTGTTAGTGTAAAATGAGATTGTTTCCTCTCCTATGAAATACACCCCAAATGATGAAATAATGTATCCTACTGACGTGGGATCACCAGAAATACCAGCTTGCATAAAATGATATAATAATATTTCATATATTTAACCACTTGAAGACCAGGCTTTTTCTGGCACTTTTTGTTTACATATAATAATCAGTGGAGTAGATTCAGTAAGATTTGCGCAGTTTTTACGTAGGCGCAGGGCACCGTTTTTGCCCTGCGCCCCCGCAAATTATCTGCGCTACCCTCGATTCACGGAGCAGTAGCTCCGTAAATTGCGTGGGCGCTCCGGCAAAATGCCCGGCGTAAGCGCGCGCAATTTAAATGATCCCGTAGGGGGCGGGAATCATTTAAATTAGGCGCGTTCCCGCGCCGAGCGTAGGGCGCATGCTCCGTCGTGAAACTTTCCCGACGTGCATTGCGGCAAATGACGTCGCAAGGACGTCATTTGCTTCAAAGTGAACGTGAATGGCGTCCAGCGCCATTCACGATTCACTTACGCAAACGACGTAAAATGTAAACTTTGCGACGCGGGAACGACGGGTATACGTAACATTGGCTGCCCCTGCTATTAGAAGGGGTAGCCTTATGCGAAACCCGACGGACGGAAACGACGTAAACTGCGTACGCAGGGCTCGCGTAACGTTGTGAATCGGCGTTAGTATGCAATTGTATGCAATGCAGTCAGTACGCCCCCTAGCGCCCAACGTAAGAATGCAGCCTACGATATGACTAGCATAAGAGCCTTATGCTAGTCATATCTTAGGCTGCCGTCGGCGTAACAAGGTTCCTGAATCAGGAGCATTCGTAACGCCGGCGCAAGTAAGCAATTGCGCTGCGTAACTATGGTTACGCAGACGCAATTGCTTCTTGAATCTAGGCCAGTATTTTTTAATGGAAAATTTGAAATAAACCCGAAACATTATATATATTTTTAAAGCAGAGACCCTAGAGAATAAATTGGTGGGTTTTGCATTTTTTTATGTCACACAGTATTTGATAAGATTGTTAAAAAAAATAAAAAAATAAAATAAAAATATTAAAATAAAAAATAAATGATGTTAAAAAAAAGATGATGTTATGGCGAGTAAATACATACCAAACATGTCACACTTTAAAATTGCGCACGCCCATGCAATGGCGGCAATGTAAATTTTACTATCCATAGGTGACATTTTAAAAGCCTTTACACAGGTTACCAGTTTAGATTTACACAGGAGGTCTGGTGCTAGAATTAGTGCCAATGATCTGACGTTCATGGTGATACCTCACATATGTGGGATAATTGTTGTTTGTGTGCATGCGGGACCAACGTGTGAGAGCAAGTCGGGGTGGGGGGATACTTTACATTTTGTTTTGTTTTTTTACACTGTCCCATAAAATATAAAAAAAAACACTTTTATTGCTGTCACAAAAAATGCAAACTTTCCTTGTGACAGCAATGGGCATGTGACTGGTACTCTTTATGGAGAGACCCAAGGGGTCTATAAGACCCCAGATCCCTCCTCTGCCCTTAAAGGCATTTAATCGCACCAAGATCGGTGTGTTTGAATGCCATTTTCCAAAATGACTTCCTTTAAATGGGAGTAAACCATAAGGGATTCCAGGTCATTACTTCTGGGTTACCATAGCCCAGAGCTGAACAAAGCCAATCCAGTCGTTGTTCAGCCCTGCGATCAGCTGGCGGAAGCGCCGGCTGGTCGATCGGGACTCCAAATGGGATGGGAGATCCCGGTAAAGCTGCAGAAGGTAGTGGAAGGGGGGGACATCCCCTCCTGCTACTTGTAAGAGCAATCCAGCGGCTAGTTAGTTGCTAGGATTGCTTTTACAACAGAGCTGACTATCGGCTCTAAAAAAACAGTACTGGGATGATGCCTGCAGACGTCATCCGGGTATAACCACTTGAAGTCCAGCAATATACCAGGTACGTGATTGTTCTGCTAGTGGTTATAGTAATTGTATATCCCGTGTACTTGTCTCAGTTGTCATTTGTGTCTGCTGCCTTGTTCCTCTGCTAGCATGTGTCACTTCTGACAAGTTTTCCTGACACTAAGAGAAAAAAGGTGACAGGGGAGGGACCTCCAGCACATTGACAGCCTCAGCTCTGTTTCTGTGTGCTGTGTGAAGGAGGGTTGTGTCCCTTCCCTTCAATCATCTCTCAGAGCTCTCCTCACCCCGTTTTTCTGACACCTCAGACAAGCTTTATTAATTCTGCACTTTGAACAGGTGTAGAAAAGAGAATACTGCAGATAAACAGGTACAACGTGTGTAGAAGGATTTGTTTCATCTCCATGTATCACCTGAGGCCAGTCACTTTACTGGGTATATGTAAGGGTTTACAACCACTTTAATGTGACATTCACTTATTTCAAATTACCCTTTGGCATGGGTCAGCTTACCCCAAGCTCCCAACGGTCCCCCATTTGGAGGGAACCCCCCCCCCCCCCATTTAGAACAGATCCCTCTGTATTTGTTTTCACCTTAGGCCTTATACACACAGGTGTCAAAGGAGGTACAGGGGCGGCATCCAGCCACACAGCCAGTAGCTTCTCAAAATCTATCTAGTCTTAAATACAACATGGTTTGATACTCTACAGAGCAGTACTTGCATTTTTCCATAACATATAAGAAGTCAGGGTTTAACTATTCCTCTGGTGTCCACCAAAAATTAAAGGGGTGTAAAGGTTTGATTATTTTTTTTAAAATAACAAACATGTCATACTTACCTTCACTGTGCAGTTCGTTTTGCACAGAGTGGCCCCGTTCCTCCTTTTCTGGGGTCCCTTGGAGGCTCTCTCGGTTCCTTCCCGCTTCAGATAACCCCCCTGGGAAGCGCTCTCTCAAGGGGGTTACCTTGCAGGAAGGCTCCCGAGTCCTGCATTCGATGCCAAACGTGTCTAAACGTGGTAACCCTTGTTTAGCAGCATTTCATTTATAGGTGTTCATTTATGGCGTTTTTGGCCATTTAAAAAAATATATATATATACTGTATTTATTGGCGTATAACACTCACTTTTTTACCCTGAAAATAGAGGGAAAAGCAGTGCCTGTGTGTTATACGCAGGGGGCTGTGGAAAGTTTTTTCCAGTAACTTCCCTCCTAAAGTTAGGGTGCGTGCTATACGCATGTACGTGTTATACGCCGATAAATATGGAATTTTTTTTAAAATGCTTCTAAACGCAAACGCGGCAAACCAGGACATTTAAACGCGGCAAAATGGGCCATTTTAAAACGTTGGTTACTAAGTTTAATCAATTAGGAGCAGTTGTAAAAGCGTCCCGTGTACATGGAGCATTTTTTTTTTTAAGATATTTTTATTAGGTTTAAGACAAACCAGCAAACAGAAAGAAACATACAAAAAAAAAAACAACAATACCATCAGACAACCTGGTCATAAACGTTAAGCAATACACTCAAACATAGAAAAAAAACCTGACATCAGTGCAAAATATAAAGTAGGCACAGTGGTAAAAGGCTCAGGTATAATACCAGGATATAGCAAAAGCGGAGGTCCAGACATTAGAGATCCCTGAGGCACGGCCATCAATGGTCAAGCAAGAGTAGTACAATCAGTGCTGGGAGAAGGTTAGCGGACTAGCCAACCATCTACCCCAAATTTTGTGGAAGGTTTTTTTCCCTTTCCGGAGTTCAAAATTAAGTTTACACAGTGGGATAGCATCATTAATAAGTTTTAACCAGAGGGATTTCAGAGAGGTCTGTGCGCCCTTCCAGTACAGTAAAATAACTTTTTTTTAACATAGAAGAAGAGTATACGGAGCAGTCTCTTGGTATGTGATGATAAGTGTAATTCGCCAAAAATGCCTAATATGCCGTTCTTGGGGTGGATTATGTTTGGGAGGCCTAGCGCCGATGAGATGAAAGCACCCACTTCTTCCCAGAAGTCCCGGACTACCGGGCATGACCAGAAGCAGTGTAAGAAATCGACCTCTTGGCCACAGCCGCGGAAACAGACAGCCGAGGGCAGGAGACCCATCTTGTGTAACCTAGCCGGAGTGAGGTGGGTTTAATTAAAAAATTTTGACCTGTATGATGCGGTCCCGGGAAGCAAAAACAGAGGTTTTATACGTATCACTAAATTCTGACCAGTCCTCGTCTACCAGGGAGGTGTACATGGAGCCTTACCAGGTGTGCCAGTGTCACTCAGGTCCATGTACATGGCAGGTCATCATTGGTGCAGGGCAGGAGCATCCAAACAATCCAGAAGTTTCTTTGGTGTTATCGCTATATGTGTAGCATTAAACATAGTCAGAAAGGTGGAATAAGCCTTTCATGCTATTTTGGCACACGGTCAGATTTCTATAACTTCAATCCAATGAAAGAGCCAAACAAATGTCCAAGAGTCCAAGGTAATTTATTGATAAATTTGATTAATTTCAGAATTAAACCAACTGTTTTGGGGGTGTTTGGCCCCTGAGACCTGTTGGTTTTATTCTGCCATGGACCAATTTTAGCACCCTGGACTCTTGGACTTTTGGCACTTTTATTGGAATGTACTGTATGTACCGTATGTGGATTCTCAACTCTGGGTCCTTTCTCTGTTTCTGAGGGTAGTCTTTCTGAAGAAAACAAAACACCCGACGCCGAATGCTTGAAGCTCAAACAATTTCCGGTGACTTGTCCTCAATGTTCCCCTATGGGGGAAGTTCCTCCACTGACTGCGCAGGCGCAAACTTCCCGACGGAAATCCCCGAACCTCGCCCGGCATCCAGGCTCATTCTTTAACATCCCCGTGGATTGGAGGATGTTAAAAAAAGAGCCAGGAGGCCGAGTGAGCCGTCCGAGCGCAGCGAGGACGTGAGGCCGACTGGCCACTTTCCTCTAAGTCCACGTCGCACTGGATGCCAGCCGCCGTTCGGGGATTTCCGTCAGCAAGTTTGCACCTGCGCAGTGCTTGAAGGAACTTTCCCGATGGCTGGAACCATCTCTGCGCCTCAGTTCGCTCATGCGCAGGAACTTCCGTGATACCTGGAACCAGCACGGCAGATCACCGGACCCTTTTTTGTCGAGCGAATCGGGCGGTTTGGGCGTTTGTATTTCCCATAGAAAGTAATGGAAACGCTCAAATTAAAGCGACTAGCACGACAACGAGTGTTTGCTACAGGCGTTTTGTTGCTTTAATCAATAGAATATTTCACCCAGGCAGAAGATAAAAAAAATCTACCAACATAGCAACAAGTGATAAAAAGATGATAATTTATCCTATTTGCTAAAATAAAAAACGTCGACGACGCTGTATGCAAACGCGCAAATACACACGGAAACGCCGGAAAAAACGCCCGAAAAAACGCCCAAACAAGCTACGCTCAGGTGTGAATGCAGCCTTAGAAAATGGGAACCCAACTCCCCATTTTTTCTTGTACTTAGATTTTTATAACTATCAGACTGAAGCAGTTATGCTTTAACCCACAGCCCAATATATGACTCAGGCTGACAAATGCACAATGATTATTCATTTTCCAAATCAATACAGAAACTACATTGTGATGCCTGTAATAACTGCACACCCAATACCTACAGTATTACTGATCGCAGAGGACAAATTGCTCTATAATTTGCTTCTATAATTAATGCATGACCATGACAGCTATTGTCACTAAAAATAAACACATAGGAATGTTTTAAACAATTTTATTAAAGCTGTCCATACATGGGTCCAACTTCGATCCGTGTTTTGGCAAGGTGATTGTACCGAAGTCAGTCTACCGATTGACTTCTGTACGACCACCTTGTTTGAAAATGTCTGCTTGATTTGGGCTGCCGACTAAAGCTGGCTGCGCTGATCAGTGTATTCTGATGGCGGGGAAGTCTCCCTGCTGTCAAAATACAAAGACACAGTGGGAGGATTCCCCTATCCACCTTGAATATGTGGATGGGGGAATATAGGCCCAGATTCACAAAGCACTTATGCCGACGTATAACAAGTTACGCCGACGTAAGTGCAAATGTGCGCCATCGTATCTGTGCGCCAGACCCACAAACAGATATGCGCCTAAAACCAGGCTACACCCCGCCGACGTAGCTTGCTTACACCGGCGTAGGGTGGGCGCACATTTAGGCTGGGTGCATGGTGCCGCTCCCATTGATTAGCCATTCAAACATGCAAATGAGGGAAATACGGCGATTCACGAACCTGCGTGCGCCCGACGCAGGCTACGCGAGGTGCGCGTAAGTTGTACGTCCGGCGTAAAGTTATTCCCCATAAAGGAGGTGCAACCCAGCAGCAGACATGCAAAGGTCTGCACCAGGGAACACAAGCCGGCGTATTTTACGCTGGACGCGTGTCTGGCTGGGCGTAGGTTACGTTCACGCCGTACGCGGTGATCCAGCGTAGTTTAGGCAGTTGTACCAACGTGGTTGTGAGCAGGCGCAGGGGGATGCGTCCACGTCACGGCGCATGTTCGTGATACGTATCAGTCTGGCGCTCGGCCCATCATTTGCATGGGGTCACGCCTCATTTGCATGGGTCACGCCCACTTCCAAGTATGCCGGCGTATGCCTTTGAATCCCACGCCACGCAGGCGCAGCGTTGGGAGCACTGGCTTGCTGAATGCATTGCTTGCCTCTCTGCACTGCGTTGGCATAGCATACATTGGTTACTCTACGGCGGCGTAATGTGCGCCCACACTCTGTGAATCTGGGACATAGTCTTTTTTTTAACCCCCTGAAAAAGAAACATTTATGGGCAGCATAAAGCCCTGTTGACACGATCGGAATTTCCGATGGAAAAAGTCAGACTGTGTGTATGTCCCATCGGAGAAATTCCATAGTAAATTCTGATGAAATCCATCGGAGTTTAAATATAGAACATGTTCTATTTTACTCCAAAGAAATTCCGTCGGAATTCCGATGTGCTTTTGGCCGGGCAAAAGCCTGATCATGTGTACGTGGCATAAGGTGTTACATATGAGACCACTTTAATAATATGTCACAATTTCTATACTGGGATCAGCTCATATAACTGTTTGTGCTGCAGTATAAGATGGGAGGCCAATAAGATGACTGGCTAACTACATAGAAACCAAGGGCCAGATTCACAGAGCAAGTACGCCGGCGTATCTACTGATACACCGGCGTACTTTCAAATTTGCCACGTCGTATCTTTAGTTTGAATCCTCAAACCAAGATATGACGGCTTCTGGCTTCGATCCGACAGGCGTACGGCTTCGTACGCCTTCGGATCGTAGGTGCAATACTTCGGCGCCCGCTGGGTGGAGTTTGCGTAGTTTTCCGCGTCGGGTATGCTAATTCGCTTTTTCCGTCGATCCACGAAGGTACGCGCGGCCGTCGCATTCTCTTACGTCGTCGCTAGTCGGCTTTTCCCGGCATATAGTTAAAGCTGCTATTTTGCGGGCGTATAGATAGACTTGCCATGTTAAAGTATGGCCGCCTTTCCCGCGTCAAATTTAATTTTTTTTTTCGTAAGTCGTCCGTGAATAGGAAAGGACGTAACTCACGTCTAAGTTCGGTGCGACGTCATTTCGCGCAAAGCACGGCGGGAAATTTCAAAACGGAGCATGCACAGTTCAATCGGCGCGGGGACGCGCTACATTTAAATGAATCACGCCCCCTACCCGCCCAATTTGAAATACACACCGAGAAATACACTACGCCGCCGTAACTTACGGCGCAAAATCTTCCTGGATTCGACTTAGAGCCAGGTAAGATACGGCGGCATAGCGTATCTCTGATACGCTGCGCCAGGGCAATTCTATGTGAATCTGGCTCCATATACAGGGAGTGCAGAATTATTAGGCAAATGAGTATTTTGACCACATCATCCTCTTTATGCATGTTGTCTTACTCCAAGCTGTATAGGCTCAAAAGCCTACTACCAATTAAGCATATTAGGTGATGTGCATCTCTGTAATGAGAAGGTGTGTGGTCTAATGACATCAACACCCTATATCAGGTGTGCATAATTATTAGGCAACTTCCTTTCCTTTGGCAAAATGGGTCAAAAGAAGGACTTGACAGGCTCAGAAAAGTCAAAAATAGTGAGATATCTTGCAGAGGGATGCAGCACTCTTAAAATTGCAAAGCTTCTGAAGCGTGATCATCGAACAATCAAGCGTTTCATTCAAAATAGTCAACAGGGTCGCAAGAAGCGTGTGGAAAAACCAAGGCGCAAAATAACTGCCCATGAACTGAGAAAAGTCAAGCGTGCAGCTGCCAAGATGCCACTTGCCACCAGTTTGGCCATATTTCAGAGCTGCAACATCACTGGAGTGCCCAAAAACACAAGGTGTGCAATACTCAGAGACATGGCCAAGGTAAGAAAGGCTGAAAGACGACCACCACTGAACAAGACACACAAGCTGAAACGTCAAGACTGGGCCAAGAAATATCTCAAGACTGATTTTTCTAAGGTTTTATGGACTGATGAAATGAGAGTGAGTCTTGATGGGCCAGATGGATGGGCCCGTGGCTGGATTGGTAAAGGGCAGAGAGCTCCAGTCCGACTCAGACACCAGCAAGGTGGAGGTGGAGTATTGGTTTGGGCTGGTATCATCAAAGATGAGCTTGTGGGGCCTTTTCGGGTTGAGGATGGAGTCAAGCTCAACTCCCAGTCCTACTGCCAGTTTCTGGAAGACACCTTCTTCAAGCAGTGGTACAGGAAGAAGTCTGCATCCTTCAAGAAAAACATGATTTTCATGCAGGACAATGCTCCATCACACGCGTCCAAGTACTCCACAGCGTGGCTGGCAAGAAAGGGTATAAAAGAAGAAAAACTAATGACATGGCCTCCTTGTTCACCTGATCTGAACCCCATTGAGAACCTGTGGTCCATCATCAAATGTGAGATTTACAAGGATGGAAAACAGTACACCTCTATGAACAGTGTCTGGGAGGCTGTGGTTGCTGCTGCACGCAATGTTGATGGTGAACAGATCAAAACACTGACAGAATCTATGGATTGCAGGCTTTTGAGTGTCCTTGCAAAGAAAGGTGGCTATATTGGTCACTGATTTGTTTTTGTTTTGTTTTTGAATGTCAGAAATGTATATTTGTGAATGTTGAGATGTTATATTGGTTTCACTGGTAAAAATAAATAATTGAAATGGGTATATATTTGTTTTTTGTTAAGTTGCCTAATAATTATGCACAGTAATAGTCACCTGCACACACAGATATCCCCCTAAAATAGCTAAAACTAAATACAAACTAAAAACTACTTCCAAAAATATTCAGCTTTGATATTAATGAGTTTTTTGGGTTCATTGAGAACATGGTTGTTGTTCAATAATAAAATTAATCCTCAAAAATACAACTTGCCTAATAATTCTGCACTCCCTGTATATAGGGTAATAATCAGTATTAGGCAATGATTGTCGACAGTTTTCTTCATAGGGTAAATGTATGAAATCTTCAGCTTGTAATGTCACCCTGAGTGACAGCCTACTGCCCCTCTCCCAGTACCTGCAGGGGCTGTTTACGTGGGAGAGGCTCCTCCAGTAATGCAGTTATTCAGGCTTGGTGATGTCTCTGTCACTGTGACTCAACAGACGTCTTCCCAGAATTCTTTGTGAAGGTATACGCCCTTTTTAGCTTCTTGCAACATGCCGTACATACTATACGCTACTCATTATGTATTCACATTAAATTATGACGTTCCAACATATTCCTCAACAATTATAGGTTTTAAGACAACACGTTTAATTAAACTGACTGATATAAAATACATTTTAGACAGGTTTATCTGCAAAGATAAGATAGCATTCTATTGTACATAATCGTAGACGTTGTACCCAAAAGCATGCCACAAAATAAGACATAAACTTCATGTATAATTATATCCCTGTTAAAATATGTAATATAATTTAATGGTGCTTGTATATTTATCCTGACATTATTATGTCTATATTTCAACTTTTTTCAGTTTACAGTACTCGTGATGTACTTTGTCGAAGGCTCGGTTCACACATTTGCGAATTGTAATTCCGCATCCAATAGCAGGTGATTTTGACCAGCTTTCTATGGAGCAAGTTCACATATCTCCGCTGTGGCTGCGGTGCGAATTTGCACAGGAGCCCAGTGTGTCTTTTGGTCCATTTCAGATCCGAATTCAGCCCAAAATTTGGACCTAAAAATGGTGAACGGGGACACACCGGACCCCTGCTGTGAGCCGCATGCGAGGGTAGTGTGAACACAGCCTAAAGAACGTGTTTGTAGCACATGTAAAATAAATGTATTAATTATACAACAGGCCACACAATAGCATGCAAGGATCCAAGGCCCCAGGGTGTCACTTCTAGCTGCAGTGCCATTAAACTGATAACATGTTTGGTTATTAAAAGAGAATCTGTCTCTAAAGTGCTGGGAAAAGAACTGAAAAATCAACTTACTTTACAATCTTTGATTTATATTCATTTGCAATTTGTAATATAGTTTGTCCAAAGCAATAATATTTAAACAAGAAATAGATCTTTCCCTATTGAGATGGAGATGGTTCACCTTTATCGTCAGGAGCTGTTACCCATGAAATGCTTTTAGCTGATTATGTCACCATAGTTTCCTGCCACCCAGGATATTCCTTGGTTGTCTATCCATAATCCCTCCATCAACTGGGGAGAACAGACCAACAACTTTGCATCCCCCTCATTGCAAGGAACATTTCAGGGAACTTTGTTGAACTAGTTCTCCACCGATTGGAGAACCATCAGTGGATGTGGTAATTGCCCAGTCATATGACAGCCTGCCTCCACAATGCCATGAGTGCTTGGATGTCTGTGATAAAAATAATGTTGATTAATTATGTCTACATTGCCCATATGATTGTCCCATTGAACTGCTTTAGGTGCAGAAATACCTTTGGTCAACTTTACAATCTATTAGAACCTGAATTAAAGATGCTCGAGGAGTAGCTTGATGAGAATTTAGAAAATGCTTCATCAGACACTTAGGCTCACACCTGAGCAAAGCGACTTTCATGCATTATTATTTGAGAGTTTTTGAGCGTTTTTGGAAGTATATTAAAGTTGACATGTTTTGCCACCAATGAGCATCGTCAGGGTGATGGAGCACAGCCAGAGGTGACAGTTCATTCTGCACATGTCCTGGATGCCCAATTCAGTTTAACAGCTATGAAGGGCCATCTGGTCTCAACCAAAAAAGCCAATGTTGATTTATAAAATTAATTGACTGCATGGGCAAAATAGCTCATATACTGTAAATTTATGGTAAATTAAAAGAATCAGTATTTAATCACAGCAGGATTAAACTAATATAAAATGAAAAATATTCAACCCGGAGCAAAAGGCCCCCTAGTGGGCAAAGGTCAAATTACTACTAAAATCTTTAGGTTTTTAACTTCGGCTCCAGAAGGTTTACCCACCTTCCTGACCAGGACATTTTGTGCGATACGGCACTGCATTAATTTAAATGATAATTGTGTGGTTGTGCGATGCTGTACCCAAATAAAATTGATGTATTTTTTCCCTTAAATAGAGCTTTCTTTTGGTGGTATTTGATCACCTCTGCGTTCAAACAATTTTGAAAGAAAAAACAATATTTTTTACTTTTTGCTATATAACACACCCAATAAAAACACAAAAGATAAAAAAAAATCTTCATCAGTTTAGGCCAAAATGTATTCTGCTACATGTTTTTGGTAAAAAAAAAAATCCCAATAAGTGTATATTGATTTGTTTGCACAAAAGTTTTAGTGTCTACAAACAATGGGATATTTTTACAGAATTTTTTATTTATTTTTTACTAATAATGGTGGTGATCAGTGTAGACTGTACTAATGGGACTGAGACATTGTGGCAGACAATTCGGACACTAAGTGACACTTTTTGGGGACCAGTGATACCAATACAGTGATCAGTGCTAAAAAATATACACTGTCACTGTACTAATGGCACTGGCAGGGAGGGGGTTAATATCAAAGGGTTAAATGTTTAAGTAGGAAGTACTTTCTAACTGTGTGGGGGGTGCTTGTACGGTGGGAAGACAGAGATCTGATGATCAAAGTTCCCTTGTCACAGAACGGTGATCTGCCTTGTTTACACTGATTGGCTCCCGCTATGTCCAATCACAGTGGGAGCTGGTCACTCTAAAAAAAAACAAAAAAAATTATAAAATGAACATGAGCAAAGAGATAAATTTCACGATTGTTAATAAAACTATTATGCCGCGTACACACCATCACTTTATGTGATGAAAAAAAACTTCATTTTTTGTGAAGTAAAAAACTACGTTTTTGAAACTTCAATTTTCAAAAACGACGTTGCCTACACACGATTGTTTTTTCACAATGCTCTAGCAAAGCGAGGTTACGTTCACCACTTTTTTCCATTGAAGCTCGCTTCATAACTAGCTTCTGGGCATGCACGGGTTTAAAAACGTTGTTTATAAAGTCGTTTTTTGCTACACACAGTGATTTTTTGTGAAACAAAAAACGACGTTTTGAAAAACGACACAAAAAATTGAAGCATGCTTCAATTTTTTTGTCGTTTTTCACAAAACATAAAACAACGTGTCCCCCCACACACGGTCATTTAAATTGACGTTTTTAAAAACGTCGTTTTTTTTCATCACATAAAGTGATGGTGTGTACGCGGCATTAAAGTCTCATTTAATGTTTAATCCAAACAGATAGAACATTTTAAGTGTAGAGATCCACTCAGTGGCGTCTCCAGCTTTCATATTTATAAAATCTCCTGGGGCCCTTTACTACGATCCCACAACGGGCCCTTTTACATGTTCTGTCGTGAGCTCCCTTCCTACTATACTGGGGCCCCCAGGGTGGCAGAAAACAAGAGATATATGTCACCAGCACACCAAGAAAATATAAGGGTCCAAAGCAGTGGGAGAACTTTCAGGGTTGCAAAGGTTGTCTTGCCACCGGGCCCTGGTGTTCTGCCACTGTGGGGTTCCCCAGCTGTCCTGTCCCTGCTATTTACAGAGCTGGTCTGGCGTCTGTCTCCTTGGCAGCGGCGGCAGTCTATTAGGACCTAGTGCTGGTGACATTATGGGTGCATGCAGGGGAAGGCTGGCACTATTGGTTATAGAGAACTGAGCCCCCAGCTGGTCACCTAGCAGCAGTAATGCTGTATAACCTTCTCTGTTGACATGCTGATCGGCATGTGATCCAGGTGATGCTCCCAGTCAGATCTAATAAACACAATATTTATTAGCATCAAGAGTACAACCACATATATATATATATAATCAAACGTATGTTCCGCAGCCGCGTGGGCTCTATGCCTGTAAAGTGTGGGCTTTGATCAATAAAATCTCTGATATTTAACACTAGGATTTGACTAAGAGCATCACCTGGATTGCATCACGATCAGCATGTCAGAGAAGGGTCCACTGCTGCTAAGCAACCTGCAGGGAGCTCAACTGTCTACAACCAATAGAGATGGGCTCGGGTGTGTTTGAAATCCCACATGCCCGATCCCGCCAGGAAGCCGACACTCCACATCGCTAATCACAGGCAGTGAGACATTTCCTGATCTGTGCAGCTGCGGACCGGGAAATGTCTCACTGCCTGTGATTAGCGCTGTGCAGTGTGGGCTTCCTGGCAGGCTCTGGCATGTGGAATTTTGAACATGCCCAGCCCATCTCTAACAACAAATTGTGCTGGCCCTCCTGTACATCAGCCCCATAAAGTAACCATCTCTGGGTTCCAATGTCCTGCCGCCGCTGCCATGGAGACAGAGACCAGCGCTGTGAATAGCCGGGACAGGACAGTAACTCTGGTTGTTCCAGCACTGGTCCACACTGGGACGATTCCCCCATCCACCTATAATGTGTAGATGGGGGAATTGGATCATTTCTTTTTTTTTTTTATTCAACCTAATAGTTGAATGAAAAATAGTGATCAATGTATGGGCTGCCTAAGAGCTAAGACCAGCCATAGACAGTTTAAATCTCAGCTGGTTCAGCAGAAACTGGCTGAGATTTGAACCATTAATGAGCAGATTCTCTTATGATTATCACCAGTGGTTGCTGTATAGAATACAATTGCTGGGCAGGAGGGATATTCCCGTCAGCACTGTTTGTGTTGATGGGGGAATCATGCAAGTTTCTTTCCTGCAATCTGTGGATGTAGGAAAAAAAATTGCATTGTATATTACCTGCCTAACTGAAAGTGAAAGTGTAACAGAATGGCCCGTGACACCCAGAGACTTTTGAAGGATGGGGTTTACTCCTGTGCCAGCGTCACTATGCCCTTTTGGGCATAGGATGACTGAGAAATGATAATTATAAATTACATGAGATGGGACATTACTGATAATTCATGTATTGCAGGATATCTTGAAATATTACAAGTTGTTAAAGTCTGACTCCGACAGGTCAAAAGAGTGTTTTCATTCAATGGGGGGGACACATGCTTTTGAGGTGTTAATTGAGTCTGCTCCTAGACATTCCTTTGTGTGATGCTAATACTGTTTTGTGTCCATTGTGCTAATTAGGTCTTCTCCTAAGACCTGTTCATTGTGTATGCTAATGACACTGTTAAGATGTGGAATGTGAATGTGTCAAGCTGTAGTAATTAACCCCTCTAAATGCGGAGCCAGACCGTCTGGGTAATAAGTAGTAATTAACTCATCGGAATGTTATTATCTAAAATAATGTGTATGAAGCCCCCCATTGTGTGATGTGTGGGTGGAGTGTGTCTTTGTCCCTGTGATTAACTGTAATATGCTTGTACTGTATATAACAAAGCTAAGTTACCATTAAAGGATTCATTCATTCATTTTGGAGCCAGTACCAGAGCTTGTTTTGTCTCGTTTATTCTGGGAAATGAAATGGGTCGTGTCTGATGTCTGTCGGACTGTCGGATAACCTGTCATGGGGCGATGGATTGGAATATCGTAAACGGTGGTGACCGTTACAGAAAGTAAATTGTGAATGTCTTGAAAGAACAGGAGAGGGGGAGGGAGACAGATGGGGGAGAGAAGGGATGGAGATAATGCAGTTCAGTGATTACAGTGTACTGCAGTCTGCAGTGCACACACATACCCACGGTCCAGGCTAGAATCTCAGGCATCATTCACACACATGCTGCTGATTTTCATATTTCCTGAACACACATCCCCTCTCTTCAGATACAGCACACCGAGATAGTGTGGGCGGGACTGAAAGGAGAAGGAGGAGGAGCTTTATTCCTCCCTGCTCATATGTGAGGAGAGTGGGGGGGGTGGCTAGACTCGCTGGGCTGTAAAAGAGTGTCATAGACTGACACTTGGCTCAGCTTGCAGTCACCGCTCTCGGAATTTACAGGCTGGTTCTCCTGTCCTAAGGACGGGAGAAATCAGTCTGTTTTTTCAGTAACTGAGATGAAGGCTTGGGCCCCCCTCCCCCACAGTGCTCATGGAGTCCTTTCTGCAACTCGCTCTTCTCCGTGCCAATGAGGATGCAGGGGAAGGAGCAGATCGGGCGGCTGTGGTTGTGTGAACGCTCGCATTATGCAGTGTCAGCGAGCAGAGGGAGGGGGGAGGAATGCCCCGCAGAGCTGACTGGGGACGCTCTCCCTCTCAGGAGAGACTGTTACTCCAGCGGCGGCCCGAAAAAAAAAAAAAAAAGCAAAAAAAAATTATTTTTTTTTGGGGGGGCACATGGTGGGGCACAGCATAATGTTGGGGGGGTCAGGGCCCCCTCTGGCCCCCCCTAGAGACGCCTCTGGATCCACTGGGTCTCTAACCTAGAGATTCCTCAGATCTGATGATTACCCCTCCAATTTCGGGCTGAATTTTTCAATGGCCATTAATTTGAGAGAGGAGGGGTCCCTATTGTGGCACATCCTGAGGTGTGTGGATAAACTGTGGCCCTTGAACCCCTTAATGATATTTGCTGGGCAGAATTGTCACATTAATTGTCAGAGTAATATTCATCTGCCATTTATATCTTGCATCTGGAAAAAAATTGTCAATATGTATAAATACCACGCTATCTGCAAGCAACAGCAGCTAGCACAACTTATGACAAACAGCCCAAAAAAAAACGAATTAATACAAAACGTACAGCGCTAAACATGAAACAAGTCCTGAAAGAGGACAATTAAATAACTTGTGTTGCAAGCTAATAAGGCCTATAACACCTCTAAACATAAATAATAACAATCCACTTTAGTGAAGCAGTGAAAAGTGCAAATATAAGTAAAAATGATTATGCACTAATGCTGCACACACACGATTGGTCATTAAAAACGATCCTGTGTAGGCTCCAGAGCATTTTTCTTGACGTGAAAAAATTTAGAACGTGCTCTATTTTTTCCTCTACATTTTTCACGTCGTGTGTAGGCTTTAATGATGGGGAAAAAAAACGCGCGTGCTCAGAACCAAGTTATGAGAAGGGAAATTTGCATAATCATGCCCAAAGGGTGAAGCCATTCGAATGGAACTTCCCCTTATAGTTTTGTCGTACGTGTTGTACGTCATCGCGCTTTGCTCAAGCATTTTTTTTCACGATCGTGTGTATGCAAGGCAGGCTTGACAAGAATCACGTCGAGAAAAACGTTGTTTTTTTTTTCGTGACATTAACCACTTGCCTACTGGGCACTTTCACCTCCTTCCTGCTCAAGCCATTTTTCAGCTTTCAGCGCTGTCACACTTTGAATGACAATTGCGCAGTCATGCAACACTGGACCCAAATGAAATTTTTATAATTTTTTTCCCCACAAATAGAGATTTCTTTTGGTGGTATTTGATCACCTCTGCGGTTTTTATTTCTTGCGCTATAAACAAAAGAAGAGGGACAAGTTTGAAAAAGAACACAATATTTTTTACTTTTTGCTATAATAAATATCAATTTTTTTTAAACAAATTTTTTTCCTCAGTTTAGGCCGATACGTATTCTTCTACATAATTTTGGTAAAAAAAAAAAATCGCAATAAGCGTATATTGATTGGTTTGCGCAAAAGTTATAGCGTCTACAAAATAAGGGAAAGATTTATAGCATTTTTTTTTTTTTTACTAGTAATGGGGGCGATCAGTGATTTTTATCGTCACTATGATATTGCGGCAGACACATCGGACACTTTTGACACATTTTTGGGACCGTTCACATTTATACAGCGATCCCTGCTATAAAAATGCATTGATTGCTGTATAAATGTGACTGTCAGGGAAGGGGTTAACACTAGGGGATGCAGAAGGGGTTAAATGTGTATCCTAGGGAGTGATTTTTACTGTGGGGGGAGGGGACTGACTGGGGGAGGTGACTGATCGGTGTCCCTATGTACAAGGGACACACCATCGGTCTCCTCTCCCTGACATGATGTGGATCTGTGTGTTTACACACACACAGGTCCACGGTCCAGCTCAGTTACTGGGCAATCGTAGGTGCCCAGCGGCCATCGTGGCTGCCGGGCACATGCATTGGGTCCCCAGTGACGTGGCGGGCGCGTCCCCTAGTGGCTTGTGAAGGCGCAACGTCATATGACGTCCGCCTAGAACAACAGGGTCTTCCTCACGGCGGGCGGATGACAAGTGGTTAAAAAACAGTCGTGTGTCTAAGCCTATGAAGGTGCAGCGCAATGAATGTCCATATAAAAAAAACTGGAGATGACACCCAGTGATATAGCGAAAACTCTTCAAACGAAAGTGATGTAACCTCCACCAACAAGAGAAATGCTTCCTTACCAAATGGGATGGACCATTTGCGTTAACAACTGGTCAAAACAGCTTGGTCTCACCATAGGAGAGAAGAGGCGGATGGATCCAGCAGAGTGGTAAGTAATCCGATCAGATATGAAAAAACATCAGAAAACACGATCTCAGTGTAGACTGTTTGTATTTTATTCCAAGGGTAAAAAAGTTCACTATACAGCAAAAAAACTGGACTGGACAATAGACACAGGGAAATCCACTGGAGGACTACCGTCTGGTATAGCGAATGAGATTAAAACCATAAAAAAGCATGGCATGTAGCTGTGGTGTACAGCCGCAAACGGCAATGGAAAGGACACGGGTTACGTCACAAAGCTCCTCCCCATACGCACGTTACGTCCGATTGGACTTCGTCAGCGGTGGGTCTTTATATGGACTTTCATTGCGCTGCACTTACCGTATTTATCGGGGTATTGCGCGCTCCAGCGTATAGCGCACACCCCTAAAGTGGACCCGCATTCCTGTGAAAAAAAGATTTTAGTACTTACAGTTTTGGTGTCTTGCGCGGCGTCCATCGGCGGCCTCGTCGGGTCCGGCGTCCGTCTACGGCTTCGGTGGTGTCCTCCTCATCGGGTCCTGGCGTCCTTCTGCGGTGTCCTCCCTGCTCAATCTCTGCTTCCCGCGCTGAGTTTGAACTACTGCGCCGGCATATACCGAGCGCAGTACACTCGTGTCGGGCAGGTTCGGCTCCTCTCGTGGTCACGTCCTGTACGTCCAGGACGTGACTGCAAGAGGAGCCGAGCCTGCCCGACTATACACGAGTGTACTGCGCTCGGTATATGCCGGCGTAGTAGTTCAAACTCGGCGCAGGAAGCGGGTATCGGCGTATATCGCGCACCCACGATTTTGCCCTGAATTTCAGGGCAAAAAAAGTGCGCGGTATACGCCGATAAATACGCATATTTTTTTCATTTGCTACATTTGAGGTCGTGATTACCTTGTTTTGTGTCCAGCTTGCAATATTTTTAGTTTAACTGTATTATTTGTGCGCTGATTGTTGCTTTTAGTGTGTCTAAGCATGGCTTCTGGCAGTTCTCATATCTACTGAACATACTGTAAATGTTAAAATGACTTACTGTATTGCTCACAAACATTATCCAGCATTTTCCCTGAAGAAGGCATAATCTGGCCAAGCTGCCAAGTACAATGGCATACCTGGGAAAACTTAAAGCGGATGTGCCATGGGAAAAACATATTAAAAGCCAGCAGCTACAAATACTGCAGCTGCTGACTTTTAATATTAGGACACCTACCTGTCCTGGAGTCCAGCGCCGATCGCAGCAGAGCACGAGCGATCGCTCGTCTCTCTGCTGCTCCCCCCGCCATCCACGCTGAGGGAACCAGGAAGTGAAGCGCTGCGGCTTCACTGCCCGGTTCCCTACGGCGCATGCGCGAGTCGCGCCGCACCCGCCGATTGGCTCCCGCTGTGTGCTGGGGGGGGGGGGGGGGTGACGGGAAGTGACGGAATGCCCGTCTTTTGCCCGTGAATGCCGGGCCGGAAGTGGGTGCAAATACCTGTCTTTAGACAGGTATCTGCACCCCCCTCCCCCTGAAAGATGTCAAATGTGACACCGGAGGGGGGAGGGTTCCGATCAGCGGGACTCCACTTTAGGGTGGAGAACCGCTTTAAAACACAGCATGGTTGGACCTAGTAATTGCATTTTTTTTCATAGAAGATATGACTTATTGAACTGAAATGTGACTATTTTACAGTAGCAATTGATAGTTTGTCCCAACCATAGCCACTGTATATACAAGTTGAGAAAAACAAATGAAGGTATATGAAATATAAATAGGGATTCATACTGGACTATAATTTAACAAACTGAATACAACAAAAATCTTTGCAAGCATAAACCATATACACTTATCAGAAAGCAATGTTTTCTGATAATTGCCCTTTAAATTTACTTTTGAATTCATCAAAAGTACAAGTCATGTATTTTTTTAGAGGCAGGTCAATGTGTAGCACCTACAAAGCCTCACATCTACAGTCTAAGTGATGTAATAATTGTAAAACCTGTCCGATGTTCAGGTGTCAATTTCAAGCGAGCGAGTCACTGAGCTGGGATTGGCTGCTGATCTGTTGTGGTTCAAACTGGAGTAAGAGGAACACCATTGGCTGATATAAAGCATGCACTGCAAAATACAGGATGTCTAGTCTGCTATTGGCTAATGCAAAGTACGCTGTGTAAATGTGACTCACGTATGAGAATTTATTGACCGGGAGAACCCTTGTACTCTCCTCTACCTCCTAACTACACCTTTTACACTGCTGTCATGTGATTAGTTCAAACATTATCAGTGAAATACAAGCCTCTACTGAAAGCTGAAGCATGAAGAATTTACCTGTATTTAACTTCCTGATCATACGTTTGCATCGATGACAATTTTTTCAAATCATTATGCCTCCAGCTATTGCATTCTTGTACCTTTTGTACCATGTGAGATCCACGAGACGCTGTGTACATTTGAGTTTAAATATAAACAACTGCGTAGTTATGCAGCAAGACTCTGTATTTTTCCCTGAAGATAGAAACCGACTGGGATATCGTACCTATACACAGGGGCGGCCTTAGGTGTTCAGGCGCCCTGTGCGAGCTAATCCTGTGGCGCCCCCCCCCATCTTCACCCCTCGCCCCCTGGTCACCTAAACATAGGCTGGCTATAAAAAAGTAAATACTTTTTATTTG
Organism: Rana temporaria; assembly: GCF_905171775.1. Lineage (NCBI taxonomy): Eukaryota > Metazoa > Chordata > Amphibia > Anura > Ranidae > Rana > Rana temporaria. The sequence continues at coordinate 43,322,419 of NC_053499.1, read as the reverse complement.
TATCTGAAAAAGTAGATGCATGCAGGGCCAGGGGTTCAGTGTGACTTACCTTTCGGTGGACGGTGCGGCTTTGCATTTAAAAATGGCGCCGCCTGGCGCTTAGAGGCCACTGTGCATGCGCTCTCTGCCCGAAAATAGCCAAGCGTTTTCAGGCTTTCCCGAGCAGCGGCGGCGCATGCGCAGTGTGCCTGTCGGGGCCGGCAGCAGCCATTTTTTTCAGGTGCCGCAGCTGATACGTTGCTCTTCACCCAGTCCCAGGGCAGGGGTACCTGGCAGCGGCTGCTGCTGTGACTCGTAGGAGTCGGACTCCTGTGATGATCATGTGAGTAACTCACTGCGACTAACATTCTGCGCGCTGTGATGGCCGCACGGCGCCCCTGTTGCCCATGGCGCCCTGTGCGGCCGCACAGCTCGCACACCCCAAAGGCCGGCCCTGCCTATACATACCTCCCAACATTTTAAGATGGGAATGAGGGACACCTACTAACACATGTGTGCAGGCATAGGACACGCTCCCTGCTACGCCACCATAAAGGGGAAAAACCCCCCTCCCAAAAAAAGTGAATTAAATGCACAAGGGCTTTTTTTTACCACTACTATTCCTTTATATTGGCTCTTAAAATTGTAAAATGCAGCAATTTAGAATTTGGATGAAAGGTTTAGCACTGGGCAAACGTTTTCATACATCTCAATTGTTTTGAGATGGGAATGAGGGACACCTATCAGCTAAAGTATGCAGGCATAGGACACACCCCTTGCCACCCCCTTATAGGAGAATTGTACAAATGATCCGGGTAGGGGGCGTGGATCATTTAAATTAGACGTGTTCCTGCGCCGAACGTACTGCGCATGCGCCGTCCCTAAATTTTCCCGACGTGCATTGCGCTAAATGACGTCGCAAGGACGTCATTGGTTTCAACGTGAACGTAAATGGCGTCCAGCCCCATTCACGGACAAGTTACGCAAACGGCGTAAAATTTTCAAATTGGCTGGCTCTGCTGTCAATCACAGCGGATGACACGGCGCGCCGGGGGGCAGGGCCGAGTGATACAGTCTATAGAGTTGTATATAAAATACACTTTTTGGGACAGATTCTCAAAGAGTTACACCGGCGTATCAGCAGATACGCCGATGTAACTCGGAATCTAAGCCCGTCGTATGTCTAAATGTATTCTCAAACTGAGATACACTTAAACATGCCTATGATACGACGGCCTGGGCCGTTGTATCTTAGGGTGCAATATTTACGCTGGCCGCTAGGTGGCGCTTCCATTGCGGTCGGCCGTAGAATATGCAAATGAGTCATTACGCTGATTCACGAACGTACGCTTGCCCATCGCAGTAAATTGACGCCGTTTCCGTAAGAGATACGCGGCGTAAAGATAAACATGCCCCCTAGGTGGCGTACTCAATGTTAAGTATGGCCGTCGTTCCCGCGCTCGAGTTTTGAATTTTTACGTCGTTTGCGTAAGTCGGTCGCAAATACGGATGGACGTAATTTATGTTCACGCCGAAAACAATGACGTTCTAGCGACGTCATTTGGAGCATGCGCACTGGGAAAAATCGCGGCCGGCGCAGGCGCAGTACGATCAGTGCGGGGACGCGCCTAATTTAAATAATACACTCCCCCTAGTTACGGAATTTGAATTCCGCCGGGGGAGTTACGATCCGCCGGCGCAAGTTTCGAGGTAAGTGCTTTCTGAATACTGCGCTTGCCTCAAAAAATTGCACTGGCTGATCGTAAATAAGATAGATTACGCTGATCTATCTGAATCTAGCCCACAGAGTTGAGTGGCAACACCTAAAATTGAGCAGACAGGAACAAGAAGAGCTTACTGATAGAGGATACAAGATATGTACAGTACAGTATGAAACCAGGAACCAACCTGCCCCCCCAGGCTGCACCAATAGCTAGCATCACTTTTCAGGGACTGACCCATTAACTAATAGTTTCTGATAAGGAAACACATTGTTAATTGTGATTTTATTTGACTTTATGGGGGAGATTGGTGCACTCAGAATCTGGGGCAACTCTGCATGGTAGCCAATCAGCTTCTAACGTCACCTTGTTTAACCACTTCAGCCCCAAACTATTTTGCAGCTAAAGGACCAGGCCCCTTTTTGCGATTCGGCACTGCGTCGCTTTAACTGACAATTGTGCAGTCGTGCGACGTGACTCCCAAACAAAATTGGCGTCCTTATTTTCCCACAAATAGAGCTTTCTTTTGGTGGTATTTGATCACCTCTGCGGTTTTTATTTTTGCGCTATAAACAAAAATAGAGCAACAATTTTGAAAAAAATTCAATATTTTTAACTTTTTGCTATAATAAATATCCCCAAAAAATATATAAAAACATATTTTTTTCCTCAGGTTAGGCTGATACGTATTCTTCTACATATTTTTGGTACAGAAAAAATCGCAATAAGCGTTTATTGATTGGTTTGCGCAAAAGTTATAGCATTTACAAAATAGGGGATAGTTTTATGGCATTTTTTATAATTTTTTTTTTTTTTTACTAGTAACATCGACCATCAGTGATTTTTTTTGTGACTGCGACATTATGGCGGACACATCGGACACTTTTGACACATTTTTGGGACCATTGTCATTTTCACAGCGTTCAGTGCTATAAAAATGCATTGGTTACTGTGAAAATGACACTGGTAGTGAAGGGGTTAACCACTAGGTGGTGCTGTAGGGGTTAAGTGTGACCTAATGAGTGTTTCTTACTGTAGGGGGGATGGGCTGTGTGTCATATGACACTGATCTCTGCTCCGAGTACACAGAGCCGAGATCAGTGTTATTGTGACTAGGCAGAGCAAGGAGATGCTTGTTTACACACGCATCTCCCCGCTCCATACCTCCGCGAGACGACTGCGGGTCCCACGGACTCGATGGCGCCGATCGAGTCCGTGGGACCCGCGGTCCGACTCACGGGGAAGGCGGCAGGGTCGCGCGCGCGCCACTGGCAGCGCGAGCACCCACACAGCGGCATCTTAAAGATGACGTACCTGTACGTGCCTTTGCCTGTCTGTGCCATTCTGCCGACATGTATATATACAGGGGCCAGTCCTTAAGTGGTTAATAAAGCTTTGACAATAACACCTGGAGGCTAATTAGCTTCTATGCAGAGCTGCACATGATTTTGCACTCTCCAGTTTTGGTAAATAACCCCTTCAATGTCATTATACTACTCAAGCAATTGTCAATCCACGTGCAATTAACCTCTTTAGACTGGTTCACACTAGCTGCGACCGTGACTTAAAGCAGGGGGTCTGGTGCGTGTCTGTTCACCGCTTCAGGTGCTAATCGGGTCCGAATTTTTGGCTGAATTCGCACCTGAAACAGACCAGAAGACGCACAGGACCCTTCTGCTATTAGGACCGCGGCCACTCCAGAGGTCTGTGAACCGGCTCCATTGAGATTGGAAATAAAAATAGTTTCTGCTTGACTCATAAAAGCTTTTTTCATTAACATTCCAATTGTCTTGGAATAATCTATGGCCCACATTCTCGTAGAATGGCGTAAAACTGGGCGGGCGTAACGTATCTGATTTACGTTTACGTTAAAGTTGCGGCGGCGTAACGTAAATCACCCGGCGGAATTCAAATTCGGCGGGTAGGAGGCGTGTTTCATTTAAATGAAGCGCGTCCCCGCGCCGAACGAACTGCGCATGCGCCGTCCCTAAAATATCCCGGCGTGCATTGCTCTAACTGACGTCGCAAGGACGTCATTGGTTTTGACGTGGACGTAAATTATGTCCAGCACCATTCACGGACGACTTACGCAAACGACGTAAATTTATAAATTTAGACACGGGACCGACGGCCATACTTAACATTGGTTGCGCCTCATATACCCAGGGGCAACTTTACGCCGGGACAAGCCTAACGTAAACGTCGTAACTTTACTGTGTCGGCCGCGCGTACGTTCGGGAATTCGCGTATCTAGCTAATTTGCATACTCGATGGGGAAAACTACGAAAGCGACACCTAGCGGACAAAAAAAAAATTGCATTTAAGATCCGACGGCGTAAGAGACTTACGCCTGTCGGATCTAATGGATATCTATGCGTAACTGATTCTAAGAATCAGTCGCATAGATACGACATCCGTCGTAAGCCCTTTGAGAATCTGGGCCTCTATATTTAACCCTTTTATTTAGTTTAGATAGGGAAGTTATGGGCAGCTAATTTTTTTTCAGTGCTTTAAGGCCCCGTACACACCATAGAATCCATCCGCTGAAAAATCTCAGCGGATCGGTTTCAGCGGATAGATTCTATGGTGTGTACATTCCTGTGGATATTTATCCGCGGGAATTTCACGATTCCAGCAGATAAAAATTTGTAGACATGTCTACAAATCTATCCGCTTGAATCGATCCCAACGGATTGATCCGCTGGTCTGTACAGACTCACCGGATCAATCCGTCCGAAGGGATCCCCCGCATGCGTCGTAATGATTCGACGCATGCGTGGAATTCCTTATATGACAGCGTCGCGCTCGTCGCCGCGTCATCATCGCGGCGACGGCGCGACACGTCATCGCGAGGGGATTTCGATCCTACGGTGAGTACACTCCATCGGATCCAAATCCGCTGAAATCCTCGAGAGGTTTTATCCGCGGAAACGGTCCGCCGGACCGTATCCGCGGATAAATCCTCTCGTGTGTACTAGGCCTAACTATAAATTCCAATACATGCTAACCTAATGCCACGTACAGACGATGGGACATTCCAACAACAAAACCGTGGATTTTTTTTCCGACGGATGGTGGCTCAAACTTGTCTTGCATACACACGGTCACACAAATGTTGTCGGAAATTCCAATCGCCAAGAACGTGGTCACGTACAACATGTACGACGGCACTATTAAAGGGAAGTTCAATACCAGTCGTGTTAGTAGAAGTTTGGTGAGAGACGATTCACACTTTTCAGCCTCGTGCTTTTCAGTCCGTTACAGCGTGACGAATGTGCTATCTCCATTACGAACCCTATTTGTACCAGACTGAGCGCTTCCGTCTCATATTTGATTCAGAGCATGCGTGGAATTGTCTACACACGATCGGAATTTACGAGAACGGATTTTGTTGTCGGAAAATTTGAGCGCTAGCTCTCAAATTTTTGTTGTCGGAAATTTCAACAGCAAATGTCCGATGGAGCCTACACACGGTCAGAAATTCCAAGCACGTGTACGCGGCATAGGAGTGTATAAGGACAGCCACGGTGCAGATGCAGCATTCCAGATCTTCTAGTTCCACAACACCTGGAGATGTACTGGTTTCCTATCACTTGAAGGCTCATATCCAGCAGTCCTACTGACAAGCCCTGAAAGTTCATTAGGATAACACACAATACAGGTCATATTCCTATACAGAGAACATTAGTTTGAAGGAAGTGCCAAAATATGGCAATTAACATGGGCATCAGCAATACCAAGACACCTGCTGGATTTTATGCTGTTTTTAAAATAAACGATTTTGATGGTTAAGTTGGCCATGGATATCACACGAAATATTCTCATCCTGAAAACTGGAGTGGGGCTTTATAGTTTATTACCAGCTTTTTGAAAAGAGTGCGCAGTGCTGTCCATACACATATAGATATTTTCTTTTCAACTCATGATTCTCCCATCTGCACCATACACCATGGATGGATGAATCACCCAATGTGGCTATTGTATTTTGACAGCCCGCCCTAGAGGCTGTCAAAATATTCAAACAGTTAGCTGGATTCACAAAGAGTTACGCCGGCGTATCAGTAGATACAGCGTCGTAATTCGGAATCTAAGCCGTCGTATGTTTAAGTGTATTTTCAAACTAAGATACACTTAAACCTAGCTAAGATACGACGGCTTGCACCGTCGTATCTTAGCTGTCTAGTTCCGCCGGCCGCTAGGGGCGTGAACACTGATTTACGCCTAGAATGCGTAAACCAGCGAGATACGCCGATTCACGAACGTACGCTTGCCCGTCGCAGTAAAGATACGCCGTTTACGTAAGGCGTTTTCCGGCGTAAAGTTAGTCGAACAAATAGCTGGCCTAGTCAATGTTAAGTATGGCCGTCGTTCCCGCATCAAAATTTGAAAAATTTACGTTGTTTGCGTAAGTCGTCCGTGAATGGGGCTGGACGTAATTTACGTTCACGTCAAAACCAATACGTCCTTGCGGCGTACTTTGGAGCAATGCACACTGGGATATGTCCACGGACGGCGCATGCGCCGTTCGAAAAAAAAGGCCAATCACGTCGGGTCACGAGTAATTTACATAAAACACGCCGCCCTCATCCTCATTTGAATTAGGCGCGCTTACGCCGGCCCATTGACGCTACACCGCCGTAATTTAGGAGGCAAATTGGAAATTTTGAAAACAAGCATGCTTGTTCCACTCTAGGGAATTAATGGCCAATAAGGAAAGAATCAGAATGATAGACCTAATGCCCTGTACACACGATCGGTTCGTCTGATGAAAACGAACTGATGGATTTTTTCATCAAATATCCGACGAAGCTGACTTTCATCAGTCTTGCCTACACACCATCGGTTAAAAATACGATCCAGTCCATAGCGGTGACGTAAAACACAACGACGTGCAGAGAAAAATTAAGTTCAATGCTTCTGAGCATGCGTCGACTTGATTCTGAGCATGCGTGGATTTTTGACTGATAGATTTCCCCACAGACGATTGTTTTTTTCTATAGTTTTTTTAACCATACGAAAAATTTAAAACAGGTGCTATTTTTTTTCACAGATGGGGAAAAAAACTGATGGGGCCCACACACGGTCGGTTCGTCCGATGAAAACGGTCCATTGACAAGCCATTCACCTCTGCAAGTAGGGGTTCGGATCCCGGCTGCATGTGAATTGAGTTTGGTGGTCTCAGCCTGGGTCCCGGTGGGTGTGCTATGCGAGGTAAGCCTGCGCTTAGTACGCCCACCCCCCTCCCACAAAAACCACCACACTTACACGCACTCGAAATTGGGTTAACATGCACGCACTTTGACCATGCGGTCTCTAAAAAGAGAGGCGAAGGACTAACGGGGCTGGTTGAACGGGCTAGATCCTCTCACTCCCTTATAGGGAGTCCCTGTGCCCCGTTGGGCTTCAAAGCGGAGCAGGTAGGGCGGGCTGTGTGGGAGGACCCCCTCACACACCCGCCATTGCCACCTGGGGCATGGAGAAAGGTGGCAGATTGCCTCTGGGGGAGGCCTGCCTACTCCCAACTCCTGCAGTCCGGCTCCTCTCTCGAGTACACGCACAAAAATACACTAAAAAAAAAACGGTCGATCGATCCATTTTCATTAGACGAAACGATCGTGTGTACGCGGCCTTAGACTCTGCATCTTTAATAAAACAAGTACATAATGGCAGCTCCCGTATGTCTGTCCTCACAAGTTCACCTTAAACAACCTCCACTTCTGCAGCACTGCTGAGATCTCTAGCTGCTGTACAGTTAATGGCTTTGACATGTTTCAACTTATGCACTATGAGTACTTGTACACATAAGAGCTGTAATGTATTGAACTTCCAGTGTTTCTTGTTAAAGGTGAACACTTGAGTGGATTTTATCACAGTACAATGCAACCACTCCAGCAGTATGTCTAACACATGGACACACCGTGATAAGCCAGCTGTGTGCTGTAGTAAAATGGATAATATTCATGTGGCCTTGTTCACTGCCACTTACCCCCATAAAGGATAGTACTTGACAATTTGCTTCAAACTGCCTAATGAATACTTAACATTATGGTTCTTACTGGCCAATTGGTGTGACCATTTACAAGACTGCTACTCCTATATTTTTATTGTTAACAATGAAACTGGAACTATACAGTACAATATGTTCCTGTATCATGGTAAAGGATTTATATGGAGACCTCTCAGTAGAAAAGATAACATAAGAACATGGGATACGCTTGATGGTATATCGACTACAAGCGGTCTATAACTAATTTACCCTCACTGCTGATACCCTTCAATTAGTCCTCCCCAGTGTTGTTTCTGGCGGTTCCTTCACGGTCCCTGCCTGTTACCAGTTAGATCCTAGGGCCTTAAATAAACTTTTGAACATTTTACACAGTCACCACAGATCCTCACCTTGTTGGGGCATCCTTACCACCTCACACTCCGTGTGAGATTTTCTCTCCACGCTGGGCTTGGGCTCCCTCAAGGAATGAATTTGTGTGCACAGACTAATATCTCCTGACGAAGCTACCACAAGTAGCGAAACTAGTAGAGATCGTGATCTATATGACCCCCTCCGCTTCATCGCTGCCCGCAAACTAGGGCTGTATAGCATCTCTATGATGTGTTGGCTGGTCGTATAATCTAACTGTTTTACATTACTACTGTTGTCATTTTAAAATATTGTGTACTCCTCAATTCCCTTATGTTACTTTTAATAAATTGAAACTTTTTTAACTTTACTATATTCTTCTGCATAACTGATTTACCTAGTACCGATATAGTCCACCAGCCCCCATCTAACCCCCCCTGGCTTCTTTGGGCTTCTGGGGTCCCAATGAACCCTATCTTTATTCAAAATCATGGTAAAGGAGTTGTAAACCCTCATGTATTTTCACCTTAATGCATCCTATGCATTCAGGTGAAAAAACTTCTGTCACTGACCTGCCCCCCAGCCCCCCTGTTTTCCTCATCTGAGTTCTGTATTCCCCCGCTGGAGACGCACTCTTCCTCTCTGCCTGGGGTTCTCAGCTCCTGATTGGCTAGATTGATAGCAGCGCAGCCATTGGCTCCCATTGCTGTAAATCAAATCCAATGACGCGGGCGCCGGGGCCGAGTCCTACATTCGGCATCTATTGACGCCGAATGCTGGACTCGGGAGCACGCCCACAAGGTAACCCCCTGGGAGAGCGCTTCTCCTAGGGGGTTATACGATGCCGGGAGGAGTTACCGCTCGCATGTACAGGGCATAAGTGTGAGACACGTTCAACTAAACACTCATTTGCTTACCAAAAGTAGAAAGGGAAAAATTTATATGTGTTAAATAAGACGCTGAAAACAGATATTTTACACATATTTATTTAGAATAGTGAGTAGTGCTGTGAGTAAGATCCTATCAATGACAACTGATCAGTGGTAAGCTCAGCCAATGCCAAATGGTGCATACAGGGCTGGGTATAATGTGTCCATATCATACATCAACTTCTCCCTGGAGGATTGTGTGCTGAAATATCTACATAGCAAGTATTATGCATATACAGCATTCCATAACGGTTAAATCAGTATTTTGAGTCACTAAACATTGATAGTTGGCTGTCTTACCACTTTACAATGGGAGGAGCCTGGAGTAATAATAGGAGTCGCCTGAGGATATAAACAGAATATGTATATGTCCACATTGTAAAATTATTGGTAAACTAAAAACCAGCAATAATGGTTTAGCTGACAATTTATTAGGTCAAGACCCATTCAATTGAATAGAGCAGGGGTGGCCAACCAGTGGCCCGGGGGCCATATGTGGCCCGCGGAGCCCTCTGATGTGGCCCGCGAACCTCCTGCTCTGGAATAGCGGGTTGGCAAGGCCAAATCGCAGGTTGCCGATCTGCCATACCACAGCATCAGTGTTGTGAATGAAGCTGGTGGTAGAGGAAGAAAGCGGGTCCGGACCAGAGCCCCATAAGCTGATGTTTCCTCTACAGCGCCGGCTTTGCCACAGAAGGAGTCTATAGCAAAGTTCAGCTAACCCACAGGATAGACACAGGTGCACTACGCTGCACCCGTGGTGTGGGTAAACCATCAGTTGAAAGCAGTCTTAGGCCCTTTTGACATCATCAGCCCGACCAAATGGGACCCTCATTTCACCTTTACAGAGTAACAGATGTCAATTTACACTCGCCTACCTCCAATCCAAAAAACAGATGGGAATTTGTTCCCTTCCATCTTGGCAGATCGGAGGGGCCATAGAGTAGCCATGACCTGTCATCCGCCCGCTCCGCTCATTGTGGCCCACGACTGGTTACCAAGTTGCTTAAATGGCCCTTGCTATTCAAAAGGTTGGGCACCCCTGCACTAGAGACTGCTCTTACCCAGGTACTTGTCCACATTCGCCAATAACACTGGGCAGTGCACCACCTAAAGAAGGGCCCCTTTGAAAGTTGGCCAATGTTAACTATTAGACAGGTACTTTTCACCATCTTTAAGTGGTACCAAATGCACTAGGAGCGCATACTCTCACCCTCTGCTGGGGTTATATGCATAATGGAAACACATTGACTCTATTATTCTTCTGAGTTATCTGATGTTGTTCTAGAGACTTTAGTTACACCTGTTATAGTTAAATTTAACTTGGTAAAAGTCTTTTGAGTATCAGTTAGTGGGTCATTGATCGTTCATCCATTATATTGCTCTTAAGTCAGTATAATTATCTGTTCATTGTTGATTCAAAGAAGGGGAAGAAGGGGAAAAGAGGAAAGAGGGGGAGGGAAGGAAAAGTAAACAGGGAGGAGAAGGATAGATGAGAGAAAAAGAAGGAAGAAAGAAAAGAAAAAAACATATGGATAGCACTCACATGGGCCACATCTGTAGTAATAGTTAAGAAAGAAACAATATCTAGCAAGTGGACATTGATGGTCAGACTTTCAGGCCAAGGAAGTATGTTAAAAAATTATATTTAATGACATATAAATACATAAACAATAGATACAAATAGATTTTTACAGAGAGATTGACCACTGTATATTCCTCAGAAGTCGCCAACGCACGTTTCGCCGTGGGGCTTCTTCAGGACGAAGACGAGGAATGCAAGTTTAGCAGAAAAACAGAATTTATATGACAAATGGTCCCTCAGAGGAAACATCCATGAGGCATATATGACACAAATAGACGACAGCAAAGTCAGCGATGAATTTTGATAGACATTTTTCAAAAGGCCAGGGATCTTTCAGGTAGCCAATAAAGGTCAAACCAATGGTCCGTGGATTTAGGGGTTGAACACCCCAACCAAGGTATACAGCTCAAATAAACTAGTTTGAGTGGTCTCAGACTTACTGGGACAACAGACAGTGGCAGACAAGCGCAACAAATGAATCCAGCTCAAGGACGCTTTAGCCAACAGCGCTGTCTGTAGACAGCGATATTGCAGTCGAAATAAGACCACAAGGCAGCATGTAACGCACACGTCTGTGTCCCAGGGTGTACCCAGGGTCATTTGGGTACCCAGGGTCATTTGTTGCGCTTGTCTGCCACTGTCTGTTGTCCCAGTAAGTCTGAGACCACTCAAACTAGTTTATTTGAGCTGTATACCTTGGTTGGGGTGTTCAACCCCTAAATCCACGGACCATTGGTTTGACCTTTATTGGCTACCTGAAAGATCCCTGGCTTTTTGAAAAATGTCTATCAAAATTCATCGCTGACTTTGCTGTCGTCTATTTGTGTCATATATGCCTCATGGATGTTTCCTCTGAGGGACCATTTGTCATATAAATTCTGTTTTTCTGCTAAACTTGCATTCCTCGTCTTCGTCCTGAAGAAGCCCCACGGCGAAACGTGCGTTGGCGACTTCTGAGGAATATACAGTGGTCAATCTCTCTGTAAAAATCTATTTGTATCTATTGTTTATGTATTTATATGTCATTAAATATAATTTTTTAACATACTTCCTTGGCCTGAAAGTCTGACCATCAATGTCCACTTGCTAGATATTGTTTCTTTCTTAATTATCTGTTCATTGATTTATGCCTTTTTTCGTTGCATTGCCTTAATCGGTAAATTAATTATACCCTTAAGATGCAAGTTGTCTATTTTTGTGCATTATTATAGGGTGGTGGCTAACTAACTCTTAAGTCACACCAGAGTTGTGGAGTAACAGAGGACCCACCATCACTAGCTGCTCCTGCAGGGGTAAATGCTACAGAAATATATAAAAGGACCATGGGTTCCTTTTGTTAACCTACATAAAAAAAAAAAAAAAAAAATTTCCTCGCACTTCACCTTCTCTCATCGCTACAATTGCTGTGCTGCTATTTTCAAATTTAATTGCGGTGGAATTTATAATGTAATATTTTTTATATATTACCTAAGGGAGTGAAGCAGTAATATTTCACTGTGTTCTTTTAACTGTTGGTACATGCCAGCCATTAATATTGTGACTAGACACACCCAGATTTTATGCTGTAGTTACAGTTATTCTTTTTTTTATATAAAAATATGTATTCAAAAAGCAAACTTTTATGTTGCATGCGTTCTATATGTGCGGTTGGTAAGAAGTGTCTCATTACATTCACACTGTAGACAGGGTTGTTTGTCTTAGATAATGCCGATCAGTACTAGTAAATGCCGCCCCTACGGCCCTTCCTGTCCTGGTTCAACTTCTTTCTGCTGCCTGGGTCTGGGTCCCCCCCAACCTCCCTCCCAGCCCCACACCACTGCCACTTTCCTCTCCATCTGGCTGCTGTGGTGGTAAAAATAAAAAAATAAAAACTACTGACACAGTTGTGTTGCCATTTTCGGATGATGGATTGAACAGTGCTCCATGAGTTGTTCAAAGCTAACCCTGCTTTAAACTTCTCCACAACTTTATCCCTGACCTGTCTGGTGGGTTCCTTGGCCTTCATAATTCTGTTTGTTCACTTAGGTTCTCTAACAAACCTCTGAGGACTTCACGGAACAGCTGTATTTATACTGAGATTAAATTTCAATCAAGTGCACTCTATTTACTAATTAGGTAACTTCTGAAGGCAATTGGTTCCATTAGATTTTAACTAGGGGTATCAGAGTAAAGGGAGCTTAAAGGGGTTGTAAAGGGTTTGTCTTTTATTCTCTAAGTTGGTTCCTTTAAGCTAGTGCATTGTTGGTTCACTTACCTTTTCCTTCCATTTCCCTTCTAAATGTTTTTTTTCTTTGTTTGAATTTCTCACTTCCTGTTTCTCCTCGCTTTCCACCATCATCCGAGCGGTGGAAAGTCATTTAGAACAGCTTACTGAACACCTTACTGAGGAGGAACAGGAAGTGAGGAATTCAGACAAAAAAAAAAAATTTAGAAGGGAAATGGAAGGAAAAGGTAAGTGAACCAACAATGCACTAGCTTAAATGAACCTATTTAGAAAATAAAAAACAAACCTTTACAACTCCTTTAATACAAATACACGCTACACTTTTCAGATATTTATTTGTAAAAAAAATTATAATTTTTCTTCCACTTCTCAATTATGTGCCACTTTGTGTTGGTCTATCACATAAAATCGCAATAAAATACATTTATGTTTTTGGTTGTAACATAATATGTGGAAAATGTCAAGGGGTATGAATACTTTTTCAAAGCACTGTATAACTGAGATCAAGTCTGGGGGCCAGATTCAGATAGGCCAGCGGATCTTTAGATTTACGTTACGCCGCCGCAAGTTTTTGAGGCAAGTGCTTTATTCAGAAAGCACTTGCCTCTAAAGTTGCGGCGGCGTATCGTAAATCTCCCGGCGGAATTCAAATTCCGCGACTAGGGCGTGTGTTAAATTTAAATCAGGCGCGTCCTGAAAGCTCTTTTCTGAATCGACTTACGCAACTTACGTAAAATTTCAAAACTCGGCGCGGGAACAACGGCCATACTTAACATAGGATACCCCTCACATAGCAGGGGTAACTATACGCCGGAAAAAGCCGAACGCAAACGACGTAAAAAAAATGCGCCGGGCGGTCGTTCGTTTCTGAATCGGCGGAAATCCTCATTTTCATATTTGTCGCGTAAAAAAAAACGAAACGCCACCTAGCGGCCGACCTGGAATTGCAGCCTAAGATCCGACGGTGTAAGTCACTTACACCTGTCGGATCTTAGGGATATCTATGCGGAACTGATTCTATGAATCTGGCGCATAGATACGACCGACGGAACTCAGAGATACGACGGCGTATCTCTATCTGAATCTGCCCCTGGGTCTTTAGGCGTTCTCAGGCATATTTTTTCATAAAATGTAGGAGGAGTCATACCTGTTTGATTGGAAATAAGTGGTGTAAAAGTGTCTAATTTGGAGGAATCCCAGACAAACTGTCCATAAATTTAAGGATGGTTGGCAACCCTGAGTGGACAGTGTGTGGAAAGTGTCAGTAGGGCAGTGGATGGTATATGGACAGTGTCAGTAAAGCAGTGAATGATAAATGGCTAAATTATTTATTTATTAGGCCTCGTACACACGATCGGTTAAACAGAGGACAACGGTCTGATGGACCGTTTTCATCGGTCAAAACCGATCGTGTGTGGGCCCCATAGGTTATTTAACTGATGGATTCCTTACCGATAGGTCAAAACCGATCGTTAGTAGGCACAACCATCGGTTAAAAATCCACACATGCTCAGAATCAAGTCGACACATGCTTGGAAGCATTGAACTTCATTTTTTTCAGCACGTCGTCACGTTTTACGTCACCGCGTTCTGACACGATCGGTTATTTAACCGATGGTGTGTGGGCGCGACGGACCATCAGTCAGCTTCATCGGTTAACCGATGACAACGGTCCTTCAGACCATTCTCATTGGATGGACTGATCGTGTGTACGAGGCTTTACACTTCTCTCTCTAGGCAGGGGGCTGGGGTGTGTGGTTCGAGATCTTTTCTCTCGGGTGGAGGCAGGGCCGATCCGCCCTATAGGCTCACTATGCAAGCCGCTTAGGGCCCCGCAAAGCTGCGGAGGGCCCCCCAAATTACTAGAGGCCCCGACTAGTGAGAAGTCATTTACGGCCCCTCACACCGCTTCTCAACTCGCTGGCTGCATGGGAGAAGAGGTAAGAAGTCAGCACCCCCCGCTTTGCACTTTAATGTAAGATGTCATTTCCGACAGCAGAACACCCCCTCCCCCCGCTTCTCAACTTTAATCTTTAATGTGACATGTCACTGTCGGCAGCCCCCCTCGCTTCTAAACTTTAATGTGACATGTCATTTTGCTTAGGGCCCCCAGGGAAGTCAGGATCGGCACTGGGTGGAGGGATTGGTGGTTAGCGTTGAACTGAGTCTTTGCCCTGGGTGAAAGAATGTCTACTTTCACCACGGCATAAAAGGACTTCATGATAAATCTGCTGCAAAACATTATAAGGATACTGTATACATGATCTAATTGCCTTATTTAATATTTAGGATGCAAATTAATAATTTAAAAGATGACAGTTTAGTATACAATTTGCTCATTACATTATATACTACAAGTTTATTGTTCATAAAGGCCTCCCGGCTTGCATATCTTACAGGCAGATCTTTCATTCAGTTGTTGGTGGCATCTGTCAGAACTTGGTGACATATTTATAGGCTTTTGACACAGGCCAGCTTCTTATATGTCTTCAGTTATCACACACAAGCCTCTCTGCCAAGAGTATTGTTGTTAGTACAGTTTCCTGTGATGATTAACTTCATTGCTTCCAGAACGCACCCATGTTATCTCAGTGGGTTTTGCAATAATTGCTGCTGAACTTTTGTTTTTCTGTCCACTAATTAAAGGTTAACCTTACTTCATCTTTTACCTTCTTACCCTTTGCTGCTCTATGGAGAAACAGCAAGGTCTGTTAACAACACAGGGGTAGATTCACGTAGATCAGCGTTTCTTCGTGCGGGCGTAACGTATCCTATTTACGTTATGCCTCCGCAACTTTTACAGGCAAGTGCCGTATTCTTAAAAGAAAGTTGCGGCGGCGTAGCGTAAATAGGCCGGCGTAAGCCCGCCTAATTCAAATAGTGAAGAGGTGGGCGTGTGTTATGTAAATTAGGCTTGACCCGACGTGATTGACATTTTTCCCGAACGGCGCATGCGCCGCCCGTGGAATTTCCCAGTGTGCATTGCTCCAAAGTACGCCGCAAGGACGTCATTGGTTTAGACGTGAACGAAAATGACGTCCAGCCCCATTCACGGACAAATTACGCAAACAACGTAAAAAATTAGACGCGGGAACGACGGCCATACTTAACATTGGTACGCCGCACTTACCCCTCCATATAGCAGGGCTAACTATACGCCGGGAAAAGCCTAACGTAAACGGCGTAAATGTACTGCGTCGGCCGGGCGTATGTTCGTGAATTTGCGTATCTTGCTGATTTACATATTTCGACGCGTAAATCAGCATACACGCCCCTAGCGGTCAGCGGAAAAATGCAGTTACGATCCGACGGCGTAAGAGACTTACGCCGGTCGGATCTAATAGAAATCTATGCGTAACTGATTCTATGAATCAGGCGCATAGATACGACCGGCCGGACTCAGAGATACGACGCCGTATCTGGAGATAGGCCGTCGTATCTTGTCTGTGAATCTACCCCACAGAATACAATTTTCATATTTTTCACTATAATCTGGCTACCCAGATAATGTACAGTTGTGCTCATAAGTTTACATACCCTGGCAGAATTTATGATTTCTTGGCCATTTTTCAGAGAATATGAATGATAACACAAAAACTTTTCTTTCACTAGTGGTTAAAGTTTGGCTGAAGCCATTTATAATCAATCAACTGTTTTTACTCTTTTTAAATCATAATCACACCCAAAACTACCCAAATGACCCTGATCAAAAGTTTACATACCCCAGTTTTTAATACCGTGTATTGCCCCCTTTAACATCAATGACAACTTGAAGTATTTTGTGGTATTTGTGGATGGTAAGGCTGCCCATTCCTCTTGGCAAAAAGCCTCCAGGTCCTGTAAATTCTTGGGCTGTCTCGCATGAAATGCACGTTTGAGATCTCACCAGAGTGGCTCAATGATATTGAGGTCAGGAGACTGAGATGGCCACTCCAGAACCTGCACTTTATTCTGCTGTAGCCAATGACAGGCCGACTTGGCCTTGTGTTTTGGATCATTGTCATGTTGGAATGTCCAAGTACGTCCCATGTGCTGCTTCCTGACTGATGAATGTAAATGTTCCTCCAGTATTTTTTGATAACATACTGCATTCATCTTGCCATCAATTTTGATCAAATTTCCTGTGCCTTTGTAGCGCACAAATCCCAAAAAAATCAGCGATCCACCTCCGTGTTTCACAGTAGGAATGGTGTACCTTTCATCATAGGCTTTGTTGACTTTTCTCCAAATGTAGGGTTTATGGTTGTGACCAAAAAGCTAAACTTTGGTCTCATCACTGCAAATGACTTTGTGCCAGAAGGTTTGAGGCTTGTCTCTGTGCTGTTTGGTGTATTGCGGGGATATGCAATTAGCGGACCTCCAGCTGTTGCAGAACTACAAATCCCATGAGGCATAGCAAGGCTCTGACAGCCACGAGCATGACACCCAGAGGCAGAGGCATGATGGGAGTTGTAGTTTTGCAACATCTGGAGGTCCGCTAATTGCATATCCCTGGTGTATTGTAAGTGGGATACTTTGTGGCATTTATGTAGCAATGGTTTTCTTCTGGCGACTTGACCATGCAGCCAATCTTTCTTCAAGTGCCTCCTTATTGTGCATCTTGAAGCAATCACACCACATGTTTTCAGAGAGTACTGTATTTCATCTGAAGTTCTTGGTGGGCATTTCTTTGCATCCCAAACTATTTTCCTGGTAGTTGTGACTGAAATTTTAGTTGGTCTCCCTGACTGTGGTTTGGTTTCAACAGAACCCCTCATTTTCCATTTCTTAATTAGAGTTTGAACACTGCTGATTGGCATTCTCAATTCCTTGGATATCTTTTTATGTCCTTTTCCAGTTTTATACAGTTCAACTACCTTTTCCCTGCAGATCCTTTGACAATTCTTCTGCTTTCCCCATGACTCAGAATCCAGAAACGTCAGTGCAGAACTGGATGAAAGATGCAAGGGTTTGTCAGAGTCCAGAAATTCATTGACCTTTTATACTTACACACTATTTCCAAGCAAACATATCACAGGTGAGGATGGTTACCTTTAATAGCCATTCAAACCTCTTTGAGTCAACTTGTGTGCATGTTATCAGGCCAAAACCACCAGGGTATGTAAACTATTTATCGGGGTCATTTGAGTAGTTTCTGTTGTCATTATGATTTAAAAAGAGTAAACACAGTTGATTGATAATAAATGGCTGCAGCAAAACACTAACCATGAGTGAAAGAAAAGTTTTTGAGTTATCATTCATATTCTCTGAAAAATGGCCAAGAAATCCTAAATTCTGTCAGGGTATGTAAACTTATGATCACAACTGTACTACCTTCACCAAGGTTAACTCAAAACTCCCTTTTCTAGGTACCTGTTACTTGCTTTTATATAGTCCACAAACAATCCAGATGAATAGGTTTGTTTGCTCCTGCTGTACATCAAAGCAATGTCTAGTTTGGTTAAACTGGTTTTCATTGGAAATAATAAGCATGGTGCTGAGCATGTGCGATGTCATTTCATTTCAGGTTATGCAAGCTAAAGCACAAACTGCTCTCCAGGGCTGAATTTTATATGTGTTTTATTTAGTGTGTGCCTTAACCACTTCAGCTCCAGAAGATTTACCCCAGGCCAATTGTTTTGCGATACAACACTGCGTTACTTTAACTGACAATTTTTGTGGGGGTACGACACTGTACCCAAATAAAATGTATGTCCCCCCCACAAATAGAGCCTATTTTTAGTGGTATTTGATCATCACTGCGTATAAATTTGTTTGCGTTATGAACAAGAAAAGACACACAATTTTGAAAAAAATAATATATTTTTTACTTTCTGCTATAAAACATATAAAATATAAATATAGAAAAAAAATCGAATTTCGTAAAAAAAATTAGGCCAATATGTATCCTGCTACACATTTATGGTAAAAATCCCAACCTGCTAAATTCTAGAGCTTACTAAAAACCAGGGTGAAGTAGTTGAGCCTGCAACCAGCAGAACCCAGAACAGCCAAAAGCAATCAAACTTTTTTTTAACTGGTTACAGCGGAGCAAAAAAAAAACGTGGATGTAAACCCGAATCATGAAATTTGAGCTGGGCACAGATATGCTGTGTATATTGATAGATATATAGATACCTATATATATATATATATAGATAGATATCTATCTATATATATATATATATACAGTATATGAGCTGAGTTTTTTTTATGACTGTACGAGTATGGTAAAGGCTGGTACACAACCGAAAGTCATCCGGTTGAGCAGGAAGGGAGAGGTCAGAATATAATAGCACAGTGAGAGAAGTCCCCACCTCACAAATTATGTTGATGTGGGGATCTGTCAGTTTTTTTTTTGTTTTCTTTTATTCAACCCGCTGCTTGAATGATCACAACCTGGCTGTGTAGACACAGGCTTTACTCCCAGTTTTATTTACTTTCTGTATAAATAAAATCAAGATTCTTTTTCATAATTTTTTTTCTGTCTTTTGGAATGCAGTGATTGATAATCCATGACTACCTCAGTCTTTTACTGTACTTTGAATACTGTATACCATAAACACAGCTTATGAGAGTCTGATGGTTCTCTGCCTTTCCAAGTCTGGATGGCCATTCACAGAACATATTTAATTTCTCTTAATGAATATAAAGCATTCTCTGATTGGAGAGGTGGAGATTATGACATCACTGCCCCACCTAGTTTAATCAAAGAAAGCCTTAAAGCGGAGGTTCACCCACAATATAAACTTTATTATAACAAGATATACGGAGTTAATACATCTAAAAACCACAGTTATTACCGTGATAATGAGGTATTATATGTTGCTTCCGGGTATTCTTCCCCACGGGAGTGTGCGTATCTCTCCCTTTCCCCGGCGCCCCAGTGTGTGCTGGGAGCTGTCCGCAATGTCTCCTGGGAGTACAGTGTCATGATTCCCAGGAGACGATCTGTAGCACTAATCATACAAATCTCATGCTATCCCACTCACAACGTGGCGGGTACCTAGAATGACGACACCCATTGTCATGGTAACCAGGAAGTGTTGACGGCACAGCTCGCGCTGCTTGCCATCAACACAGCGCATGCGCGAGATACTGCGGCGAATGCTATGAGACTAGCATCACCGCTTCCCGGAAGTCTTTGCTTGTGGGCTTCACAATGCCCACAAGCAAGATGGAAAACTCCAGGATAGGTTTTTATAAGTTCATCTTTTAGACGAAAAAAGATGGGAGATGTTTCAAAGCGGCTACCAAGTGAGTGTTAAGTTATTATCTGTAACCCCATTAAATGCACACAAATAGAAAAAAAGAGAAACCGCGGAACCTCCGCTTTAACTCACCCAGCTGGTAAAATGTAAACATGTGAACAGAAGACTAGGTGGAAGCCATGAAAATCTGAGAAACAGCTGACACAAAGTAAAGGAGTAAAACCTTACGGTAGAGAAAAATTTCCCTGCTGTTTCGAAGAGGGAAGAACAATGTCCTGATTAAGGTGGAAGGAAGGAGGCCTTGGCCATAATACACACTTGTACCCATGTAACAATTAAAAGGAGTCTTCACAGGATAAAGCTGCCAATTCAAAGACCCACCTCACAAAAGGGATAGAAACAAGGAAGGCTACCTTATGAGAAAAGACAGGAAGGTGCCCCTGATAGGCCTGAAGGGTGGTTTCTGAAGAAACAACAAAACCAGGTTGAGACCCCACGATGTTGCTGGGAAGTGTATAAGAAATCAATGTGAGCAACATCCTATACAAAGACTTTTATCAAAGAGTGAGAAGCAAGCGTTATTTGGAAAAGAATGGCCAGGGCCTAAGTTTGAGCCTTGGTAGGCCAAATTCTGATGCAGACCCGATTAGAGTAAAGAAAAGGCCCAAAGGTCCCTGGGTCTACTAACAATCTTGTCCCATTTGTGACAAAGGTCTTGTAACACCACTAGGTGAAGAGACCATTCTGGAACCAGAAGCTGATGCCTGAGAAAGTCCTCCTAACATATTTCCACACCTAAAATGTGCACTGCAGACAGACTCAGAATTTGGAGTTACAACCATACCAGAATGAGGTCTGCTTCCATTTGTATTACAATACTTCTGGCCTCTCTCATGACGTAGGTGACTACTGTGGTGTGGTAACTATGCAGTTGAGAGGTCCAGGATTGAAGAGACAACCGAAAAGTCCCAGGATGTTGAAGCCAAGCTTCTCTGACGATCAAGTACCTTATACCAGTGGTCATCAACCCTTTTTTTCAGGGCCCACTAACAGGCCAGATTTTATATATTACCTTGGGGAGATGCAGACTAGAATACAGCAATCACTGAGTAGCAAATTATATCACCTGTGATGTATTTCAGTTATATTAAAAACCTGGCCTGTTAGTGGGCCCTGAGGACAAGGTGTAACAGTCGCTTTCAGCGCTGTAGTGCGTTCCATGCTGGAGCGCATACGGCGCTCGCGTGATGACGTCATCGCCCGGTGCCGTCCTGTTAGGTTGCACCAGTCTAGAGTGAAATTGGCCATACAATACTGCCTCGAAAGGGGCTACCATCAGGCACAAAACCTTCATGCAAAATTAAGTGGTGGGGCAGCCCCTGGACCATAGGATCCAAACATGGGAGCAGAGACCCAGGAACTTGTCTCGCTAAAAGAAGACCCTGGACTGGGTATGTTCAGAATCAGGTCCAGATACTACAAGTGATGGATCATTTCTGACTTCTGAAACCTCCACAGGGTCAGCACTGCTTGAAACATTTGGACTGACTGTTCCTGTAGCAGGTTCAGGTATACCACAGTGGGAATTCCCTGAGAGACCAGCAGAGTTAGGATAGGGGCTAACCTTTGGTAAAGGCTCAATATGCCATGGACAGGCCAAAAGGAAGAGACAACAAACTGGTAATTGAACATGCTCCAGCAAAACATTGATGCAGAGGGAAAATGGAGATGGACAAGTTAACATCCTTAATGTCCACAGAGGCCAGAAGATCTCCCAGTTAAAAGGGAAGTGTTGAACAACCTAACAGATTCCATACAGAATTTTGAACCACTTGAACCAAAGAATTCTTTGCATATTCACCAAAAGTGATACACAGCCTGGATATTTGGCGAAGTGTGTCTTCTAATTCATCGACACAGTAAGCCATGGGCAAGAGCTCCCGCTATTTTTTTTTTTTGCAAGAAAATTTTTATTGAGTATTTATGCGATACAGAGTTTTTCATAATGTAACAGTACATAAGATAGTGAATATGTAATTTGTCATCAATAAGCATCTACAAGGACTGTAAAAATAAGACAAAACATCTTCAATCAGATAATACTACCGAGAGTGAGAAGTGAAAAGTGACTCCCCCCATCCCACCCACCCCGTAAAGGGGGCAATCTGTGGGTGGCGAGAGTGGGAAAGCATCTCTTAGAGAGAAGGTTTCTTTCTCAAAAATATCAGTACATGTTTGCCTAATGCTACTTTGTATCTATAAGAAAAAAGCAAGACATAGGAATTTAAGTAACTGACCTATGACCCATATGAACGAACCATGAAAGTAAAACGAAACATCTTCAATCAACCAATATTTCTGAAAATGAGAAGCAACTCCCCCCCTCTCCCCCACCCCGCGAAGGGAACAATCTGTGGGTAACAAGAAGGAGAGCACACCCCTCAGTAAGAAGGCTTCCTTCTCCGGACCATCAGCAGGCCCTTACCTAATGCTGCTTTGTTCCCAGCTTACTGGTTTCTTTCTGCTCTTGAGAGGACAGTATAGGGAAGTGGTGAGGGGGAATAATGGCCAAGAGGGAGATGAGAATTCCGGTCAGCCGACATCACCCCCTCCCGTTGTCGATGAAGGATCTGTAGGACTGGGGACCACTAGTTGTGTAAGGGAATCCATGTAATGTAACCAGTTTGCCCATATGTGTCTGTACTTTTCATGTGAATCTTTGGCTTGGTGTATTAATCTTTCCATTTCTTCTGTTTTGTTTACCCTTTTCAGCCAATCATCAATTGTCGGGGGGGTTTTGGATCTCCAGTACAGAGGGATGCACTGTGTGGCCGCATTTATTAGATGGAGCGCCAGAGAGTGTTGATATTTTGATTTTGTTATGGGAGAATGATGTAGTAAGAATTGTTCTGGAGAGCAAGCTATTGGCAGGGTGGTGACCTGGACTATGCGTTCGTGTACTGTTTTCCAGAATTGTGTCAATGAGGGGCATTCCCACCAGATATGAAGAAATGAGCCCTCTGCTCCATCACATCTCCAGCAACTTGAGGACACAGTCGGGAAGATTTTATGGAGTTTGTCAGGTGTCCGATACCATCTAGTGCATATTTTGAATCTATTTTCTTGTGCTGTTACACTAATAGAGCCTTTATGTGTGTATTCCCAGGTAAGTTTCCAGTCCTCGTCAGATAAGCGTAGGGTGAGGTCGGTGTCCCAGGCAGTTCGGGTGTTGTTGGTAAGAATTTTATCCTGGGAGAGCAGGGAGTATAAAATCGAGATTAGATGGCGCATGGGTACCTTTGAAGTACATATCTGCTCTAGGGGTGACAGATCTCTACACCACGACGAATTAGACCGGGTAGAGCTAAAGAAGTGTTTAAATTGGAGATATTTAAAAACAGAAATAGAGATGTGTGGGAGCTTGGTGACCAGGTCCGGGTATGCTAACAACTTGCCACTTTGGTAAAAATGGTGTGCTCGGAGTGTCTGGAGAGACGGGTCCGAAACTGGGTGGGTGAAGGTAACGTTGGGAGGAAAGTCTGGGCTAAGTGATAGAGGCGTTAATGGACCAGGAGAGGGATTTATTTTAAGGGTTTTACAAGCTGCTTTAAAGTTTAGTATCGTGGGCCCGATTAATGGATGTTCTGTGCAGTTTTTGGGTATTGAACCGGGTTTTATCCAGGGCAAATGGGAGATAGGAAATTTAAGATATGCATTTTCCAATTCGACCCATTCTTTGTTTGCCCCATGGAGGTGCCAGTCAACGAGTCTCGTAAGGAGGCAGGCTTTGTGGTAAGTGGATATGTCAGGGACGCCTAGGCCGCCGCTGCATTTTGGTTGGATCAATTTGGCCCAACTTAGTCTCGGAGCTTTACCTGCCCAAAGAAAATTTCTGCACTGTCTCTTGAATGTGTTAAAGAAGGTCTGTGGGAGCTTAATTGGGATTGCTTGAAGAAGGTACAAAATCCGTGGGAGGACATTCATTTTAAGTACTGATGCCCTGCCGAACCACGAAATCTTGCCTTTATTCCAGTCCGACATGTCTGTCTTAATAGACATCAAAGCGGGCAGGAAGTTGAGTTCGAACAGTTTATTTAAGTTTTTCGGGACTTTGATACCTAAGTATGTGATGTGATCTGTTTCCCATTTAAAGGGAAAATTCTTTTTACATAAATCTATTGTTGTGGTCGGCAGGGTGACGTTTAGCGCTGTTGATTTATCAAAATTTATTTGGAGGTTAGATAGTGAGTTGAAAAGTTTGAAATCCAAAAGGAGGTTAGGAATCGAAGTGATTGGGTCAGAGAGAAACATCAAGACATCATCCGCATATGCGGCAATCTTATACTGTTTCCCCCGGATCTCAATCCCCCTAATAGCTGCGTTGGCCTGCAATCTTCTGAGGAGGGGTTCCATCAAAATGATGAAAATGAGGGGGGAAAGAGGGCAACCCTGACGAGTTCCATTGGCTATGGAGAAGGCATCCGATAGGTGGCCGTTCACCCTGATCCGTGCCGAAGGAGCAGAGTATAGCATCAGGATCATTTGGACAAAACGGGCCGGAAAACCAATTCTATACAGCACCGATGTCATGTAATCCCAGGCCACTCTATCGAATGCCTTCTCAGCGTCCAGGGACAAAAAGAATCCGGCTTTATTAGAGGTTGTTAGCCAATGGTGTACGTTGAGAGCTTTGGTGGTGTTGTCCCTGGCTTCTCTACCAGGGACAAATCCAACCTGTTCTGTTGAGATTAGACTGGGTATCAGTGGAATAAGACGGTTGGCAATTATTTTGGCGTATAGTTTAATGTCCACATTTAGTAGTGAGATTGGGCGATAGTTGGGGACGTGGGTAGTGTCTTTACCTGGCTTGGGGATTAGAGAAATATGTGCCTCCAGGAGGTCTTTGTTGTAGGATGGGGAGTCAATGACGTCATTAAAAGTCGTTAAAAAGTTTGGTAATAGTAGGTCGCTAAAAGCCTTGTAGTAGCTGACCGGTAGGCCATCCGGACCCGGGCTTTTCCCAGGTTTAAGTTGTTTTATTGCTTGGGTGGCTTCTTCCATGGTGATTGGGGAGCCAAGATCCTCAATATCTTCGGGTGTGGAGTGGGATGGGCAGTGTTCGGCTAGAAAATCCTCGATCAGTGTTTTCCTATTTGGCGATGAAAGTGATGGTGTTGGAGATTGTAGATTGTATAGGTTAGATAGGTATTTTACGAACTGTTCAGCAATTTCATTATTGGTTACAATGGACTCCCCGGTCGCTGTTGTGATATTATTAATGGTATATGAGGCTTTTTTCTTTTGTAGGGCGGCGGCCAAAAGTTTGCCCGACTTGTTACCGTGTTCGTAGAACAGTTTGTTAGTTAGGGTATATTTACGTATAAGCCTTTTTCTAATCTCCGTAAGAAGTTCCTCTCTTGCGATCACTAACTCTTCCTGTACCTGGGGTGCTAACGTGTTTTTGTGTGTAAGTTCCAAGGCTTTGATCCTGTCAGACAACTCAACAATCCGTGCTTTGCGTGCTCTCGCCCTTTTAGCCATTATGGAGATAAACGATCCTCGAACCACACATTTGTGTGCAGCCCACACCAATGGAGAGGGGGAGTCTTCTGTTGTGTTTTCTCTGAAGTAGTCAGATAAGACCTTTGAGATGCTCGTAATGTTGGACTTGTCTAACAGGATGGAATCATCCAATCTCCAGATGGGTGATCTAGCCCGGTGGGAGGGGATTGAAAGAGTGATGGTTATTGGGTGGTGGTCGGATAATAGCATGGGGTCTATGGTTGCATCTACCAGAGCTGTAAGGTCGGTCTGTGATACAAAAAAATGGTCAATCCTTGA
Organism: Rana temporaria; assembly: GCF_905171775.1. NCBI lineage: Eukaryota > Metazoa > Chordata > Amphibia > Anura > Ranidae > Rana > Rana temporaria. The sequence goes on along the minus strand of NC_053499.1, from coordinate 43,296,595 downwards.
GTATTTCTTGTGTAAGGGGGAATAATATGTGAAGTCTTTTACATTAGGGTATAGGGTACGCCAAGCGTCGTGGAGGGACAATGTGGTTAGACAAGATTTAATTGACCTTAAGGCATTAAATTTAATGCATGAGGATCCATTGGACGTGTCTAGAAATGGCTGCAATGGGACATTGAAGTCTCCGCCTACGATAAGTGTACCTCTTTGAAAGGCCGTTAATTGGTATGTTACAGAACGAAAAAAGGCTACTTGTTTCGTGTTTGGCGCATATATGTTAGCGATTGTGTAAGTTAAGTTGTGTAGAGAACCGCGGATAAAAATAAATCTGCCATTTGGGTCTCTTAGGGTTTCCTCAACCTGAAAGGGACAACGCCGCGAGACCAGGATCGACACCCCCCTGGATTTCGCTGTATTGTTAGGGGCGTGATATACCAAGGGGAAATTTTTGTCGGTAAGTTTTGGAATTCCGTCAGATCGGAAGTGTGTTTCTTGTAGAAGTGCGATGTGAATTTTTTCTTTCCATAATGTATACAGTAGGCGTGATCGCTTTTCGGGGGTATTCAGGCCGCGGGCGTTTAGTGAGTATAATTTGATCCGATCTAAGGGCCCTCCCGTCCTATCCGTGGGTAGAGGGTGCAAGGTTGTAGTCATTTTGTATTTTAGCGGGTCCCCGATGGGGGGGGGGGATAAAAACACTAGGAGGGGTCTGAGCAGGATGGGGGGAGCCCCGAAGGTACCAAAGGGAGCTGTAGTGCTACGCAAAGGTCTAATGAGGGGTCTCCACCCCCTTATATTTACAGTAACCGATTTAAGTGGTGAAATGTACTTCACCCACTTCCTATATATACAAATTAATCGGGTTAGTACGGTGAGCACCCCGCTCCCACCCTCCCAAGGGAGCCTAGAAGCACAGGTGCACCACCGTTTTGGGGTTGACCAATACCAAGACAATGGAATGAAACACTACTGAAATACTGAAATACTTAAATACTTAAATATGGTTTCGAGAACTGATCTGCGATTAGAGATAACAAGAATTCAAACATGTCCGTGCCACCCCAGAATAGAGTCATGCTGAGAGAAGGCAGATATTACGAGTATAAATTTGGATAGCACTATGTGCAACAAAATTGAGTGATACTTTACCAACAAGCCGGGGTTCGGCATGTCGTTTTGAGGGGTCTCTCAGAATGAGTCCATCTTTTCGAGGGGCATGAGTAGTGTGCAACCTTACTTAACACCTAAAAGAGTATACATATCCAGCCATCTTTATAACTATTCAGAACTGACATACCCTCCCTTTTCCTCCTAGGTTAACAACTCAGGGCACTCCTCCCCCCCCGTAAGGGAGGACGACTGCCCCGAATCAAGTCAAATACATCCACTAAATACTTTTTGTCTATACTATGAACCGTGTGTAACCTTATTCAAAACTTATCTTTATGGAACGTCCAATCTCTGAGGCAGTCTTTGTGGCACAACCATTTCGATAAAGGACTGTTTTACTCCCATCGAAAGCTTGTTCCCTCGATTGGGGTGTCTTCTGAAGAGTATCACATAGACCTTTCTTGACTAGTTTCTTCAATCGACGAAGGTCTCAAAGTTGGGTGTTCTGGCCTCAGAAAGTATTAGAGAGAAATGTTACTTCATTTATTCTCAGTTGTCGATCCTGGCCCTACGGGCATCCGGGGGGGTCGCTTGGTCTTGATCCCTTCTTGCACCACGTGAGCCTTGGGGAATTCTTGGGGTGGACGGGGATCTTCTCCTTCGAAAATTTGTCGTTTGGGTCTCCATAGGTGTTTCAGGCGGTTTGCCCCATCTGCCTACCGAGCGGCGGTATGGTGCGTACCAATCTGGTACAGAAATTGGTGGTAATCCGAGCGTTTCACAGAATTTAGGCAGGTCTTCCGGCACTCTTAAAGCGGCGTTGCGGCCTTGGTGAGATGCAGCTAGGCAGAAAGGGAATTTCCACTCATATCTAATTCCTCTCGATATTAAGGCTTCCAGGAGTGGCTTGAGGTCACGTCTGTGTTGAAGAGTTATTCCTGAGAGGTCTTGATATAATTGAACTGTGGTCTCTCCGCAGTAAAGCCTTTGACCCCTTGCTCGGCGCAGTATTTCTTCTTTTAGCTTAAAATCCATTAGGCAACAGATTATATCTCTAGGGGGATCCGTATCTTTTCCCCGAGGACGAAGAGCGCGGTGGATCCGTTCAAAATTAATGGCTGTCTGCCTAGGTTTCTCTAGTATGGAGTTAAACAGGGCCGTAATTTCATTTTGGATTTGTTCTCCTTCAACAGATTCGGGTAGCCCTCTTACGCGCAAATTTCGGCGTCGGCCCCTATTGTCGAGATCTTCCAGTTGACGGTTCACTTCCCTTAGCTGGAGGGTGTGGTCGTCGATTTTTCTTGTTGATTTCTGGAGAACTGTATCATGTTCATCCAGTGTCTGTTCGGTGCGAGTGACCCTATCAGAGAGTGAGCGCAGGTCAATGCGGAGCTCAGCGATGGCCGCCGATAGGGTGTCTTTGATATCTGTTGCCACCGCTTTCAGGTCTGTAATACTGAGGTGTGCACCTGTAGTGGGCTGCAAGTCACCCTGGCCTCTAACCGGTGGCGATGGAGGCGCCGCGTCCGGAGCACTAAGCACTATGTCCGCTTGGTCCTGTGCGGTGTTTTGTATTGGGTCTTGAGGGGAGCCCCGGCGTGTCTGTGACAAGTTACCTCGGGGCGTGCGGAAAACCTCTGAAGTATTTTGGTTTTGTGGCCCGGTGTGTCCTCTTGGGGAGCGGGACCGAGAGCCTGAGGAACCACGGGAGGCGGTCCCCATGTTATCCAGTCTGTCAGGCAAATCTATTTCTTATGACAGGAGAATCTTAACCTTGGGGCAGTTAGAAATGGTTTAATTGTGGGTATCCTGGCGATGGACTGAAAGAATGATGGGTGTTAGCAGGCGGGGGGGGGCGGTATGATGAGTATTGGGTTCTCTGTGGGTGAGACAATATGGCCACCAACCTGAGGGCTTATAAGGGTCCTTAGCCCTATCTGCGATATTCTCCGAGTGCTGGTAAAGTCACTAGGGCCCCTTACTTGCCAGGTAACCGTTATATTGAATGAGGGAGCGGTGGGAAGTCTGGAGGAGCAAATACTGTGTGGGAGAATTCACCCCTGAGAGAGCCACTATGGCTGCTGACTCTGGCTGCTGGCCGGGTTTGCGGCCTTTCAGGTGTCTGTTACCTGAGGAGAACGTCTGTGGCGGGGTCCCCGGGTCCCTCTGTTGTTGTTCCGGGCTTTGGTGAGGCGTGAGGGAGCTAGGGGGAGACCGTGGAGCCGTCCAGAGCCGCTTACTTGGGGTGCAGTATGGCCGCCGTCCTCCGCTCCGCGACTAGGCCCAAGCCGCGGTGTTTCCTGAAGCGTTTCCCCGGTCCGGAGCGCTGTTTACCGGCGGTTTCGGGCGGTGGCGGCTTGCGGTCTGGCGCTTTTCAGGGTGTGTGGCGGGTGGTTGCGCTGAGCCTGTGAGGTGGTTTTGGGCACTCGTTGAGGCTATTAAGTGCCGTTTAATCCACTGTGCAGTTCTGAGGTGGCCGGAGAGCTGCACTTAGGCGTCCATCTTCATTGCCGGCTTGGCCACGCCCCGAGCTCCCGCTATTGGAGAACAGACAGATCCATCAGAATGGACCCAGGGTCTGAGCCACAATCTTGGACCAGGCAGCTAAGGTCTGACAGATAGACATGGTCACAATAACAATGTGCATACCAGAATAAGCCCTTTAATAGAGCTTCCAACCTTTTTTTTAAAGAGTCATTTAATACAGACATCCTCAACAGGGATGGTTTTAGGAATCCTTTTTCAATAGGGTATTTGCTGAGCCAAGCGCTTGGGAGGGGAAACATTTTTTTCAGGATGAGGTCAGTAAAATTCAGGCTCTAGGAACAAGTGTACATGGATTGTTTTGGGTAGTGATCTTTGGTTAAGCTGACACAGGTCACTCCAAGCCAAGTGCGTATTGTGACAATATGTATTGTATCCTTAAAGGGGTTGTAAAGGTAAAACATTTTTTTCCTAAATAGCTTCCTTTACCTTAGTGCATTCCCCCGTCACTTACCTCATCCTTCGATTTTGCTTTTAAATGTCCTTATTTCTTCTGAAAAACCCTTGCTTCCTGTTCTTCTGTCTGTAACTCCACACAGTAATGCAATGCTTTCTCCCTGGTGTGGAGTGTCGTGCTCGCCCCCTCCCTTGCACTACAGGAGAGTCAGGACACCCACTAACACACAGTTCCTTTCTCTATCTGCAACGTAGAGAGTGTTCTGACTCTCCTGTATTCCAGGGGAGGGGTCGAGCACGACACTCCACACCAGGGAGAAAGCCTCGCATTACTGTGTGGAGTTACAGACAGAAGAACAGGAAGTGAGGATTTCTCAGAAGAAATAAGAACATTTAATAGCAAAATCGAAGGATGAGGTAAGTGAAGGAGGAATGCACTAAGGTAAAGGAAGCTATTTAGGAAAAAAAATGTACCTTTACAACCCCTTTAAGCTTGGGATAGATATCAGCGGATTGGGCCTCCTCCGAGACAGATGAGGAACCCCTTCCTTCAGGAAACACAGAAGATATAAGATGGATTCTGGAGGAGAGGCTGAGGTAGCCTGCTTGCAGCCTCTGCTGTCTGAGGCCTCTCAAGGGGCGTCAAGTGATCAGACCCGGAAGATACGGGCTGCATGTTCGAGAAGCCGGCCGGCTTGCTATTTTATATGCTCCATGTTTTCAGCATTGATGTAAGTGTACATCTTTATATTTTTTAATAAACACCCGAAGATTTTATGCTATGCGAGTTCCCTCTTCTCTTTATATATCTTCCACTGGAGCACTGTTTGAGGCAACTTATCAGTGAGAGCATCTTGGGTTGGCGATATTATTCAAGGATAACATCGGTCTATGCTGTTTTTGATCTCCTATAATTTAGAGATCATATATTTCTGGTAAGAGTCAGTGTGTGATCGTGGTGGAGGTGCTTCTGTCATCACTCTTTCCAGGACCGTTTGTGGATTCATTTTTACACTGGGGAGACCATTGAATGTGAACACTTGTACATGTTGGACTGCTCTGTTGATTGTGGTTATATCCACAACTGTGTCATTACATTCACCATTTAATGTGTTCACAGCACGTTCATTGATGTCACCTTTTGTTTTCACATGGTTTGCACTGTTTTCAGCGCATCTTATTATTTATTATAATTAGCGCGACTTCCTTTTTTGTATATTGTTGTTTATGTTGTATAACATTTATAACATAGTCGCAGCTTTTAATCCACTAGTTTAGTTTAATAAGCGCAGTTTTTTTTTCTAATTTTATTTCATGAAATAAATACAGCGCTCCCAATCCGCCCCAAAGATGCTGCTTGCAGGACTTTTCAGAACGTCTCGCAAATGCACCACCACAGTGTGAAAAGTCACACTGGAGTGAATGGGAGGCGCTTTTTAGGTCGCTTAGCAGGTGCTATTTCTAGTGCTAAAGCGCCTGAAAACTGCCCCAGTGTGAAAGGGGTCCAAAATATTACAGTAGATGAGGGGAGGGGAGTTAGGGCGTTGGAGCAGAAGGTGCCCAAATCTACTACTGAAAGGTTAGGTCTTGAATAGCAGCAGTTTTAATTGTTCACTGAACCCGTTATACATCAGATGCTGCAATCGTGTAAAAGATTATGTTTAATAGGGTGGTCTGCTTCCTTGAGCCCCTGCTATGGAACCTTCTTGCTCTATGACAGGGGTGCCCAACCATTTGAAGTGCTAGGGCCACTTAATCAACTTGGTAACCGGTTGCAGGCCACAATGAGCGGAGTGGGTGGATGACAGGTCCGTGTCCACTCTGCACAGCTAGCTCTACTCTATGGGCCCTCCGATCAGATCAGACCAGACAGAAGGGGGCAGATGCCCTTCTGTTTTTTCTAGTGGATCGGGTTGGAGGCAGGCAGGTGTAAACAGACACAAGTCACCATAGAGGTGAATAGAGTATCCGATTGGGTCCACCTGAAAACGGACAGGCAGACCCAATCATGTGAAAAGGGGCATAAGGTTGCTTTCACAGCTGCTTTTTACCCGTACCACGAGTGCAGCGCAGTGCACCTGCGTTTTTCCTGCAGATTACCTGCAATTTGCTGTAGGCTTCTATTATATGCTGCAGGTGTGGTGCACTTTCAGAAAGCACACCAAACCTGCATGTGACAACAAAATCTATGGCTCAGTGTAGGTAACTCATGGGTGCACTGTGCTGAACCTGTGGATCAGTTTGAAAGCAGCCCAGAGTGACCAGTACAGAACTAGCACAATTATGCCCATTGTTATGTGATTTTAATTAAAAAAAAACCTGACCTTTAAAACACAATCTTCACTTCAGGAACCACCTTGCAGGTATCGCCGGCTGTTGCGGTCAGGAGCCAGCGCTATACAGGAAGCATCGGCTCTGCTCTCCACTGCAGCCGCATGCTTCCTCTACCACCGACTCCATTCTCAACACTGATGGTCTGGGATGGCAGGTCAGGAACCTGCAAATCTGGGCTTGCCAACCCACCATCCCAGAGCAGGTGGTCCCGGGCCACATCAGAGGGCCTGCGGGCCAGAGATTGGGCCCCCCTGCTCTATGATCGATCACAAATAAGATTTAAATGTTCAAAGCAGACTGTTAGTTGGGAAACATTTCCTGGGGCTGATAATTTGATATATTAGGCATTTTGTCCAAGAAGTAAGGGGGGATTCAAGGAATTTTGAGAATACCGCTGGTACTACAAAAGGGTAATCTCATATCATTAGATACATGACAAAAACGTGGTCTAGGGATCGGCTGCTTCATACCTACCCCTAGATAAAAACTAAAGCCCTGAGTGGGTAAGCAATAACCTTTGTATGCAATTTAAGGCTTAATTTTGAATGGAATGTACCTTTATTGGAAGTATGCATTTTCATAGAGCATTGCAAAAATGATTGAAAACCCAAGTGTGCATTCCCATGGGCTGCACATAGCTAGTGAATACAAAATATTAATGTCCAACTGGAGTGCACCTTAAAGTGGTTGTAAAGCCAATTTTTGTTTTACCTTAATGCATTCCTTGCATTGAAGTAAAATATGTTTAGGTCAAAGTATTGTCCCCCCCCCCCCATAGGCGTGCGCACAGGGTGTGCCAGGTGTGCCTGGGCACACCCTAATGACCCTGTGCTGGGCAGATTCCCCCTGCTACTTGGCTGCAGAGAAAGCTGAACTGGGGGATCTCTTCAGTCCCTTTCTCTGTCTCAAAAGCAAGACATCAGGGGTCTGTTTAGACCCCTGATATTTCACCTAGGCCCCCATTGGGCTCCAGAAAAAATAAATAATAAATATTGTAAAAAAACTGAATATAATGTAAATTTTTTTTATAAAAAAGTAATAATAAAAAAATATAAAAAATAAACTGACACCAGTCTCTGCCCTTTCCACATCGTCCACTGCTCTACCGACACTGTCCATTGCCCTATTGCTTTGGGGTGCACACCCTAATACAATAGGCTGAGCACACCTACGTCCCCCCCCTAATACTTACAAGTCTTCACGTGAGCCAGTGCTGTGCCCGTTGGCAACTGCTCTCTTCTCCCCACCCTGACTGGCTTTGCTGAGAGCAGTGAGAGCCGCTGGTTACTGCTGCTGTCAGTCAAATCCTGTGATGTGGGGGTGGGGCCAAGGCACGGTGTCTGTGTCAATAGACACAGGCAAAATGGCTCCGGATTGAGTACGCAGATGTGTCACAATTTCTTCCTATGATGGCACACCAGTAAGAGAAGAATAAAAGAGTGCCGGCGGGACACATGAGAAGAGGATCAGGGGCCACTCTGTGCATTCCATTCCAGTTGTCGTTGTATAACTTATTGTAAAGAAATGCAAATAAAAACTGCAAGACAAATAAAAGCCAAACTGAAAACTTTTATTTTAGTTTAAAAAGAAAAAAAAAATATTTAAAACTTCTAAAAACCTCTTGCTACATTTTAATTTCACAGAAATCATTGTAAATGCTGAGCATAGCTAGATCTGAGCAGGAGATGACACTGTACAATACTCTAAGAGGAACACATTTCGGATGGGATTATTCCTCTGCCGTTATCCCATCTAGCATGCTGCAGACATAGCAACTAGTATAATTCTATCCACCACCTGGTTCCTAGAACGCCAGGGAATCTTCTGTAAACATGTACGTGAGCTTGTATCGTTTATGTAATTGTGACTTATCAAAAAGGTATTCATTTAGATATATTTTTTTTTTTTTAGACTTTTTTTGCAAGATATGTATATGCTGCTTATAGGCAGCAACAAGCTTGCTGTAAACAGTTTATCCAAATTGGATTATTTAAACTATGGAGAAAATGCTGGTGGGTTGAATCACTCACAGGCTCCTTGTATCTGTGCTCATCCTGTATTCAATCAATCATGAAGTCTCCCTGATCCAGCAAAACGATTATCCGTCTTGCTGCATTCTTCAGATAAAAAAACAAATATATATATTGTGAGGATCTTCTGTAATGGCGTGAGTGAGACAATCAGACCTGGTTTTCCTATCACAGAAATCTTGCTACTAGAGTCCCCAAGAGATACAAGCCAGATGCAATTCAACCCACAACTATCTTCTCAGAATGAAAATTTCAAGTTCGGATATATTGACAATTTATATTAGAGAAAAAAAAAATTCCTTGGAAAAAAGTAAACATATTAATTCCTATAATTACGATTGTCTTACTTTACCTATAATTTCAACTTAAGTCCAGATAAACTTACCAAGGCAAATGGCTTCTTACATACAAACAGGTTTGGAATGCCAAACTGTACATGGCATACAATTTTCAGGTCCCACCTGATTCTGCATGCTCAATAGGAAACTCCTGTATGAGGCCATAAAAGTAATATAATCTTACATACATTAGTATGACGCAACAGAATGGAGGCCTTGCTAATGTACAAAAGAAAATGTGTGTGATTTCCTATTAAAAGAGTAAACCCTTTTAGCTTACATTCAGATTTATCTATATGTAGGCACATATTTGGAGATACATATTGGGGATACTTCCACAAGCAGGGCATACTCATTTTAGCATGTCATTACATTAAAAGGTATCACAGACTAGGAGATGATAATCACATTTTTATATACAGGGTGCATCCCAAACCATATCATACAGTGACACCATGTGGTCATCTTTGCTCATTGGTAAGAACACCAATTATATGCAAAGTGCGTACCTTTCTATACGTGTCCTTCTGAGACACCCAGTGGTCAGTTTGTATATTGCAAGAAATTTTCCTACCCTTCATTCAAGTAGATTGAATATGATAAAGATTTAATGCTATTAAAAAAAATGCCCATACTGTGCTTACTGCAAGTAAATTTGGTTTGAATTATTACAACTTCCTTTTTCACGTGTGTGAAACAGAACCTTACAATTTCTGGCAGCAGGACCCACTGAGTTTTATGTAATAACAACTTAATTGAGACACAATGGCCCAGATTCAGGTAGAATTGCGCGATATTTGCGGGGGAGCAGGGCAACGATTTTGCTCTGCGCCCCCGCAAATATTTTGTGCTGCCCTCGATTCACGGAGCAGTAGCTCTGTGAATTGCGAGGGCGCGCCGGCAAATTTGCCTGGCGTAAGCGCTCGCAAGTTAAATGATCCCGCGCCGAGCGTACAGCGCATGCTCCGTCGGGAAACTTTCCCGACGTGCATTGCGGCAAATGACGTCGCAAGGACGTCATTTGCTTCAAAGTGAACGTGAATGGCGTCCAGCGCCATTCATGAAGCACTTACGCAAACGACGTGAAATTCAAATTTCACGTCGCGGGAGCGGCGGCTATACTTTAGCATTGGCTGCCCCTACTATTAGAAGGGGCAGCCTTGCGCTAAAGTTGCCGTACGGAAACTCCGTACCTGGCTTGCGCGGGGCCCGCGCAAGTTTGTGAATCAGTTGGTAGTATGCAATTTTCATACTACACGCTGATCACAATGGGAGCGCCCCCTAGCGGCAAGCACAAGAATGCAGCCTAAAATCTGCGAGGCATAAGTGCCTTATGCCGCGCAGATTTTAGGCTGCAGTCGGTGTAACGAGGTTCCTGAATCAGGAGCACTCGTTACACCGGAGCAAGTAAGCAATTGCGCCGTGTAACTTATGGTTACACGGGCGCAATTGCTTCTTGAATCTGGGCCAATGTGCATAAGGGAGCACAAAGACTAAAAAGTGTATTGCCTTGCCGCTCTACACTATCCGTATGAAGTCTGTGAGGGATTATGGATCTTCTGTTCCTTCCCACAACACAAAAACATACTGGCAGGTAAACAGACTTCGATCTACCTGGCCCTACTGTGTGTGCTTGTGCATAGGCGTGTGCACGCATGTATGGTATTAGACTGTAAACTCATGTTAGTTTAGGGGCTGGTGCAATTAGATTAAAATGTTCTCTGTAAAATATGTGAATATAAATAAATATATAACCTACAGCAGTCAAACAGACATCAGAATTCATGAATTAGTCCTTCTAAAAGCTAATCTACAGCTCTACTTTGTTAAAAGGATACCAGCATTGCAAAGCTGTGTTTGTAGAAAAGGATGCCTTATGGCAGTCATCTTAACCCATTCCAAGTACTGACCAATTCACTGTCCTGAAACAAGAATGTGCTCATCAAGTGTCCCAATACTTCAATGGCTGCATGCTTGTTTCAGGTCAATGACTTGAGCTATGAAGATAGGATGAGCGCCCCAAACCCTGTAACTTCAAAAACAACTTAATCTTTTCAGATTCCCATCATTCCTAACTGTTCCATTCACTTTTTATCAAAGCAATTCTTCAGCCTCTTTACAAAAAATACTGTAGCTTCTATTAATAAAAGAGCATTCACCTGTTCAAGGGTCCAGCAATGTGCCCACCAGAACCACTTCTTTACTGGTCTTCAGGTCGCTGGTTCCCACATGTTTACCTTGGGTAGCCAGCAGTGACACCTTGCTGTTTGACAGCTGACTGCCCACTGTGCATGTATGAGCTGCGCTATGCTTTGTGAATGGTCCCACTGCCTTCTGGGATCTGTCACATGTTCCCGAAGGTTGCAGGCAGGGGGAGAACTTCCAGTGGTACCTGTCAGAACTAGGTACCCACTCTCCCCCAGACCCAAAAAAGTGCCAAAGTTAGAAGAGAAGGGGATGAGGAGGGCATAAAGCTGAACTTCCTCTTCAGGGTGAATTCCCGCTTAAGTTGATTGCCGTTTCTTCACAAAAAATACCCCAAAGAAACAGAAAAAAAGCCTCAACATATCAAAAGGACAAACTGTCTGTTTTGTGTCCCCTGACCCCTTTCTCCAGCCCTTTAAACCACATATACAAAGACATTACATAAGTGCAAAATGTTTGTGCCAAACAATGCATCTATGGACACCATATTGAAGGAATAAACTATTGGTTTGTGGCCTTCTGCTGATTAAAGGAGAAGTCCAACCTGAGCTTTTTAGGCTAGGCTTCTCCTATGGATCACAGGAGTGCAATTTGTTTTCAGCGGAGAGTGGTCTGAAGTCCGCTCTCCGCTGACGTCACTGGAATCAGTCCAGGCAGCGTGTCAAGTCAAATCTGGACCTGCCAGCTACCTGGACTGATGGCAGTCTCAGCGAACTGCTGAGATGGCCGCTCCCTGACGCTCCACAGCTCAGTGCTCCAATGAGCGTGAAGAAGCAGAGCGGGAGAGACACTGACTGACAGTCGCTAGCTCTCCGTTCAGGGAGGTGAGAGAACCGAGCCATTGGCAGTGTTCGGTGGCTCGGTTCTCAGTGCAGAGGCAGCGGGGGACAGATGCAGCATCGGTTCGATGCTTACCTAGGTAAGTATGAATCTAAAAAAAACTGAACAAAAACAAAAAAAACATGCTTATCTTACTTGCTTTCCAGCCCATAGTCAAAATACGTCCTGTGTTTAAAGATGGATATCTCAGTAACGGCAGCAGCTGCTGCCACAACTGAGGTATCCATCTTTAGTGCCGACGGTCCTGTACACGATAACGGCGGTCTCCGCGGCGGATTCGCCGCGAGATCGCCGTTATCGGTGGCGGGAGAGGGCCCCCCCCCCTCCCGCCGCTGTCCCGCGCCCTCCGCCGCTTACCGGAGCCGTCGGTAGCGGCGGAGGGGATCGCGACCATCCGGCAGCTGAGCGGGGACGAGACTGAAGGAAAAATCTCCTTCGCCCATCCCCCATAGCTCTGCTGGGCGGAAGTGACGTCAAAACGTCAGTCCCGCCCAGCCTCTTAAAGAGACATTTTTTTTTTTTGTCATTTGAAAAAATGACATTTCCAATTTTTTTTTAATTTTTTTTGCATTTAAGCCCAAATATGAGATCTGAGGTCTTTTTGACCCCAGATCTCATATTTAAGAGGACCTGTCATGCTTTTTTCTATTACAAGGGATGTTTACATTCCTTGTAATAGGAATAAAAGTGATAATTTTTTTTTTTTCAGTGTTAAAAATTCTAAAATAAATAAAAATAAATGCGAAAAGCAAAAAAAATATTTTTTAAAGCGCCCCGTCCCGACGAGCTCGCGCGTAGAAGCGAACGTATACGCGAGTAGCGCCGACATATGAAAACGGTATTCAAACCACACAAGTGAGGTATCGCCGCGATCGTTAGAGCGAGAGCAATAATTCTAGCCCTAGACCTCCTCTGTAACTCAAAAAATGCAACCTGTAGAATTTTTTAAACGTCGCCTATCAAGATTTTTAAGGGTAAAAGTTTGACGCCATGCCACGAGCGGGCGCAATTTTTAAGCGTGACATGTTGGGTATCATTTTACTCGGCGTAACATTATCTTTCACAATATATAAAAAAATTGGGCCAAATTTATTGTTGTCTTATTTTTTAATTTAAAAAGTGATTTTTTTCCAAAAAAAGTGCGCTTGTAAGACCGCTGCGCAAATACGGTGTGACAAAAAGTATTGCAATGACTGCCATTTTATTCTCTAGGGTGTTAGAAAAAAAAATATATATAATGTTTGGGGGTTTTAAGTAATATTCTAGCAAAAAAAACTGTTTTAGTCTCGTAAACACTGAATCTGAAAAACAGGCTCAGTAACGAAGTGGTTAAGCAGGCCTGCACTGATATTAGTGCATCAGTAAGTGGTTTACAAGGTGTGCACCTAAATGTATTACTCGGCACCACATTTTTTAAATGTGTTACATCTTCATTTGTATATGTGCACTGTGGGGGGGGGGGGGGCTACAAAAGATCCACAAAGGAACCTCAACTACCCCAAACACAATGAAATTGTGATTTTCTAATTGTTAAATAATTCTCTTAATGTAAAAACTGCATTTCTGTTTCCATCTAAAAACTGACTGGTGATAACTGCAACAATCAAATGTCCTCGCTTCTTCTGTACTTCTAAAAATTCTATTTCTGTTTGTCTGCAGTTCTATACTGTATGTGTCATTATTAAGAAGAACGCATAGCAGAAATGCAGGTGATAATGCACATTGCATTAGTATTACCTGAAATATTTTCCACCGTGTTAAGGAATTCATTCAATTAAAAGAATGGCCAGAAGGTCGGTTAACACTTAAATACACAACATAAAAACGTGCTGGCGTGAAAAAGTCTTTGTGATAAAAAAGGCCTTTTCTCCTGTCCATCCATTCTGCTGTTTGAAAATACATAGCAACGTATCCGCTACAAACAAGTACTGGCAACTTGCACTCAGCTTGTGGGGAAAGCCAATTCCCCTATTCAAGTAGAAAGACTTGAATAAATTATCTTATTAGTCATCTCCTGCAGAGTATCACAGCCTACTCAGCTCAACCAGAGCAGCCTGCAGTAAAGTGCAGAGCCAGGCCCTGGCGACACCATGGTTATTAAACATAACAGCCAGCCCCCCTCTGGACGAACACAAATTGGGGAGGGGCCCAAAAAAGGGACTAAAGGTCACAGAGCCATTTGGCGCCACGTCAGTCCTTGGCAGCGGTTTCTTGGCTCTGTGTGTTCCACATGCCTCTCTTGGAGTGATAGTAGTGGAAGAAGTTTCTCAAACGCAGTCGTTCAACTTCAAGCCCATTCTGTAGCACCCTGTAAAAAATTTCCAGACACAGAAGTTAACAATGCATCCCAAAAGTTCCCAATCATTTTGCCAAATTACTAGGAAAAAAAGAAAAATCCAAACACCAAAGTTTAACACCGTTGCGCTAATCATCAGTTCATTCAAGGTGACCATGAGAGAATGACACTGACAGCGCATTATAGGATCAATCTATACGCTGGAGGATATTGTTCTACCTCTATTTAAGGTGGAATATTTTCGTTAAAGTGTAACTCCACATTTGTTGAGGAAAAAAAAAAACATTCCCCTCTGGGTGATCTATGTACATTAGGAGGATTATAACAAACTTTGTTGCAGATTCCTACCTTTTGTTATTCTGAAGAAATCACTGTTTGTTCATCTGTGCCCCTGTGCTCAGTGGGTCTAATGGGAGTGGTTTCATAATTATCAGTCAGCTGAGCTGCAGGGCACTAATGAGGAAAGCTGCTGGGCCTGCATTCCTTTAGACCCCTTTCACACTGGGGCGTTTTTCAGGCACTTTAGCGGTAAAAAAAAAGTGCCCCAAAGAAGCTGCATCTGCAATCCCAATGTGAAAGCCTGAGTGCTTTTACACTGAGGTGCTGCCCTGGCAGGGCATCAAAAAAAGTCCTGCAAGCAGCTTCTTTGCAGCGCTTTAGGAGCATTGAATACACCCCTCCTAAAGCCCCCTTCCCATTGAGGGAGCTTTTTTTAACTCCAAAGCGCCTGAAAAACGCTGGCAGTGTTAAAGAGCTCTGAAAGCACTCAGGCTTTCACATTTGGTTTGCAGATGAGGCTTCTTTCAGGCGCTTTACAGGCTTTTTCTTTTTACGTCAAAGCTCCTGAAAACGCCCCAGTGTGAAAGGGGTCTTAGACATGATTTCCTATTGGGAGTATCTCACCAAAAATTTAATTTCTGTTGCAGGGAATGCCTGAAATCTGGCATGTATCTTAGGCAGACTTCTGGGGAAATTGGTGAACCAATCACAAAAGCAGGAAATTATATTTGTGGGGTGGTCTGTACACATTCTGGGCCAGATCCACATATAATTGGATAGGCGCAGCGTATCAGAGATACGCTACGCCGCTGTATCTTACCTGGCTTTATGTCAAATCCAGGAAGATTTTGCGCCGTAAGTTATGGCGGCCTAGTGTATTTCTGGCGGCGGAATTCAAATCAGCGGGTAGGGGGCGTGATTAATTTAAATGAAGCGCGTCCCCGCGCCGGTTGAACTGCGCATGCTCCGTTTCGAAATTTCCCGCCGTGCTTTGCGCGAAATGACGTTGCAACAACGTCATTTTTTGAACTTAGACGTGACTTACATCCATCCCTATTCACGGACGACTTACGCAAAAAAATTTCGACGTGGGAGAATGTACTCCACACACATATATATATATATATATATATATATATATATATATATATTTTTTTTAATTTGTTTGGAGTTCAGTTTTAATACAAGAATGTAACAAGTTAAACTTCCGTTTCTTTCAGCTGTCTGCAGTAAAAAAAAAAAAATATATTGAAAAGTCACACAAAGTTTTCCAGGAACAACTAACTGCCTGGAACATTGTATAGCCAAAATAAGCATTAGCAGATGACTTAAGTTTCACCAGAACGTAGCCTAGCAGTGGAAATACTTAAGTCTTCACTGTATAATATAGTTTATAATCCAAGTATATAAATAAAAATGGAGCTAAACTTGCAGAATTAACTGCTTACAGTTGAGCTTGACATAGCCAGGAGGTGGAAAAAAACTTCAGTCAAAACCTTGGTAGGTAGCGGTTTACGGCTCTGGCAACTTTTACTGCTGTCAGTAACAGACGGCAAGGGTCATCAAAAATTGGGAAATGATTGGAGAGATTTTCTCAAACTTCCTATATGTGGTTATATGGCCAGGAAATAAGTGAAAATCTCACCAATGGGGTCACAAGCAGCTATATCCAAAACACACACACACACACACATTTTATAACCAGTAAAAAAAAGCAGCAAAATGCTTTAAGACAGATGTAGCAAAAAAGTGAGACTGTCCTATAAAACTGCATCGCACCTGTCCAGAAGTTCCCAGTCTTCTCCTCCCCATCGGTCTTTGAACTCTTCTGTATTCATACCTCCGATACGATCAAAATCCGACTTGTAAATCCCAAAAAGGCCAAAGCCATTAACTTCCCAATAGCCTGCAGTCATAAAAAAACGGCATGAGTACATGAAGAATGTCAATGTGATATACAATTAAAGATCAAATGCTGCACAAAAATTACAGTGAGGAAGGAGGGTGATGAACAGTCGGAATTTTATAACCAGCCTTTTACCATATAGAGTTTAGGAATCATATTCGCACGATAATAAATTTCTCATGTATACTGCACTGACCTATTCTTAAATGCTTTGGAGATTAATAAATTCTTTGCTCCACACAGGGTATTCCAAAGACTATTCCATTAAAGGGGCACTAAATCAACTCTTTGTGCGGAGTTCAGGAAATTACAATAAAAAAACATTACCGCTTTTTCTGCATTATGCTTCACAATTAAAGTAGAATTTAATACAAAATCTAACTACTGTTAAATCTATCCCCTACACCTCATAACACCCATTTTGACTAACCTGTGCAGGAAAGATCTGTAAAAAATGACACTATTATTCAGGCAGCTCTTGTCTGGTCACATGATCTCCCGTTTCAGCCAGTGCCGGCTGCAGGAGAGCCGGATCGCATGACCGGACGGAGCCACCTGAAAATTGTAAGTATACTGGGCCAGATTCACAGTTATCTGCGGCGGTGTAACGCATCCCCTTTACGTTACACCGCCGCAAGTTTTTAGCGCAAGTGCCTGATTCACCAAGCACTTGCGTGTAAACTTACGGCGGTGTAACGTAAAGCCGTCCGGTGCAAGCCAGCCTAATTCAAATGGGGCGTGTACCATTTAAATTAGGCGCGTTCCCGCGCCGAACATTCTGCACATGCTCCGTTAGGAAATTTGCCAACGTGCTTTGTGCGAAATTACGGCGCCCGATGTATTGTTTGAACGGCGACGTGCGTTACGTCGTTTTGGATTCCCGGAGGTCTTACGCAAAAAAAAAATTGAAATTCGACGCGGGAACGACGGCCATACTTTAACATGGCTGTTCTAAAGATAAGCCATGAAAAAGCAGGCCTAAGTTTGTGACGGATCGCCGCAATCAGCTAATTTGCATACCCAACGCTGGAAAACGACGCAAACTCCACCCAGCGGCCGCCAAAAAATTACACCTAGGATCCGAAGGCATACGAAGCCGCACGCCTGTCGGATCTTAGCCAAAAGCTGTCGTATCTTTTTTGTGAATTACAAATAAAGATACAACGCGGCAAATTTGAAAAAACGCCGGAGTATCAGTAGATACTCCGGCGTATTTACTCTGTGAATCCTGGCCCACTGATCTTTCCTACATAGGTTAGTTAGAATAGGTGTTAGAAAAGCTGAGGGAGTATTTTGCATGGAATTCTACTGTAAATTATAAAGTCAGAAGCAAAAAGTGGACCTGTTGCACAACAATCTAATTACACATTGGACATTATTCTCCAAGTACAGGTTGAAAAAGGAAATCTAAAAAGCCTGTCTAGTTAATGTGATGGAAATTTACAAGCCAGCTCCAGATCGTGGACTATGGACGGAACCTCTAGCTGTGGCAAATTCCTGGAGAATGGTAAGCTGCTTCCACTTGAGGCCCCTAGGGAGCGCCATGGTAGTTTCCCCATGGACTTCTGGCAATACAAGCAACTTTACAACTTTTTTACTACCCATGGCCGAACAATCAGGGCTGTGTCTACTCCTTCCCCATTTGAGAGTCTTTTTATAGCTAAGGAGCCTATACCCCATATGGATTCAGAACTATATAAACTGTTGAGCTTTGCTTCCACCGCTGTGAAACCTACTTATATCCGGGAGTGGGAATGTGACCTAGGGTTAGAGCTCTTCGCAGAGGAACTATATCACCTATATCAGTGGACCTACTCTAGTTCCATAGACTGCAAAATTTAAGAAACTAATTATAAGATACTGACACCCTTCCACCTCTGATTTTTGTTGGCGCAGTTGTGGTCGGTGAAGTACGCTTTTACACTTGTGGTGGGAATGCCCCATGATTGGACCCTTCTGGGTTGATAAAGCCCAGATACATGTAATACTCGATTTGGACATCCCTTTGTCATCCCTGGTCCACGTCCTACTCCATGTACCCTCCCTCTCGCTTAGCCAATACAAGTGCAGTGCCCTACCACATCTACCTAATGCGGTTAGATAACTACTGCACATTTATTGGTTTCAGACTCCAGTTCCTAGTCTTGAGGAGTGGATTAGGAAGGTGAACGAGATCATGGATCTCGCGCTTCAATAGTATTTGGTTGGTGTGGCAGAATTACACCACAGACCCTGACCACGCTCTGTCCAGTCTAGATGTAGCCCTGATAGAGTTAGCAGATCCCTCACTCACATTGCGTTCTAAGAAGCCCTTTCTTTTTTTTTTTTTGCTGCAGCAGAATATACCATTTTGGGCGATCACGGTCACAGAGAAAGTTCAGGTATACGTCCAATTATTTTCATGAAAATAATTCTTGAACTAATTTCCTTCTGAGGTTTCTAGGACATTGTACTTTTATTTTGTTTTTATGCTACTTTTCAGCATCTGACATGTACACTGTTAGGGTATAATATGATGCAAGGCTTTATGGCACTTCCTTCCCTTGTAGGTATTATTCGCTCATACCTTAATTTGTTGGTACAAGCAATCTGTACACAATATAGAGTTCTCTATTTGCACATTTCTGTTGTCACTTTTAGCCTTCTAGCATGCCCTTCATTGGAGGGGGCCTTTTGGCCTTAATTCCAAACTAAGGGCTCAATAGTCATTGTAGTACCAGCCTGCTCCTTTTTTGCTGCCTAGGCTGGCTTATATGTCAGCAATGCTTGGTTATTTTTTTGGTTACTTGTGTATGCATTATGTGGGAAGTATTCCAAATGATGGGGTATTTTCTACTTCCACAGGCCACAGTCTGGCCCCCCTAAATACTGAAGGACAGCAAGTTTAGAAAGTTTGGAGACCGCTGGTTTAAACAGACCCCTGATGTCTCACATTTGAGAGAGAGAAAGGGACCGAGGACAGATCCATCAGTCCCTTTCTCTGCAGCTTCAACTGCACTGGATTCACAAGTGTCAACAATAAGGCAGTACAGCTGGCTCTCCTGGTCAACAGGTGCCCGGGCCCCCCTTTTAAACTGATTGGGCCTGGGCCCAGTACAGGAGGGCTGGCAGTAGTGCCTTAGCAGCCCCGGCCAACCCCTACAGGCCTGACACCGCTAGCAAGAAGTAAAAGCAGTCAAGTATAGGACTTTGCGGGATTACTTGGGCCATGCAGTAGAAGAAGCAGATCTTTGCAGACTGGCTCAGCTTTACCTTATGTTCCACAAAACAATCAGACAAGTCTTTCTAACCTTTATCGTCCCTTTCTCCTACCAAGATCAGACTATGAATATCAGGTGATCCAAATCTACTGATAGCATGCTTGATCCAGTTCAGTTAAAGAGTAAAGCCAGAGGAATTCAGGTAACTAGCATTTTCAGGGGTCAGCAAAAGCTGCCTCTGTGTGTTGCCTATTAACCTCCCTGGCGGTATGATTCTGTCAGAAAAAACATGCTGAAAGCGGTACCATTATTTGCAAGGAAATTTGGCGTTTTATATTGTAGGTCTGTAATTTTTAGAAATAACTCACTTAAATCTGACCAAACAAGATTCTAATAGGCATCCCGGGTATGACATTTTTTTAAAAACAAAATTATAAATTATAATATAATAAATAATTATAAATAATTATAACAAATAATAATATAATTATAATAAAAATTATTCAATAATGTAATCAAATCAAAATCACTGAAATTTTCTCAGTTGCAGAATTGTTGCTGTCATTATTTTTTTTTTTTATGACGAATTTCCCCACAAATCGCTATCGCACAATTCTGCAAGTGATTATAATTTATTATCGCTGTTTTTTAGCTGATCTAAAACCATTTTTGACATAAAGGGACACTTTTGGTTGCTATGGACAATCTACAGTTTGCAGGGAGAAAGAAACGTTTTTATTATATAAAATGACATGCATGACACAGGACAGACCACTAGGGACAAGGGGGGTGTGTTTTTTTTACATACAGTACTGTAATCTATAAGATTACAGTATACTGTATGTATAGTGTTTGTTTACTTTTTTGAATTTGGCGCCGTTCTCCGTCCCCGTGCGTCGTAACGTCGCAGGGAACGGAGATCGGCGTCACACGGAGGCACTGTGTGAATCGAGCGAGGTCCCGCTCGCTCACACAGCGGGGTGGCATTGCTGGATCCAGGAAAAGGTAAGTAACTTTGCCTGTGGATCTAGCGAGGCGAGCCCGAGTCTGACTCGGGGTTACCGCTCGCAGCAGGAAAATCTAACCCCGAGTCAGACTCGGGAACACCGCCAGGCAGGTTAAAGGCTTTCTTTATGCTAATGTAGAAAAAAGCACTTCTACTTTCCAAAGAAGGAAGCATTGCCATCAGACAAAGGTGGCTGGAAAACACACTGATTTAAAGTCATTTAAGCAGGAATATGCTCTCACCTCTGGGATTCATTGGGGAGCTACCGCAGCTCAGCCTCATAACGATTGGAGCAAAGGCCAGACGCCCCTCCACGCAATGCTGTCTAACACTGTCCAGTACTGACAGAGGGAAATGTATGTGCAGGTCACACAGGAACACAATGCTATGATTGTCCTGGAAAAAACACACTCATTTATAGTAGGGCAGTAATATACTTAGGATTCATTTATATTCCCTTGACATGCCACAAACCTGTATAGTGTCAACTCCAGCCTGTAGTCCTGCTGCCCGCTCAAAGTTTCCACTTCTCTTCATATACTGATAGCTGAGAAGGAAATTGATGGCATTAATATAGGTGGCATTGTGACTTCTAAAATACAAGGGCTTCAAATCTGCATTTTGATATAGACATCTGCAGATAATCAATGGCTTACTTTATGCAGTGCATAAAAAGATACTTTAATATTTAAAAACTTAAAAACCAGTCACCTCTATAGGATAGCTCTTTATGTAGTACCTATTGTACTATGCAAGGAGATAAAAACTAAGGGCGAGATTCACAAAAGGGATACGACGGCGTATCTGCTGATACGCCGTCGTATCCCTGTTTCTATCTATGCGACTGATTCATAGAATCAGTCGCATAGATATCCCTAAGATCCGACAGGTGTAATAGTTTTACACTGTCGGATCTTAGGATGCAGTACCGCGGCCGCCGCTGGGGGGATTTCGCGTCGTAAACCAGCGTCGGGTATGCAAATTAGCAGTTACGGCGATCCACGAAATGCTTTCCTGTCGTTACGTCGCCGCAAGTGTTAGTTTGCCGTTGCAAAGATAGGGCACCTTTTACAAAGTGTAAACTTAGTACACCATGCAAAAGTATACCCGTCTTTCCCGCGTCGCTTTCAATTTTTTTTTTACATTTTTATTTTTCACGGCGCGATTCACAAAACGTTGGCGCGCCGTAACTTCGCGCAAAGCATGTCGGGAAATTTGCGACGGGAGCATGCGCAGTACGTGGGAGCGCGCCTAATTTAAATGGGACTCGCCCCATTTGAATTGGCCCGCCTTGCGCCGGACGGATTTAGGATACACCGCCGCAAATTTCCAGGTAAGTGCTTTGTGGATCGGGCACTTAGCCAGAAAATTTGCGGCGGTGTAACCTAAATCGGTTACGTTACGCTGCGCCGCTTGGCTGTTAATCTGGCCCTAAGGTTTTCAGTGCATGGCTTGGAAAAAAAGACAGCTTTTTAACAAAACAAATATCTATGCTCACGGTTTGTGTAGTATACATGCACAGTCCTGGTCACTTTGCACCCAGCTTGCAGTCTGTACAAAATATGGAGAACCTAATCTCCTCCTTTCAATGCACATGTACTCCCACTTCTTGGGACAGGTGATATACAATAGAAGTGGAGTTGATACCATCTGACAGCTGTTCTAGGTAACCAGAGAAATCAATGGGCTTTCACAGGAAGGAAGAAAATGGAATCATTCTTACAAGTAGGCGTGAGTTTTTTTCCTCTGCCAAGTCTCATCTAGGCATTTCTTCCCATTTACAGTACATGCATGATATTAACTATATCGGCTTTTGCTATGCTTAAAGCAGACCTTCACTCTAGAAAGGGGAAGTTCTGCTTTATGTCTTCCTCCCCACCTCCTCTATCACATTTGGCACATTCAATCTTTATTTTTCTGGAGACTATTCACAAAGCGCAGCGTGACTCGTGCATGCCAGAAAAGGACTTGTGAATAAATGGTTGCAGAACAAATCATCTGAGTTTCCATTATTTCTTTTGGGGTAATTCGCTTTAATATACAAGTTCTTTGGATTACAAGCATGTTTCCAGAGCGAATTATGCTCGCAATCTTCAGATAGGTTTCCTAGTTTTCATCCCTGGTCATTTTAAATCCGCCAATATTACTGTAGATACAAAGTACAACATTTTTTTACTTTATGCTATACTACATATCCCCAAAAAATATATAAAAAAAGTATTCACCAGTTTAGGCCAATATGTACATTTAGGGACTTTTAATTATTTTTTACTAGTAATGGTGGCGATCTGCGATTTTTAGCAGGACTGCGACATTGTGGTGGACAAATCTGACCCCAAGTGACTTTTTGGGGACCAGTGACATTACAGTGATCAGTGCTAAAAAATTCACTAATCAATGTATAAATGACACTAGGGGCGATCAAGGGGTTAATAGTGTTCCCTGGGTGTGTTCTAATTGTGTGGGGGATGGGCTTACTGGTACAACACAGAGATCGCTGATCCTGATCACTAGGAACAGCAGATCTGTCCCCTGTCAGAATGGGATCCGCCTTGTTTACATAGGTAGATCCCCATTCTGCCTCTTTGTACCGCGATTGCGGGTGGCTGGTGGACATAGGGTCACCGAACCCGCGGGAGCGCGCAGACGATACCACATGCACAGACCCACATACAGGTACGTCGGTTTAACCAGCCGAGCCGCCTTGCTGCAGTATATATGCGGAAGGCGGTTGGCAAGTGGTTAAGGTCAGTGCTTATGATTCAACAATAAGAAAGAAACTAGGCAAAAATGGCATCCATGGGAGATTTCCAAGTTGAAAGCCATTGCTGACCAAAAGCACAGAATCACATTTGCCAAGAAACATCTCGATGATCCCCAAGACTTTTGGGCAAATATTCTGTGTACTGAAAAGTTGAATTTTTGGAAGGTGTGCATCCCGTTACAGTTTCAGGATCTGAACTTGCCATCATTGATGTTACCATGAATTCTGCGCTCTACCAGAAAATCCTGAAGGAGAATGTCCAACCATCAGTTTGTGACCTCAAGCACACTTATGTTACGTAGCAGGACAATGATCTGAAACACCAGCAAGTCCACCTTTGAATGGCTCAAAAAAATGTATAAAAAAAATAAGGTTTTGGAGTGGCCTAGTCAAAGGACTTAAATCCGATTGAGATGCTGTGGCATGACCTTAAACAGGCAATTTATGGACTAAAATCCTACAATGTGGTTGAATTAAACAATTCTACAAAGGAGAGTGAGCCAAAATTCCTCCACAGCGACGTGAAAGACTCAATGCCAGTTATCACAACCGCTTGCTTGCAGTTGTTGCAGCCAAGGGTGACACAACCAGTTATTAGGTTTAACCACTTGACAACCAGGCCAATTCTGGCACTTTGCTCCTACATGTAAAAATCATAATTTTTTTGCTAGAAAATTACACAGAACCCCCAAACATTTTATATGTTTTTTTTAGCAGAGACCCTAGAGAATACAATGGCGGTCATTGCAACTTTTTATCTCACACGGTATTTGCGCAGCACTCTTTCAAACGCGTTTAAAAAAAAAAAAATAACAGTTTTATGCTTTAAAGAAAAAAAAAAGCAGTAAAGTTAGCTAAATTTTTTTGCATAATGTGAAAGATGAAGTTACGCCGAGTAAATAGATACCTAACATGTCACGCTTCAAAATTGCACACGCCCGTGGAATGGCGCCAAACTTTGGTACTTAAAAATCCCCATAGGCGACGCTTTAATTTTTTTTACTGGTTACATGGTTTGAGTTACAGAGGAGGTTCAGGGCTAGAATTATTGTTCTCGCTCTAACGTTCACGGTGACACCTCACATGTGTGGTTTGAACACCGTTTTCATATGTGGGCGGGACTTACGTATGCATTCACTTCTGCGTGCGAGCACACAGGGGACAGGGGCACTTTAAAATGTATTTTTTTTTATTGCTAATTTTACTTACATTTTTTTATTTTGACAGTTTTAAAAATAAAATATATTTTTTTATCACTTTTATTCCTATTACAAGAGATGTAAACATCCCTTGTAATAGGAATATGACATGATCAGACCTCTTTACAGTGAGATATGAGGTCAATAAGACCCCACATCTCACTTCTAGGTTGGGAAGCCTAAAATAAAAACATTAAAAAAAACGATCACGCTTCCTAGCCGAAGCGGTGCCGTTTTTATGAATGCAGAGGCCGGGAGTGACATCATAACATATCGCGCCTCCGACGATCATAGAGACTCCGGTAACCATCTGGTCTGCCGGAAATCTCTATGGTCAAGAACCGGGGCTGGCGGATCCGTTCTCCGACTCGCCGATCGCTCAGGTGAGTCGGTAGAAGCACCGGAGGGTGGCGGCAGGGGGGGTTGTCCCCTTTAGCTATCTGTAAGAACGATCAAGCGACGGAACAGCCGCTATGATTGTTCTTATGGTGTAGGGAATCGCCGGCTGAAAGCGGAAATATCGGAATGATGCCTGTAGCCTGTGTGTGTAATTACTTTTTTTACATAGGCTCAGGCAGGTTTGGACAGCTTTTTTCCCTTAATAAAAACTGAATTTTGTATTTTGGTTATCTTCGTGTAATATTAACCCCCTGTTTGATGATCTGAATCATCTAAGTGTGACAAATATGCAAAAAATCAGGAAGGGGGCAAATACTTTTTCACAGTACTGCATATCAGCCATATAAACTAGAAATCCACGCCTGTAAATGCCATATTATTAGTGTAGCTATTAAGATAAGGAGATGGAGGTATGGAGGAGCACAGCTTGGTATTTACTTGCCAAGTCCTATTACTGTCCATCAGGTCAGAAATGTGATATCCTGCCAAATAAAACTTTAATACTGCATGTACTTCTGATATGCCAACACTTGTCAAACATGAACTATAGAAAACGGATACCTTGGCAATTTAGCACGGCGTAAAGCCTGCTCTACATCCATATCATCACTCTCGTAATCCACCAAGATAAGATTGAACTGTGCATCATGGGTCTTTAAATACAGGAACTCAAGATCATTGATCAGTTGCTGGACCCAGCGAGCTTGGTTCTTCACTGTAAAAACCAAGAAAACAAAAAAATCAATACAAAAATTAAAACAAACAATCTTTTCCAAGTGCTATTACCACCGACCAAGTGACAGTGGTTCCACAAGTTTAGCCTCACAGTTTAATCATAATAATGTGTTCTTAATCTCCAAGTCCAGTTGCAATTGCTGAAGATAGGGAAGTCTGATGGACGTTGAAAGCACAAGCACATTGTGAACAGGGTTAGTTTGATTTAAATTACTAGTAAAAAGGCTTGATTTAAATCATTTTTAAAGAGCAACTGTCATCTCTGTCCTGCCGCGGCTTCTCCTCTGACCCGCTGTTGACTCACCGACAGTCCTATTCACTTTAATGGGACAGCTGGCGATACCGCAGTGACACAAGAAGGTGAGGGACGTGGCGGCAGCAGGTGAGTGGATGCCCGCTAACAGGCACTGCCATGACGGATCTGAAATTACAGGACTCATTCTTGCTGGTAGTTAGAATTTTTAATATTTGCAAAAAAAGTTAAAGGTTTCCTATTTAGAATAATAAGCTGTCAGGTTAGTAAAACATCGATATCAGAACCGATTTTAAGTTAATCACACATAGTTGGGGAACTACTCAAATTCTTATTTAATTAAAACAATAACATTGCTAGTGCATGTTATCTTAGCTTGCAGAACTTTGATGCATTGAATGAGTTTACCAAAAATGTGAAATTTGTGTAGAATACACAGCCTCATGCTGCATAACTAAGCTCCATTTCATGCTGAATAAACGAATGTATCTTAAATAGAAAACTATCTTAAGATAGATTTTTACTCTAAAAGCAATTTATTAAAATAAATTTGACGAAGAAAAAATAACAATCAAATAAAATAAAATAAAAGAACGGATTTAAATAAAAAAAAATCCCATAGATTTTTATCCACTCGATTGTAAAGCATATTAATAGTTTATTTGGGAAGCAAGAACTTCTTGCTAACATTGGTAGATAAAAACATGGAAAATTCACATATGGTGCAGCAGCTCTATCGCTGCATGAGAACATTGCAAGGCTGACGCATTTCCAGGGTCATGCCCCTTTCATCACAGCCTGATGAAGAAGGAGGGACTCTGGAAACTTGCCAGCCTTACTAGACATCATTAGACGTGGTGCTGAACAACACACTCAAGCTGTGATTGATCTGCTGTACCATATGTGGTTTCTTTTTACCAATGCTTGAGAGCTATTCCTTTAAATGTACCTTCCATACTAACAGTTAACATGTTTTACAATGCCAGTGTGCTTTATGTTATGTTTTAGGGCCTGTTCAAACTGTCTGAACAAAATCCTGAGTGGATTAGTGTGAGGGCATCTTTTAGTTTTAGCTGCAGTGAGCTATGGTGAAGGAGCGGTGTAATGTACATTTCATCACCTCACACAGTTCCTTTTTTTCTTTTGTCAATTTCATTTGAAGTGCATAATGTGACACTTTCTTCATATCACCAGGCATGTACTGGCCATCGGAACTACCAGGAGTTTCCCAGTGGGCCGATGGCTCAGTGGGCCGGTCAGGTGCAGTCCTGGAGCAGCTCCTCTCTGACAGTGAGTGATCGCAATTTCACTCCTGTCAGAAGGAGCAGATGTCGTCGCTTTCTGGAGAGAGGATTAGTCTTTCTGCTTCCTCCATCCTGCAGAGGGAGATAGACAGCCTCTCTCCGCTTATCACTTTTCACTTATCACATGACTGGAGAGAGGAAGAAGAGAAGCTGCCTTCAGAACTGTAAGTATAGGTGGGAGAGGGAGGAGGGGGGGGGGGGGACACTCTCGATCTAAGGGGCTGCTGATGGGACACTCCCAATCTAAGGGGCTGCTGATGGGACACTCCCAATCTAAGGGGCTGCTGATGGGACACTCCCAATTTTAAGGGGCTGCTGATGGGACACTCTCAATCCAAGGGGCTGCTGATGGGACACTCTCAATCCAAGGGGCTGCTGATGGGACACTCCCAATCTAAGGGGCTGCTGATGGGACACTCTGATGTAAGGGGGCTGCTGATGGGACACTCTGATGTAAGGGGGCTGCTGATGGGACACTCTGATGTAAGGGGGCTGCTGATGGGACACTCTGATGTAAGGGGGCTGCTGATGGGACACTCTCGATCTAAGGGGCTGCTGATGGGACACTCCCAATCTAAGGGGCTGCTGATGGGACACTCTGATGTAAGGGGGCTGCTGATGGGACACTCTGATGTAAGGGGGCTGCTGATGGGACACTCTCAATCCAAGGGGCTGCTGATGGGACACTCCCAATCTAAGGGGCTGCTGATGGGACACTCTGATGTAAGGGGGCTGCTGATGGGACACTCTGATGTAAGGGGGCTGCTGATGGGACACTCTGATGTAAGGGGGCTGCTGATGGGACACTCTCGATCTAAGGGGCTGCTGATGGGACACTCTCGATCTAAGGGGCTGCTGATGGGACACTCTCGATCTAAGGGGCTGCTGATGGGACACTCTCGATCTAAGGGGCTGCTGATGGGACACTCTCAATCCAAGGGGCTGCTGATGGGACACTCTCAATCTAAGGGGCTGCTGATGGGACACTCTCAATCTAAGGGGCCTGCTGATGGGACACTCTGATGTAAGGGGGCTGCTGATGGGACACTCTGATGTAAGGGGGCTGCTGATGGGACACTCTGATGTAAGGGGGCTGCTGATGGGACACTCTCGATCTAAGGGGCTGCTGATGGGACACTCTCGATCTAAGGGGCTGCTGATGGGACACTCTCAATCCAAGGGGCTGCTGATGGGACACTCTCAATCTAAGGGGCCTGCTGATGGGACACTCTCAATCTAAGGGGGCTGCTGATGGGACACTCTCGATCTAAGGGGCTGCTGATGGGACACTCTCGATCTAAGGGGCTGCTGATGGGACACTCTCGATCTAAGGGGCTGCTGATGGGACACTCTCGATCTAAGGGGCTGCTGATGGGACACTCTCGATCTAAGGGGCTGCTGATGGGACACTCCCAATCTAAGGGGCTGCTGATGGGACACTCCCAATCTAAGGGGCTGCTGATGGGACACTCTCAATCCAAGGGGCTGCTGATGGGACACTCTCAATCCAAGGGGCTGCTGATGGGACACTCTCAATCCAAGGGGCTGCTGATGGGACACTCTCAATCTAAGGGGCTGCTGATGGGACACTCTGATGTAAGGGGGCCGCTGATGGGACACTCTGATGTAAGGGGGCCGCTGATGGGATACTCTGATGTAAGGGGGCTGCTGATGGGACACTCTGATGTAAGGGGGCTACTGATGGGACACTCTGATGTAAGGGGGCTGCTGATGGGACACTCTGATGTAAGGGGGCTGCTGATGGGATACTCTGATGTAAGGGGGCTGCTGATGGGATACTCTGATGTAGGGGGGCTGCTGATGGGACACTCTGATGTAAGGGGGCTGCTGATGGGACACTCTGATGTAAGGGGGCTGCTGATGGGACACTCTGATGTAAGGGGGCTGCTGATGGGACACTCTGATGTAAGGGGGCTGCTGATGGGACACTCTGATGTAAGGGGGCTGCTGATGGGACACTCTCGATCTAAGAGGCTGCTGATGGGACACTCTCGATCTAAGGGGCTGCTGATGGGACACTCTCGATCTAAGGGGCTGCTGATGGGACACTCTCGATCTAAGGGGCTGCTGATGGGACACTGATGTAAGGGGGGCTGCTGATGGGACACTCTGGTGTAAGGGGGCTGCAGATGGGGACACTCAAAATTTAAGTGGGTCGGTCTGAATGAAGTACAGGGCCATATTTTTGTCCCAGTCCAGCCCTGCATATCACCACACAGCAGTGTGGGGCATTTATGCTGCTGTGTGGTGAAATGCAGTGCCTTCCTGCGCGCTGCCATAAAATGCAGCATTTCTACATTTTATTGCAGCTTACTGCATGGCCTCACCAGGCTGCCATTTCATTGCAAATGGGGAACATAGATAACAATTGTTTTCCACGTGTCCAAGGGGTGACTGGCATTCTTCATATAAAAAATTAGCATGGAAAAACCCATGAACAAAAAGACAGTTTCCAAGAACAGCCAAAAAGGGAGCTTAAAGTAGAAGTTCAGCTTAAAACTAACTATCTCTAAATCCACTGGCAGCCACATTCTCAAGCCTCATGCACACGATCGGACTTCAAACAAACTTTTACGTGGATTTTTGTCCAAAGGCAGTCGGCGGGGCACACCCATAGCATACACACGACAGGACTTTTCTGCAAACTTTCCCAAAACTTACCCAACATCACGTGGATTTTCTGCTCTTTACCGCCACCCTTTGGTCAACTTCTGCTATTGTTGGTTGATTCTAACATTGGTTCTGGGCATACGTGTTTGTACTTTGGACAAAAGTCCGATGGATTTCTGTACACACGGTCGGACTTTGCACCATTGGACTTTTGTTGCCGAAAAGTTAGTCCATTTGCAGAGCGAACTTTTGTCCGATGAAAACCGAAAAAGTTTGGCCGATGGATCGTATACACGTTCGGATTTTTTGGAAAACGTGCTCATTTTGAAGTTTGTTGGCAAAAAGTCCTACCGTGTGTATGAGGCTTATAAGGCAGCTGACAACAGAAGCCTTAGGCCCCATACACACGAGAGGATTTATCCGCGGATACGGTCCACTGGACCGTTTCCGCGGATAAATCCTCTCGAGGATTTTGATCCGATGGAGTGGACTCACCATCGGATTGAAATCCGCGCCGAAATCCCATCGCGATGACGTGTCGCACCATCGCCGCGATGATGACGCGGCGACGTGCGCGACGCTGTCATATAAGGAATTTAACGCATGTGTCGAATCATTACGACGCATGCGGGGGATTGATTCGGACGGATTGATCCGGTGAGTCTGTACAGACCAGCGGATCAATCCGTTGGGATGGATTCAAGCGGATAGATTTGAAAGCATGTCTTCAAATTTTTATCCGCTGGAAATCCATCCCAGGGGATAAAAATCCGCGGAAACAGATCCGCTGGATTGTACACACCATAGGATCTATCCGCTGGAGCCGGTCCGCGGATCAATTCCAGCGGATGGATCCTCTCGTGTGTACGGGGCCTTATAGTAACTTTATGGGTGATGTCACTTCCCAGCCATTGTCGTTTCTCTCCTACACACAGAATCTGCCGCTGAAGACCGGACCGTATCGGCTTCAGAAAAGGCATGTATAGTGATTTTTCTTTACAGGCATATATAGGTTAGTCTTAAGGCCCATACACAAGATTGGACTTTGACAACAACGGTCCGATGGACGTGTTTTATCGGACAATCCGACCGTCTGTATGCTCCATCGGAAAAATCTTGTCGGTTTTTCAACGGACAAATGTTCCCTGTGCATGCTCTCAAACTTTCCGTCAACAAATGTTCGATGGAGGATCATCCGATCGTGTGTACACAAGTCCATCGGACTAAAATCCAAAGTACAAACACGCATGCTCAACATCAGACAACAATAGTAGAAGTTGACCAAAGGGTGGCGGTAAAGAGCTGAAAAAACACGTGATTTGGTGAATGTTGGCTGAAAATGTTCTACTATGTGTATGCATACCAAGTTTACGGCCAACGCCCCCTTCGGAACAAAATCCACGGAAAAGTCCAATGGAAGTCCCACCGTGTGTATGATGCCACTTACACAAGCTCCGTTGGCATACACACGGTCACACAAAAGTTCTCTCCGTCAAGAACACGGTGACGTACAACACTACGATGAGCCGAGAAAATTAAGTTCAATGCTTTAGAGCATGCGTCGAATTGTTACCGAGCATGCGTCAGAGTTTTGTGCTTCGGAATTGCTACAGACCATCGGAATTTGCAGTTGGATTTTTTTCCGTCTGAAAATTTGAGAACCAGCTCTCAAATTTTTGTTGGCAGAAATTCTGACAGTAAAAGTCCGATGGAGCCTACACACGGACAAAATTTCTGACCAAAAGCTCACATCGGACTTTTCTTGTCAGAATTTGGGGGAATGAGGCTTAAAGCGGAGGTTCACCCAAAAAACAAGTATATAACATTACATTCTGTATACCTCAAACATGTACAGTATGTGTTTTTTTTTTTTTTGGGGGGTGTACATACGGTATTATCGCTATTTTTCACCTGGCTTCCGGGTACTAGCTCCCGAGGGAGTAGGCGTTCCTATGCAGTGGTGCAATGTCCTCTGGGACTTCGCCCAAATGATTGACGTGCCTGACAAAAACTTCCCCCCGGCGGATAAGGCGCGTCACGAGTTTCCGTAACTAGCCGAACTGCAAATTGGCTCTATACAGCGCCTGCGCAGTCAGCTCTACATGGTTCCTAGTTGGTGAGCAAGCGCCGTATAGACCTGACTCGCAGTTCGGCTAGTTTCAGAAAATCGTGAAGCGCCTTATCCGACGGGGGGGGGGGGGGGGGGGGGACGGTGGATGTCAGGCACGTCAATCATTTTGGCAAAGTCCCAGAGGACATTGCGCATCTGCATAGGAACGCCTACTCCCGCGGGAGCTAGTGCCCGGAAGCCAGGTGAAAAATAGCGATAATACCGTATGTACACCCCCCCCAAAAAAAAAACAGCATACTGTACATGTTTGAGGTATACAGAATGTAATGTTATATACTTATATACTTGTTTTTGGGTGAACCTCCGCTTTAAGAATGTGTCTGCCACTAGATGTCGTTTTAGGTTGAACTTCCACCAACTCATTTCAAGGTTCCAAAATCTATCCAAAATTGTTCAAATGCCAGTTCAAAAGACCTTTAAAACTTAACAACGTTGTCAAAGCACATTCCAACGTTGTCAAAGCACATTGGTTCCTCGGCCAGGTGTTTGCATCAGCAAACACCCGGCCGAGGGACCAATAAAAATTAAGTTATTTACATCTCACACTTCACAACTCTCATTGAATAACAGTTTTTCACAGCTTATATCCAACTGGGGGTAACACCACTTTTGTTTACAGTCATTTTTGACGTTGTTGCATTGTCAGCGTCAGGCTGACTTTCCTCCCACCAGAACAGCGCCATACCTACACTCCCTTCTCTTTTTTTTTTCATCCTTTTACTCCACCTAGTGGTAGTAAATAGTAGGGGCAGCAGTTCTCTCTCTTTTTTTCACCAGCATTTTTATTTGCTGTCTTGTGTTTGAATTCCGCTGCGCGGATCCACCCCATACGTTTTCTTTCTTCACATTCCTAAGGTGTCCAAACCTCACAGCCACTGTAAATCTAAATAACTCATTCAATCTTAAATAGCACGCTTAGTTCCATTATTTGAACATCTCAATATTCCAGTGCACAGCCAAAATATCCTTTCACAGAATCGTGAGTCAAGTCAATCCGTTTATCAATCAGATGTACTTAGAAATCCATATACCATTTTAACTGCTTGCTTCTAACATTCACAATCCATAGAGAGGTAGTTATGTCCATGCTTTTTCTACACAAACATTTATACTAGACTGTATATAACACAAATCATGACAGCATAGCAATAATAACGGTCTAGTATAAAGCAGCATGCAGCAATCAAAAGAGACAGATTACATGGATGTTGAAGCAAACACAAAGCTGGGTGACTTGACTTTACTCCCGATCGTGTTAGTAATGAGCAGTGTGTGGGTATAAGAGACTTTTGCACTGCAATTTGCTTTTATGCTGTTGATTTTAGCCTCTTTGGAGCATTTCATATCCACAATAACAGTCTTCATCCCAATCGAGTCAATTGCTCAACAGCTTGTGATTAATGCAGCAGGAAAGCATTTTGCAGACAAATAGTAAAGGGAGGATACAGTCTGCAGACTTGTTAGCAATAAAGCAGATATAGATGCTGCCACCTTCAACTGCCATGCACAGGTTAATAGCAGAATAGCTTGGAGATGTGTCCTTAATATTCATAAATGTTTCGATTGATCTTAGTAATGCATTTGATGTTGGGATTTACCTCCTGATGTTCCTCCAATCATTACCTTCATCGGTTCATCCTTGCAGGCAATCTGGCAGTTGTGTAAAAACGCCAGTCACCGCACTGTGTGTAAAATGGGTCTTTGTACTTTAATAAATGTTCAAGCTGCTCGTGCCATTCTTCACAAAATAAACCACATGTAGTAACCTGACCTGACATTTGAAGCAGCTAAACGAGCCTTTCACCAAGTCTCCGCACATATGCATCCATGAGGAATGGCTTTTTTGTGTTAGGAGTGTGCTCTTAAGCCCTGTACACACGATCGGATATCTGATGGAATCTAGTCCGATGGATTTTTTCGTCGGATATCCGATGAAGCTGACTTTCATCAGTCTTGCCTACACACCATCAGTCAAAAATCCGACCGTGCCAAAACGCGGTGACGTAAAACACTACGATGAGCTGAAGAAAAAAAAATGCAATGCTTCCAAGCATGCGTCGACTTGATTCTGAATATGCGTGGATTTTTGACCGATGGACTTCCCCACAGACGATCGTTTCTTTCTATCTATCGGTTTTTTATCCATAGGAAAAATTTAAAACAGGTTCTATTTTTTTTCACTGATGGAAAAAAAAAACGATGGGGCCCACACACGATCGGTTCGTTCGATGAAAACAGTCCATCGGTCTGTTTTCATCGGACAAACTGATCGTGTGTACAGGGCTTTAGCGGACTCTTAGCACAGTGACTAAGCTGTCAGACAGCCCCTGATCATTGGGAGCTTCTGATGATTTGACCACTGTGACGACCAATCACATGACTGCGAGAAGCCCTGCCTTCTCGCATGCAGATTTTTTAAAAGTTAGTGGGCGTCCTAACTCTCCTGTGTTCCAGGGGAGGGGTCGAGCACGACACTCCACACCAGGGAGAAAGCCTTGCATTACTGTGTGGAGTTACAGACAGAAGAACAGGAAGTGAGGATTTCTCAGAAGAAATAAGGACATTTAAAAGCAAAATGGAAGGATGAGGTAAGTGAAGGAGGACTGCACTAAGGAAAGGAAGCTATTTAGGAAAACAATTTTTTACCTTTACAACCCCTTTTTTGCATAGAATGCATTAAGATAAAAAAACTTCTGCCTTTACAACTCCTTTAATTGCTAAGACCCTCTTTGCCATGAAAATGAACTTAATCCCATAAAAAAAATTCTATTGCATTTGTGAAAAAGGCTTCAGGGCGCCCAAGAAAGTCCAGTAAGTGCCAGGACTGTCTCCTACAGTCGATTCAGCTGCCGGATCAGGGGACCATCCGCGCAGAGCTTGCTCAGGAATGGCAGAAGGCAGGTGTGAGTGCATCTGCATACACAGTGAGAAGAAGACTTTTGGAGGATGGCCTGGTGTCAAGAAGGGCAGCAAAGAAGCCACTTCTCTCCAGGAAAAATATCAGGGACAGACTGATATTCTGCAAAAGGTACAGGGATTGGACTGCTGAGGACTAGGGGAAAGTAGTTTTCTCTGATGAATCCCCTTTCTGATTGTTTGGGGCATCCGGAAAAAACCTTGTCTGGAGAAGAAAAGGTGAGCGCTACCATCAGTCCTGTGTCATGCCAACAGTAAAGCATCCTGAGACCATTCATGTGTGGGGTTACTTCTCAGCCAAGGGAGTGGGATCACAATTTTGCCTAAGAACACAGCCATTAATAAAGAATGGTACAAAAACATCCTCCAATAGCAACTTCTCCCAACCATCCAAGAACAGTTTGGTGATGAACAATGCATGATGGAGCACCTTGCCATAGGGCAAAGTGATAACAAACTGGCTTGGGGAACAAAAAATGTAAATTCTGGGTCCATGGCCAGGAAACTCCCCAGACCTTAATCCCATTGAGAACTTGTGGTCAATCCTCAAGTGGCGGGAGAACAAAAAAAAAAACACAAATTTTGACAAACTCCAATTACTGATTATGCAAGAATTGTCTGTCATCAGTCAGGATGTGGCCCAGAAGTAGATTGACAGAATGCCAGAGAGAATTGCAGAGTTCTTGAAAAAGAAGGGTCAACGCTGTATTGACTCTTTGCATAAACTTAATGTACCGTATTTATCGGCGTATAACGCGCACTTTTTTCCCCTGAAAATCAGGGGTGCATGTTATACGCCGATCCCTGCTGTCTCCGAGGGAAGAGTGTCGCTGTATTACAGAGCCGTGATCTGCTGTGTGCCGGGCGCTCCGTCACTCACAGCCACTCCTTCTGGTCCCGCATTGGGCAACTGTCTATGATATGAGCGGGCCGGGAGGCGTGGCTGTGGGTGACGGAGCGCCCAGTACACAGGGGGTCGCGGCTCTGTAATTCAGCGGCACGGAGCGCCCGGTACACAGAAGATCGCGGCTCTGTGGTTCAGCGGCACTCGTTCCTCCTCTTCCCTCGGAGACAGCAGGGATCTGACACTGGCGAGGCTGCAATGATGGCAATGTTTCCAAGGTCAGTGTTTCCGGAGCAGTGAGGGGGGTTATATATCACTTGTGGTCTAATTCAGCGGCACTCGTTTTTCCTCTTACCTCGGAGAGAGCAGGGATCTGACACTGGCGAGGCTGCAATGATAGGGGTTTGAAAGTTCAAAGTTCTTTATTTAAAATGTTTTTTTTCCTGAAACTTCCCTCCTAAAATCGGGGTGCGCGTTATACGCCGGTGCGCGTTATACGCCGATAAATACGGTAATTGGCAATAAAAGCCTTTGACACTTACAACATGCTTGTAATTATACTTCAGTATACAGTACCATAGAACCAATTGAAAAAAAGATCTAAAAATACTAAAGCAGCAGACTTTGTGAAAACTAAGATTTGTGTCATTCTCAAAACTTTTTGCCACGGCTGTACTAGATTAAAGCTTGACCTAGTTTAGCGAGTGTAGGTTTCAGTATTCGTGATAGAGTGATTTAGGTAAGAAAAAAAATAACCCAAAAAAAATGTTATATTGCCTTTTGGCCCTAGTACGGAAACAAAGAACAATTATACACACACACACCATCGCTGATGTCAATCACAGCCTGTAAGCAGAGATTGGGGGGTGGGGAAGCGCTCTGTGTGTCAATGGACACAACATGGCTCAGGACTGAGTTCGCAAGAGTGCCGTTCATAGCAAACAGCTTCCTTTAGGACACTCGGCAGAGGGGAGGAGCGAGGAGTGTCAGCGGGGGACCCCAGAAGAAGTAGTAGACCGGGTCTGCTCTGCACAAAATCATTGCATAGAGCAGGTAAATAAACATGTTATTTTTTTTAGCCCAATTTGTCTTAACCACTTAAAGACCGGCCACCACATTTACACTGCGGCAGGGGATCTCTATTGCGTGAAGCGATGTACCTGTACGTCGTTTCATGCAATAGATAGTGTGGGCGCCCGCTGCACGGAGGAGCAGCCGATGCACATGCCCGGCGGAGCCGTTGCCCACCAGCCAACTACGATCGCTTCACATGTAAACAAGGCAGATCCCTGTTCTGACAGGGGACAACATGGAGATCTGCTGTTCCTAGTGATTAGGAACAGTGATCTCTGTGGTGTTCCTGTCAGCACTTCCCCCACACAGTAAGAAAGCACCAACAGGGAACACATTTAACCATTTGATTACCCCTGTTATGCCCTTTCCTGCCAGTGTCATATATATAGTAATCAGTGCATTTCTTTTTCGCAATGGTCACTGTATTGGTGTCACTGGTCCTCAAAAAGTGTCACTTAGGGTCAGATTTGTCCGCCGCAATCCCAATAAAAAATCAATGAGCACCACCTTTACTAGTAAAAAAAAAAAAAGTCCATAAATGTATCCCGTAGTTTGTAGACGCTATAACTTTTGCGCTTATTTGGATTTTTTCCCCCCAAAAATGTAGAAGAATACATTGGCCTACATTGATGATTTTTTTTTTTTTGGGGGGGGGGGGATATGTGTTATAGCAGAAAGTAAAAAATATTGTTTCTTTTTCACAATTGTGTGTCTTTTTTTGTTTATAGCGCAAAAAAATAAAAACCGCAGAGGTGATAAAATACCACCAAAGGAAAGCTCTATTTGTGGGGGAAAAAAGGACATCAATTTTATTTGGGTACAACGTCACACAACCACGCAATTGTCAGTTAAAATAACGCAGTGCAGTATCGCAAAAAATGGCCTGGTCATTAAGGGGGTAAAACAAGGAATATTCCTCATGGATACACTAAGTAGTTGCAATGAACAATAAAAGTCTAAATACTGTAGCTGCTGACTTTTATTATAAGGACACTGAGGCCTCGTACAGACGAGCGGACCTGTCCGATGAAAACGGTCCACGGACCGTTTTCATCGGACATGTCTGCTAGCAGATTTTGGTCTGATGGTTGTACACACCATCAAACCAAAACCCCCGCGGACAGAATACGCGGCGATGTGACGGCGACGATGACGCGGCGACGTGCGCGAACCCGGAAGTTCAATGCTTCCACGCATGCGTCGAATCACTTCGACTTCATGCGCGGGTTCTCGGGCCAGCGGACTTGTCCGATGA
Source organism: Rana temporaria (assembly GCF_905171775.1). NCBI lineage: Eukaryota > Metazoa > Chordata > Amphibia > Anura > Ranidae > Rana > Rana temporaria. The sequence goes on along the minus strand of NC_053499.1, from coordinate 43,258,609 downwards.
GTCGTAATGACCATCGGACATGTCCGGCGGACAGGCTTCCAGCGGACATGTTTCTTAACATGCTAAGAAACATTTGTCCGCTGGAAACGTGTCCGGTCGGCCGGAAAATTGTCCGGTCGGCCCTACACACGACCGAACATGTCTGCTGAAACTGGTCCGACGGACGAGGCCTTACCTGTCCAGGGATCCAGAGATGTCCCCACCTGAGCCGATTCTTCAATTGGCTTCAGGTGCAGATGCCAGCATCTTAGGTAAGGGAAACCATAGGTGAAACCTTTACACTTCACAGTCGGTTTCCTACTGCACATGCGTGAACCACAGCACACATTGTGAATGGTCCTGCAGTCTTCTGGGATCTGTGTGTCCCCCAGAAAGCTGCTGGGGCGGGGAACGAACATCCTTGCATATTGCTGCAGCAATTTGACCCAGAAGTAGGAGTTAGTACCTGTAAAAACCAGGTACGTGCTCTCCCCTCCCCTCCAAAAAAAGTGTCAAATGTGGAAGTGGAGAGAGGGGGGTGGAAACAAGCAGAACTTCCCCTTTTGTTTATTTTGTCCCTGGTCAAGAAGGGGTTAAAGAAGACTTTCCATAACTGGAGATCATAGATGCATGGTCACTGGCTAACAGAGCTTATTTAAAAGCAAGGCTGTACTGTTTTGTGCGTTATATGTCCATCAGATTTCCTTATGTGCAACAAGAGCAGTTTAGTACCGTTTATCAGTCCCTAGATGTGACGGTTGTGCAATTTTCCTTTTGTTTGAGTTTTTAAAAACGTTATTTTCACCTGGTTCCCTGGTTGGACTTGCTAGTAACACACTTCCTTTCATTGTACTGCATCTATGTCGTCTTTTAGGACAGGAATACAGAACATCTACCCAGTCCCATGCACTGCAATATCGGCGATTTAGGAAGAAGTTGCTCTATAGTCCATATACTAGTTTGGAAAGGCTAAAAACATTGTTTAGGATTTCAGTGCAGCATAGGAAGGAAGTTAGATCTAGGAAGAAGGATCTTTTTTTTGCACTTAACCGATATAAAAAATAATGCTGAAAGTGTTTTGTAACAGAACAAAAATGAGAGAATGTTCATTGCTAGGGTTTTTAAAATACTGTTTTAAAGTCTGGCCTCCTCCCATTTGTAAAACATAACAAAGAACATAAGACTTTCGTATGACTTTCAATTTCTTAGACATGGAGTACTTCGGACTGCAGTACTTAGGTTGCGGACAATCAAGTTCCGTGTATGTTGGCCATTGTCCACCAGTGCCTTTGTAATAGGTCAGGCTATGTTGTTATGTGGCAGCATAGTCTGGAGAAAGCAGGCCAAGTAATCTTGGCCAATATGTTTTCCAGGATCAAATTTATCTTGGAAAACCAATCGCAAATAGATGGCTAATATTGTGATTTCCACAGTTGTAGAATAAAGGAGTGTGCTGCATTTAGTGAGGTATTTGCGAATGTTTGTATGGTCACATGGTGGTGATGGTAGCGAGACACCAGTGATGTCAGTAATAGGGTGATGTACTTTGGTCAACCCAGGCTTTGACTGTAATGCCCTGTACATACGATTGGTTCGTCCGATGAAAACGGTCCATCGGTCCGTTTTCATCAGATGAATTGATAGTGTGTACAGGGCATAAGGCTTCGGTTAATGTCAGTTTCCCATTCTTTGGAATTGGTTAGGTCTTTGGGGGATGCGGATTGGGCCATACCAACACAAATTATTGATATCAGGTTGGGATTGGGACTGGTGAGGAGTGTAGGGTCTCAAATGGTGTGAGAATATGTGCATTTGAAAGAATGTTCACTATGTCATCAGGTCGCCCTAATTTAGTGAATTATAGGTACTTGGGTCAAGAAATGTGCCCCTCGTCCTGGCCTTAAGCTTGGGAGCCAGAGGCTGTGTGGAGTTTTAAGTTTGGCTAGGAGAAAACCCTAAATTTCATTGCAGCAGAGTAAAGGCCCATACACACGATCTGACTTTTTGGCAACAACGATCCAACGGATGTGTTTTATTGGACAATCTGACCGTCTGTATGCTCCTCCGGACAATTGTTCCCGGCTTTTCAACGGACAAATGTTTGCTGTGAATGCTCTCAAACTTTCCGACAACAAATGTCCATCAGAACCAATGCTAAACATCAGACAACAATAGCAGAAGTTGCCCAAAGGTTGGTGCTAAAGAGCTGAAAAACCACGCAGTTTGGTGAATGTTGGCTGAAAAAGTTCTACCGTGTGTATGCATACCAAGTTCACGGCCAACACCCCTTTGGACAAAAATCCATAGAAAAGTCTGATGGAAGCCCGATCGTGTGTATGAGGCTTTAGCTCGATATGTCAGATATTGCAAGGTTTTTGCTAGGGCTGTGGAAATTAACTATTAATTCCGCAATTAATCGTTAATTTTTTTGATCGGTACTCACCTCTCTGCCGGCTTCCGGGTTTTCAGGGAGTTCCGTCAGAGATCTGGTGACATCGCGGACAACGGTGGGGCTTGCTGTATCCATCTGAAGGGCTCATTTGCTGTGCCTATATATCTGCATGTCGGCGGGACCTATCTGCCCCCCCCCCCCCCCAGGTGCTGTTACACCTTCCTCTATCACTTCCCTCTATCAACCTGGGATTCTACAGCCATCCACTGGGAGTTGTGATAGTTCCCTTCATGGGACATCTACATGCTGGCGGACTGATGTTAACCCCTCCTCATCTGGATTCAGCAGTGGTATCGTTGTACACATTTTTATACCAGTATCATACTTAGTTACATGCTTTTATGACTACTTTTGCTACCGTTTGGTATTACTCGCACCATTTTTACAGTTTATGTAGCTACATCGATTTTATCTCCAGTGCAATATTTATTTAGTTACCTACTTGAAACTACGTGGTTGGTAGCTGCACTGGGATTCACCCTGCAAGGAGATCAGCTAAAAGTAGTTAGATCTGTATGTGCGTTATAATTAATCTAACTTAGTCGATTAATCGATTAAAAAATTTGATTAATCGAACACGAAAATTGTAATCAGTAACAGCCCTAGTTTTTGCACATTGGAGTAAACACCTTTAGGAATGCTCCTATGGGGGGTAGGGGTTTATAGAGGGGACATTATATCAACTAACTCAAGTGCCAAAGTAGATCTGTGTGTTTATATTACTCTTGATCAACTGAAAAAAGGGTTCAAGAGAAATAATAAAAAAGATTAGTGGGGAGGGACAGGGGGCATTCCCGTCTAATGCCACTGTGTACACTCAAGGCTTCTGACATGGTTTTGACATGCAGTACTTTAACGAAGTAATAGCAACAAACTTACCAGGCACCACAAAGTGCACTGTAGCACGAGGGTTCCAGGTCAGGCTGACAGGCCGGCAGAGGATTGGTTTACTGAAGACAGGAGGGCTGGGAGAAATTTCAGGTGGTTCTGCAGGGGGACTTTCATCGCTATCCCCTCCTGTACCACGGTGGAGAAGGAGGTACACATACTCTGCCAGCCTTACTTTCCTTCTGCCTCTTTCTTCAAGCTCCAATTCTAACAAGTATCGGTTACCCCGAGCTGAATCCCGGCGCTTCTCCACGTTGATTATACGGAGTAAAGTATATATCCTAAAAATTTGTCACAACAGAAATGCGAGGAACAAATGAGGTTTTACAAAACACGGTTATATAAAAGGAACTCTTGCTTGCCATAAATAAAAAAAAAACAGCTATTCCCCAAGCTCCCTGTCATTAGAGACTGCAGAGTTTACATTTTTCAATCAGGCAGACTCTGGTAGACTTGCAGCAAGATGTAAGAAGCAGTAAGCAACAAAGAAAGCAAAGCATGTATCAGTAATGAATGCATACAGCAGCCCTCATGTACACAAACAATTAAAGATCCTATTCGAAATTTCCAGCTGTCCCCCCTGCACCTTTCAGGTGTCTAAAAGACATTTGATAACCACAGTTATAAACCCTACTGGAGTCAGAGTTTGGAACTGAATAAATAGCATTGGTATTACTAAACATTGAATACAATATGGAAAAGCTTGGTTAAGGCCAGCACATCACTTACCCTCCATTCTTCTCATTGAGCTTCTCCATGTACTGAGCCACCAGATCCACAGTTTCAGACTCCGAGAGTTGCAGGTTACCACTCACATTACAGCGAAGGTCATTCCAGTCCGACCTCAGCATTTCAAAATCAACATTTCCAACACTGAATGTACGTTGCCAGTTAATGGCATCTTCTGGCCACAACTGACGTGGCTCTGTGTCCTCGTAGCTGTAGTCCTGTAGTTCTTCTGGTGGAGCTTCTGAAGAAATGAGAGGAGGGCCACCAGGAAGACTAGGTGAGGTAGGGATGGGTAATCCTGGAACTTCGGTATGACCTTCCAAGCTAAAAAGTCCTAATTCTGAGGTATCAGGTGGAGTCCAGGGTCTGGACCGTCGCCCCCCATGCGGCTCTTTTGGGGGTGTAGGGATATGAGGGTGCTCGCGGTGTTTAGATGTTCTGTGTGGTTTAGGTTTGGGTAGCAGCATCCCCGGGAAGACTTGACCTCGAGTCTTTCGAACTCCAGAGAGGAGTCGCGTCACATAAACTTTATCCTGTTCCTGTTTTATTGAAGTAGCAGATTTTTCCTTTGATGTCTGCTTCATGGTTCCCTCTACTGTGGTGACCTCCAACCTACTTTCCTTACTAGGCCTTACTTCTACATTTATGTGCTTCCCTATAACATCTGATCTTGCATATATCACTTGTTCTTCCAATTTCTCATGCCGGGTTTTATACTCTGCCTGGTCACCTTTGTTCTTGCCTTCAGATCTGCTTCTAATCTTTGCTTTACGTTCTAACTTGCTCCCTTTTGCCCGATGCTCAATTACCCTTCCTTCTCGTGTTCTAAAAGCAGACTTGTCCCCTGTGGATATAGGATTACTTGTTGTTCCTTGCCCACCCAGCAAATGTGTTTGCTTCTTCCCATGTCCCCAGTGAGCTGCTGGTGGGCTATCCCTTGGTGCCCACAGCAAAGATCGAGTTCTCAGTGAGGTCTGTGTGCTGTCATTTATTGTAGGCATAGAATCCTGGGAATCATTGTACAGAACATTATGGTGACCCTGACCCTCAATGCTGGGTGAAGTAGGGTCACCTTTCTCCTCTTTCCTTTTTTTCCTGAGTGACATGCCAGGAAGCAGTGCCCCCTCTTCATCTTCATCATCATCCATGAAGTCTAAGATAGAAAATATAAATTAGAAAATATCACATCAAAAAAAGCAAAAGCATGTATTTGATTGGTAGAAAATCTGAATAGCTTAATTAATTAGAAACTTGCCCAAAAATGAGCATGAACATGCCCAAAACAATACCAATTTTTATTTGATCATGCTGCTCAGTCCAGACCAATTGTCCTCATTCGTCAATTATCTGTCTAGGTATTTTGCACAGTGACCAGAAGACCAGATGAGCTTTTGATACATCAATCCCTTTGTCTAAATCTACAAAAATATAAATTGTTACAGGGCAAGCCAATTTTAACTTTAGACCATAACAAATTAATAAATGGGTCATTTAAATACAAATTTGTTCAAGCATAGTTGTGAGAATGAAAATCTGAAAAGCTATGTTTGCCAAACATCCCAATTTAACAGCAGTCTGTTACTAGTAAAAATGTGCAAGCACTGGAACGGTCATCTTGGCGCTACTGCAAAATAAGCATGCTGCCAGTCAGGGGGAAATCACACACTGTGTATAAAATTGTATGTAGCAATGTATGACTTTACAAAATGAAAAACTATGGTCACTGAGTTAATAATAGCACTACATTTTTGGCTTCCGTTGTTTTATGACGTTTTTAGAACACTGTGAAAAAAAAAAATACTATAAGTACTGTCGACTTAGTTTTATAGTAAATAAAGGCCTCATTACGGCCACATCTAGTTTCAGTTGTAATTATTTAACCACTTCTGGACCGCCTTCCGCACATTTACTGTGGCAAGGCAGTCCGGATGCGCGAAACAACATGCCTGTACGTTGCTTTGTGAAGTCGCCTCTGGGGGCGTGCGTGTTGATTGGACGAAAGGGGAAGTCAATCAGCAGGTTAGACGGTCGCAAAGTCTGCCGGCCACCCGCGATCGTTCCCCAGAGAGGCAGAATGGCGATCTGCCTATGTAAACAAGGCAGATCGCGGTTCTGACATGGGAGATCATAGAGATCTTGTGTTTCTGCTAAGCAGGAACATGGATCTCTGTGTTCTCCCAGTCAGAGCAATCCCCAGACAGTTAGCAAGCACCCCCTAGGGACACACTTAAAGCGTTCACCCTAAAAATGTACTTTCTATTAACAGCTTGCCTTTAACCACTTAATACCTGGACCATTATGCAGGTTAAGGACCTTGCCCCTTTTTGCGATTTGGCACTGCGTCGCTTTAACTGACAATTGCGCGGTCGTGCGACGTGGCTCCCAAACAAAATTGGCGTCCTTTTTTTCCCACAAATAGAGCTTTCTTTTGGTGGTAATTAATCACCTCTGCGGTTTTTATTTCTTGCACTATAAACAAAAATAGAGCGACAATTTTGGGGAAAAAAAAACAATATTTTTTACTTTTTTCTATAATAAATATCCCCAAAAATATATATAAAAAAATGTTTTTCCTCAGTTTAGGCCGATATGTATTCTATGTATTCTTCTGCATATTTTTGGTAAAAAAAAAATCGCAATAAGCGTTTATCGATTGGTTTGCGCAAAATTTATAGCGTTTACAAAATAGGGGATAGTTTTATTGCATTTTTATTAATAATTTTTTTTCTACTACTAATGGCGGCGATCAGCGTTTTTTCTCATGACTGCGACATTATGGCGGACACATCGGACACTTTTCACACATTTTTGGGATCATTTTCACAGCAAAAAGTGCTATAAAAATACTGTTTACTGTAAAAATGACAATTGCAGTTTAGGAGTTAACCACTAGGGGGCGCTGTAGGGGTTAAGTGTGACCTCATATGTGTTTCTATCTGTAGGGAGTGGGGCTGGACGTGTGACGTCATTGATCATCTTTCCCTATATCAGGGAACAGACGATCAATGACACTGCCAGAACGAAGAACAGGGAAGGTGTGTTTACACACACCTCTCCCCGTTCTTCAGCTCTGGTGACCGATCGCGGGACACCAGTGGCGATCGGGTCCGCGGGTCACGCAGCTTCGGACCGGGTCGCGAGCGCGCCCCCAGCGGCGTGCTCGCGACCCCACGGCTGGGCTTAAAGAGACATGTACAGGTACGTGATTGTGCCCAGCCGTGCCATTCTGCCGACGTATATCAGCGTGAAGGGGTCCTTAGGTGGTCATTAAGTGGTTAATGTCTATCTGGCTGTTGCTAGGCAGATTTTCGTAATCTGCCTAGTTCCTGGTCCTAGGTGGTTCAACTTCCTGTCCTAAGACCCCATTGCCTCCTGGGAAAAGATGACACTCATTTCCCAGGAGTCTCTGGGCATTACTGTGCCTAAAAATCGCCCAGAATGCACCTCTCCCTGAAAACCAGGAAGAAAAAGGAATTAGGCTTCACATGCCCACACATATGATGGATACGGCCACAACATGAGCTGGAGGATATAAGGAAAGTGTTTGCAATGATTTCTGGAACGATTGGGGAGCTATTAATATGTTTTAGAGACTATTTAATGTGATTAATTATAGCTTACAAAAAAAAATAAAAAATTATGCCCGGAACCCCGCTTTAACCCCTGGATTGTCCCTGGTGTTAACTTCTTCCCTGCCAGTAACTCTAGTACAGTAACAGTGCACATTTTTAGCACTGATTACTGTATTAGCACTAGTCACTAGTCCCCCAAAAAATGTGTCAAAAGTGTCAGTTAGGTGTCCGATTTGACCGCTGCTAAATCACACAGTCCTGCTAAAAATCGCTGATTGCTGCCATTACTAGTAAAAAGAAAAATCCATAAAAATATCCTATCCTTTGTAGACGCTATAACTTTTGCGCAAATCAATATACACTTATTGGATTTTTTACCAAAAATATGCAGCAGAATGCATATTGGCCCAAATTAATGAAGAAGTTCGATTTTTTCAATTTTTTTATTGGATATGTAATATAGCAGAAAATAAAACATTGTTTTTTTTTTTCAAAATTGTCAGGCCCCGTACACACGGCCGAGGAACTCGACGTGCCAAACACATCGAGTTCCTCGGCCAGTTCAGCCCTGAAGCCGCCGAGGAACTCGACGGGCCGAGAGCTCCCATAGAACAACGAGGAAATAGAGAACATGTTCTCTATTTCCTCGTCGAGCTCCTCGTCGGCTTCCTCGGCGAAATTGTACACACGGCCGGGTTTCTCGGCAGAATTCAGCCAGAAACTCGGTCGGAAGCTGAATTCTGCCGAGGAAACTGGTCGTGTGTACGGGGCCTCACTCTTTTTTTGTTTATAGTGCAAAATATAGTGATCCAATACCACCGAAAAAAAATCTTTATTTGTGGAAAAAAGAAGACATCAATTTTATTTGGGTGCAGCTTTGCACAACCGCGCAATTGCCAGTTAAAGTAACGCATTGCCGTATCGCAAAAAATGGCCTGGTCATGAAGGGGGTAAAACCTTCCAGGGCTGGAATGATTAAATTGTTCTACACCAATTCAAACAGATACAATGCTGGAGTGGTGTATGGCCCATACACTGATCTGTAAATCAAAATTCAACTGAATAAGAGTAAACTGCACTCCTGAACTAAATAATAAATGAATATTCTGACCAATAGAATACATTTAAAGTCAGGACGCCCACTAACACACAGCTCCTTTCTCTATCTGCAACATAGACAGCGTCCTGACTCTACTGTAGTCCAAGGGAGGGGGCGAGCATGACAGTCCACACCAGGGAGAAAGCCTCGCATTACGGTGTGGAGTTACAGACAAAAGAACAGGAAGTGAGGATTTCTCAGAAGAAATAAGGACATTTAAAAGCAAAATGGAAGGATGAGGTAAGTGAAGGAGGACTGCACTAAGGTAAAGGAAGCTATTGTACCTTTACAACCCCTTTAAGCTCATACTGTATGCACGCAGACACGCATACATATTCTATACATTTAGATGTAGCGCAATCTAACTAAAACACAAAAAAATCCATCTTTAAATAATATCACAAGTGTCCTCCACCAATGTGCCGTGATCTGTAATATTTTCTCTTAACGCCTAAGAAATCCCATCCAGGTGTCACATGCAATCACCCAGTGCTCATATCACACGCTCACCTTATTTTATTGACCCCAATAATATATTAAGGTCATAACACACTTTTTTCCCCCACCATGGACTGATTTCAGCTCGCCTTCCAAAACTTTTTTTTTCACCCGCGTTAATTCGCCAGCAATATTCCATTCTCATGTAGATATCCATGCAAAAAACAAAATAGTACCACATAGTGCTCTCTGTATATTCTTAATTTGTATTGAAACACCCATCAAATTATACTCACATTAAAAAAGCACCCCAAGTGCTATGTTATCAGCTTAAAACGACATCAATCTTGGCCAATGTATCCACATCTTCGCAATGATGTATCTTACCGGTGTGGCTCCTGTTCCTATATTGTGAGCTTCAGTAGAACCTTCTACCAAATGCCCGTAAATGTATTCTATAATATTCTGACCAGTAGAATGCATTTAAGCTCATTTGTGAACAAACACGCATACCTATTGTAACATTAGAGGCATTTTTTCTGCCAAATCCTGGCAGAAAAAAAAGCTGCTAATTTTCATAAGCACGTGTGCATGAGGCCTTATGATGCCATACATAATGAATGTCAATCAACTGCATCTATCCTTGACAATGCAGAATCTTTTCAAACTTACACAACACTGCATCATGTTTGGGAGGTTATTTACCAAGACTGGTGTGTGCACAATCTGGTGCAGCTCTGCGTAGAAAGCAATCCGTTTTCAGGTTTTATGAAGTTAGAAGCTGACTGGCTACCATGTTCCAGTTTTAGTAAATCCCCCTCCAATGCATGATACAATTGGCATAATCAGTGAATATATTAGGCACCTATTTTATCCCTTAGTGCCGGTTCACACGGGGGCGATCTCTCAGGCGACATAGCCACCTGACATGTCGCGCTCCATTCAGTGCAATAAAACCTTTCTAATAGGAGTGACTGAAGTCACTCCGACTTAGAAAAAAGGTTCCTGCACTACTTTGGGGCGACTTGGGAGATTGACTTTTATTAACCACTTCTGGACCGCCCACCATGCATATACTGTGTCAGGGGGACCTGGCTGCGCAAAATCATGTACCTGTACGTGATTTTGTGCATGCGGTGTAGGGGGCGCGTCGTTTACAGGAGACACAGAGCACAGGTGTGCCTATGTAAACAAGGCCCACCGCTGATCTGTCAGTGAGGAAGAACGAGATCTGTTTCAGCTAAGCTGAAACACGATCTCTGTTGGTCCCCCCCCCCCACAGTTAGAAAGCATTCCCTAGGACACACTTAACCCATCGATCGCCCCCTAGTGTTAACCCCTTCCCTGCCAGTTTCATTTATACAGTAATCAGTGCATTTTTTTTAGCACTGATCACTGTATTGGTGTCACTGGTCCCAAAAAATTGTCACTTAGGGTCAGATTTGTCCGCCACATTGTCCCGCTAAAAATCGCAGATCGCCACCATTACTAGTACAAAAAATAAATTAATAAATGTCATAAATCTAACACATAATTTGTAGACACGATAACTTTTGCGCAAATCAATCAATAAACGCGTATTGGGATTTTTTTAACCAACAAAATGTAGCAAAATACATATTAACTGATGAAGAAATTAGATTTATTTTTTCTAATAATAATAATAATAATTAAATACCTTACAGTAATGAGGCAGGGAAAGGGAAAGGAGTCCCTGTCTAAGCCTCATATGGAGAAAAGCAGCGTCGAGTGGAGCGATAGAATTTGACGTCACCACGCTCTAGCAGGCTGGCTCAAGCCGCGGCTAGTTACTTTGTAGCTTCGTGTGAATAACTTTCCCTGCTCGCTAATTACTTTTATGATGTCAGTATCCCAGCTATCTATGAATAAAGGGACCCATTTTTAAAAGATTTACTGCACCATGAAGTATCCTTCTTTTATTTCACTTAATTATGCCCTGTGAGTGATCCCATACATTTGGAAGATTCGGAGGGAGATCCCTAGTCCAGTCTGTGGATTGTCAGTGGGGGAGTGAGGCCTCGTACACACGGCCGAGGAACTCGACGTGCCAAACACATCGAGTTCCTCGGCCAGTTCAGCACTGAAGCCGCCGAGGAGCTCGGCGGGACGAGAGCTCCCATAGAACAACGAGGAAATAGAGAACATGTTCTCTATTTCCTCGCCGAGCTCCTCGTCGGCTTCCTCGGCCGAAAGTGTACACACGGCCGGGTTTCTCGGCAGAATTCAGCGAGAAACTCGGTCGGAAGCTGAATTCTGCCGAGGAAACTGGTCGTGTGTACGGGGCCTGAGACCAGCTGCCGCTGTTTGAGTGATTCATGTATGCTGAGTTTGTTTGATCTCTGTGGTAGAGATCCATCTTATCCGGTAAGTAGCCACTTTGTATGTCCCTAACTGCCTGTCATCTGTTCAGTGGCAGTATCTGAGGAAGATTGTACAGCTGGCGTCCTTTTTCTGGTTACAGCGAAGCGTTGGCACCTTATTTTTTCCACAGACACTTAGTTTGCTTACTTTACAGCTCTTTGTATTTTTATTTTCATGTTTACTTTCCTTGCACTTTGCTTCTGCATTTATCTTTGGATGTGCATTTATTTTTTACTGTAACATATTTTCATTGGTTTATATTCTAACTCATTTTAATAGATGCAGCGCCATCACTAACATTTCAGTTTTTTCATATTTATTCACTTGTTCGCACCTTCAAGCGCGGATTGTCCACTCTACACAGTGATCAAATACCACCGAAAGAAAGCTGTATTTGTGGGGGAAAAAAGGACATCAGTTTTATTTTGGTACAGCGTCGCATTGCGATGCAATTGTCAGTTAAAGCAACGCAGCACCGTATCGCAAAAAATAGCCTGGTCAGGAAGTGGGTAAAACCTTCCGGGGCTGAAGTGGTTAAAGAAGTCGTTTGTAGGTGACGCTGTGCGGGGCAGCTTCAGAGTAGGACGAATTTGAAGCCACCCGTTTGAACCAGCACTTAGGCTTGTATAGGCTGTCTGTTGCATATATATATATATATACAATGATTACAAATATAATCCTCAAATGGAATCTCCCATTCACTAATACAAATAGTTCCTGCCACTTCCTACACATGTACAGCATGCATTTCATCTCACCAAACATCATATCTCCTTCTTTAACCCTCCTGGCGGTATCCCCGAGCGTGACTCAGGGTTGATTTTTTCTACCAAAATCGGTAACCCCGAGTCACGCTCGGGGTAGATATGCAGAGCCTGCAGCTGTGCTGGCTTACCTTGTCCTGGATCCAGCGATGTCACCGCGCTGTGTGAGCGAGCGGGACCTCGCTCGATTCACACAGTGTCCCCGTGTGCCCTCGATCTCCGTTCCCTGCGACGTTACGACGCACGGGAGCGGAGATCGGCGCCAACTTCAAAAAAGTTAACAAACACTATACATACAGTAAACTGTAATCTTATAGATTACAGTACTGTATGTAAAAAATCCCTAGTGGTCTGCCCAGTGCCCTGCATGTCATTTTATATAATAAAAACCTTTCTTTCTGCCTGAAAAATGTAGATTGTCCATAGCAACCAAAAGTGTCTTTTTATGTCAAAAATGGTTTTAGATCAGCTAGAAAACAGCGATAATAAATTATAATCACTTGCAGAATTGTGCAATAGCGATTTGTGGGGAAATCCGTCATAAAAAAAAAAAAATAATGACAGCAACAATTCTGCAACTGAGCAAATTTCAGTGATTTTGAGTTGATTACATTATTGAATAATTTTTATTTTAATTATATTATTACTTGCTATAATTATTTATAATTATTTATTATATTATAATTTAAAATGTTGTTTTTAAAAAAATGTCATACCCGGGATGCCTATTAGATTCTTGTTTGGTCAGATTTAAGTGAGTTATTCCTAAAAATTACAGACCTACAGTATAAAACACCAAATTTCCTTGCAAATAATGGTACTGCTTTCAGCATGTTTTTTCAGAAAGAATCATATCGCCAGGGAGGTTAATAGACATACAAAACTACACTACTGGGTGGATTAACTGGAGTGAATTTAAAGCAGAACTTCACCTAAAAAGGGAAGTTCTGCTAATTGACCTCCTTCCCCTTCCTCTACCAGATTTTCTTTTTGGGAACAGGTACCTAAGTTTGACAGGCACCCCCTCTCTAGATTGCCTAGGCCAGTGATGGTGAATCTTGGCACCCCAGATGTTTTGGAACTATATTTTCCATGATGCTCAGTGTAGTAGAGCATCATGGGAAATTTAGTTCCAAAACATCTGGTGTGCCAAAGTTTGCCATCATTTGCCAAGGCAATCCCAGTGGAAGTTTAATATCATATGGAAAGCTACTGGGTTTTGGTAAGTCAACCTCACAGTAAGAAAATTCAATGCAGGAGAGGAGTCTGCACAACTGTGCAAGACTGAAGGTAAGGCTGAAGTTCAGCTTTTAATAGAGTATTTACATATAATACAAAGTTATGCAATTTTTTATGCATTTTTTTGCTATTTTATTGCTTATTTCTTCCTTAAAATGACCATTGTAATGAAATGGATAGCCAACCTGTACTGAAGTTAATAATCTAATCCTATACTCTGACAAGATGTACAGAACAAGTATTGGATTGGAAAAGTCATGTGCCATCGCTAGTAGTAGTTTGATTTGGTTAGAATGCAGTGCAAGGGGCTATTTTATACTTACGTCTATTGAAGAACAGGAATGGCATCTGAGGAGATTCGTCATCATCCATCTTCATGTATTTATAGAACCCAAACCTTGAGAAAGAAGGCAGAAAGAAAGCATACAGAATGATAAAGCTGTACTATTTAAAAAAAAATGACCAAAGATCAGGGAAACATGCCAGGATCAAATTGAAAGTAAGTTGAATTCACTAAGCTATAACCAAAGTGCCGTAACGCTTAAAGAGGAATTAAACGCAGGTATATAAAAAAAAGAAAAACACCACCTGCAAGATAAAGGCATAATGAGATAGTATGCATAGCATACTAGCTCATTATGTAATACTCACCTCCGATCGAAGCCCCCGCAGCCGTCCTTTTCCAACGCTCGGGCAGCCAGCATCTTGCCCGGGGGTTACTTCTGGGTATTGTGGCTCCGGCGCTCTGATTGGCGATGCAGTGACACGGCCTCAATCGGGAACGGCACGCTAGAGTGCCGTTCGGGGCATCTGTTTGCGCTGTGATTTTAGTAAATATTTCCTAAACCGTGATGGTTCAGAAGATATTTCAAGCACCTACAGGTAAGCCTTAGGCCCCGTACACACGACCGAGTTTCTCGGCAGAATTCAGCCAGAAACTCGGTCGGAGCTGGATTCTGGCGAGAAACTCGGTCGTGTGTACACTTTTCAGCGAGGAACCCGTCGAGGAACTCGTCAGGCCGAAAAGAGAACATGTTCTCTATTTCCTCGTTGTTCAATGAGGAAAGTCGGCCCGCCGTGCTCCTCGGCGGCTTCCACACTGAACTCGACGAGGAACTCGATGTGTTTGGCACGTCGAGTTCCTCGGTCGTGTGTACAGGGCCTCAATCTAGGCTTACCTGTAGGTTAAAGTGGTTGTAAAGGGTTTACAACCACTTTAATATTTTCAGCAATGAGATTATTACCTGTAGCTTTCATGGGCTGTCATTGTTTAAAAGAACAATAGTTATTACAATTAAACTTAAATAATAGAATGTCGGAGCTGCGGTGGCTCAACGCGATTGGCACTGCGCTGACAAGCCAATCACCTCTGCAGCTAGAGGTTCGGATCCCGGTCTGGGCTACATGTGAATTGAGTTTGGTGGTCTCAGCCGGCTCCCGGTGGGTGTGCTATGCGAGGTAAGCTTGCGCTTAGTACGCCCACCCCCCTCCCACAAAAACCACCACACTTACACGCACTCGAAATTGGGTTAACATGCACGCACTTTGACCACGCGGTCTCAAAAAAGAGAGGCGAAGGACTAACGGGGCTGGTTGAGCGGGCTAGATCCTCTCACTCCCTTATAGGGAGTCCCTCTGCCCCGTTGGGCTTCAAAGCGGAGCAGGTAGGGCGGGCTGTGTGGGAGGACCCCCTCACACACCCACCAATGCCACCCGGGGCATGGAGAAAGGTGGCAGATTGCCTCTGGGGGAGGCCTGCCTACTCCCAACTCCTGCAGTCCGGCTCCTCTCTCAAGAACACGCACAAAAATACACTTAAAGCGGGAGTTCACCCATTTAAAAAAAAAAAAAAATCTCCCCTTAGCTTCCTGCTCGTTCGGTCTAGGGGAATCGGCTATTTATATTAAAATATGTGCAGTACTTACCCGTTTTCGAGCTGCATCTTCTTCCGTCGCTTCCGGGTATGGTTCTTCGGGAGCGGGCGTTCCTTCTTGATTGACATTCTTCCGAGAGGCTTCCGACGGTCGCATCCATCGCGTCACTCGTAGCCGAAAGAAGCCGAACGTCGGTGCGGCTCTATACTGCGCCTGCGCACCGACGTTCGGCTTCTTTCGGAAAATCGTGACGCGATGGATGCGACCGTCGGAAGCCTCTCGGAAACCTGTCAATCAAGAAGGAACGCCCATTCCCGAAGCCCATACCCGGAAGCGACGGAGAGGATGCGTCTCGTAAACGGGTAAGTACTGCACATATTTTAAAATAAATAGCCGATTCCCCTAGTAATAACGAGCAGGAATCTAAGGGGGAAAGTGCCCTCTAAGGGTGAACCCCCGCTTTAAGAAAAATAAAATAAAATAAATAATAGAATGTCAAAGTGGTTTGCACTTACTTCTCCAAGTACACTGGAGACTCGCGATAGAAACACTTGTTTTCGGTTTCCATATGCGTAAGGCGGGTGAAGTCATTGGGATAGACAAAAGTAAGATACACCTAAAAACACAAAAAAAGGGCTTATAAGCAGGGAAGCAAATGAAAATGCAGTTACATTATTTCATTTAAAAGTAATTCAACAACACAAAAAAATAGAGCATGTTCTCAATCAGAAGACGCAGATCTTAAAAGACAATCTGCCATGCAGAAAATCCTACTAGCTGCCATAGAGTAAAGAAATGTACACATCCCATTTTAGGGCTGGAGAAGAAAATCGCCACAATATAAGATCCTGCCAATGGAAAACATTTTGTCTAGTGTCATTTAAAGTGCTACTAAACCCAGGACCCTGCATTCACTATATATGGTTTCCCACAGAACATGGAAATGCAATTATTTTAGTACATATAAACTGCTAAATACCTTTTCTCATCAGCAGTATATAACAGTCTTGTGACTTCTATCAGTGTCCACCCAATCACTGGTTAAAGCTAGTAGGAGGGGATTTCTGAATATCCCATGATACGGCAAGACTCCTGAGCCTCTGTCTGCACAGTGCTGATTTGCCCGGTGTTAATCACATGCACTCTCCCAAGAAAAGAAAAACCTCTCAAGCAATACACACCAACTGAGTGTGCAGCCTGACTCCATAGACTCGGCTATCAGGAAATTATCAGGGGACAGTGGAAGGAGGGGAGGTTCAGAGAAGACAGTATCAAACAGCCTTTTTACTCAATGCGGAGGATTAACCCCTTAGGTTCCACAGTGAGTATAACAAGCATGCTATGCTGCATATACAGACTGATTTTACTGGTGTGGGTTTAGTAACACTTTATTACAACAGCACAACAAAGAAAACAAATACCAATGGCTTACACAAGATGTTGCACTTGACAAAATAAATCCAAATAGCAAAAAGTATTAGGCATGTAGATAGTTAAAACAACCAGAATACAGCGTAACGCTCCCAAGCTGTACCATCTGAGGGCAGGACTGCTGATAAGGCAGTACAGCCAGCCCACCTGTATTGGGTCCAGTCCCCATCAGTTCAAAAGGGGGGGGGCCCAGGCCCAGGTTGTTGAGCAGGAGGATCAGACACTGATCCTCTTCTGTCTCGCCCTGCAGCGCTGCTGGCATCTCGTCCACTACCTCCCTCCAGCTATGCTGCAGGAGGATCAGTTCTAGCATCCATGTACCCATCCCCCTATTTCCAGGCCCCCATGTGTGCCCCTTTTCCCTGGAGCATTTTCAGCTTTCCTCCTCTTCCATCGGGCAGCTGCTGACACAAGGGGAGGTTTCAGAATGGAGAAAGGTGGAAGGGGCCGGTAAATATGTTACATAATAATGATTTTAAAGTATTTTTTGCGCGGGTCCTGGCCGTGTTGTAAGCCAAATGTTGGCTGTGCTATTGTACGTTTGTATTGTCTATGTGTTTTTACAAAAAAAAAAAAAAAAAGTATTTTTAGCAAAAAATATAAATTTTATATTATTGGGGGAAGCGGGGCTCTGTCATGTAGGCATTATGGGGCCCCGTGATTCCTTACAGCAGTCCTGACTGAGGGGGTAAG
The DNA here is from genome assembly GCF_905171775.1 of Rana temporaria. Lineage (NCBI taxonomy): Eukaryota > Metazoa > Chordata > Amphibia > Anura > Ranidae > Rana > Rana temporaria. Next base: position 43,241,069 of record NC_053499.1, on the reverse strand, counting down.
CCATATCTAAAAGTTTGTCGTTAGATATACTTTAAAGAATGAAAAATGATCATACATATTATATTCTGACTGTACAATCTCCTTTATGTCTACTACAAACTGTGTAGTGCAAGGTCCTACAAAATGGATACAAATCAAGTTGTTTAGCTAGGTTCTCACATTGCATAGTTTGTGTAAAACTAAAATATTGTAATCATAGATTGGACAATCAGGGGCAGATCCACAAAGATCTGCTCCGGCGCATCGTATATGAGATACGCTACTCCGCCGTACCTTACATGGCTTTATTTCGAACCCAGGAAGATTTGGCGCCGTAAGTTACGGCGGCGTAGTGTATCTCAAGCGGCGTAACGGCGTGGAATTCAAATTGGCGATTAGGGGGCGCGTTTCATTTAAATGAAGCGCGTCCCCGCGCCGAATGAACTGCGCATGCGCCGTCCCTAAATTTCCTGCCGTGCTTTGCGCTAAATGACGTCGCAAGGACGTCATTTTTTTTAACATAGACGTGAATTACGTCCATCCCGATTCACTGACGACTTACGCAAAAAAAAAAAAAAAAATTCAAATTAAACGCGGGAACGACGGCCATACTTAACATGGCAAGTCTTACTATACGCGACGAAATACCAGCTTTAACTATACGCCGAAAAAAGCCGACTAGAGACGCCGTAAAAAAATGCGACAGTCGCTCGTACGTTCATGGATCGTCGGAAATAGCCAATTAGCATACCTGACGCGGAAAACGACGTGAACGCCACCCAGCGGACACCGAAGAATTGCATCTTAGATCCGAAAATGTACAAAGACGTACACCTGTCGGATCTAACCCAGAAGCCGTCGTATCTTGTTTTGAGGATTCAAAACAACAATACGACGCAGGAAATTTGAAAGTGCGCCGGCGTATCAGTAGGGCGTACTTGCTCTGTGGATCTGCCCCTCAGATTGTAAAGCATATGTCCAGCTTTCCAGCTTTAGATTCAAGGGGGGTGATTTACTAAAGGCAAAATAGGTTGTTTGCTATGCAAGGGAATTCTCTCTTATCTTAATAAATGTGGTGAAAATTCAAAGAATACAGAACCAGGTGTAAGGAAAATACAAAATACTGTACTTTTGCTTGCACATGATTGAATGGTGAAAGTCAGCACAGCTTCCCCCCATTCTCAATGGCGATTTAGCTAGGTGCGGCTGCCAGCCCCTGTTCACTATAATGACAGGTCGCCAGCAGCTGCAGCGATTTGCGGCTCCCTGCACAGCCAGCAGTTGCCTGCTGTGATCGCCGCTGGACTGAGCTGTTGGGAGTACTCTTGGGCTTATAAATTGGAAACTACTTTGTGTCCCCTTTTCGAGAACCAAAGCAGCCCATTAACTCTGATTTGTCTTGATTATGGTACATCAATGTGATCTTTATGTACAATTTCTACAATGAGGAGCCATGTACTGATGTATGATATCACAACATAAGGCAGCCCCCTGCGAGGGTGTTCCTTACATTTTCCCTTTTACCTGCTGTAATGTTATCTTACCACTTTTGCAAAAGACATTAAAATATTAACACAGAAAATGTATTTAGCATAAAAATATGATAAAAAAGTGAAGTGAAGAGTGAAGATTACAAGAAAACCCCCTTTGGGATTGGGTTGGTTAACTGCTTCTTCGTGCGGCCGCATGAAGAAAACTCCCAACGGACATCATCTGAAATCCATAGTAGGGATGGTGGTCATTTTATCCTGCTGGGACTTTACGATCTGTAATCAGAATGTAACGGAAGATGGAAGCAAGTGCCAGTTTTAGACAGGCTGCAGCAGTACAATCAGAGAGTGTGTTCATCAGTGAAGGTGCTGAAGTACTAGATTTTACCAATAGGGGGCGAAGTTAAGATTCACACATCATAGAAATCAGCAGAACAACTGCAGTGCTATATAACGGTGCTCCGTTTCAATCACTATGGAGACCTATTCACGCCATGTTTTGGGCTGTGTTGCTCAATACAAACCCAACACAAGTGTGAGGCCTCGTACACACAACCGAGGAACTCGTCGGAAAAGACACATCGTTTTTCTCGACGAGTTCCTTGTTAGGCTTGTGGAGGAACTCGACAAGCTTGCTTTGCGTACACACTGTCAAGACAAAATCTCCTCGTTCTCAAACGCGATGAAGTACAACACATACAATGGCAGGGGAAGTTCGATTCCACTGGCACAACCCTTGGGGCTGCTTTTGCTAATCTCATGTTACTGCGTGTAAAGTAAAAGTTTGGTAGGAGACGATTTGCACTTTTCAGTCTGTTACAGCGTGAAAAATGTGTTATCTCTAGGGTTGTCCCGATACCACTTTTTTAAGACCGAGTACAAGTACCAATACTTTTGTTTTCCAAGTACTCGCCGATACAGAATACCGATACTTTTTTTTCAATGTCATGTGGCAGTTTGACAGATGGGGACTGATGGGGGGCACTGATGGGCACTGACTGGTGACTGGCGCTGATGCGCACTAATAGGTGGCACTGATAGGTGGCTGGCACTGATTGCACTGATAGGTGGCACTTGTGGGCACTGATAGGTGGCACTGATTGGTGGCACTGATTGCACTGAGGCCCCGTACACACGTCCGAGGAACTCGACGGGCAAAACACATTGTTTTGCCCGTCGAGTTCCTTGTGAAGCCGCCGAGGATCTTGGCGAGCCGAAATTTCCCACTGAACAACGAGGAAATAGAGAACATGTTCTCTACTTCCTCGCCGAGGTCCTCGTCGGCTTCCTCGGCCGAAAGTGTACACACGGCCGGGTTTCTCGGCAGAATTCAGCTCCGACCGACTTTCTGGCTGAATTCTGCCGAGAAACTCGGTCGTGTGTACGGGGCCTTACAGGTGGCTGGCACTGAAATCTCTGGACCCCCTTACATTGCAAAGCACCCTGCACCACTTTACATTACACAGCACCCTGCATCACTGGACCCCTTTACATTACACAGCACCACACCTCTGGACCCCTTTACATTACACAGCACCCTGCATCACTGGACCCCTTTACATTACACAGCACCACACCTCTGGACCCCTTTACATTACACAGCACCCTGCACCTCTGGACCCCTTTACATTACACAGCACCCTGCACCACTGGACCCCTTTACATTGCACAGCACCATGCACCTCTGGACCCCTTTACATTACACAGCACCCTGCATCACTGGACCCCTTTACATTACACAGCACCCTGCACCTCTGGGCCCTTTTACATTACACAGCACCCTGCACCTCTGGACCCTCTTACATTACACAGCACCCTGCACCCCTTTACATTACACAGCACCCTGCATCACTGGACCCCTTTACATTACACAGCCCCCCACAGCTCTAGACGCCTGTATGTTACACAGGCACCCCCCCCCCCAACAGTTCTGGACCCCCTGCATGTTACAGAGAACCCCCCCTACAGTGCAGACCCCCTCCCCTCTACAATACAGACACACCCCCCCTCTACAATACAGACACATCCCCCCCTCTACAATACAGACACATTCCCCCCCTCTACAATACAGACATATCCCCCCCGTCTACAATACAGACATATCCCCCCCGTCTACAATACAGACACATACCCCCCCTCTATAATACAGACACATACCCCCCCCCCCTCTACAATACAGACACACCCCCCTCTACAACACAGAGACAACCACCCCCCCTTCAATACAGAGACAACCCCCCCACTCTACAATACAGAGACAACCCCCCCTCTCTACAATACAGAGACAACCCCCCCTCTCTACAATACAGAGACAACCCCCCCTCTACTATACAGAGACAACCCCCCCTCTACAATACAGAGACACAACCCCCCCTCTAAAATACAGCGACAACCCCCCCTCTACAATACAGAGACAATCCCTCCACAATACAGAGACAACCCCTCCACAATACAGACACACCCCCCCCTTCAGACTCGTAATGCTGTGCACCTCGGCTGATGATAATCAGCGTGCCGTGCACAGCACTTGTTGACTACACAGAGAAGGGGGGGCGGCTTCGGTCTGCACGACTGTGAGACAGTCACACAGCCGAGATTTATCAGAGCTGCGGTCGGACCCCCCGCAAAGCGAGACTTCAGCCTGTGTGTCACCTTCCTTCACCGCCATGCCATGCCGCCCGTTCTCTTCAGTCATGGAAGGGGGGTGCCGGTTTCACACCCCCCAGCGTGTGCTGCCCGCCCCCTCTCCAGCCAAACTCTGTCTGCACTCCCCCCGCCCTCTACTGCCTTCCCCAGCCACTGACTCCCCCCTGGCCACTCTAAAAAAAAAAAAGGATCGGCGAAGCATCGGGAGCATTTGCGCGAGTACAAGCAAATGCTCTGTATCGGTCCCAATACCGATACTAGTATCGGTATCGGGACAACCCTAGTTATCTCCATTACAAATGCTACTTTTACTTCCGTCTCATACTTTATTCTGAGCATGCGCAGGTTTCTTAGCATACACACGCTCGAGTTTCTCGTCGAAAACCAGCCCGACGAGGAACACGACGAGGAAATTGAGACTCCCGTCGAGGAAAAAGAGAACTTGTTCTATTTTTCCTCGTCGAGTTCCTCGACAGTTTCCTCGATGAAAAACGTACACACCTCTGCAAAAAAGCTCTCCCACCAAGTTTCTTGATGGATTCTGTCGAGTTTCTCAGTCGTGTGTACGAGGCCCAAGTCCATTGTTTCTAACAGGGTCAGCTCACACCAACGGGGAAAACAGAACACTGCATTTAAATGCACCATAACAAACAGCAACACATTACAATGCATCACAGTGTGCTACGTTTAGAAATAAAAAAAAAAAAAAGTAAAGGATTTGGCTCCTGCTGTGAAAAAAAAATAATAAAAAGAAGAAAAAGGAGCACACCCAAAGCTCATAAAAAAGACATTTCAATGCACATTGACTTTAGTGCGTTTAACTCACAATGACGCATGATAAACACAATGCCAGTGGTGCTGAAATTCCAGCCTATGTGTGTGAGGGAGGGGGGGTCAGTGCAGGGGGGGTCTAGTGTTAACATTATTAGAAATCTCCCCTTGAGGTTACAGTCAATTTAGCAAATGCTTTTTTTTTGTCATACTGATATCAAATCCACTTACAAACTGCAGGCCTTGATAACGTGCAATGGGAAAATCCTTGACAACATAGGTAGGATTGTACGCACAGGGAACTAGCACATTTTCTACCTTGGATTCCTCGATCATTGGGGCTGAAAATAGATAAACAGATCAGACATTACATTCCTCGCAGCCAGCGAAGCGCTCAGATCTACACAGCAGGACAGGAATAAAGCAGACAGCTGGTTAGTCACTAAACAGGTTTAAACACATTTGCCCTGATAGGCGAAATTCTCCTTCCAGCTTCCACAATCTTTTTTACATTTTAGCATACTTACTCATAAAAAAAGTGTCCCGAGGGTCTGGTTTTAAAATATCAACAGCAAATTCCTCCCTCTTCGGTGGCAGATGGTGGCTAGCAACACTGGAAAGAGTGCGTGGGATGTGGGAAACCTCGTTCATCTTGAGAGATGTCTCATCTGCAAAAAAAGATAAAGGGTAAACCTTTTCGGAAGCTCATCAAAAAAACTTAGAGGCACCATTTCCATATTGCTTTTTTATTAAATTAGGACTAGCATTACTGTCTGCCTCTAGCTGTGCAATAAATTATAGTGGACCTAGAGTGAGACCTCAGATGAGGACAAGGGGTAAAAGTACCCGTATGTGACTGTTTACAGAGTGGACCATTGGAAACGGCGTTCATTCCTGACTAGCAGATTATATCCTACACTTGCAGAGAGCTTCTCTTATGTCACCTATTAGGACCCGGGTACTAACGAGCAAACATGTACGATGGCTTCTGTACGATGACGCGGCGACGTGGGCGGGCCTGCCATTTAAAGGCTTCCACGCATGCGTCAAAGTCATTCGACGCATGCGAGGGACGGCGGGCGCTCGGACATGTACGGTAGGTCTGTACTGACGACCGTACATGTCCGAGCGGGCAGGATTCCAGCGGACGGTTTTAAAACACGTCTAGGAATATTTGTCTGCTGGGAAAAGGCCCGGCGGGCAAATGTTTGCTGGAATTCGGCCCGCTCGCGCCTACACACGACCAAACATGTATGCTGAAACTGGTCCGCGGACCAGTTTCAGCATACATGTTTGGTCGTGTGTACGGGGCCTTAGAGAATACTCAACAAAAACAGTATTCGGTTGAACAGGTGAATTCAGTCTATAAGTACAATTCCATGACTTTTATAATTAGGCCCGCTGAACAATATTAAGGCTTAAAGTGGCTTAAACCAATTTTTTTTTATGTAGGCATCTGTATAATGCAATGCCAAGGCACTGGTCATAGGGTCTCTGCCAGGGGATCGTTGAGATTGAAATTAGTAGTCTGTTTAAGTAAAGCACGACAGTTGTTTTGCCTGTACACCTCTACAATGACAGCTCCCCATACTAGCAGAAACCTCATGGCCATGAATGTAACAGAATTGTAAGGTTTGAGGCTGTCTGCACATCAGTCAACCTAGGAGTACTATTTCAGTTATAGGTGGTGTCTATGAGGTCGGCTCACTTGTTCCTCCTAGGCACCTGAGCAGCAAGATCTTGCTGCCATAGTTCCTGGGTCTGCTTCCACCCGCCTTGAAGTTTTGAGTGTTCCCACTCTACTGTTGCATTCTCTATTTAGCAAAATCCCTTACATACCCAACATGGACGATTGAACTCCTGGATTATGACCACGGGGGAGATGCAAACACAGGAACATAACACAAAGATATTACCACTGGAGTCCACTAGACTAGACACGATCGGTCCATCAGATGAAAACGGTCTGATGGATTTTTCCATCGGTTAACCGATGAAGCTGACTAATGGTCAGTCGTGCCTACACAGCATCAGTTAAAAAAACGATCGTGTCAGAACGTGGTGAGGTAAAACACAACGACGTGCTGAAAAAAAAGAAGTTCAATGCTTTCAAGCATGCGTCGACTTGATTCTGAGCATGCGTGGATTTTTTTCTATCGGTTAGGTATCCATCGGTTAAATTTAAAACAAGATTGAATTTTTTTAACCGATGGGGCCTACACACGATCGGTTTGGTCTGATGAAAACAGTCCATCAGACTGTTCTCATCGGTTTGACCGATCGTGTGTACGCCGTATATTTATATATAAAAAAAAAAAAAACACACAACAATTATTATCATTTTTTTTTTTATTCGCCCTCAGACGAAGTCCGGAAGTGACGAAACGCGTCAGTGTCGTGGTCTCTACGCTACACCAGGAAGTGACGTTTGCGCTCCATAGAGCGATACCCGGAAGTTTTGGTTGTCATCATACAGACGGCTGCCCTGATCGGTATTTATGTCTCTTTAATGACGAGCACTGAAGCACACAGACTTTTATTTTGCTGGATTGGATATTGTACATAGTACGTATATATTGAGAGGGGGGCACTTGTGGAACAATAAAGTTTGAAACAATATCACGCTATGGTGTTTATTATGTTGTTGTTTGCATGAGCCCACTGGATCCTATCTATATATGTGCCCTGTATGACGGTGTAAGGAGGTTCAAAAAGGGAGAAGGAAGGTCTCTGTGATTTCAAGACAATATATTCTTATCCTTGGGGTAAGTGCATCCCCCAGAGGGGCTTCCTGTATTCACAAGGTGTTATATGGGTGAACGGTGGATTGTGAAGAAGACTCTTGCATTGCTGTCACTAATGAACTTTTGAGCACCTCTCTCTCATCTAATTTTCTATTTGATTTCCTTTATGAAGATTAATGCATAAAGAAGTTTGTTCATTTCAACAAGAACAAAAGCACTACTACAATATTCATTGGACATTTCAGTTGCTCTCTATTTATTGTTTTTACATATACTTTTATAACTCAAGTGGCTGCTATATATTTAGGTGTGATTTATGGTGTTTTTTCTATATCACATTTTCTAATCATACCTGGTTCATCACTCATACTTTAACCCCCTGAGCGCTGAGCTGTGCTAAGAAAGGAGGGCCGATTTTAGCATTTTTACACAATTTTTTTTTAATACTAAATATGCAAGTAAGCATTTTTCTTGTTTTAGTAACTGTTCCTTTAAAGAAAAAAAGATTACAAGCTCAACCATATATACTAGATCTCTACCTGTATAAAGAGACAAGTATGGGGCATCCACAATCTCATACTTCATGCCAGGAAGAGCTAGACGCCACTAAAATAGAGACAAAACACATTTTAAAAGGGGAACGGGTACGGTGTATGCAATTTACCAATATTTAACCTTCCTTCACATAATTTAAAGTAAAACACTGAGGAATATCAGGTCATTCTGGACAAACACACAAACGAAATCTTACAATGGTCTAAAATTGTTACACCAATTCTTGTAATGCTGCAACTCCTGCTGTGATATAGAGCCTTTTGTAATCACTACAGACATGCTAGTAATGACCATCTGAACAAATAAATGTTTAAATGTAAAGCTCACCTGTAATCCGATTAAACTACCAATGTAACCACAAGATAGGAACCCAGAGGTTTCTGAGAATAGTTTTAGGGAGAATCGTTCAAATCTCAAATTAAGTTCCTGAACCAGAATTTAGCCCTCTCCCACCCCATGTCACACTAATGACTAGTATCTGGGATTGATTGCCTCCCCGGACTAGAGCCCCGTACACGGGGGGCTGAATGTCGGTCTGTCCAACACAAGCCGCCCAGGCATGCTGGAAAATCAGCAGCCGTCCAACTCCCGATCAGCGGTCTCAGCCAATAGCAGAGACCCTGATTAGAGTGTTCTGGTAGGGGGCCGTCCCACTTTCAGAACACAACAAGCCGCCCATGCATGCTGGAAAATCAGCAGCTGTCCGACTCCCGATAACACAGTGGGGGAGATCACTTAAATAATCTTGCATGGTTAGTACAGGGTCTCTGACCGGACTCGTCAGGCTTTTTTCGTCGCTGGGTTGCACAAAAATATAAACTGTTATGCCCTGTACACACGTTTGGAATTTCCGATGGAATAAAATCCAATGGAATATTCTGTCTGAATTCTGTTCAAGCCGTCTTGCATACACACTGTCAGACCAAATTCGACCGTCCAAAACGCGGTGACGAAAAACACGACGAGCCGAGAAAAATGAAATTCAATGTTTCCGAGCATGTGTCGACTTGATTCTGAGCATGCGTGTTTTTTTCTCCGTCGGAGTTCCACACAGACGATCGGAATTTCCATCGGAAAAAAATAAAACATGTTCTATTTCTAAAATCAGGCAGAAAAAAGTCTGATGGGGCCCCCACATGGTCGGAATATCCGATGAAAAAATTCCGTCTCACTTTTTCATCGGAAATTCCGATCATGTGTAAAAGGCATTAGACCCCTTTCCCACTGGAGGCGTTTTTCAGGCGCTAAAGGGCTAAAAATAGCCACTTTAAATCACAGTCATGTCATCTGCTGGTGTTGGTCCACTGTGTTTTATCAAGTCCAAAGCCAGCTCAGCCCCCTACCAGGAAATTCTAGAGCACTTCATGCTTCCCTCTACTGATCAGCTTTATTGAGATGCTAATTTCATTTTCAAGCAGGACTTGGAACCTACTCGCACTGCCAAAAGTACCAATACCTGGTTTAATGATCATGGTATCACTGTGCTTGATTGGCCAGCAAACTCGCCTGACCTTAACCCCATAGAGAATCTATGGAGCATTGCCAAGAGGAAGATGAGACACCACACCCAACAATGCAGACGAGCTGAAGGCCACTATCAAAGCAACCTGGGCTTCCATAACACCTCAGCAGTTCCACAGGCAGATTGCCTCCATGCCACGCCGCATTGAAACAGTAATTCAGTAATGCAAAAAGAGGATATAATCAAGTGGGGTGTATACCATGCTAATGAAAAATGTATAAACTAAATTGTGAAGAAGAAGCAGCGACTCAAAAACATGGGATAAACTCATGAAAACAAAATGTGTAAGGGAAAACGGTTGCGCTACTAAATGAGATTAGAGCTTTAATTTTTTTTTTTAAATAAGAATAATTCCACATGGACTTTATCACATTTATGTCCAACAATTTATGTGACTATATTAAGACAATTTCACTTGGACTTTTTCTTGTGCACTGTTTCATATTGCCATATGCACACTTTATTCATTTGTCTTTTAGGTGTATTCATTTGTGCAGATTCCAATACAAAAAGAGGGCCCGACCCAGTATTGGTATAGTGCACACCATACTGTACATAGACATACTTTTCAGTAAGCCAACATTTCTGTAATAAAAATCCTTATTTTCATTGGTCTTATATAATATTCACATTTTCGGAGATACTGAATTCCGGGTTTTCACTAGCTGTAAGCCATAATCATCAACATTAAAAGAAAGAAATGCTTGAAATATATCACTCTGTGTGTAACGCATCAATATAAAATATACGAGTTTCACTTTTTGAATTTAATTACTGAAATAAATAAACTTTTTGATGATATTCTAATTGTTTGAGATGCACCTGTATATCTGTAGTGTTTACTCATCTCTCTCCAAAGCTCAGAGTGCCGTGTCTTTCTGGTGCTTTGTTATCAGTTTGATAATTTTTGACAAGCTCTCCGACACTGGAGATAAAAGCAGCTTGAAATGTGTCAGGGAAGGCTTTTTAAATAGACAAGCTCTTTGCTTATCCATCTCTGACTGCAGCTCTGCAAGTTTATTTGTTCCTCTGCCTATGTGGGGGGGGGGGGGGTGCCTTTTTTTACAATCAGCTCACACACAGTGTATGCCCAGACTCCACAGCCACTGCTGAATGAGGAAGAAACATTTGTAACACAATGTTCACTTTCTAAAGAATGTAGAAAGGGAAAGACAGCAAATATACACATAAAACTTATGTAGGAAGATTTGTTTAATCTCTGTGTATCATCTGAGGCTATTCACTTCACTGTGTATAGGAGAGTGTTTACAACCACTTTAAAGCAGTACTAAAGAGGCAAAAACTTTTTTCCAACTTTGGATAGTATTTTTCTTCACGTGTTGTTCATTGCCAAAACTAGTGTCCTCATTGGGATTTGGGATTTTCCTTCACTTTTGAATAACAGAAAATAGGACAAAAAAGAGAAGGTGAATCTCCATATAGGGATAAAGACAGCAAGATCTTATACATATGGTGTGGCGATGTCCAAAGCTGTTTCGTTACTGGGAGGGAGTGCTTAATATCGTGAGTGACACATTTGGAATAACATTGGAGATGGAGGCCACACTATGTATTTTGGGATTTAGGAAAGAGCGGGAGGAGCAGAAGAGTACCACAGTTGGAATATTGAGATGCTTGTTCCAAGCCAGAAAAATAATAGCTATGAGATGGCAGGCGACAATACCCCAGGCAGTAAGGGATTGGATCAGGGTAATAAATGAAACCATCTGTAAAGAAAGAGTAGTTTATACAAAAAGAGATAACCTCAAGGAATTTGAGAAGATGTGGAGGCCTTGGCTGGAAAAAATGGGTTCCCCTCCCTAGAGGGCAAAATGCATAGCAGGGTGGGAGAATAACCAAAATAGAGTGCCTGATAGGAAAGTCGCACATTTGATAATTCACTGGTGTCATGTCTCTTTAATTTGATCGGTTAAATCAAGGCAAATGAGAGAATGGGGTGAGAGAATTGCTCTATGAAGTTAATTGTAACAAGATCATTTGAATAGTAATAGGAGGAGAGGAAAAGAGGGGAGGGAGCAATGAGCAATGCTATGCTTATAATATTGGAATTAGGTAGAACAACTAGGATATAGGCTCCTTGGCCCAGTTATCTTTTTTCCATATTATCTAATGTGGCCTTATTTTTTGTATATTTCTTAACTATATCATGTAGAAAACTACTATTGTATTACTAAATTGTTATCAATTAAAAGAAAACTGAATAAAGAATGAATTGTAAGAAGAAGAAGAAAAAAATGCACTGTTGTTATCTTAGCCACATTTTAAAGTACCGGTAAATCAGGAAAAAAATATATATATATAAATGTTGTCATTATAATGATAGATTAGACTAAGGCCCCGTACACACGACCGAGTTTCTCGGCAGAATTCAGCCAGAAACTCGGTTCAGAGCTGAATTCTGCCGAGAAACCCGGCCGTGTGTACACTTTCGGCCGAGGAAGCCGACGAGGACCTCGGCGAGGAAATAGAGAACATGTTCTCTATTTCCTCGTTGTTCAATGGCAAAAGTCGGCCCGCCGACTTCCTTCCGGCGGCTTCCACACTGAACTCGACGAGGAACTCGATGTGTTTGGCACGTCGAGTTCCTCGGTTGTGTGTACGGGGCCTTAGAGGAAGATCTGATTGCATTTTAGGAAGATCTGCACAAATTCAAAAATATCCAGCTGTTTAGAAAAAAAATTTTAGCACAAACAATACAGTCGGTTTTATTTCCAAATTTGTTTCTATTTAAATAGTCTTTGCTGCTTTACAAAAACAATAAACAAGTCCACTGTTGCAAAGATGTTCAAAAGAGTGAGGGCCTACATGGATGTTATCTACGTGTACTGTAATAAAAGGAATAGGCCACCCTGTGTACGTTAAGCTTTTTTCGTGAACATCACAGGAGGAAGACCATAAATGAATGCATACACAGTTTGTAGAAGAAAAAGATGCAACATGCTTTAGAGCAAAGGATATCAATCTGAGTGATCTGTAAAATTCCCCTCAAAGATTTCTCCTTCTGCCTGTTTAATGCATTGTTTATTGTACTTACTGCTACTTCCACGTGGTCTGAGCCATGGTCGTCCTGCTTGTGAAGTAGCTCAAAGTAATAGCGTCTGGAACTCATTAATCTAAGACAGAAAATAAGCAGGATTCACAACATGAATACAAAACAGCACAAAAAATTGATCGCTAAATCATTGTATGAACTTTACACACAGCAGTTACATGACATTTACAAGATGTGTAGCTCAACAAGTCTACTGTGAAGGAGCAATTCATAATGTCGCATCAATAACATCAGGGCTTCCAAATACATAAATGAGTCGTTCTCTTCCATTAGTTTTGCGTAAAGAGTCTGCTCACATAATTTGTAATAAAAACATCTTTGCCATTCTGAAGCTACCCTCCAACCACTTTGCATATTTTATATATACTGTGATTCTGTACTTGCCAAATATACTGCAGAAATCTCCCTCCACTGAGTCTGACTGCATCCATTTTAACTGTGGGCAGCTGAAGCTGCTGCCTGTTCACTTCTTAGATTTACACACACACACACACACACACACACACACACACACACAGAGAGGCACACCTCCAGCTCTGCAGCTCTGGTTAGGCTTCTTATGACTTGTACCCCCTCCCTTCCTGGCAAATGCTCACAAGAGTGAGAGAGAGAGAGCTGTGCATGATGTCATAAGCCAAGGCTTTTTACCAGAAAATAAACAGGAAGTGGGCTGTATAAGAACCCTTTCACACTGAGGCGCTTTTCAGGTGTTATAGCGCTAAAAAATACCGCCTGCAAAGCGCCCTGAAACAGGCAGGGCGTCAGAAAAAGTCCTGCCAGCAGCTTCTTTGGAGCGCATCAGGAGCGGTGAACTGCCCATTGAAATCAATAGGCAGCGCTGCCGAACTGCCGGCAAAGCGCCGCTTTTAACCCTTTTTCGGCTGCTTCGGGTTAAAAATGCCCCACTAGCGGCTGAAAACCGCTGCGAAAAAAACGGCAAAGCGCGGCTAAAAACAGCGGCCTTTTACTGCCAACGCCCAGGTGCTTTACGTGTGAAAGCAGCCTAAGGTATTTACTGGCAGAAAATAAATGTTTTACTATCCAAAGTTAAAACAACAAGGGCAGAAGATTCAATCGATGGAAAGATGAAAAAATGGCTGAAGCTCCGCTTTAAGCTGGCTGTACTCAAAGTAATACATTGAAGCAGTTTGTTTTATTCTTCTATCGGTCTTTGTTGTGCCATTCCAGCTTCACAAAAATGTATTTGATTCTTTATTTTAATTGTATGCAATACAACATTTTATATAGTAGCTCTTTGAAAACAGCAATGAATACATGCATATACTTCTTATTTAAAATAATGGAAATATTATAAAATTAAGAAAAATATTTTTGCATATAAAAAAAAAGAAATACCAAGGTGCATTAAAAAGGAGGCGGCATGGAGTTTAAATAATAAAAAACAAAAAAATAAACACAGAAATACTTACCTAGGTGGATGCAGCAACCCTCCGATGCTGCATCTGTCCCTTGCTGCTTCTTTTCCAATGTTTTTATTGAATTTCAAAGTAAAAATACAATAGAAAGACAGGTATGATCTGTCCATGCTGTATAATTCAAGTTACAGGTACGAGTCAATGAGGATACAACAGTATAACCAGCATATGAGAGTTACCCAAATTTATACCACAAAACTGTCAACAGACATAAAGAAAGGGGTTAAATCAGAACCACTACCGGGCCTCCCAGCGGGGAGCCCAACTGATCTCAAGGACCCGTTACTCAGTAAAATAAGAGAAATATATATTGGCAATAAAATAATAATAAGTCCCTTGCTGCTTCTAATGCCGCGTACACATGATCAGTCCATCCGATGAGAACAGACCGATGGACCGTTTTCATCGGTTAACCGATGATCCGTCGCGCCTACACACCATCGGTTAAAAAAACGATCGTGTCAGAAGGCGGTGACGTAAAACACAACAACGTGCATAAAAAATGTTCAATGCTTCCAAGCATGCGTCGACTTGATTCTGAGCATGCGTGGATTTTTAATCCATCGGTTAAATTTAAAACAAGTTGGCTTTTTTTTAACCTATGGTTAAATAACCAATGGCGCCCACACACGCGCAAATTATTTGCCTCTGTAATAAAGGCAGCTTCATCCGAACAATTTCTCCACGTACGGAGGGAGGTATTGTGAGTAAGGGATTGAGCGAATCAGTGGTGTTGGGTGAAAACTTGACGCCTGTAAGATGGTATTTCCTGCTGTCTCTTTACGAAAAAGAGAACTGGAGAGATGTCCATCGGTGGTTTTAGAGATGGTAACGTCCAGAAATGTGATTGTTTGGTCATTGTAGATTTTGGTAAACTTCAAGTTGAAGTCATTTTTGCCCATATCTCTGATGCACGTATCGAGATCTTCTATTGTACCATCCCATATCAAGAAAATGTCATCAATGAACCGATGCCACGTCAAGATATTCGATGCATGTGGATTTTCCCCTTCGGTGGAAGCGGCTCTCCCACTCCCCCAGATACATGTTGGCATACGATGGGGCACAACAAGTCCCCATCGCAACCCCCTGCATCTGGAGGAAGTGGGAGCCGTTGAACGAGAATGCATTATGATAGAGAATAAATTCGAGAGCCTGCACGATGAATTTATGTAACGGTTTGTCATCTCTATGTGACTGCCTGATAAAGTGCTCAATCACTTCCAGGCCCTTGGTGTGAGGTATAGAACTATATAGAGCCTCTACATCCACCGTGACTAAAAGTGCCTCAGTTGGTATAGTGAGGTTTTCACGGTTTTGAAGTAGGTGAGTAGTATCTCTAATATAGGATGGTAAGTTAGTTACTAGTGGTCTAAGTTGTTCATCAATGAATTGGCTCAATCGCTCAGTGATGTAGAAGGTTGGAATCTTCGTGTGGTCGGTTCTGATAAATTCCCATGTCTGTTGGGTAATTGTGTTATCGACATACGCTTGATCGGCCATCTTGAAAAAGTCGTTATCGAATCTTTCAATTATATACTTCGATATGGGTCTGTACCCTTCTTGATTGGACAAGATCTTCTGGCACATTGTTTGATAGAATTCATTACTCATCACTACAATGTTGCCCCCTTTGTCTGAGGGCTTTATGGTGAGCTGTCTGGTCGGCTAGTCCACAGACTGCCCATATGTTTCCGCATGTCACTGTTGGTTAGTGTGGTTCACTGGGAGATGGGTCTTGTTGGTCATTTACCCTCGATTCAGTGGAGCTCCCCTTGAGTCTCCTCGCTTCAGGTTTTGTTCACTACCTGAGGTATTAGGGATGAGCTGAGGGGTGGGACCACTGTCGCTTATGTTTTTTATTTTCGTTGCTACTTTCATTTTTGTTTTTTGTTTCCCCGTGTTCCCGACTGTGAATGAGCAGAGGATAGGGAGTTAAGGGAGGAGTTTGAACCTAGTTCGTTTTTCCATCCCTTTGCTCTCGTTAGGTTTGTTCTCCTTTGGGGGCGATTTTGATTATTTCCTCGCGGTTGCCAACGATAGGCTTTGCCTTCTTTGAAGGCTGTTTTGTCCCTCCAGAAGTTTTGCTCCTTCTTGGTGATGAGATCTTTGGCTGTGGTATCTATATGTACCTTGATTCTGTACCTTGATTCTGTGTCGTCAGCCGGTTTCACAGGATTATTGTGGAGGCTACAACTGGTCATCTCACCGCACACTGCTTAGGTATTGCCCATTGCTGTCACCATCAGGAAACCCACCCATAGATATCGTATGCAGCCATCACTGGAGTGGATTCATGCGGGTAGGAAGTAGCTACATAGACAGAGACAGCAGGAAATTATAAAAAAAAGAGGGGGGTGGAGTATGACCTAAGGTGTAAGTAAAGGCAAAACCTAACTAACTCTAAATCTTTCCCATCCACATTCGCTACACTTACCTATTTTGAAGCTGCCCCGGTCCGAACTCCAGAGGCACCATCTGTGTGCAGGAGAAAGCCAACAGTGGCTTGGAAATGCCTGGGAAGTGACGTCACACATAGAATAAGGGTCCTTTCACACGGGTGGTCCGATCAAGACCGCCTGTCAGTTTTTCAGGCGGACCTGATCGGACCCTCCATTCACCTCTATGGAGCGGCAGATGTTACCAGTGACATGTCCGCTGACAACCGCCGTTATCCAATCCTGTCTGCCAAATACAGACGGATGATGAGCCCACTCAGATCGGATAAGATTGGGTGAAAATGGACAGGTGGTCCGTTTTCACCCGATTTCCCAATAGCATATACAGGTAACTCCAGTCCAATAGATTGCAGGACAAAATCATAGGCTATTTTTTGCCTGCTCTTCTCTATAACCTATCTACAAAGTCACATAATAAAGATGAGCATGTACTGTAAATCATTACAAAGTAGGAAAGTACATACTGAAAGCCAGATAAAAGTCAATACATTTGAAGACCTCCTGCATATCCTCTAAGAGCATTCGTATGACTCACATAATCGGGTTAAGAGGATTTTATGATTGTAAATAATACCTAGGCAAGGGCAAGGAAATGGAGAGCAGCAGATACTGAAGAATAGTAATAAGAGCAGGGAGGGGGGCCAGACGAGATAAAGCCATTGCCTTTCCTGCTGGGCTATGGGTACAGTCTGCTTAGAGACTGGCACAAAGGCTCATTAATCGTGGAATTAGATGCTCTGATCGCAACGCCTCATGCAGAGATGGAGGATTTATACTTTCGCAACAATTCTGTAGATACGGGAGATAAGGAAGAGGGCAGAAAAATGGATCCGGTCATTTCTGGCCCCATAAAGAATGATGTGAGTGCTGAGAATACAGATTCAGCTGTCACAATTGACTGGAAAGAAGCAAGTGACATTTTTGAACACAGCAACGATTTAACAACTAGAACTGATGATATTGCATTATTGAGTATTACAAGTTTTGCCCTAAAATCAAGGAATGCTTTAACAGAGGAGGACAAGTCTTTGCAGCCAGAAAAAACTGACGGAAAAGTGACAGCTGAAGATGTTTTGTCTCTTGCAATGGAACCGAGGGATCCCCAAGAGGACAATGCTGCAGGTATGAGCACTGAATCAAATGAATTACAGCTGGATGGTGAATGCTGGGAACATATAAACTGGACAGAAAACAGCACAGAGCAATGGGATACAGGAAGCAGCATGACAGGAGATTTCAGTGATTCATCCACATTATGTGCTGGTTCTCTAAATGTAAACACATATGACACTAACTCTTTACAAAGTGACTCATGGATAATGCAACGACAGCTGATGGAGCCGGAGCTGCGAACCGATGAAATAAATTTGGTGTCATGTGATTCCTTATCTCCAGGAATAGGTTATGTGGAAACATTTGATGTGGGAACTTCAGATATCAGAATGGCACCGATGGAATCCCTGCACTTGTCCTTAGTAAGCAACAACAATCTCATCCTTGGTGCAACTGGTACAGGTTCTTCATCTTTACGCTCAATGAATTTAGCCATGGCAGGTGCTGATTGGCACATGGGTTCTGTCCCTGTCAAATGTCTACAACTGGGTGCAGTAAACATTGCTTCATTGACGCTTGGAACAGTTGGCATCAGCGTAATCCCTATGGTGTCAGCGGGCACAATAGATATAAACCCTTTTAAAGAGAGCATAGGGATGGTGTCAATGGAATCACTTGAAGGAGAGACAATAAGTACAGATTCAGAGAACCTCGCTACACTTTATGCAGACCACGTGAATGTCGATTCAATAACCCCTGAAGGTGTAAGGGGACGCTGGCACCCTCTAGAGGATCGTCTCTTTGCTCTGGGAGAAGCCTTGACAGCCCTTGACAAGAAACTAGAAGGCTTCTCCCCACGCCTTCAAGAAGCAGAAATACTTCTCAATAACATGGACTGCTCACTTACCCAGCATGCCATGCACATTAATGACATTATGAATGAGAACACTGCCTTGGCACAGCGTATCCTGCAGCTAGAGGAACAGATGAGAGGAGAGAAGGAGCATCATCTGTTTGACAGGGAAAGTGAAGAAGATGTCTAAAGACTGGAGCTGCATATGTATACTAGAATTCTAGTGGTCATATTAAACCCAAAAGAAAAACTTTATATTGCAGCTTATCAATTCTTAGATGTTATGGCATTTTTTTCCATTTAAAGGGGTTGTAAAGGTTTGTTTTTTATTTTCTAAATAGGTTCCTTTAAGCTCGTGCATTGTTGGTTCACTTACCTTTTCCTTCGATTTCCCTTCTAAAGGTTTTTTTTCTTTGTCTGAATTTCTCACTTTCTGTTTCTCCTCGGTAAGCTTCCCCCCACCATCGGGCTGGGGGTTAGTTAGCCAGAACAGCTTACTGAGGAGGAACAGGAAAAGAGAAATTCAGACAAAAAGAATAAAAACATTTAGAAGGGAAATCGAAGGAAAAGGTAAATGAACAACAATGCACTAGCTTAACCTCCCTGGCGGTATCCCCGAGCGTGGTAGATGTGCAGAGCGTGCAGCGGCGCGGCTTACCTTCTCGCAGCATCCACAGACAAGTTACTCACCTTGTCCCTGGATCCAGCGATGCATCCCCGCTGTGTGAGCGAGCGGGACCTCGCTCGATTCACAGTGTCCCCGTGTGCCGCCGTTCTCCGTTCCCTGCGACGTTACGACGCACAGGGGCGGAGAACGGCGCCAGAT
This sequence comes from Rana temporaria, assembly GCF_905171775.1. Taxonomy (NCBI): domain Eukaryota; kingdom Metazoa; phylum Chordata; class Amphibia; order Anura; family Ranidae; genus Rana; species Rana temporaria. The sequence goes on along the minus strand of NC_053499.1, from coordinate 43,221,662 downwards.
TCAAAAAAGTAAACAAACACAATACATACAGTATACTATAATCTTATAGATTACAGTGCTGTATGTAAAAAATACACCCCCCCCCTTGTCCCTAGTGGTCTGCCCAGTGTCCTACATGTTCTTTTGTATAATAAAAACTGTTCTTTCTGCCTGAAAACTGTAGATTGTCCAAAAGTGTCCCTTTATGTCAAAAATGGTTTTAGAGCAGCTAGAAAACAGCGATAAATTATAATCACTTGCAGGATTGTGCGATAGCGATTTGTAGGGAAATACGTCATAAAAAAATAAAAGTAATGACAGCGACAATTCTGCAACTGAGCAATTTCAGTGATTTTGAGTTGATTACATTATTGAATAATGTTTATTATAATTATATTATTATTTGTTATAATTATTTATAATTATTTATTATATTATAATTTATAATTTTGTTTTTAAAAAAAAATCATACCCGGGGTGCCTACTACCTCTTGTTTGGTCAGATTTAAATGAGTTATTCCTAAGAATTGCAGACCTACAGTATAAAACGCCAAATTTCCTTGCAAAATAATTGTACCGCTTTTGGTACGTAATTCCAGACAGAATCATACCGCCAGGGAGGTTAAAGGAACCTATTTAGAAAATAAAAAACAAACCTTTACAACCCCTTTAATGGGGCACAATAACAAACTAGAAAAAAAGGTTGGGCAGTGATCTATATAGGGCCAAATTGTTTACTTTAAATCAAAGATGAAGCTCAATTAAATCACTAGAGGTAATTGCTATTTGTATTGATATTTAGTGCCATGACTCTTGTTGCTCTTTAGAATTGTGGTGAAAAGATCATTAATCAGAACTGAAGTCTTTCCATCACAAACTCCATTGGTAAAAGATCTGAAATGTTGTTGTGTGTATTTGTGACCCCTTACAAGCAGTTACATGTATTTGGCGTTTCAAATGCCTCTGAACATCCGTCCTGAACACATGTTTTTGCTTTCCAAAAAATGCTTCTAAACTCAACTGCCTAGAAACAACTATAAACAACCAGGTGTACATGTACTGATAAGATAACATAGAAGAGAGTTCAGGGGCAGCTGAAAAAAAAAAAAGCCCAACTGCTGTCGCAATTTGAATGACAATTGCGCAGTCATGCTACACTGTACCCAAACCATTTTTTTATCATTTTGTTCCCACAAATAGAGCACTGCTGGGGTTTTTATTTTTTGCGCAACAAATAAAAAATATAAAGGTTTTCTTTGTTTCTTTTTGTAAAAAAGTATGTTTTCTCTTTTACTGATGGGCACTGATAAGACAGAAACTGATGGGCACTGATGAGGTGGGACTGATTGGCGGCACTGGTATGCAGTACTGATGGGCACTTATAGACAGCACTGATGGGCACTTATGGGTGGAATCGATAGGCGGCACAGATGGGCACTGATAGATGGCACTGATGGACATCACTGATAAGGAGACATCTGGCAGGCATTAGTAATGGGCACTGACTGGCACCATTTGTGGACACTGGCCTATTTTGGGAACTGTGTGTCATTCCTGGTGGCCATGGATGGCATACCTGGTCATCTATCCATGGTGGCCATCCTTGGTGGTCCTGGTGGCATCCCTGGTGGTCCAGTGTGGGCATTAAGCGCAGACCCCCCCGTCAGGAGAGCCGCCGATCGGATCTCCTCTACTCGCGTCTGTCAGACGCGAGTGAGGAAAAGCTGATACAAGGTTTTTCCTGTTTACACTGATCATCCTTGATTGGACATGGCTGATCACGTGGTAAAGAGCCTCTATCAGAGGCTCTTTACCGAGATCAGTGTAGCGGTGTGTCAGACTGACACGCTGCACCACCGATGGGCGTGCCAGCAGTTATCCTGAAAGATATCATATGACATAAAGTCACGATAACTGAACCACCGCCCAGCCATCATTTTGCTATAGGCCAGGCAGTAAGTGGTTAAACAATTTCTGCCTCGTCAGTTGAGATTTAGCCTAGGTTCACATGTATGCGATGTGGGAACCAGCGAGATTCCAGTGATGGTTCCCGTATGGCATCTCTCCCGCAGGCAGATCTTCCTGTGAATCCAATGCGAGTTCAGCCACAGACCTCCCAATACAATACTCCCAACACGCTCCTGCACAAACGGCTGTATTTCAAAATGTTTGTATGGGCTCTGCCACAGGTCTATGGCGGGAAAAAAAAAGTAATTCGATGTCAGGGGGCGGATCTGTGGTTATTTCCTCTTCGCACCAATTGGTGAATGGTTCTTTAAGTAGTATGTTGTTTGTATCACAATTTGTAACATGCTTGAAGAAGGTGTCCTGCGTGTAATTAAAGTTTTTGGACTCATTTTTGGAGATCCTGCTGTGCTGGTTTCATTTCCTCTTTCAGCCACAGACATTGCATGTGATTGGCACCGCAGTGCGGGTGTGAACCGCAGTGCGGGTGTGAACCGCATGCGATGTCTGTGTTTGCACAAGTGTGAACCTAGGCTTAAACTAAGGACTTTAAAAATGATTTTACATGTAATGTGTGTGGGAACACCTAATCTGTGCAGCTTGAGGACAATAAAATATATTTACATGTGTTTTTACAACTAGTATTATGGGTGCATTTTTTAAATAATTTTTACTTTATTATTTTCTGAAAATGGGGCTGACATACCCCCTTTTTTTGGAGGTATTGGAGATGAATTGGCTTCAGTTTGAGGCAAAAAAGATTTGTAAAAGTTATTGGGTGTTTTTTTAGATTTCAAATCACTTTTGTGTAAAAAAAATAAACACAAAAAAACAACATTATTTTCTGATACAAGAAAGAGGTTTTTAGTTTACAACAGTGGATCATGGTATGCTTGCCCATCATTTATATACTTTCCTGCTAACATGGACTGAGATGGTTTCCTCAGAGTGTGCAAACTGAGGAGCAAGGGGTGAAACCCGCAAACCCATTTTTTTGGCCATACTTGTCTTTTGGGTCACAGAAGTACATTTACTTTTGTTTACCTGTGACCCAGATTCAGCTGATAGTGGGCTATAGCCGACTGGAGAATCAAGAGTGGAGAGTAATGACTGACAGTCACTGTTCTCTGTTGCTAGGAGACCAAGAGCTGAATGAACAACGATCTTAAAGTGTTACTAAACCCAGGACCCTGCATTCCCTATATCTGATCTCCCACAGTACACAGAACATGGAAATGAAATTATTTTAGTTAATATAAACTGCTAAATACCTTTTATCATCAGCAGTATATAGCAGTCTTGTTTGTGACTTCTATCAGTGTCGGGCCAAGCACTGATTAAAGCTTGTAGGAGGAGTTTTCATCTTACTCTGAGGCCCCGTACACACGGCCGAGGAACTCGACGTGCCAAACACATCGAGTTCCTCGGCCAGTTCAGCCCTGAAGCCGCCAAGGAGCTCGGCGGGCCGAGAGCTCCCATAGAACAACGATGAAATAGAGAACATGTTTTCTATTTCCTCGTCGAGCTCCTCGTCGGCTTCCTCGGCGAAATTGTACACACGGCCGGGTTTCTCGGCAGAATTCAGCCAGAAACTCGGTCGGAAGCTGAATTCTGCCGAGGAAACTGGTCGTGTGTACGGGGCCTCACTGTTGTATGAGGCTGCATGACCCCTAAAGCCTTGTACACACGACCGAGTTTCTCGGCAAAAACCAGCAAGAAACTTGCTGGGAGATATTTTTTTGCCGAGGAAACCGGTCGTGTGTACATTTTCGTCGAGGAAACTGTCGAGAAACTCGACGAGTCAAAAAGAGAGCAAGTTCTCTATTTCCTTGACGGGAATGGAGAAACTTGGCTTGTGGAGTTCCTCGACAGCCTAACAAGGAACTCGACGAGGAAAATGATGTGTTTCGCCCGTCGAGTTCCTCGGTCGTGTGTACGAGGCTTCACTCTGTCTGGACAGTGCTGATTTGCCCTGTGCTAAACACATGCCCCTTCTGAAGAAAAAAAAAACTCTCTAGCAATAAACACCAAACTGAACATGTGCAGAGTGCCCCCCCAAGGCTCTGTACTATCAAGAGATGGACTGGGACTGTGGAAGAAAGGGAGGATCAGAGAAGACAGCATCAAACCGCCTTTTCACACAATGCAGAGGGTTAACTCCTTAGGTTCCACAGTGAGTATAACAAGCATGCTCTACTGATTTTACTATTGTGGGTTTAGCAACACTTTAAGCTGGTCATGGATGGATCAAAGTTCGGCTGAATCAGCAGAGAGCAACCAAATTCAGATCCATCTATGGTCGTTCCCAGTAAAGAGAATGTTGGAAATTTCACCTGATCGACTGCCTGGCTGATCAAAAAACAAAAAAACAACCCATCTATGGCCAGCTTTAGAACTGGCATGGGATAGCTGCAGTGTCACACGGATTGTGCAGTATAAATGATCTTCTCCTTTAATAGTGAAGCACATTTTTATTTAGTCATTCTCATATAGACACATGCTTTTTTCACCATCCTAGTGCTCTTTTACAGTCTTTTGAATTAAGCTTTTCAGTCAATAGCGGATCAAAATGAAGAAAGTGCTGGTAAAGCAATGCAAACACTGTGGTTATCTATCCTCTGCTGACAGGTCATTACATGCTGCATCATTCATGAGTAACATTTGAAAAATGCAAGATGCTTTAAAAACACACACATATTATATATAATACACACACACGCACAAATCTCACAAAAGTGAGTACACCCCTCAAAAATGTGTAAATATTTTATATATTTTCATGTGACAACACTGAAGAAATTACATTTTGCAACAATGTAGAGTCGTGAGTGTACAGCTTGTATAACAGGGTCAATTTGCTGTCCCCTCAAAATAACTCAACACACAGCCATTTGTGGGGTTTACACACTTTTGTGAGATACTATATACAGTGCCTTGAAAAGGTATTCATAACCCTTGAAATTTTCCACATTTTGTCAGGTTACAACCGAAATTGTAAATGTATTTTATTGGCATTTTATATGATAGACCAACACAAAGTGGCACATAATTGTGAAGTGGAAGGAAAATAATAAATGGTTTTTAATTATTTTTTTATAAATAAATACCTGAAAAGTGTGGCGTGCATTTTTATTCAGCCCCCTTTACTCTGATACCCCTAGCTAAAATCTACTGGTACCGTTTGCCTTCTGAAGTCACCTAATTAGTAAATAGAGTCCACCTGTGTGTAATTAAATCTCAGTATAAATACAGCTGTTCTGTGAAGCCCTCAGAAGTTTGTTAGAGAACCTTAGTGAACAAACAGCATCATGAAGGCCAGGGAACACACCAGACAGGTAAAGGATAAAGTTGTGGGTAAGTTTAAAGCAGGGTTAGGTTATAAAAAAATATCCCAAGCTTTGACCATCTCACGGATTACTGTTCAATCCATCATCCGAAAATGGAAAGAGTATGACACAACTACAAACCTACCAAGACATGGCCGTCCACCTAAACTGACAGGCCGGGCAAGGAGAGAGATAATCGTAGAAGCAGCCAAGAGGCCCATGGTAACTCTGGAGGAGCTGCAGAGATCTACAGCTCAGCTGGGAGAATCTGTCCACAGGACAACTATTAGTCGTGCCTAAATCTGGCCTTTATGGAAGAGTGACAAGAAGCAAGCCATTGTTGAATGTCCTCGTTAACAGAGAAGCCATGAGGGGGACACAGAAGGTGCTCTGGTCAGATGAGACCAAAATAGAATTTTTTGGCCTAAAAGCAAAACGCTATGTGTGGCTTCACACAAAGGAAGCAATGCAAAGAAAATATGATATTTTTTTTTTATACAACATGGTAAAACAGACATATCAGAAAAGAAATGTTGCGGTACAATACACTTAATGAAACAAACATACGAATTTAGGCTGAAACCAAATCAAGTTGGTAACAACCAAGAGACTTTCTTCCCCTTTTATCTCCTCCTTAACCAGTTGCCGACCGCCCGCTGCAGTTTTACGGCAGCAGGTTGGCTCGGCTGTGCAAAATCACGTAATATTACGTGATTTTGCATTTCAGCCACTAGGCTGAATGTATGAACAGCGATCTGTCATTTCCCCAAGTATGTCCCACCCCCCTTCAGTTAGAACACACCTAGGAAACATAATTAACCCCTTCCTCGCCCCCTAGTGTTAACCCCTTCCCTGCCAGTGATATTTTTAAAGTAATCAACGCATTTTTTTAGCACTGATCGCTATAAAAATGCCAATGGTCCCAAAAATGTGTCAAAAGTGTCCGCCATAAGATCGCAGTACCGATAAAAATCGCTGATCGCCGCCATTACTTGTAAAAATATATTAATAAAAATGCCATAAAACGATCCCCTATTTTGTAGACGCTATAACTTTTGCGCAAACCAATCAATAAACGCTTATTGCATTTTTTTTTTAACTAAAAATATGTAGAAGAATACGTATTGGCATAAACTGAGAAAAAAAAATATTTTTTTTATATATTTTTGGGGATATTTATTACAGCAAAAAGTAAAAAATATTCTTTTTATTTTTAAATTTTCGCTATATTTTTGTTTATAGCGCAAAAAATAAAAACCACAGAGGTGATCAAATACCACCAAAAGAAAGCTCTATTTGTGAGGAAAAAAAGGATGCCAATTTTGTTTGGTAAACACGTTGCATGACCGCGCAATTGTCAGTTAAAGCGACGCAGTGCCGAATCGCAAAAAGTGGCCCGGTCATTGACCAGCAAAATGTTTCGGGGCTGAAGTGGTTAAAAAGTGTTATAAACATTATTGGATATTGGAGGCACATCTCTACCATTGCCAAAGGACCAATATTCTGCATACCTTTAGAACACATTTAGAATTACAGATCACAATGGCAGGAATGCAGCGAATGTCACATTCTCCAGGTAATAAACAAGATGACTACAGCAGGCTCCACTAAACCACAGGGAACAGTTGATAAATGTTACTCAATTTGGCGACTGTGCAGGTAAACTTTGCCAGAAACTGATTTAAAGTCAACGATTTACCAAACAATAGATGTCACATAGATGTCACATTCAACCGTTTAAGAATGTTTCCCAAATTACATATTTTACATATACATTTATCACTCTTCTTTACCTGAAAGACTTAGACATCTGAGAACTAAACTTTGTAAATTCCCCTGGTGCTGTCCACTCCGAACCAACCTGAAATATAAATAAATGTCTTTTTAGAACTTTTTTTCCCCCATTTTATGAGTAATTGTTGTTATCTAATTCCAAAGACCTTAAAGAGGAGTTCCACCCTAAAAACAAACTTTTTATGAACAGCTTGCCTTTAATGTATTCTTAAATTCTTTTTTTTTCATTCACTTCTATATAGCTGTTACTAGGCAGATTTCGTAATCAGCCTAGTTCCTAGTCCGCGGTTGATAGAACTTCCTGTATTAAGACCCCATTGCCTCCTGGGAAATGATGACACTAATTTCCCAGGAGTCTCTGGGCATTACTGTGCCTAAAAATCCCAGCATGAACCTCTTTTGGAAAATCCAGGAAGAAACATGAACTGGGCTTCATAATGCCCACAGCTATGATGGAAACGGCCACGAGATCCCTGAGATGATATCAGGTACGTTTTTGCAACTGTTTATGTACTGATCGTGCTTTATTAATATGTTTTAATGAATATTCATAATAATGTAATTAAGATTGCAAAAAAAAAATGTTATGCCTGGGAACCCCGCTTTAACAGAGGTATATTTGCAAGTAGCGGGAATTTTTCTTGCAATTTGTAATTGGACAACTTTAACTCCAAGCTACCAGTACAATGTGGAAGGCCTCGTACACACGACCGAGGAACTCGTCGTAAATGAAACATCGTTTTCCTCGACGAGTTCCTTGTTAGGCTTGTCGAGAAACTTGACAAGCTTTCTTTGCGTACACAATGTCAAGAAAAAATCTTGTCGTTCTCAAACGCGGTGACGTACAACACATACGACGGCACTATAAAGGGGAAGCTTGATTCCACTGGCGCAACCCTTGGGGCTGCTTTTGCTAATCTCATGTTACTGCGTGTTAAAGCGGGAGTTCACCCATTTGTAAAAAAAAAAAATTTCTCCCCTTAGCTTCCTGCTCGTTTGGTCTAGGGGAATCGGCTATTTGTATTAAAATATGAGCAGTACTTACCAGTTTTCGAGCTGCATCTTCTTCCGTCGCTTCCGGGTATGGGTCTTCGGGAGCGGGCGTTCCTTCTTGATTGACAGCCTTCCGAGAGGCTTCCGACGGTCGCATCCATCGCGTCACTCATAGCCGAAAGAAGCCGAACGTCGGTGCGGCTCTATACTGCGCCTGCGCACCGACGTTCGGCTTCTTTCGGAAAATCGTGACGCGATGGATGCGACCGTCGGAAGCCTCTCGGAAGACTGTCAATCAAGAAGGAACGCCCATTCCCGAAGCCCATACCCGGAAGCGACAGAGAGGATGCATCTCGTAAACGGGTAAGTACTGCACATATTTTAAAATAAATAGCCGATTCCCCTAGTAAAAACGAGCAGGAATCTAAGGGGGAAAAGTGCCCTCTAAGGGTGAATCCCCGCTTTAAGTAAAAGTTTGGTGAGAGACGATTCGCACTTTTCAGTCTGTTACAGCGTGACAAATGTGCTATCTCCACTACAAACGCTACTTTTACTGAAGGTGCGCTCCCGTCTCATACTTTATTCTGAGCATGAGCGGGTTTCTAAGCATACACACGATCGTGTTTCTCGTCGTAAACCAGCCCGATGAGAAACACAACAAGGAAATTGAGACTCCCGACGAGGAAAAGGAGAACTTGTTCTCTTTTTTTCTCGTCGAGTTCCACGACAGTTTTCTCGACGAAAAACATACACACGACCGTTTCCTCGGCAAAAAAGCTCTGCCACCAAGTTTCTTGATGGATTGTGTCGAGGAAAATGGTCGTGTGTACGAGGCCGAAAACAAGTTACGGATTCAACTTTCCTAGAAAAAAAATAATGTTCTACTCTTCTTTTTTTTTTTATCATAACTCACCCTTCCAACGTAGGCTATTAGCTGGGCACTGGATGGACTTTCCTCTGTACTAAGCCACAATTCTGAGTTATCTTCTGATGCCACAGCAAACTGGTAATCACCTGAGACAGAGACAGACCGGATACAGAAGAAGATAATACTAAAAATGCTGATGTGTGCAGGGAACAAAGTTGCAAGATAAGAATGAATTATTTATATATGCTTCATCTCTATATATAAAAAAAACACATTATCAAATTTAACAATGTCACAGAGGAGGGAAGAGACTGCAATAATTGTATACGGCTGGGCATGCACAGACACAAAATAAGCTGACTGGAAGATTCTACAATAGATCAATATAAAAAAAATTTAGGTAATGTCAACACTCAACCTAAATTATGTTATTTATTAAAGCTGAACTGCAGGCTCAAGAAAAAGGATGGGTGTGCATTGTTAGAGCTGCAGCATGATAAATGTGTGCTTTAAAAATCGGAGGCCTAGGAGCGGAAATCTCTTCTTCCCTAGATGGTGAAAGACAGATCAGTTTCCTCCAACAGCTCAGGCAGGAGATGGTGTGCTGCAATCCACACCGATCACTCGCATATCTCAAATTCTCAACTCCCAATGAGAGGCTTTATAGCAGAGAAGTGTTCTCCAAATAATGGTACAAGCCAAATATGCCCTTCGGTCAGCAGTGGTCAACTATCTTGGTGCTGGGGCCTCAAGTGTTGCCCCAAAGGGCCACAAATACAGTAGCATGCAGTAAATGTAAAAAGGGTGTCAGACATTGCAGACAACAGGAGACTGAGGTGCCTCAGGGCTCTTTTGATCACTGAAAACAATCTCGGGCACCTGTGATAGTTAGAAAGCCAGGTTAACCCAATTAAAGGAAAAACTGCTAAAGGAGGGTGTTCCACATTATTAAGCAGAGCACCATTTTTAAGCAATATGGGGAAGAAAAAAAATCTCACTGCTGCCGAAAAGAGTGAAATAGTTCAATGCCTTGGACGAGATGTGAAAACATTAGATATTTCCTGAAAACATAAGCGTGATCATCGCACTATTAATAGATTTGTGGCTGATTCAGAGCTCAGACGGGTTTTGTGCAGATAAAGGCACATTGAGGAAGATTTCTGCCAGATCCATTCATCGGGTCAAGAGAGCAGCTGCTAAAACACCATTACATAGCAGCAAACAGATATTGGAAGCTGCTGGTGCCTCTGGAGTCCCACGGACATCAATTTGTAGAGTCCTCCAGAGTCTTGCAACAGTGCATAAACCTTCCATTCGGCCACCACTAACCAATGCTCACAAGCATAAACGCCTGCATTGGGCAGAAAAATACATGAAGACTAATTTTCAAATAGTCCTGTTCACTGATGAGTGCCGTGCAACCCTGGATGGTCCAGATGGATGGAGTAGTGGATGGTTGGTGGACGGCCACCCTGTTCCAACAAGGCTGCGATGCCAGCAAGGTGGTGGTGGAGACATGTTTTGGGCCGGAATCATGGAAAGAGAGCTGGTCGGCCCCTTTAGGTCTTTATGCCTATACATTATTTTTTCCTCAATTCTCTGCTTTCAGTTTCTTTTTCCCCTTCTCTGTGGGGCCTCGTACAGACGAGCGGACATGTCCGATGAAAACGGTCCGCGGACCGTTTTCATCGGACATGTCTGCTGGGATCATTTGGTCTGATGGCTGTACACACCATCAGACCAAATTCCCCGCGGACAGACGACGCAGTGACGACGCGGTGACGTGGTGGCGATGATGACGCGGCGACGTGCGCAAACCCGGAAGTTCAATGCTTCCACGCATGCGTCAAATCACTTCGACGCCATGTGCGGGTTCTCGGGCCAGCGGACATGTCCGATGAGTCGTACTGACTGTCGGACATGTCCGATGGACAGGCTTCCAGCGGACATGTTTCTTAGCATGCTAAGAAACATTTGTCCGCTGGAAACCTGTCCGCTAGGCCGGAAAACTGTCCGGTCGGCCCTACACACGGTCGGACATGTCCGCGGAAACTGGTCCGACGAACCAGTTTCAGCGGACATGTTCGGTCGTGTGTACGAGGCCTGGTATACATCTTATCTGCCTACAAATGGGACCGTGGGGTGGTTGCTTGACAGGGGCTTCCCCTATGATGGCGCCAACATTTCTAAAGTGGTGCTCCAACTTAGCAATCAACAGACATAAGGACATTTTATTCCACACTATGCAATGTGCTGAGGTGTGTTTTACCAAGTAAAAAAGCAGAAATGCTTTCAATGAACCGATATTCGTTTTTTTTAACGCACCCTTGTTGTGAACCTGCATTAATCTAGGTCAGCGGTGGTCACCTTTCTTGACTCATGTGGCCTCAAGTTTGGCCCCTGACATCGCCAAAGGATTTAACCAAATATGCAATGAATGTTAAAGGGATTGTAAAGGTAAAAAAAATTTCCCTAAATAGCTTCCTTTACCGTAGTCCAGCCTACCTTCACTTACCTCATCCTTACATTTTGCTTTTAAATGTCCTTATTTCTTCTGAGAAATCCTCACTTCCTGTTCTTCTGTCTGTAATTCCACACAGTAATGCAAGGCTTTCTCCCTGGTGTGGAGCGTCGTGCTCTCCCCCTCCCTTGAGGGGGCGAGCAGGAGAGTCAGGACGCTCTCTATGTTGCAGATAGAGAAAGGAGCTGTGTGTTAGTGGGCGTCCTGACTCTCCTGCTCGCCCCCTCCCCCCTCAAGGGAGGGGGCGAGCACAATACTCCACACCAGGGAGAAAGCCTTGCATTACTGTGTGGAGTTACAGACAGAAGAACAAGAAGTGAGGATTTCTCAGAAGAAATAAGGACATTAATTATAAGGACAAGCTATTTAGGGAATTTTTTTTTACCTTTACAACCCCTTTAAGCTGGCTATACATTATTCACTTTTTTGATCAGCCACCTGGCCGATCGAAAAAACAGAATAGATTCCCTATCCTTGAATGTGTGGATGGGGAAATCCTTCCCATTAAGCTATTGTATTCTGACTGCTGGACTTCTCGGCTGACAGAATACACTGATCAATGCTGTAGCTGATGAACTACATGTGTGGAACAAAACACAAATTTTCCAGCAGACCAATTTCAGAGGAGTTGTTCATTAGATTGTCTGCTCTCAAATTAGAATGGCCATAGATGGATCCAAATTTGTCTGTGCTGAACCAGTCACATGTCAATCCATCTATGGCCAGCTGAATGCTACAGAAAGGTGTCAGACATTCAACAGAAGATGGTCAAAGGCTATCGGCATGTAACAAGCAATTGTTAAACACTGCAAACAAGCTAAAGAAGTTGTTGGAAAGAGTCCTAGACTGGAGACATATTACAAGAAGCTGGCTAGAGATCATTGCTATTACAGTCCGTTTACTAATCCCTGATTTCATATGTGTGTTTCCTACGGCCCCCATAAAAGATATTAGTGCCACATTTAATATTCCTCAACAAGATCCATTATAAAAGATCAGGAGGGACTTTAAAAAGGCAAAAGGGACTTTTAGCACAGAAAAAGTGTAATATAATGGGAAAGAGATAAACAGGCCATTTACTACCAGAACTCAGTCTGGTTTCTGCCTTCAGGGGGTTCAAGGCCACACCATCAATACCTCAGGCCCCGTACACACGACCGAGTTTCTCGGCAGAATTCAGCCAGAAACTCGGTCGGAGCTGAATTCTGCCGAGAAACCCGGCCGTGTGTACACTTTCGGCCGAGGAAGCCGACGAGGACCTCGGCGAGGAAATAGAGAACATGTTCTCTATTTCCTCGTTGTTCAATGGGAAATTTCAGCTCGCCGAGGTCCTCGGCGGCTTCACAAGGAACTCGACGGACAAAACGATGTGTTTTGCCCGTCGAGTTCCTCGGACGTGTGTACGGGGCCTTAGGCTGTAAATAAGAAATCATTACATTGCTCAGGCTGGAAGGAGGAAATACAGCGCTAGAGCTAGAGCCAATCAGGTGTGCTACATCTATATACTGTATACTGTACCAACAGAAGGCAGGAATTAAAGAGGACTCTTGTCTTCTGCTGCCCCTTCACTGCCCAATTCAGGTTGGGGCAACCTATCTGTATCATTAAATTGCAGTAGAGAAAAGGCAGGTCACCAAACTGGACGAGAAATTGAAATCTCAGGAATGGACTGACAAAATACAATTCCCAAATTTATAGCAGTTAAAAGTACAGCTTTAATAAATGGTAAAAATTGCTGTGTAGTTTAGAAATGGGAGGTGTGTGGCAGAGCAGATTTAAAATGGAGAGGAAATCATTTTCTTGGAGTGCATTGAGGGACATGGGAAGTAAATAATTTGTAAATATTTTGAAAATTATACTGCCGTTTATACAACAGTATGACAGGACACTTGGGAACATGAAAACTGTAGCCCCATATAACCCCTCAGACAACCAGCATGACTCAATTTGGAAGCATGCAGTGCTAATAGCATGATCATAAACACAGATGGGCAGAACCTGTGTCCCCAATGGACTCATAGAAAAGGATTTTAGAGTAAGTACAAAAATCCTTCTACTTCTTTCTCACCCGTTAAAAGACACAGAAATTCATTAACTGCCAGTATGTCTAAAAGCAGTCAAACTGAAGGGTGGGCAACAGCAAACAACCCCAAGGAGCAAGAACAAGACTTCCTGCAGTTCGAAAACTGTCAGAGGGACTAACCTCTCAAATCTTATGTTGGATGAGGCTAAACCCTGGCCTAGTATGGGGAACATGAAAACAAGACCAAGAGGAGAAAGATAGGAGATATGCCTAATGCCTGAGGGCCAAGAATAATGGTTACATAACCAGAGAGGAATTTCTTGAACTGGGAGAAAACATCAAACCACAAACCAAAGTGTGAAGCTAGCCAACCTGATCCAGCCAGAAGGGTAGAACAAACAACAATTTCCCCAGTACACACACTCGGTTTTCTCGGCCAGAAACAGCAAGAAAACTGCTGGCAGAGCTTTCTTGAAAGTAAACCGAGCGTGTGTACGAGGCTTTGAGGTTTCTCGTCAAGAAAACTGCCCAGCATCTTGATGAGAAAAATAGAGAACCTGCTCTCTATTTTCTCGTTGTGATTCTCGGCAGTGTTTTCCTACCGAGAAACCCGAGCGTCTGTATACTTACCTGTCGCCGTGGAAACCCGCGCATGCTCGAAATGACTTTGACGCATGCGCGGTAGCTTCCAAGGCATAGGTAGGGTGAAGCAAGATGGCGGCGACGACATTGAATGTGACGAGCGCATGCTCGTCGTAGTCGATGACGTCACCGCGTTCGTGCCATTCAAAAGAACGGCAGTTCTTTTGAATGGTTTGTCTGTACACTCGGCCGGCAAGAGATTCTTGCCTGGAATCATGGGCCTCTTGGCTGCATCTCTGATCAGTCTTCTCCTTGTATGAGCTGAAAGTTTAGAGGGACGGCCAGGTCTTCGTAGATTTGCAGTGGTCTGATACTACTTCCATTTCAATATTATCGCTTGCACAGTGCTCTTTGGGATGTTTAAAGCTTGGGAAATCTTTTTGTATCCAAATCCGTCTTTAAACTTCTCCACAACAGTATCTCGGACCTGCCTGGTGTGTTCCTTGTTCTTCATGATGCTCTCTGCGCTTTAAATGGACCTCTGAGACTATCACAGTGCAGGTGCATTTATACGGAGACTTGATTACACACAGGTGGATTCTATTTATCATCATTAGTCATTTAGGTCAACATTGGATCATTCAGAGATCCTCACTGAACTTCTGGAAAGAGTTTGCTGCACTGAAAGTAAAGGGGCTGAATAATTTTGCACGCCCAATTTTTCAGTTTTTTATTTGTTAAAAAAGTTTGAAATATCCAATAAATTTCGTTCCACTTCATGATTGTGTCCCACTTGTTGTTGATTCTTCAAAAAAAAATTACAGTTTTATATCTTTATGTTTGAAGCCTGAAATGTGGCAAAAGGTCGCAAAGTTCAAGGGGGCCGAATACTTTCGCAAGGCACTGTATATATATATATATTTTTTTTATATATATATATTCACAAACACACCTATTTCATCCTGCTCTGGTCCAGTCACGCGATCAAGCTCCCCGTGTCAGCCAGCAGCCGATGCAGGGGAGAGGAGGGATTGCTGACAACAGATGGGCCTTAGGAGTCTGAGGCCTCGTACACACGACAGAGTTTCTCGGCAGAATTCACAGAGAAACTCGGTCAAAACCCGGATCCTGCCGAGAAACTCTGTCGTCTGTACACTTTTGGCTCGATGGAGCCGCCGAGGAGCTCGTCGAGAAAATAGAGAACATGTTCTCTATTTTCTCGTTGTTCTATGGGAGAAGGCGACCCGCCGAGCTCCTCGGCGGCTTCATCCCAGAACTCAACGAGGAACTCGACGTGTTTGGCACGTCGAGTTCCTCGGCCGTGTGTACGGGGCCTATGGGTGACATCACCGCTCTCAGGCATAAACCAGATATTTCATACACAGGTTACTCAGAATGGAGGGGGAGGAGGATTCTTAAGACTAGTTAGATAAAGATGACTTTGCAACAAGATTAAGGTAACGCATGTTCAAAGGTTTACAGTATAACATTTTAGTGGGCATGCTCACCATCCTTGAAGGGGTGTAGATACCCAAATATTCTGAGGCCATAGTTCTTCCACTTGGGCGAAACAGCCAGTTTAGTAACAGTGGTACGCATCTGTAGAAAGGTAGAGCATCACATTATCACAGAGTGAGGCACTGGAAAGAAGTGATTAATTACTGAAAAAATTAAAACATTGATGTCGAAAACCCAAAATTCAGGATGCACTTGGCCAAAATCAAAGTTGACGTTCATAATTATATATATACATCTCTCTCTCTCTCTCTCTCTCTCTCTCTCTCTATATATATATATATATATATATATATATATATATATACACACACATATATATAGCCACAGTTGTGCTCATAAGTTTACATACCCTGGCAGAATTTATGATTTCTTGGCCATTTTTCAGAGAATATGAATGATAACACAAAAACCTTTCTTTCACTCGTAGTTAGTGTTTGGCTGAAGTAATTTATTATCAATCAACTGTGTTTACTCTTTTTAAATCATAATGGTAACAGAAACTACACAAATGACCCTGAATAAAAGTTTACATACCCTGGTGACTTTGACCTGATAACATGCACACAAGTTGACTCAAAGGGGTTTGAATGGCTATTAAAGGTAACCATCCTCACCTGTAATCTGTTTGCTTGTAATTAGTATGTGTGTATAAAAGGTCAATGAGTTTCTGAACTCCTGACAGACCCTTGCATCTTTCATTCAGTGCTGCACCAACGTTTCTGGATTCTGAGTCATGGGGAAAGCAAAAGGAAAATTGTTCGGGATGCAAAGAAAAACCCACAAATAACCTTCAGGTGAAATACAGGACTCTGAAAACATGTGGTGTGGCTGTATGGTCGAGTCGCCAGAAGAAAGCCATTACTATGCAAATGCCACAAAGTACCCCGCTTACAATACACCAAACAGCACAGAGACAAGCCTCAAACCTTCGGGCACAAAGTTATTTGGAATGATGAGACCAAAATTGAGCTTTTTGGCCACAACCATAAACCCTACATTTGGAGAAGAGTCAGCAAGGCCTATGATGAAAGGTACACCATTCCTACTGTGAAGCACGGAGGTGGATTTCTGATGTTTTGGGGATGTGTGAGCTACAAAGGCACAGGAAATTTGGTCAAAAAAATTATGGTAAGATGAATGCAGTATGTTATCAAAAAATACTGTAGGAACATTTGCATTCATCAGCCAGGAAGCTGCGCATGGGACGTACTTGGACATTCCAACATGACAATGATCCAAAACACAAGTCGACCTGTCAGCAGAAAAAAATGAAGGTCCTGGAGTGGCCATCTCTTCTGACCTCAATATCATTGAGCCACTCTGGGGAGATCTCAAATGTGCAGTTCATGGAAGACAGCCCAAGAATTTACAGGAACTGGAGGCTTTTTGCCAAGAGGAATGGGCAGCTTTATCATCTGAAAAGATAAAGAGTCTCATCCAAAAATACTACAAAATACTTAAAGCTGTCATTGATGTTAAAGGGGGCAATACACGGTATTAAGAACCAGGGTAAACTTTTGATCAGGGTCATTTGGGAAGTTTCTGCTACCATTATGATTTAAAAAGAGTAAACACCGTTGATTGATAATAAATGGCTTCAGCCAAACACTAACCATGAGTGAAAGAAAAGTTTTTGTGTTATCATTCATATTCTCTGAAAAATGGCCAAGAAATCATAAGCTCTGCCAGGGTATGTAAACTTATGAGCACAATATATATATATATATATATATATATATATATATATATATATATATATATATATATATATATAATTGTATTATATTTGACTTTTTATCCACTTAAAGGGTCACTAAAGGAAAAAAATTTTTTTGCTGAAATGACTGTTTACAGGGCATAGAGACATAATAGTTAACTGATTCCTTTTAAAAATGATTAAAAATTGATAAAAAAACAATCATATAATGTGCCTGCAGTGTAGTTTCGTTTTTGCTGTTGTTTGCTGGTTCTCTGATGTACAGAGAGCCACTAGAGGGCAGTCAGCCAATAGAGATCAGTGATACTTTGTCTAAAACTCCTCAGCACCAATCCAGTTTCGTTTTACACACAGTAATCACACCTCCTTGATTAGTGACCACCGTGAGAAATCTCCCAGTACTGTGGTTATCAGGAAACAGGCAACCAGGATGTGTCCAAAACAGAGAGGATTTACAGCAACATGAAAGCAAAAACGAACAATGAGGACATGAAACCAGGACTGCAGCAAGGTAAAGGAAGCTATTTAGCTAAAAAAAAAAATTCCTTTAGTGACCCTTTAAGGACCAAGCCTCTTTTTCAGATTTGGTGTTTACAAGTTAAAATCATTTTTTCTTGCTGGAAAATATCTTAAAACCCCAAACATTATATATTGTTTTTTTTCCCCAACACCCTAGAGAATAAAATGGTGGTTGTTGCAATACTTTCTGTTACACCGTATTTGCGGAGCAGTCTTACAATCGTGGTGAAACATCACATACGTGGTTTAAACACTGTTTTCATATGCTGGTGCTACTCACGTATGCGTTAACTTCTGCACGCGAGCTTAGCGGGACGGGGCGGTTAAAAAAAAAAAAATTCTTTTACTTTTTATTTTTACACTTTAAAAAAAAAATTATGTCACTTTTATTCCTATTACAAGGAATGTAAACATCCCTTGTAATACAAAATTTGGAATTTTAGAACCAAAAGCGGTAACCCCGAGCCAGACTCGGGATCGCCTCGCAGTGTCCACAGGCAGGGAGTTACTTACTGTGTCCCTGGATCCTGCAATGCCTCCCCGCTGTGTGATCGAGCGATGTCCTCGCTCGATTCACAGTGCCTGTGTGCACCGAGCTCTGTTCCCTGCGACGTTACGACGCACGGGGGCGGAGATCGGCGCCAAATTCAAAAAAGTAAATACACACAATACATACAGTATACTGTAATCTTATAGATTACAGTACTGTATGAAAAAAATACACACCCCCCCTTTGTCTCTAGTGGTCTGCCCAGTGTCCTACATGCACTTTTATGTAATAAAATCTGTTCTTTCTGCCTGCAAACTGGAGATTGTCCATAGCAACCAAAAAGTGTCCCTTTATGTCAAAAGTGGTTTTAGAGCAGCTAGAAAACAGCGATAATATATTATAATCACTTGCAGAATTGAGCGATAGCGATTTGTGGGGAAATTCCTCATCAAATAATAAAAGTAATGACAGCGACAATTCTGCAACTGAGCACATTTCAGTGTTTTTGATTTGATTAAATTATTGAATAATTTTTATTATAATTACATTCTTTGTTATAATTATTTATAGTTATTTATTATATTAAAATTAATGATTTTGTTTTTCAAACTTTATCATACCCGGGATGTCTACTAGACTCTTGTTTGGACAGATTTAAGTGTGTTATTCCTAAGAAATACAGGCCTACAATGTAAAACGCCAAATTTCCAAGCAAAATAATTGTACCGCTTTCAGCACCTAAAATCTGAATTAATCATACCGCCAGGGAGGTTAAGAGCTATGGGCTGAAGTGACATCGCTTCCGCCCTGCAATGGTATGGAGCTGGGTGGGGGCAATCTTCCCCTTACTCAGCTCCATACCACACAGGAAGAAGGATGTGATCGCCTCCGCTGCTCTCGGTGGCTCCGGTAAGTAGCGGAGGGCACCAGACCGCGGTGGGAGGGGCCCTCTCTCCCCTCACCGAATCTGCCGCAGAGACCACTTTTATCTGAAACCGGATCACTCACTGAAGAGGATAGCGGGGTTATGGCAGCAGCTCGCTGCTGCCATAACAACGATATTCCTCTTCAAAGTGCCGACGTACAGTACAGACCAAAAGTTTGGACACACCTTCTCATTCAAAGAGTTTTCTTTATTTTCATGACTATGAAAATTGTAGATTCACACTGAAGGCATCAAAACTATGAATTAACACATGTGGAATTATACATAACAAAAAAGTGTGAAACAACTGAAAATATATTTCATATTCTAGGTTCTTTAAAGTAGCCACCTTTTGCAGCAGACACATCTCTAGAACTAAGAGGAGACTGTGTGAATCAGGCCTTCATGGTAGAATATCTGCTAGGAAACCACTGCTAAAGAAAGGCAACAAGCAGAAGAGACTTGTTTGGGCTAAAGAACACAAGGAATGGACATTAGACCAGTGGAAATCTGTGCTTTGGTCTGATGAGTTCAAACTTGAGATCTTTGGTTCCAACCCCCGTGTCTTTGTGCGACGCAGAAAAGGTGAACGGATGGACTCTACATGCCTGGTTCCCACTGTGAAGCATGGAGGAGGAGGTGTGATTTATTCAAAATTGAAGGCATACTGAACCAGCATGGCTACCATAGAATCTTGCAGCGGCATGCTATTCCATCCGGTTTGGGTTTAGTTGGACTATCATTTATTTTTCAACAGGACAATGACCCCAAACACACCTCCAGGCTGTGTAAGGGCTATTTGACCAAGAAGGAGAGTGATGGGGTGCTGCGCCAGGTGACTACCTCTTGAAGCTCATCAAGAGAATGCCAAGAGTGTGCCAAGCAGTAATCAAAGCAAAAGGTGGCTACTTTGAGGAACCTAGAATATGAAATATATTTTCAGTTGATTCACACTTTTTTGTTATGTATAATTCCACATGTGTTACTTCATAGTTTTGATGCCTTCAGTGTGAATCTACAATTTTCATAATCATGAAAATAAAGAAAACTCTTTGAATAAGAAGGTGTGTCCAAACTTTTGGTCTGTACTGTATATTGTTGTGAGCTGGTCCAAAAGCTGTTAAATAAGATCATGATTTTAAATGAATATGAATTTGTCGGCCATTATTGACACCTTTTGAAGCGATGCTAAAAATTCCGCTTGCTGCAATTTTAGTTTTAAAAAACGCACCAAAAATGCAACTCAATATTGAAATGCATTAAAAAAGCAGCAAGTGATCGCGACCCCTTGCACCTGGTTGACGCTACTGATGGAATGTATAAATCCCCCAGTCCTGAACTGGAATGTCAATTTGTGAATATCCTTTACCATTATTGAGTTCGTAACCTGATCTGTGATATTGCACTAACCATACCGTTGTAATATTATGCCCTGCGCAGGCTGATCTTTCTGTTATAAATAAAAAATAAAAAAAAATAAAAAAAAAAAGCAGCAAGAACGCATAACAAAAATGCACACATGTTGCATTTTGATTCTGAAAAACACACCATAAGCAAAGTAAAATCGTGGCAAAATTGCAGGCGTTTCCGACAGACATTATCGGCACTTTGTTCTTTCGGCACGACTCGGAAAACCCTATTTTCGACCAATCATTTTCAGTGGCCATAAATTTGGTGCATCACTATGAATAAGGATAAAAAGTAATATAAACTTACATGAGGATACAGGGGGAAATGAAGGTTAGTCTTGAGGTGCAACACAGACCCACCGCACCAGTCCTCAAACACATGGAGGTTGACCTTGCCTTTATTCTGCAAGGGGGAGGAGGGAAAAAAGGGGGGGGGGAATATAAGTAAGCTCCAGTACCATTTAAATAGACAGAAGATATAAAAGACTAATCACATCATGATTCAATTTTTTACAGAATTTTCTGCTCAGTATGTAGTGAGCCTGCAAACATACAGTCCAGATAGTTCCTAGTACCACCCATCTGAAAGCATGCAGACACACAGCTGTACAAATTATGCACAATCGTGGCCATCCCAATATAAATATGTAAGCCTCCAATTATTCAGGGAACTGTATTGTCTAGGATAAGAGGCTGCAGATTACAAAATCATTAAAAACAGATTGTCGTTTCAGAGGAACAGTGAAAGCCCTGCTCAAATTGCATCTTTGCTAGAAGTTCATTGAAAGATGAGGGGGGGGGGGAGAATTCAGCAACATTTTAGGCAACTTAGATCCTCTGATCTGCTTGCAAAAAAGCATAATGCTGCTTTAGCTTCATGGACACAAGGAACCAATAGTACTGTATGAAGAATTCTGTGAGGTCTACATAATTAAAGGACAGATGCTGCAATTTATAAGTACAGCCCAGAAACTATGTACAGAAAAATGAGATTCTTACATGTGAATACCAGTTAGAACACCAAAAGCAACTAGACCACAATGCACACTTTAATGCTCCACCGTTTAGATTTAATGAATTATTTTAAGTTTCTATTGCTTCCTGGAGAGTTTGCAAAATTGTGCAGTTCTTAAAAAACAGACAATTTTTAGCGGCACTTCAATGCACTTTGCGAACGTGTGTGTCAAAACACATGGTATGAAAGTACAGTAAAACCTTGGATTGTGAGCATAATTCTTTACGGAAGCATGTTTCTAATCCAAAGCACTTGTATATCAAAGCAAATTTTCCCATAAGAAATAATGGAAACTCAAATGATTCGTTCCGTAACCATTTATTTGTAAGTCCTTCAGTTTATAGTCCATATAAAAAGATTATAGCAATGGTATAGGTTGTGTAACCATAAAATGTCCATCCACAAATGAAAGCCTCACCAAGGGGATTAGAAGCAAAATCCAGCAGGAGCCACAGAGTATAAAAGAGAAGAGAGACACCTCTAAAGCCCCATACACACTATGGGCCCTTTTCATCTGTCCGTTGCGGGTGAAAACGGGACATACATGGGTCCCTATGTGATTACAGGTGTCAGTGGATGACCATCCACCGACACCCATAATTTGTCCGCCTCCGCAAAGATCCGCATTTTCGGACAGAAGAAAACCCTATTTTTCTTCCGTCTGCCGGATCGGATCGGATGAACACGGACATACGGTCAGTGTTCATCAGATCCCCCCCATAGGGGAGAGCGGAGGAAAGACAGGGCGGTCCCTGCACAGTGTGCGGGGACGGCCCTGTCACCTGCCAGCTCAGCGGGGATTTTACGGAGGATCCCCGCTGAGCTGTACGGACACACGGAGGTGGATCATTACTGATCTGCCCCGTGTGAAAGGGCCCTATCAGTTTTCCTGCAGGTTTTTCTCTTCAGGTTTACCAAAACCATCTAATATGAGGTCAAACCTTAAAGCCCTGTACACACGATCGGGAATCTGATGGAATCTAATCCAATGGATTTTTTCGTCGGATATCTGATGAAGCCGACTTTCATCAGTCTTGCCTACACACCATCAGTCACCAATGTCTAAACGCGGTGACGTAAAACACTACGACGCGCTGAGAAAAATGAAGTTCAATGCTCACGAGCATGCGTCGACTTGATTCTGAGCATGCGTGGATTTTTGACCGATGGACTTCCACACAGACGATCGTTTTTTTCTATCGTTTTTTTCATCCATAGGAGAATTTTAAAACATGTCCAATTTTTTTTTCACCGATGGAAAACAACCTGATGGGGCCCACACACGATCGGTTTGTCCGATGAAAACGGTCCATCGGTCTGTTTTCATCAGACAAACCGATCATGTGTACAGGGCTTAAGAGTTTCAATTTGTATGCAATCAGGCAGGCCCTTGCACTACATGGTTTTGTTAAACCCGATTTCTTTCTTGTTTTTCTTTTAAGGTCACATTGTCACGCTATCTTAAGAAAAGCGACCCACTAGCGCCCGAAAAAGCGCTGCTAAAGCACCGCAAAAATGACTGTGTGAAAGGGGTCTAAAGTAGTGTGAATTTATGTTGCCTAGACTTAAAGCAGGGGTCCACCCAAAAATGCAACTTCCGCTTTTCGGAACCCTCCTCCGCTGCGTAATACATGTATTTTGCTCCCACTTCCCGGCATAGATACCCGAGCCACCCGTGGGTATCTACGCCACTTCCGCCACCTTCTCCGTCCCCACCCCGCTGGCTTCTGGGAGACACACAGGTCCCAGAAGGACAGCAGGGACCAGTGGAATAGCGCAGCGCGAGTCACGCATGCGCAGTGGGGAACCAGGAAGTGAAGCCGCAAGGCTTCACTTCCTGATTCCCTTTTGAAGATGGCGGCCGCAGCACCTGAGAGCCAAGCGATAGATCGGCTTCATGTGCCGACATCGCGGGCGCCCTGGAAAGGTAAGTGTCCTTATTTTAAAAGTCAGCAGCTGCAGTATTTGTAGCTGCTGACTTTAAAAAAAAATTGGCAGACCTCCGCTTTAAGGCCCACACACTGCTAATGTAAATAAACTAATTACAATCACCAAGGAATTACAGCAAGAATTTAGGGAACAAAAATAAAAAAAAGAAGGAGGATTAATGAGTAGGTCTAATAAACATGAAGTTGTACAAAATACAACAACACATCAATCAGCATTATGGATTACTATCACTAGACGTAAACACAGAAATAATCCTCTTTAACATCTTACTAAGGGATTATTGTTTATTAATATCTGTTGTCATGCTTGCATGGCTAGATTCAATAAAGCATTGCAAAGAGGTTTTACAGCAACCAGTTTCCTGTTTACAGTACTAAAATCAGGTAAACTGTAAGCTCCAGTTATAACTAAAGACTTGAGGTGCATTCATAGAATACAGCTCAACCTCTAGGGACAGCTATAGTGCACAATTTCATCCAACTCCATAACCTGCAGGGTGGATTTGATTTAAATCAAGTCGCTTTAAATATTTTAATTATGATTTAAATCATTAGTAAAAAGGCTTGATTTAAATCACAATTTTTAAAGATCAACTGTCATCTCTGTCCTGCAGCGGCTTCTCCTCTGACCCACTGTTGACTCACCGACAGTCCCATTCACTTTAATGGGACTGCTGGTGATACAGCAGTGACACAACGAGGTGAGGGATATGGTGGCAGCAGGATTGGATGTCCCCTAAGAGGCGCTGCCATGATGGATCCGAAATGACAGGTGCTCCTTAAATGTAAGCACTTATTCTTGCTGGTTGTAAGGCTCTTTAACTACTTGCCGACCAGCCGCCACAGTTATACGGCGGCAGGTCGGCTCTGCTGCGCGAGATCACGTAGCTATACGTCATCTCTCTATGCAGCCAATAGGGGCGCGTGCCCGGCGGTCGCGATCACCGCCGGGCTCCCGCGATCGCGCGTTACAGAGCGAGAACCAGGAGCTGTGTGAGGTCCTGTCTGGGGGAGAAATGACTGTTCACTGTTCATACAATGTATGAACAGCGATCAGTCATTTATCCCAGTCAGTCCCACCCCCCCTTCAGTTAGAACACACCTAGGGAACATACTTAACCCCTTCCTCGCCCCCTAGTGTTAACCCCCTTCCCTGCCAGTGCCATTTTTATAGTAATCGATGCACTTTTACAGCACTGATCGCTATAAAAATGCCAATGGTCCAAAAAAATGTGTCAAAAGTGTCCGCCATAAGGTCGCAGTACCGATAAAAATCACTGATCGCCGCCATTACTAGTAAAAAAAAAAATATTAATAAAAATGCCATAAAACTATGCCCTATTTTGTAAACGCTATAACTTTTGCGCAAACCAATCAATAAACGCTTATTGCGATTTTTTTTACGAAAAATATGTAGAAGAATACGTGTCGGCCTAAACTGAGGAAATAAAAAGTTTTTTTTATATATTTTTGGGGGATATTTATTACAGCAAAAAGTAAAAAATATTTTTTTTTTTTTTTCAAAATTGTCGCTCTATTTTTGTTTATAGCGCAAAAAATAAAAACCGCAGAGGTGATCAAATACCACCAAAAGTAAGCTTTATTTGTGGGAAAAAAATGATGCCAAGTTTGTTTGGGAGCCACGTTGCAGGACCGCGCAATTGTCAGTTAAAGCGACACAGTGCCGAATCGCAAAAAGTGGCCCGGTCATTGACCAGCAATATGGTCCGGGGGTGAAGTGGTTAATATTTGCAAACAAAATAAAAGTTTCCTATTTAGAATAATAAACTGTCAGGTTAGTAAAACAAGCGATATCAGAACTGTTATCAGAACTGATTAAATCATACAGTTTATCGTGTACATAGATTTGCAAAACAATGGGATAAAGGAATATTCCTGAACTTTGTTTTATCTCATGGTTACTGTGAAATTGTGTGAATGCATCAATGCAGTGCATATTATCTCAGCTTGCAGAGCTTGGATTCATTGAAAAAATGTTTTATTAATGTATCGTAAATACAAAACTATCTTTAGATTTTTAATCCAAAAGCATTTTTATTAAAAGAACTTTAATAAAAAATAAAAAAAAGGATTTGAATAAAAAAAAAAAAATCAGATTTAAATAATAAAAAAAAAATCAGATTTAAATAATAAAAAAAAAATCAGATTTAAATAATAAAAAAAAAAAAGATTTAAAATAAAAAAAAGCAGAATAAAAAAAAAAAAAAGCAGATTTAAAAAGAAAAAGAAAAAAATCATTGGATTTTTTCCACCCTGCCTGCTCTGCTTACTGAAGTGGCTGAAGTGGGGATGTTTGGAAATACCCCTAAAACATGCAATGTCTCAGATTCTAAAAGCCTGACTTTAAAAGATGGTCTGAGCTAAGAAGTGGTCAATGAAATTGAAACTCTACCGTTAATGTAACTAGCTATACTTGCATAACGCAACAAACTTGGTGAGTTTCGGACAGTTGCAGTGTTCTTTGGCGTGCATCAGTAGTAGTTCACCGATTGGTTTCACTTGTCTAGATTAGCCCTTTTGGAAAGCATTCCTGATTGGTTGCTATGGATCACTGCTCTTTACTCTGCCTTGTTTGGTTTCCCTGGTAGAGCACATTCACTTTATAGAAACATGTACAGTATTTTACACAGTGAGGAACTTATTAAACTATAGCACAGGCTGAAAATGATGCAGTTTCTATATTTGGCTACAAATATACAATTCATAATAGTTTACAAAGTAGTTGAAATGTGTATAGTTGTATGATTATCAACATGAACTTACCAATTTGCTGTCGGGATGTGCATAAAGCATGGAAAATGCTGTTTCTTTGCCCTGTATGTGTTATAAATGTCAGTATGGGTTTTATTTGAGGTTTGGAATTACTGACCTTCTTATCCCAGGGCAAGGGAGTATCCGTAAGATTTGCCTCCTCTAGGTTGCCATGCAATCTCTGGCTCCTCTTCCAGCCGACAGCATCCAACTGTGGATTATAATAAAAGTTCTTTAATGACACTTACAAGCTTTTAGATTGCAGAAGCCAATACATAGTAAAGTTCTTACCGTGGAAAGTTCCTCACTGGAATCTCCTGCCTGTGAGTGAGGAGGAGAAGCCTGAAGTCTCCCTTGTTTGCGGGCCGGGTCTGTTCCTTCAAGTCTATCTGCATCTGATGATAAAGTGGAGTTAGAGTCTGCATATAGTCATCTCAAATAATCAAAAGCCAAAGAAGCTAAAGGTTCTGAGCACACAACTCAAAAACAGACAGATTTTATTTTGGCCTCTTCAAACTAAAGACACAACCTAATTACTTCCACTCTCATGCATTTACACTAGTCTTCCTAGCAATACACCGTATATACTCGAGTATAAGCCGACCCGAATATAAGCCGAGGGAATGAATTTTACCACAAAAAAACCTGGGAAAACGTATTAATAATTACTATAAGCCTAGGGTGTCCATCTGCATGCCTCCCTGTGCCTCACTTTGTCTACGTCCATGCCTCACTGTGTCCATGCCTCACTGTGCCCATGCCTCACTGTGTCCATGCCTCACTGTGTCCATGACTAGACTGGCGTTTAACATGGGAGCCAATGGAAGGGGTGCCCGGCCTTGAAAAATCAGTGCTTCCCAGTCGTAGGTCCCCAAAACAACAAACTTTGCAAACTTGTAGAGGAGAAATGGGGCTACATGTGCGCCAAGTTCCGGAAGACCTACGACCGCCAGGTACCGGGTCCCCAAGGTTACCGGAGAAATTACTGTTTAAGATGGGAGTCTAAGGAAGGGGTGCCCGGATTTGAAAAATCAGTCCTTCACCGGCCGTAGGCACCACGGACAACAATCTTTGCACACTTGTAGAGGGAGAGTGGGGCTACATGTGTGCCAAGTTTGGGGTCCAGGGGACCTAGGGTTGGCCGGTACCGGGTCCCCAAATTCCAGGAGATCAGGCACAAAAAGGTGATATAAGTATAAGCCGAGGGGGGCATTTTCAGCACACAAAAAAATGTGCTGAAAACTCGAGTACATACAGGAACTAAAGGACAAATCCTAAGGTTCAAACTCCCAAAGGCAGAAGATGTATGGGGCATTTAATACACCAACTGCTAAGAACTCCTCCTTGCTCACAGCCCGGACTCCAACTTCTTAGCTGGCATAACACGAATGTGGAACATTGCTCTCATAAGCTGGCAAAACAGCTTTTCATCAAAATCCTACAAGTTATTTCAAAATCACCAAGTCCATATTTGGCTCATAATGTTGCTCCACAAAGTCACTCCAGAGGTGACAAAACAAGTCATATACAAAGGGGCTCTCTCTTTGCTACCCCAAGGGACAGCTGCCATTCACAATGGAGATACACCCATTACTCTCTTGAATTATTTCCTGGGCTTGTTTTTGATCACATCGATCCACGACTGCTGTAGACTTCCTCCTGGCCATATTTGCTTTCCAGTTTTCTCTTGTTAAAAAAAAATATTTGCTTTCCGGTACTGCTGATCAGCTACGTAATAATGCCACTCTACCTGCTTCTTCAAATGATGCCTGTGATCTGAGATAATTCATGGATATGGACGCTGTCTGCTATGAATAAGCTGGTTAGCGCTGACTGACAGTACTAGACATCTTATAATTGCAAGTTCACATTGCTACTGGAGATAATGGGGCTTTACTAAAGGCAAAATGGAATGATCACATTACAAGGAAATTTCTCCTCGGCCTAATGAATGAGATTAAAGGGGTTCTAAAGGCATAAGATAAAAAAAAACATCTGTGTGCAGCAGCCCTCTTGATCCTTAGCTGAGCCCCCTCTGATTCAGAGATGTTCACAATAGCCTCAGCTGTATAGAGACTCTCCCTTCTCAATCGGGGCCCATTGGCTTCCAGTGCTGTCAATCACAGCCAGTAAACCAATGAGGAGAGAGTGGATAGGGTGCGAGCTATGGCTCTATGTGTGTTATCATGGATACAGAGCAGCGGCTCGGGAGCGAGCTAGCGGCTTTCTCTGGGGGCACTGCTCCAGGGGGAGAAACTAGGAGCGCTGGCGGGCTACCCGAAAAAGAAGAGGATCGGGGCTGCTCTGGGCAAAAGCACTACACAGAGCAGGTACCGTGTTTCCCCGAAAATAAGACTTAGCGTTATTTTCCAGGGCGGCTGCAATATAAGCCCTACCCCAAAAATAAGCCCTAGTTTAAAATCCTTTAACCCACTCTATTACAATATTATATATATATAATGTACAATGTGTGTGTTTCTGTAATATAAATGCGGGGAAGAGAGCTCCGGCGGGTCACAGAAGCGCAGAGCGGCACTATAACAAAAGGTATTTGGCACAATTATATTACAAAAACACACACATTGTACATTATATACTACTGTAATAGAGTGAATTATAGGATTTTACAAGCATGTTATCTCAGTTCACACTGGGGATTCTTGTCAGGCGGGGAGAGAAGACCGCACATTACATGGTAAGACCTACCCCGAAAATAAGCCCTACTGTGTCTTTTGTTGCCAAAATTAATATAAGACCCGGGCTTATTTTTGGGTTATTTAAAAAAAAACACACACACACAACCACAGAGCTTTAATATCTTCACAGCTTCACATGCCCACAAACAATATGGAAAATGGCAGCAAAGAAGAATACAAGTTATCTTACGATATGAAATCGGTAATTGAGTGGCGATACATCCCTAAAACATGAGTGCTATAAATAAGAGGATTAAACAAATGATATTCATGCAAAAAAAATAAAATGTAAACAGTTGGAACTCCGCTCTAAATCCACTGCCCTTACTGTTTTACAGGGCTGTGGAGTCGGTAGATAAATGTTCCGACTCTGACTCCTCAGTTTTATGTACTTCCGACTCCGACTCCTCTGTATTAATATGCAAATGTATTTTATACATTCCTTGAGGGAAAGAAACGCAACCTACCACAGGACTACTGGCTGGGATGCCAACAGTCTACTGTATTGCACAGTTTAAGCAAAAGACAAACACAATGAAAACAAAATTTTTTTTTTTTTTTTTTATTAATCAATCAAGTGGCTGGATAGTAGCAGCAGGCATAAACACCAGGAACAGGATCTTTACCAGTTCAAAAATACAAACCACATTATTTGGTTGTTTTAGAACAAAAACAAAGCTTATCTATAATGAACCAAAAACAAAATCTGTAAAACCTAGAAATGGTTTATATTAATCTTGAAATGTAGTTCTAGGCTTAGCAAATGCAAATCAATTCAATGTAGAGTTCTAAGGAAGAGAATTGCCTCTGCCAGATCCTCTTTCATAGAGGCTCTTAAGTCAGGCTTTATTATTTTTAGGGCTGAAAATAATCTTTCGACACTGACTTGGGTGGGTGGCATTGCAGTAACTATTCTGGCCACATCACTAACGATCTCTGGATAAACAAGGATGGCTTCTTCAACAGTAAGTTTTGATGAGCGATCATACTTTTCAACTTCTTTTAGTGCTTTATAAAACTCCTGTTGGAATTTTTTTATTTGGACACTTACTGGTTCTCTAACATGCGTTCCCTGTAAAAGCAGAACACATCACTATGGAAAGTATAAGTATTGCAGCTCCTAATTGTGCGTTGCGTGCCATATAGTGAAGCACATGAAAAGCATGCTTCTTCACGGTCACTTAACGTGTTTGTTTTGTGGTTACGTGAGGCATTGCATGCATTGGTCT
Organism: Rana temporaria; assembly: GCF_905171775.1. Lineage (NCBI taxonomy): Eukaryota > Metazoa > Chordata > Amphibia > Anura > Ranidae > Rana > Rana temporaria. The sequence goes on along the minus strand of NC_053499.1, from coordinate 43,191,372 downwards.
TTATTCTTACAGCAGAGTCATTAATTATAACTTTTTGTGAATTGGGACATTTAAACTTGCTTTTTTTTTTTTTATTCCAATCTAAAATTTAGTAGGAGTCGGAGTCGGTGCATTGTTTGCCGACTCCGACTCCAGGTACCCAAAATTTCCCCCGACTCCGACTCCCCGACTCCTCGACTCCGACTCCACAGCCCTGCTGTTTTAACTTTGGAAAGTAAAACATTTTTTTTTCTGCCAGTAAATACCTTATACAGCCCACTTCCTGTTTTTTGTCTGGTAAAAAGCCTAGGCTTATGACATCACACACAGTTTTCTCACTCACTCTCGTGAGCGTTTGCCAGGAAGGGAGGGGGGATGAGTCATAAGAAGGCCAATGAGAGCTGCAGAGCTGGAGGTGTGTGTCTGTGTAAATCCAGGAAGTGTACAGGCAGCAGCTTCAGCTGCCCACAGTTAAAATGGTTCGAGCCAGACTCAGTGGAGGGAGATTTCTGCAGCATATTTGCAAGTACAGAATCACAGTGTATATAAAATAATATGCAAAGTGGTTGGAGGGAAGCTTCAGAGTGGCAACAATGTTTTTATTACAAATTATGTGAGCAGACTGCAGTTCCTCTTTAAATACTTTTTTGTGCTATACAGTGGAACCTCGGACTGCGAGTAATGGGGGTTAACAAGTGTTTCGCAAAACGAGCACTGTATTTCTTTATCGTACATCACGGGACACAGAGCAGCATAGCCATTACATATGGGTTATATAGTGTACCTTCAGGTGATGGACACTGGCACTCTCCGACAGGAAGTTCCCTCCCTATATAACCCCCACCCATAGTGGGAGTACCTCAGTTTTTTCGCCAGTGTCTTAGGTGTTGGTGCACGTTGAAGGTTGTGCCTGCAGTTTGTCCTTGGGACCAGGGCCAGCCGACCGGATCCGTCCAAGGTGCTTCATAGCCAAAGTGGACGGTACCCGGGCCCCAATTCGTGGATGGGGTTTTGCCTATAATGCCTCTCCTTGGAGGGCTGGACTCTGGGTTCCAGGACTGGGTTTTTTAACCTATGGATACCTGCTGCCAGTAGTGCTGTATAGGTCCAGGTGTGTGGTGTTCCTGACTTGGACCCCGGTCCCTGAAGGTCTATGACCATACCCACGGTGAAGGGGGAAGATTGGGCCTCTTGCATGAGCAATACCCTGCGGCGTGGAAAGGTAAGCGGGGGGCCTACGGAACTTGGTTTGTCAGTGGGCTCCCCACAGGGGACTCTGGGGAAAAGCCTTTTTTATGCCTCTGTGCATGGGCTAAAGAGAAACCACAAAGTCTGCATGACTGGATGGCTCAAACACCCAGGTATACTGTTCCTCTGGCTGGGCTAATAGACTGCTGCTGCTGCTACAAGGTGTTTTTGCTCCATGAAATGTAAAAGGGAGCATGTCAGGTTTAAATTACTTACTTCCTGATGTCTGTGTGTCTCCAGCAGCTCCCGGGCTCCTCTCCCCACATGGATTCTGCTTCCTGCTTCCTGTAGAGCGGCGTCGGGAGCGCGCGCGCGCGCGCGCACTGTTATAGGCGCCGACGCTGCGTGGAGGGGCGGGGGACGCCCAGGGAGTTCCCTCCCCTCTGTACATCAGAGGGAAAACTCTATTTAGCCTGTCAGTTTGCTGAAGGCTGTGAAGGGACACGGAGCAGCGATGCTGAGCTGAGCAGGATAGGTTTGCCTATGTTATGCTGACACAGTGACACCTAGTGGCCGTTTTTTTGTACACACCTTGCTAAAGAGCTGTTTAAGCTCATATTTTCTCTGAAAAGCCGGTGTACTAAGTAGCAGTCAGAGTACTTAGTATTTGGTACTCTCTTAGCCCAGCATTAAGGGAAGCAATATTAGGATATGATTAAGCCCTTGGGGCTCAATATTGCTATCTCTTGTTAGGTTTTGGGAAGTTTAGTTTCTGTCTAACATTACCCTAGCCTAATTTTTTTCCTCATTTATTTAAATGTGTGTTTTTCTCCAGCTATTACAGTTAGTTGTATATTAGCGGAGTATCTCAGATTTGTTTATTATGGCTCCTAAGGGTACAGGGAACGCTAAAAATGCTAAAAGTGTTAAAAAGCCGAAGGGTTCCCCATCGGGCTCGGAGGATATTTCCCAGAATCCACCTGCCCCTACCTCCCCGGAGGATCCGGAGGTTGCTGCCCTGGGTGAGCCATCGGGGTTGCTAGGTGCTATGGCGGGCCCTATTCAACCAACTCCTTCCTTTGTCACGGAAGAGATGTTAGCCTCCACCTTGGGTGGATTTGAAAAAAGGATGGCCGCTCTTATTACGGCCTCTTTATCCGGGAAGAAGCGGGCTAGGTCCCCGTCTCCCAGGTTTGAATCTCCTGAGGAAGATGTCCTTTCCACTGAGGAATTGGAAGATACAGGAGACCAGGCTGAGGATCATCTGGACCATTTAGGTTCTGAAGATTCTACTATAGAAGAACCTTTTTCAGCTTCTCACGCAGAAAAATTGTGGGTTCAGTCCTTAACGGATATGGTGCGGTCAGCTTTTAAAATGCCTTTGCCTCAGCCTCTGGCCTCCGCTGTGTCCTCATTGGGCTCCCTAAAAGCGCCCCAAGCCAACCTGGTGTTCCCGGTCCATCCTTTGTTAAAGGACCTGATATTTCAGGACTGGGTTAAGCCAGACAGGATTTTTTTGCCTCCTAAAAGGTTCGCAGTTATGTACGCTTTAGAGGAGGAGTTTTCAAAAAAATGGGCTGTCCCCACTGTTGACGCAGCCATATCATGTGTCAATAAAGCTTTAACGTGTCCAGTGGACAATATTCACATGTTCAAAGATCCTGTGGATAAAAGGCTTGAGACCTTACTGAAGGCATCCTTTGCCACAGCGGGGGCAGTGGTCCAGCCAGCTGTAGCTGCCATTGGCGTCTGCCAGGCTTTAAAAGACCAGGCCAAGCAGGCCCTAAAGGACCTCCCGGCTCAACAGGCTCAGGACTTAGCCGATCTACCTAGAGCTTTATGTTTCGCGGTAGACGCTATCAAGGATTCAATCCAACAGGCGTCCCGCCTATCCCTGTATTTGGTTCACATGAGAAGATTACTTTGGTTAAAGAACTGGTCTGCAGAAACCCCCTGCAAAAAAACTCCTTACAGGATTCTCCTTTCAAGGAGAGAGATTGTTTGGAGAAGATCTTGACAAATATATTCAAAAGATCTCTAGTGGTAAGAGCACCCTTTTGCCGGTAAAGAAAAGGTTCCGAGGTCCCTCTTTTAAGCGCCCAACCTCTCCAGTTCCAGGGCCCTCATTCTCTAGGCAGTATCGACGGCCTCCTGGACGCGCATCTGCAAACAGGCCACAAGGGCAAGCTGCAGGGAACAAGAGACCGTGGAACCGTAAGCCGGTTAAGGCTGCCCCTAAGGCAGCCTTGTGAAGGGGCGCCCCCACTCTCTCGAGTGGGGGGAAGACTCCGGTTGTTCTCGGAGTTGTGGGGGGCCCAAGTTACCGACCAATGGGTTCTGTCCTCAGTGACTCAGGGGTACAAGCTGGAGTTTCGGGAGTTCCCCCCTCCTCACTTTCAAACGTCAAGACTTCCAGGCGACCCTCAGAGACAGGCATCACTTCTGTCCGCCCTAGAGCGACTCCTATCTCAAGGAGTGATTATGGAAGTACCAGCAGGGGAGCAAGGACAAGGGTTTTACTCAAACCTCTTTGTTGTCCCGAAGCCAAACGGCGACGTCAGGCCTATACTGGACCTAAAGTCATTAAACCGCTTTTTAAGAGTCCGGTCCTTTCGAATGGAGTCCATTCGTTCGGTGGTGGCCGCCCTCCTAGGAATGGAGTTCTTGGCCTCCATCGATATAAAGGACGCATACCTGCACGTTCCGATTTTCCCAGGCCATTACAGGTATCTGCGTTTTGCCCTAAACTATCGGCATTATCAGTTCGTGGCTCTTCCGTTCGGACTAGCCACGGCCCCTCGGGTTTTTACGAAGATCCTGGCCCCCGTATTAGCCATCCTAAGGGAACAGGGCATTCTGATCATGGCCTACCTAGACGATCTTCTGGTAGTCGACCACTCAGCGGCCGGTCTAAATCGGGCAGTGTTGCTAGCAGTAAACTGCCTAGAGTCCCTGGGTTGGGTTCTAAACCAGGACAAATCGGCTTCACAGCCCACAAGAAGGTTGGAGTATCTAGGTCTGATTTTAGATACAAGACAACAACGGATCTTCCTGCCCCAGTCCAGAGTGGACTCGATAAGGGAGTTAATCCACATAGTCCTAAGCAGCACAAGGCCATCTATACGTCTCTGCATGCGCCTGTTGGGAAAGCTAGTGGCCACCTTCGAGGCAGTGCCCTATGCCCAGATCCATTCTCGGAGGCTACAGAGAGCAATTCTCACGGCCTGGGACAAAAGACTCCAGGCCTTGGATCTTCCCATTTCCCTTCCCTATGCGGTAAGGCAGAGTCTGTGTTGGTGGCTAGTCACAAAAAATCTTCTGAAAGGAAGATCGTTCAGTCCCCCCTCATGGAGGATAGTAACCACGGACGCCAGCCTATCAGGCTGGGGTGCAGTCCTAGACGATTTAACCCTACAGGGGAAATGGTCAAGGGCAGAATCAGCCCTACCCATAAATGTCTTAGAGATCCGAGCAGCTCGGTTGGCTCTTTTGGGCTGGACGGAGGTTCTGCAGGGCTCCCCAGTAAGGGTACAATCCGACAATGCCACTGCCGTAGCTTATATAAACCACCAGGGTGGCACCAGGAGTCAGGCAGCCCAAAGGGAGGTAGATCGGATCTTTTCATGGGCAGAAGCCCATGTCCCCTGCATCTCAGCTATCTTTATCCCCGGGGTGGACAATTGGCAAGCGGACTTCCTCAGCCGCCAACAGATGTCCCCAGGGGAGTGGTCCCTCCATCCCGAAGTGTTCCAGGTCATTTGCCGGAAGTGGGGTACTCCGGAGGTGGACATTATGGCGTCCAGATTCAATGCCAAAGTAGCAAAGTTTGTCTCTCGAACGAGGGATCCATTGGCCTGCGGGACAGATGCCTTGGTGTGCCCTTGGCATCAGTTTGCGCTAATCTATGCCTTCCCTCCAATACGGATGCTACCCCGTCTTCTTCACAGAATTCAAAGGGAACGCAAGCCAGCGATTCTAGTGGCCCCAGCGTGGCCCCGAAGACCTTGGTACTCCTTGATAAAAAGGATGACCGTAGAGGAGCCTTGGGTCCTCCCTCTACGTCCGGACCTCCTCTCACAAGGGCCATTCTACCACCCTAGTAGCAAAAATAGGGAAAAAACTGCGCTAACTAAAACAATGATTAAGCTGCTACATACAAACAAACAAAGCTGAGTAAATGGTAAACAAAAAATGTAGCGCTAAAATAAAATGTGGGATGCCAAGTGGGGTACCGACATTAAATAGTGCAAGTGCACATATCTGACTGACATGAAAGTCAGAAATAAAGTTCCATATAAAAAGGGAAAACAAAAACACACACACAAAACATGTAGCCAAGTCTCTGTTGGGAACTTGAAGTGGATCATCAATTAAACAATTGGTGTGAGGTGTAGGGTGGATAGATGTCCAATGATTGAAGAAACAAACAGGTGATCAATTTGTCTGCAGTAATCTATACGAATCACAATGACATCAGATGTATGGTAGGTATGAATACGCTTACCGGATAAGTTGGACTCTGATACTGTACAGCAAAAGAGTCAAACGGGCATAGTGGTCATTAGGGAACTGGGACCACTGCAACCAGGTATAGGACAAGAAGTTTGTGGATGAAACTCCAACTGGCATGGACACCAGGAACCAGTGATGTTCAAATGGCGTGCTGTAAAACTGCAACGGATTCCGGATGGGATCCTTAGACTGCGTGTCCAAGGGTACAAGCAATGAACTCAGCTGAAGCTCCGGTCAGACCATGAGATAAAATAAAGAAAAAAAGGGGGCTCCAATAGCGCAGGTCAATAAAACCAAATTGAGGTTTATTCAATAAAAGTCATACATGAATGATGACATAAAAGTAATCACGTGATGAAGCAATATGGGGTGCTCAATGGCGTACCCGACGCGTTTCGGCCACAGAAGCCTTCAACAGGGGCATATTATGCCCCTGTTGAAGGCTTCTGTGGCCGAAACGCGTCAGGTACGCCATTGAGCACCCCATATTGCTTCATCACGTGATTACTTTTATGTCATCATTCATGTATGACTTTTATTGAATAAACCTCAATTTGGTTTTATTGACCTGCGCTATTGGAGCCCCCTTTTTTTCTTTATTTTATCTCATGGTCTGACCGGAGCTTCAGCTGAGTTCATTGCTTGTACCCTTGGACACGCAGTCTAAGGATCCCATCCGGAATCCGTTGCAGTTTTACAGCACGCCATTTGAACATCACTGGTTCCTGGTGTCCATGCCAGTTGGAGTTTCATCCACAAACTTCTTGTCCTATACCTGGTTGCAGTGGTCCCAGTTCCCTAATGACCACTATGCCCGTTTGACTCTTTTGCTGTACAGTATCAGAGTCCAACTTATCCGGTAAGCGTATTCATACATACCATACATCTGATGTCATTGTGATTCGTATAGATTACTGCAGACAAATTGATCACCTGTTTGTTTCTTCAATCATTGGACATCTATCCACCCTACACCTCACACCAATTGTTTAATTGATGATCCACTTCAAGTTCCCAACAGAGACTTGGCTACATGTTTTGTGTGTGTGTTTTTGTTTTCCCTTTTTATATGGAACTTTATTTCTGACTTTCATGTCAGTCAGATATGTGCACTTGCACTATTTAATGTCGGTACCCCACTTGGCATCCCACATTTTATTTTAGCGCTACATTTTTTGTTTACCATTCTACCACCCTGCCTTACAGGCCCTAAATTTAACGGCCTGGCGGCTGAGTCCCTGATTCTCAGAAACAGAGGCCTTTCAGGGCAGGTCGTTTCCACCCTTATAAACGCAAGAAAACCAGTTTCCAGGTTAATATACTATAGGGTGTGGAAGGCCTATATTACCTGGTGTGAAACCAGGAAATGGGATCCCCGCAAATATACCATTGGGAGAATCCTGGAGTTTTTACAGTTGGGAGTGGAAAAAGGTTTGGCGGTCGGCACAATCAAGGGGCAGGTGTCTGCCTTGTCGGTCTTCTTCCAGAGATCTTTGGCTGCCCATTCCTTAATGAAATCCTTTTTACAAGGTGTTATTCGGGTGAATCCCCCGATTAAAGCTCCCCTGTATCCTTGGGATCTAAATTTGGTTCTATCGGCCTTGCAAAGGCAGCCCTTTGAGCCCTTGTCCGTGATCCCTTTGGTCCTTTTGACTAGGAAACTAGTGTTTCTGGTGGCCATGGCATCCGCCAGAAGGGTGTCGGAGTTGGCAGCCTTGTCATGTAAGGCACCTTATTTATTATTGCATAAGGACAGGGTCGTTTTGCGGCCGCTTCCGTCCTTCCTGCCTAAGGTGGTATCAAATTTTCACCTTAATCAAGATGTGATTCTTCCATCATTTTTTCCAAAGCCTTCTTCTAAGGAAGAGAGGTTACTACATTCCTTGGATGTAGTTAGAGCTGTAAAGATTTACTTGGAAGCTACAGCCCAGATTCGTAAGACGGACGTCTTATTCATTCTGCCGGAAGGGCCCAAGAAGGGCCAGGCAGCGTCTAAGGCCACTATTGCTAAGTGGATTAGGCAGACGATTATTCAGGCCTGTGGCCTGAAGGGGAAGAGTCCACCCTTATCGGTTAAGGCTCATTCCACTAGAGCTATAAGTGCCTCTTGGGCAGCGTATCACCAGGTCCCTATGGCTCAGGTCTGCAGGGCAGCAACCTGGTCATCTGTCCACACATTTGCAAAATTTTATCAAATGGACGTTAGGAGGAACGCTGATTCAGCCTTTGGGCAGGCGGTACTACGGGCCGCAGTTTAATCTCCTCTTGTCCGGTGGCACCTCTTGTTTGTTTTTTTCTGGTTGTCTCCCTCCCCTCATGGAGCATTGCTTGGGGACATCCCATATGTAATGGCTATGCTGCTCTGTGTCCCGTGATGTACGATAAAGAAAAAGGGATTTTTAATAACAGCTTACCTGTAAAATCCTTTTCTTGTAGTACATCACGGGACACAGAGCTCCCACCCCTCTTATGGGGAATTTTGGGATGCATATTGCTTGCTACAAAACTGAGGTACTCCCACTATGGGTGGGGGTTATATAGGGAGGGAACTTCCTGTCGGAGAGTGCCAGTGTCCATCACCTGAAGGTACACTATATAACCATATGTAATGGCTATGCTGCTCTGTGTCCCGTGATGTACTACAAGAAAAGGATTTTACAGGTAAGCTGTTATTAAAAATCCCTTTTTTTAAAATTCCTGACTTGGTTTGCGAGTGTTGTCTCGCAAAACGAGCAGGATTCAAGCCACAGAGGTGCGCAGTACTGCGTTTGGCCTGAGGTGGGGGGGCCGCCGGAGCCAAGCCGAACAGCGCCGTCGGGAAATGTTGAGAAATACTCAGTTCCCGAGCCTTTTTAAGGTTTGCCAAGGTCAGCCGAGCTGACCTTGGGCCTTTCTGTGTGTTTCCGAGTCTCTCCGGCACCTCCCCCCACCTCTGGCCACATGCGGTATTGCATGCCATTGAAGTCACGATATTGGCTGACAATAAATTCATATTGATTTCAATTCATGATATTAACCACTTGCTTACTGGGCACTTAAACCCGCTTCCTGCCCAGGTCAATCTTCAGCTTTCAGTGCTCTCACAGTTTGAAAGACAATTGCGCGGGCATGCAACACCGTACTCATATAAAATTGTTATAATTTTTCTCACACAAATAGAAATTTAATTTGGTGGGATCTTTGGGTGTGTGTGTGTGTGTGTGTGGGGGGGGGGGGGGGGGGGTGCGTATACCTGTCTGACAGGTATCCTGTCCCCACTTCCGGGAGACTGGGCCGCGACGCAATATGTCAGCGGCTCAGCTCCCTCCTCCTTCCACTGCCGCCGGGCCAGTAGGAGAGTACAGCAGTGCCTCGCGTATACGCAGTAGGGACTCGGACGTAATGCTTCACTACCAGGTTCCCTTAGCGGCAATGGCATCGACAGCACCCGATAGCTGATGGAAACATCAGCTGCGGTGCCAACATCGCTGGACTCCAGGACAGGTAAGTGTCCTATTATTAAAAGTCAGCAGCTGCAGTATGTGTAGCTGCAGACCTTTAGGGCCTAATCCTCAAAAACCTGGCGCAACGTAACTTTTTCCATTTAAGTTACACCGCCGCAAAATCTCTAACTAAGTGCCCGATCCACAAAGTACTTACCTAGAAATTTTGAGCAGTGTAACTTAAATCCGGCCGGCGCAAGGCGTTCCTCTTCTCCAGGGGGCGATTCCCATTTAAATGAGGCGCGCTCCCGCGCCGGCCGTACTGCGCATGCTCGTGACGTCATTTTCCCGACGTGCATAGCGCGAAATTACGTTACGTCGGGCTTTGTGGATTGCGACGGGACAATAAAGTTGCGTCGGGTAAAAAAAAAGATATGGCGCCAAAAATTTTTTTTTAAATTAAAAAAAAATCGCGTCGCTAGCAAGAAAGGTCTGTTTTTACAAGGTGTAAACAGTTTACACCTTGTAAAAGCAGCCCTAATTTTGCGTTTGCAAAATAAAACTTACGGAGAAAAAACGAAGCTGAAAAGCTTTGTGGATCTCCGTAAGTGCTAATTTGCATACCCGAGGCGGCATTTCGACGCGAAATGCCCCCAGCGGCGGATGCGGTACTGCATCCTAAGATCCGGCAGTGTAATTCAATTAGACATGTCGGATCTTCGTCCTAACTATGGGAAACTGATTCTGTGGATCAGTTCCATAGTTAGGACCAGGGATACGACGGAGTAACAGCAGTTACTCCGTCGTATCTCTTTTGAGGATTTGGCCCTTAATTTTTGCAGGGGTGGGCGGACCTCTGCTTTAGGGAAATAAATGCATCTCATTAATGTCTGCTTTAGGACTTTCAGTAGATTTAAATACATCCGTACATGTGATAACTGCTGTTTGGCTGGGCGTCATCTCTTCTGATACCTCTTCCCTGCATTTTTTTCCTCTTTCCCTCCTTTTCTTGTTTTCCTTTTTCCCTCTGTTTCTTCTTCCCCTCTCCCTGCCCGTTTCTTAATAATTAGGTCCACCTATTCCTCCCTCTCATACAGAGGCAATTATTGGCTTTGTTAATAAGGAATCCCCTTAGGATTTTTTTGTTCATTGCCTAACACATCTTCTATGTATCATCACATATCACATAGAAATATGCCTTTATCTGTCTTTGTATTCCGGTTGCGGCATTCAGTATTTCCCACGCCGTCCTTTTGCTTGATTTGATTGTATACCCATGTTCCACACCAATGTAACTTGAAGTGCTTGTAATGCCAGTGATCCCAATTCCTGACAGCCTCTCTGTGATAATAAGATATACTACACAGTGTCTGTGTGTGTTTGTTTGTTTTGAAAATTCGGCAGCTAATTACCTTTTTTCACATTGCCGGTGTGCGGTCACATGACCACCCGCCGCTCTGCTTCCCTGATCTCAGGTCTACAGTAGGAGGGGCTGAGTTCCCTCTGACGTCAGCCGGACGGTCACAAGATGTGAAAAAAAATGGTATTTTGCTGGCGAATTTTCAAAAAACACACACACTGTATTAGATCTTATTATTACAGAGAGGCTGGCCGCAATTGAGATCACTAACTTTACTGCCGCACAGAACAGAGGCTGGAGGGGAGGGGCATTTTTTTTTATCAGCTCACACACTAGGAACTGACTGGGAGAGATGAAGGGGGAGAAGCGGGATGATAGAGGCACGTAAACTGACCACCGTATCATGAATCAGCAGCCATAATTACCGTGGTCAGCACACTACAGGGGACACAGGAACTGTCAGGATTAACCAGATATGTTACAACATAGAATGGGACAAGTTACACAACACAAGCACTATGCGGTTTAACATGCTTTAAAGATTTTAAATACCACTAAAAGAAAGCTCTATTTGTGGGAAAAAAGGACGTAAATTGTGTTTTTATACAATGTCGCACAACCGCAATTGTCAGCTAAAGTAATGCAGTGCTATATCGCAAAAAATAGCCTGGTCATTAAAGGGAGGGGGGGGGTAAATCCTTCCGAGGCTGAAGTGGTTAAAGGAACAGGTTTATTTTTATTTTCCCCCCTCTAGGGTTACAACCTCTTTAAAAGTGGTTGTATACCCTCATATATTACTTGCACTTACAGTAAGCCTACATTAAGGCTTACCTGTAGGTGCTTGCAATATCTCCTTAATTTACATGGTTAAGGAGATATTTGCAGGAAAATCGGACACTGATGTCTACGGCGCAAGCACACTGAGCGCATGCTCTGGGATCGTGCTGGTTCCCCACGCATTCGAGTGACGTCATTGCCACTCCGGCCAGTCACAGCGCCAGAGCGGGTATCATGGCGGCGGCGGAGGAGAGGAACGAGGGTCGGTGTGGGTTCTTCGATCTAATGTAAGTAATTGATAATGAGCTAGTATGCTAGTCATACTAGCTCATTATGCCTTTGCCTTGCAGTTTTTATTTATTTTTATAATTATTATTGAGTATACACAACCGCTTTAATAAAAAAATTGTAAAAGAACATGTCTGCTTTAACTAGAACATTATCTTCATACCCATTAAACATCAATTTCAAAAGCATCCCAATAGGAAGAACAACAAAAAACCTACAAGAACTTACACCAGAATAATAATGTACTCTCTGAAAATGGCATCAAACCTGCCATTATAAACACAAATGAAAAACCTACCTGGAAAATATACAAATTAGAACAGAACTATACAAACAAAATCGTTTCAAAAGACTTCCTCCAATTTAAGGGAAAATAGATACGGTTGTTATTTCGAGAGACAAAACAAGCTCCTAACAAGCTGGCATCGCAATACCATAAAAGTCAAGTTTATAATACTCTGAAAATACATAACCCCTCTAATCCTGTTCTTACATCCCAAGATGCACACAAGAGCTTTATACATCCTATTTTAATTTATCTTTTTTAAGCAACAATCCACAATCAAGATTTTCCTAGAGAGCAGTTGTCCATCAGAGCCTTCCCTAGACAACCAAAGTACTTTAAATCAGAAATCAGGCCATTACAGAAGTAGGTCACACAATTCCCTCTCTGGAAAATAAAACCTTTTAAAAGGTTTTAAAATAGATGATACTTGCAGGCACCTTTGGTCACCTGTACTTCAGTCACAGTTTTATCTATATATATATATAAGGGTTGTCCCGATACCACTTTTTTGAGACCGAGTACAAGTACCGATACTTTTTTTCAAGTACTTGCCGATACCGATTACTGATACTTTTTTTTTTATGTCATGTGACAGTGGCAGTATTTTTTTTTTTTTTACAATTTTTTGTTTTGTTTTTTACAGTGCTTTCTTCTTTTTTTTAGGAGGGGGAGTGGATTGTCAGTGTGTTTTTGTATTTACATTTTTATAATTTAAAAAAAAATTTTTTATCTATTGCAATTTTTTTTTTGTTTACCAGCCCTGTTGGGGGGTCTTTGGTGAGATATCAGGGGTCTTAACAGACCCCTGACATCTCCCCTTTGAGACAGAGAAAGGGACTAAGGACACAGATTCCCCAGTCCCTTTATCTGCAGTGAATAGAAAAAATGAATGGAGAGAAGCTCCTCTCCATTCATAAACTTAAGCACCGTAATCACAGGTTACGATGCTCAGTTATGTGAATGGACAGAGTCAGTGATCACTGACTCTGTTCATTCGGAAAAGGTAGGAGCCGGATTTAGCGGCTCCTACCTCCGCTCTCCATCCTGACAGATCGAGGGGGCGGAGGAGGACATTGAGGGGGAGAGCAGCACGGAGGGGGACATCACGAAGGACGGAGGGGGACAGCACGGAGTACAGAGGGGAACAGCACGGAGCACAGAGGGGAACAGCACGGAGCACGGAGGGGGACAGCATGGAGCACGGAGGGGGACAGCACTGAGCGGGACAGCACTGAGCGGGACAGCACTGAGCGGGACAGCACTGAGCGGGACAGCACGAGCACGGAGAGGGATACGGAGCACGGACTGCAGCAAGGAGGGGGACAAGGACCTGGAGAGGGACACACAGCATGGAGCACGGAGGGGGACAGCACTGAGCGGGACAGCACTGAGGGGGACAGCACTGAGGGGGACAGCACTGAGCGGGACAGCACGGAGCACGGAGGGGGACACAGAGCACGGACTGCAGCAAGGAGGGGGACAAGGACCCGGAGAGGGACACACAGCACGGAGGGAGACACAAACCCGGAGGGGGAGAGCAGCATGGAGGAGGATACAGGGACAGTCATATCAACCACAAATCCAGAAAAAAACATGATACAAATGTTATAAATCGAGTTGCAGTTCAGTGAGTATAATAACAGTATTCGATCCCCAGGCAAAACATGACTTAGTACTTGGTGGAGAAACCCTTGTTGGCAAGCACAGAGGCAGACAGAGAAAAATGACAATGTGAAAAAAGACAAGAAAAAATAGAGCAGGTTCTAAATTTTTAATGGCCATTTTTCTCGATGAGAAAAATGCTCTGGAGCCTACACATGACCGTTTTTAACGACCAATTAAAAAAATTGCATTTTTCTCGTCATGAAAAACGGTCGTGTACGCGGCATTAGTCTTTAAGTGGTTAAACTGACCTCCTTTGCAGACCAAAGTTCATCCCTTTGATCTAAAAGAACTAAATGTTACAATGTTTCCTTTTATCTCTCAGCACTGAGCAATGCTGATAAACATTGGCCAGATGGTTGTGTTTTTTTGTTCATTTTTTTGACAGCTGTGAGTGAGCAGAGAAGGGCTCTGCACTTGTTGCATGAATAAATTGTGGAAATGCCGGATTAAGATCTCGAATCGAGATTGTGATTTTTTTTTTAACGATTAAACGTGCAGCTCCACTACACAGAGAGACAAGGTTTTACATAATTACATCCACTGAACCTGCATCCAATGAATATGTACTGACCCTGGATCACGCCTGAACAAAAAGGATTCCTCCCCTTCTAATTGAGAGAAAAGCCAATAAAGTTTTTTTCCCCAAAATCTCTTTATTTATTTTCCAATAGAAGAACATATATACAGCATATATGCATTTACATGTATCTGATATATAAGGTTCACTGTAAGGAGAAATTTACCCATTACCAATTGGATTTTAAAAGTTTTGTGTTGTCGTGGAAACAAGGATTGGTCTTAAAGTGACATCACAACTCTAATGCCGCGTACACACCATCGTTTTCTGCGATGGAAAAAAACGTCATTTTCAAAAACGTCAATTTAATTGACCGTGTGTGGGCAAAAACGTCGTTTTATGTCTTCTAAAAAACGACAGAAAAAAATTGAAGCATGCTTCAATTTTATGTGTCGTTTTTGGCCGACGTCGTTTTCTGTGTTCTAAACATTGACCGTGTGTACGTAAAAACGTCGATTTAAGCCCGCGCATGCTCAGAAGCAAGTTAGGAGACGGCAGCGCTCATTCATGTAAAACGACTGTTCAGAATGGAATCAGCACATTCGTTAAGGTGTTTTTCAGCTTATAGACAAGAAAACGAAATTTAAAGCACAGTCACTGAAAATCACGAATCGTATCTCACCAAACTTTTACTAACACGCAGCAACACGATATCAGCAAAAGAGGCCGTCTTCCGCATGGAAACGACCCTTTATAGTGACGTCGTGCGTGATTGACGGAACTGCGCTGTGCTAGAGCGTTGTGAAAAAGCGATGGTGTGTATGCTACGTCGTTGTTCAAATTGAAGTTTGAAAAATGACGTTTTTTTTAAAGCACATAAAGCGTCGCATTTTTCCATCGCAGAAAACGATGGTGTGTACGCGGCATTAGAGGAGTGAATTTCCCTTCCTAGGGGTAGATCTCCTCCCACTTCCTGTTGTATCCCTCTGTTTGTGAGTTTGAGTCGTATGTAAGTTGGAAGTATGCAAGCAGTGGCGGCTGGTGCTCCATTTTAAGGGAAGGGGGGCGGAAAAGAACACCCGCCGCCACCCCCCCCCCCCCAAGTCAGTCGGTACTCCTGCTCCCCCATCGCTCGTCTGTCTGCCCACCAACCCCGCACTTACCCCATCTACGTCACGGGCAGCTTCGGATCCTACTAGCATCTCCTCAGTGGCTACCCCTTCATCTCTTTGGTGGCCAATACTGTCGCTTCTCCTCTCGGAAAAACAGGTTTCAGGACCCATTTCCTGATTGGCCAGGAGGAGAATCAGGAAGACAATAGTGAATAATAACTCGGTATGTTCACACAACTGGGTGGGATCAGGATGCAGTGCTCTGCGCCCCAAGCCCACCCTTTTTTAAGCTAATTAGGCTCGGTTCACACTGCTGCGCTGTGAATTTGTTCTGTTTTTTGTCCTGTGAGAGGTGCAAATTTACAGCGAATTTACCGCAGGAGTTGGACATAGCTGCGATTGATGTTCTAGCCAATGGAATCATAATGTTAAAAAATAACTTTAAAACTTTATTTTAAAAGACAAGTAGTAACTCACAGTTAAAAATTACACAGTTCAGCTTCAAACGCAAGGATAATTCCGGTCCCGGCCGCGACCGGAAGTGAAGACACCTGGCTCCTCCCTGACATGTTGTGTCAATGAACACGTGACTTCATCAAAGGGTCCGTGACGCGCTTTGACACGTCCGATTGTGGCTGAAACCGGAAGTATCCTTGTGTTTAAAGCTGAACCGCGCAATTTTTAACTGTGAGTTACTACTTGTTTTGGATTACTACACCATGGAGAAGGGGGTTCTTTCATTGCGCGTAATTTACATGTGAGGAGCTTGGAAACAGATCTCAATGTTTTCTGGTCTTGGATATCCCTGGATACCAATTGATTGCATGATTGCTTTGGAGTCTTGACTTGACCTGTAGGGGTCTTTGGATGAGTTCAGTGGCTGGGGCAAACCAAACCATTAGCGCACCGCAGATGGTGAAATTTCTGGGATGAATTGGATTCCATTGCTTTATGCACATGCACTTTACTCTACGAACTGTGTTTTTTGTGATTGGACATTATTATGTTTGCACTAATTATCACTTTTTGGTGCATATTGCACTTTATCTTTGAAAATTTTCCTGCACACATTGAACTGTTTTTTTTGCACATTACTGCTGATTTGAACGTTTGATGAATATTTGCTTCCTTATATATTGCATTTTAGATTTATTCATTATTGTTTGTTTATTATTAATCATTATCGAGTAAGCGCCACATTTCTATCCTTTTTTATTATTCCAGTGGGAGAACACCTTTTTATGTTGGCAGCTACTTATTAGCCTCCCGTTCTGTTAGTGTTGGTTTGCGCATTAGTATCTTTACCTTCAATCCCACGTTATTGGTGTCTTTTGAATCTACAGCTATAAAGGGTTCATTGTTTCCAAAGGTCCAAAGCTTTGGGACAGAGTTACTGCTTTTAAATAAAAAAGAGCATGCACGGTTGATCACAATTCATTGAGCAATTAAACTGCTGAAGGAGTATTTGGGTTTCTGAGCTGAGGTGAGCAGAGGACTATAAGGACTTTACTTCCATAAAGATACATTTCCAGGGCCACAGCTCTACAGTGCCTAATATGCTGAGAAGCTCCGCACACTGGCGTAGCCCTGAAAACGATTTTTCCTACTCCTCACAAACAGCCAGCTGGGGGTCAATATATAAAGGACCTCCCCCAACCAGTCCACATTTGCATGTAAATGGAAGAAGAGTTTTACTTTAAACATGAGAAAGTTCTGACCAACTGAAAGAAGCACAATGCAGATTCCTATACAGCACATAACTGGTCACCGTTGATATACCTATATACAAAAATTCAAGGAAGAATACAAAAATTTGGTTTAATGTATGCCTAAATAAGCAGTACGGAATGAGTTAATAAGCAATCTAAACACATAGGCGGTTTCTTCCTGGCACTCCGCAAGAGTGTGAGCGTGCCCAGACTAAATACAGACTGCTCTGAATGAAGCCTTTCATCCAGAGCCCCTCCACTTCCACTCTTGGAGACCTGTATCAGGAGCTATGAAACCCATCACATCTCAATGAAGAGAAATCCTTTTACCAGCCTAAGCTTAAAAACACCATATCCAGCCACTGTAAAATCCGCAATGTACTTAAAAGCGTAATTAAAACTCATGACATCTAGCTGTAACCAGGTCAGCATTGCCGTCAGTCCCTTGGCTGAAATAGAAGAGTCTCTTTTTACAGCATACTATCTACACAAAGCATCCAAGTGATCAGAGGCCAATATTCCTTTCCTGTAACATATCCTTCCACCAACTGCTAAAAGGTAAAAACTTTCCATAGTTTACAGACACACCAATGGCAACAAAATGGTTTCCAAGTAGTTCCAATAGTCATACGATTGAACACAGTGCAGGGTTCTGTCTTTAGTCTCTGGCATTCTAGATATATTGCTTTTTCTACCAATAGTCACCATTTAGTTTTAGAATTTAGTCCCCTCTCTAGAAGACTTCACTCTGTCTTCTGACACATCGAAGCCCTGCCTTATCAGTGTGTGCGCTTGGTGAACACAATGGGGGTTATTTACGAAAGGCAAATCCACTTTGCACCGCAAGTGCAAACTACTGCCGCGTACACGCGATCGGACATTCCGACAAGAAAACCATGGATTTTTTTCCGATGGATTGTTCGCTCACAACTTGTGTTGCATACACACAGTCACACAAATGTTATCGGAAATTCCAAACGTTAAGAACGCGGTGGCTGGGAGCTGCGGTGGCTCAACGCGATTGGCACTGCGCTGACGAGCCATTCAGCTAGGGGTTCGGATCCCGGTCTCAGCTACATGTGAATTGAGTTTGGTGGTCTCAGCCCGGCTCCCGGTGGGTGTGCTATGCGAGGTAAGCCTGCGCTTAGTACGCCCACCCCCCTCCCACAAAAACCACCACACTTACACGCACTCGAAATTGGGTTAACATGCACACACTTTGACCATGCGGTCTCTAAAAAGAGAGGCGAAGGACTAACGGGGCTGGTTGAGCGGGCAAATCCTCTCACTCCCTTATAGGGAGTCCCTCTGCCCCGTTGTGCTTCAAAAAGGAGCAGGTAGGGCGGGCTGTGTGGGAGGACCCCCTCACACACCTACCATTGCCACCCGGGGCATGAAGAAAGGAGGCAGATTGCCTCTGGGGGAGGCCTGCCTACTCCCAACTACTGCAGTCCGGCTCCTCTCTCGAGTACACGCACAAAATACACTTAAAAAAAAAAAGAACGCGGTCACGTACAACACAAAGATGAGACGATAAAAATTAAGTTCAATGATTCCGAGCATGCGTCGAATTGATTCTGAGCATGCATAGGATTTTTGTGCGTCAGAATTGCATACAGATGATCAAAATTTCTGACAAGAACTTTTGTTGTCGGAAAAATTGAGAACCAGCTTTCAAATATTTGTTGTTGGAAATTCCGACAGCAAATGTCCGATGGAGCATACACGCAGTCGGAACATCCGACCAAAAGCTCACATCGAACATTTGTTGTCGGAAATTCCGACCGTGTGTACGCGCCATTAAAGTGCAAAATGCACTAAAAGTGCACTTTGAAGTGCAGTCGCTGTAAATCTGAGGGGTAGATCTAAAATGAGGGGAAGTTCTGCTGATTTTATCATCCAATCATGTGCAGGCTAAAATGTTGTTTTTTATTCTCCTTGCATGTCCCCCTCGGATCTACGACTGCACTTCCAAGTGTACTTTCAGTGCAATTTCATGTGCACTTTGCACTTGTAGTGCAAAGTGGATTTGCCTTTAGTAAATAACCCCCAATGTCACTACTTGCAATATGACTGACACTACTGCAAATTCTATGCTGCATGATTAGTCCCTCTGTACTTTAGCATCTAGAAAATATATTCTTGCTCTTGCTTGTCCTAGCAGGATGGATGTCTTTTCTTCAGCTCTGCTGTGGTAAAAACTAACCTATTTTTTTTTTGTAATAGCACATTTTTCTTCTATTATTTTTAGATGTAGGCCATTAGACTGAGCACTGATAACAAGCCAGAAGGCCTCTCTCCTCTTTTAGTCCAGAGGACGCGAAGCCCATGGTTGCTAAAAAAAGAATGTCAAATTTCAATTGATCTGACCACAAAACAGTTTTTCACTTTGCAACAGACCATTTTAAATAGGCTTGGGCCCCGAGAAGATGGCATTTCTGAAACATGCTCAGATATGGCTTCCTGTGATAGAGCTTTACCTTGCCTTTTTTTGGGTGGCACAACGACACGTGTTCACAGACGGTGATTTTTGGAAGGATTGCTAAGCTCAAGCAGTGATGTCCATCACAGAATCATGCCGTTTTTACTGCAGTGCCATCTGAGGGCCTGAAGCATCCACTATTGCATTTCAGCCTTGTCCCTTCTGCAAAGAGATTTCTCCAGATTCTCTGAATCTTTTGTATTATGCAGATGAGGATATATTTCCAGTCTGCCAATTCCCTAGGAACATTATTCTTAAATTGTTCAACAACAGCTTTTCACTGAATGGTGAACCTCTGTCCATCTTTACATCAGAGACACTGACTCTCTAAGATGCTCTTTTTATACTTATGCCTAGTACACACAATTGGTTTTCCTGGCGGTAAAAAGTCCACCGGGAAAACCGAGAACCTACTCTGTAACTTTTTCCCCCTACACACGACCGTGTTTCCCAACAGGAAAACTGCCATGAAAGCTTTGGTCGGGAAACCCGGCCGTGTGTATGCTCCACCGCAGTCTTTTCCCATAGGAAAACTGCTGGCTTAAAAACCGCCGGGAATCTCGGTGGGAAAAAGAGAGCTGGTTCTCTTATTTTTCCTGTTGGGAAAACTGTGATGGAGCATACACACGGCCGGGATTCCCGGCCAAAAGCTCTCATGGCAGTTTTCC